>NC_138374.1:104011658-104041483 GCF_054177405.1 Leptonychotes weddellii
GTGCCAGTACCATACTGTCTTGATGATGACAGCTTTGTAATAGAGCTTGAAGTCTGGAATTGTGATGCCACCAGCTTTGGTTTTCTTTTTCAACATTCCTCTGGCTATTCGGGGTCTTTTCTGGTTCCATACAAATTTTAGGATTGTTGTAAGGAGAGAGAATCTTAAGCAGGCTCTGCACCCAGCACTAAGTCAACCCAGGGCTCGATCTAAGGACTCTGAGATCATGACCTGAGCCCAAATCAAGAGTCGGATGCTTAACTGACTGAGCCACCCAGACGCCCCTTTAAATGTTTTAAATGAGCTTTGTACTTCTGTAGCAGATGGAGCTTAACTTCTAGTACTGATTAAAATTTAACAGTGTTTTCATCTGACCTAGAAAATTTACTTATAAGAATACAATGTATCCATGTTCTGAAAAATTCCAAAATATTTTCTGGAATATTCCAAAATATGAAATACAAAGATACAATACTCATTCTCAAATTGACAATGTCCTAGACTGCAACAAAGTACCCTGCCAATAATCTATAGTGTACACTGTGAGAGAAGGGAAGGGGGAGGGGAACACGGAGAGGAATATTTTGGGAATTTTCAGTTCAAACTACCCTCTTAACTGTGATCCTGCAGGTGTGGGATATGTTCAGGTGCAAATTCATAGAGTATTTGAAGTCTGAAAAAACACATAAATTGTTTCTTTTTGTTCTCTTTACCACTATTCAACAAGCATTTACTACATCCTTACTGCATGGGCAACACTGTATGTAGTTAGGCATGATCAGAGAAAACAAAGAGGAGTAAGATTTAGTCCCTGCCCTCTAGGACAGGTTAACAATATATTTAAGGCAACTTTAAGGCAACTAAAGTCGCAGAGGTGAAAATAATATACTGAATAGCTGAGCTTAATTCAAAGACAGAAAAGATGAGCATAGAGTTATGGAGGAGGTAAGCTTTGGTTAAGTGTTGAAGAATGGACTAAATATGAATGGGCAAGAAGGAAGAATTCAAAGGGCTGAAGAAGCTAGGGAGAAAGCATGCTCTCAAAGACTCCCACAACCCTGTCCTTGCTATTCCTTCAGCCTGGAACACTTCTGTGCGCTAAGTCCTACTCCTCCCTCCTTTCTTTGCTTTGCTTACTCCAAGAAGCCTATGGAGAGCCCCAAGACAGGTGGCCCTCCTATATGTTGTCACATTACCTTAGTGGACTTCCTTCATCCAAAGCACTTTTCACACTGGGTTAACTGCCAGTTTATTTATTTATATTTCCCACTGGATTAAAAACTCTGAGAGGTGGAGATAAGGTGTGTTTTATTCATCATTGTATTTCCGGTGGCTAATACCACATGTGACACATACCAGGAGCTCAATAAATATTTGTTGAATGAATAAATAAGGAAACAGAAATGGAAAAAAACAAAAACAAAAAACAAACCACGCAGAGAAATGGTATGGAGGCAGGACAATTAGAATAAATGGTTTCCACTTTTTTTGAGATAATGTGAGTAGGGAGGTATCATTCATTAATTGATTTTTCTCAACAATTTCATATATTGAGTATCTGTTATCTGCAAGTCACTACACTAAAGGCCAAAAATACAAAATTAAATAAGATACAGTCACTAAGCTGGTGTTTGACATGTTATAGAGATTGATTCTCCAAAGACATGTATCTTGAGTACAGTATTTAGACTATCTTTCCTGTCTAATAGATGTCTGTAAATACTGTGCCAAAATAAAAATGTTAATTTTTTTTTTTAAAAAAAGAGGAAATACCTATGTTCATTTGAGGCATATGAAGGCTTGCTGGAGGCACAGAAGTAGTATCAAAAGCTACCATACACTCATTAAAAAAATAAAAATAAAAAAAGCTGCCATACAATATGAATGAATGCTATGACAAGTAAATTCAAGATATTAAAAAGACACAGCAAAAGATATTTAAATCAGACAGCACAGGTAAGCAAGGGAGCCTTCCAAAAAAAGACAATAATCATGAATGAGATGAAATAAAGAGAGGAAGAAAAGCAAAAGTCACTCCAGGCAGACAGGTACCTCATGAGTGAAACAGGATGCCTTTATCTACCATGCAAGTTCCATAGTGCTGTAACCAGGAAAGCATGTTGTGGTGGTCTGGGGGCAGGCTAGGGGGCGGTGGTGGCCAATTTGAGAATCAACAGAGAAAATAAGGGCTTGATCACAAAGGTCTTTGAAGGCTTAGCTAAGAAGTTAAAACTTTCTCCTAAAAACTATGTGAAGGTATTGAAGGATTTTAAGCAAGAGAGTTTTTAGTTTTAGAAAGATCATTTTTCTAAAGGATCAGTTTTATGAATTATTCTGGCAGCAATGTTTATGATGAACTGGAAGAAAATCGGACTAGAGGCAAATGACAGTACATCTTAAAAGGGGGATAAAGAAAATAATGTATATCTTTAAATTCACAAATAATTTGGGATGCCTAAATTTTAATTTGAAACACAGTTGAAGGAAAGATGGGTTAGATGTAAATAGCAGTACCCAGAGGGTACTGGATCAACCTGAAATGATTACTCTAGCTGTATGTCACCCCAGGACTCTTTGTCCTATTTTGTTGAAAAAATTTGTTAACAACATAAAAAAGGTCAACAAAGACATGTTGGTCAAAATTATGGACGCTATGAGGTGTGAGAAGGGCTATATAATGTGTTAATATAACACTCTTAAATATAGGTCACCATCCGCTATAAAAATGTCACTAAATAACAGTAAAGACATTTTAAAAGATGCACTATGATGACTACAAAAAAACACAAGAGGAGATTGCAGAGGCCACTTTTGGGCAAACAGGCTTGAGCAATGGAATACAGAAAGGGCTACAGTGACCCCAGGCTGAATATAGGCAGGCCCACCAGGTGACCCACCTCAAAACAGCCATAGGCCCTCACTAACCAATGGGTTACTTACAACTAGGCACAGTTACCAAAATAGGGAAGACTCCATACGTGACCACACCTCCTCATCTTCCCCCTTTAAAAACAGCCCCCACCCACTGCCTGGCTGCAGACAGCCTCTTCTCTGCTGTCCCTTGCGGTGGATTCAATAAGCTTCTACCTGCTTTGTTCTGCCTCAGGTGAATCCTTTCACCGTCCAAGCCACCGGCTTCCACATGATGGTTGCCCCACATTTGGGGCTCCCATTCAAACGAGAGACACCCCATTTAGGCACCACAGACATAAGGACAGATGACAAAAGTTCAGAACACAAAAAAACATGCTAAATGTCTCTAGATGGAAAAAGCAACAAAAAGCAAGCCAATTCCTGCTGCAGAAATCCAGAAATGAGAGGTACCAGCTTTGAAAACAAGGCTGGGGAAAAAGTCTATATACTCTATGCTGCTGCACACCCAGCCAGGCAGCTGCCCTCCTCCCTGGCAGAAGTCGAGAGGTTTATTCTCTAAAATGTGGAATCAGATACTACATACAGGCGCTCAAAGTGGAAATACCTGCAAATTCAATGGACTCCTTCAAGTCTTTAATAAAAATTAACAACTACATTAAAAAATTGTTTAGTAGCAAATTGTGAAAAACTGTTTTCTTTGAAGATTAGCAGAGTTAGGTTGCCAGAGGAGAGAGTTCAAAGGTGTTTATGTAATCTATTCCAGTATATTCTAACAGTGCTAAAATGGGATTACTCAGAATCACTAGCACTGAAAACTAAAAACCAACTTTGACTGTTGTGCTGTAAAAGTACAAAGGATACAAAAAGTTCTCTATTAAAAAGAAACAAATCAACAACACTAAAGGCAAATCATAAAGAAAAAGAATGAGAAGGGGTGCCTGGGTGGCTCAGTCATTAAGCGCCTGCCTTCGGCTCAGGTCATGGTCCCAGGGTCCTGGGATTGAGCCCCGCACTGGGCTCCCTGCCCAGCGGGAAGCCTGCTTCTCCCTCTCCCACTCCCCCTTCTTGTGCTCCCTCTCTCGCTGTGTCTCTGTCAAATAAATAAACTCTTTAAAAAAAAAAAAAAGAATGAGAAGATAAAAAAATTTAACATCCTACATAAAATTAAAAAGCAAATTGATGGGCAAGGGTCTTCTCGACCCACATCATATATTAAAATTCAACAAATTGACATATATTTACTGAATGCCTGTTATGTGCAAGCACTGTACTAGCCATGGATAAAAGCACAATGAACACACCAAATATGATCCCTACCCTACAGAAGCTTAAAGTTTAGCATTACAAACACTTTAATAAGTATTCTGCTGGAAGATTATGGGTCCAACTGGAATGAAGAACAATGTCTAATTCAGACATGGGACCATCAGAGAAATCCTGGCAGAAGAACAGGAGTTTCCAGTAGACAGATACAGACTAATTCTTAAATTCATATGAGGCCATAAAAAATCTCAGAAATATTTCTGGGGTGGGGAAGAAAGAGAGGGAGGTCCCACTATGATGGTAAGAGCTGAAAGTATAATTTAGTTGTTAATGTCTTTACAACTTCATTTGAAACCATAAGCTAATGGGGCCTACGTGTATGTATAAACACACACAAAAAAAGACAGGGGGAGTATACATTAAAATGTAAAATGGATTCTCAGCAGGTGGCAGAGTTATGGGTAAATTGCATCTTCTTTATTTTAGCTTATTTATTCTTTCTTTTCTACAATGAACAATGTACACAATGAGACTTTTTTGTGAAGAAACATGAAAAAAATTACTCATGTATATTCAAAACAAAAGCTTACAAACCCTTAAATAAAGAAGTCTTAAAAATCACTAAGAAAACACAGTCCTCTAATAAAAAGGAAATGAAACAGTCATTTCATAAAAGGAGAAACATAAACAGCCAATAAACATTTTTAAAAATTCATCCTCATTAGCAATTAAAATTGCATATTAAAATGATAATGAAATCCAAGTTTTCATCCAGCAAATGCCATTTGTTGGTAAGGATGTTAGGAAATAAGTCTTCTTATATACTACTAGCAGGAGTATAATAGTACAATATTTCTGGATGTTAATACACACATGGATACTCTTTGACTCATGATCTCCAACTCTGAAAAAGTATACTAAGGAAATCATAATAGGAGATAATTTATCTCTAAGAATATTCATCACAGGCAGAGAAAAATAGGAAGACAACCTGAAGAGCCAAACAATAGGGAACTGATTAAATAAATTACAGTATATGGTAGAATAGTATGAAATCATTAAAGAGAATAATTTAGAACAGCATTTCCTAACTGGATCACATAGAATTTCTGAGGTTCACACTTTAAAGATGGTAATGGTGTATATTTCAATTTCTAACATTTTAATCAATAAATATAATAATTATTTCAATATTTTTACCTTTAAGCTAATAGAGTTTGAAAGCATTAAAGTGTTTATATAATAAACCATGCATGGTGGTAAGGATCAAATGAGACCCTGACTCAGACATTCAATTAGTTACAGCAAAACCCTATTAGTCACTGTGGAGGTTTTTGATTGCCATAGTTTTAAAAAAATGTCATTATTCATTTATATTAATAAGGGTACCCTGATTTTTTTAAAAAGCAAACCGAAGGAATAATGCACTGAAATATAAGAAGTTGATAAGGGACATAAGTGTTATAATCATCACATAAAATACAGTTCTGAATAATTACAGAGATCTCTGGTTTTGGAAAGAGATGGCCTTGGGGCCAAACCCTAGCTCTGCTACTCAGTAGTGTTTCTAGACAAGATACTTAACCTCTCTGAGTTCAGGTTCCTTTATCTGCAAGAAGTTGGAGAGTATTAAGTAGTTTTTGTAGAGAGGTTAGACTAGTGTGTGGTATGGAGGTAGTATGTAATCCTAAGAGTTTGGTCTTTGGAAAACTAAAAATATAAAAAGCTATAGTGATCTGAAACACATTTGTAACAGTTAACTGGCTGTCAGGACCATCCTGTATCTTTTACAATTTTAACATCAACTATTACGTGACAATTGTAGGTGAAGACACTACTGAAGGTCCCATAAGCTTTCACTAAACATGGTAATTACTGTGTTGATTTTTTTTTTCCTTTTAAATAGACTTCGTATTTTAGAGTAGTTTTAGGTTCACAACAAAACTGAGCAGAAAGTAGAGTTCCCATATACCTCCTGCCCCAAACAACCACAGCCTCCACTACTATGAACATCTTGCACAAGACTGGTAACATTCGTTGAAAGTGATGAACCTACAGTGATACATTATTATCACTCAAATCCCACAGTTTACATTAGGGTTCACTCATGGTGTTCTACATTCTATGGTTTTTAACAAATGTATGACATGTATCCTCCATTATAATATCATACAAAATGGTTTCATTGCCCCCCCAAATCCTGTCTCCACTATTGATCTCTCTCTCCTCCCAACTGCTTGTAACCACTGATTTCTTTACAGTCTCTATTATTTTGCCTCTTCCAGAATGTCATATAGTTAAAATCATACATGTAACCTTTTCTAATTGTCATCTTTCACTTAGTAATATGCATTTAAGGTTCCTCCATGTCTTTTCATGACTTGATAGCTCATTTCTTGTAACACTGAATATTATTCCATCATCTACATATAACCCAGTGTATTTATCCATTCACCTACGAAAGAACATCTTGGTGGTTTCCAAGTTTTGGCAATTATGAATAAAGCTACTATAAACATCCATGTGCAGGTTTTGGTGTGGACATAAGCTCTGAACTCATTTAAGGCAAATGCCAAGGGATTTGCCAGATCATATGTAAAGAGTGTGTTTAGTTTTGTAAGAAACCACCAAACTGTCTTCCAAATTGGTTGAACCATTCTGCAGTCCCACCAGCAATGATAGCATTCCTGTTGCTCCATAACTTTGGTAGCATTTGGTGCTGTCATGGTTCCAATTATGGCCATTCTAATAAGGGTATAGTGGTATCTCATTGTTTTGTTTTGTTTTTAAGTTTGAATATACCTGATGACAAATGATGTGGAGTATCTTTTCAGACGCCTGTTTGTCATCTATATATTTTCTTTGGTGAACGTCTGTTCAGAATTTTTGCCTTTTTTTTTTTTAATCAAGTTGTTCATTTTCTCATTGTTAGGTTTTAAGAGTTCTACACATATTCTGGATAACATTCCTTATTATATATATCTTTTACAAATATGCTTTCCCAATCTGTACCTTGTCTTATTCTCTTGACAGTGTCTTTTGCAGAGCATACATTTCTAATTTTAATGAAGTACAGCTTAATAATTATTTCTTTCATGGACTATGTATGCCTTTGGTGATCTAAAAAGTCACTGCCATACACAAGGTCATCCAGATTTTCTCCTGTTTTATCTTCTAGGAGTTTTATGGTTTTGTGTTTTCATTTAGGTCTATGATCTACTTTTGAGTTCATTTTGTTGAATTATTTAAGGTCTGTGTCTAAGTCCATTTTTTTTTCATGTGGATGTCCACTGGATGTGGAGTTCAGCACCATTTGTTTAAGAGATTATCTTTTCTCCATGGTATTGCTTTTATTCTTTTGTCAAAGATCCCTAGACTCTATTCATGTAGATCTATTTCTGGGCACTCTATTCTGTTCCACGAATCTGTCTATTCTTTCATAATTGTCTTAATTACCTACTGTAGCTTTACAGTAAGTCTTAAACTTGGGTAGAGTTAGTCCTTTGAGTTTGTTCTTTTCCTTAAATACTGTACTGGATTTTCTTCAATATTATGTTGGACTTTTGTCACTTAATAAAAACTTTATAATCGGGGCGCCTGGGTGGCTCAGTCGTTAAGCGTCTGCCTTCGGCTCAGGTCGTGATCCCAGGGTCCTGGGATCGAGCCCCGCATTGGGCTCCCTGCTCGGCGGGAAGCCTGCTTCTCCCTCTCCCACTCCCCCTGCTTGTGTTCCCTCTCTCGCTGTGCCTCTCTCTGTCAAATAAATAAATAAAATCTTTAAAAAAAAAAAACAACTTTACAATCATTTTCTCAATATCCAAAAAATTACTTGCAATGATTTTGATTGGGATTAAACTCAATGTTATCAATCAAATTGGAAACAACTGACATCTTGACATGAATAGTCTTCCTATCCATAAACATGGAATACCTCTCCATTTATTTAGTTCTTCTTTGATTTGTTTCCTTAGAGTTTTGTAGTTTTCCTCATATAGATGGTATATACATTTTGTCAGATTCATACCTAAGTATTTCATTTTTTTTTTAAGTAGTCTCCATGCCTGACATGGGGCTTAAACTCATGACCCTGAGATCAAGAATCACATGCTCTACCCACTGAGCCAGCCAGGCACCCCAGTATTTCATTTTTTGAGAGTGCTACTATAAATGATACTGTGTTTTTGTGTATGTGTGTGTGTTTGATTTCAAATTCCCCTTACTCATTGTTGGCACATAAGAAAATGACTGACTTTTGTACATTAACCTTGCATGCAGCAACCTTGCTATAATCATTTAGTACCAGAAGATTTTTTTGTGGATTCTTTACATAGATGATTATGTCATCTACAAATTTTCTTTCCTCCTTTCCAATCTGAGTATCTTTCTTTTTATTGTCTTACCCAGTGAGGATGTCCAGTATGGAGGAAGACTATGAAAAGGAAGGCTGAGAGGGAATATCCTTGTTTTGTTCCTGATCTCAGTGGGAAAACTTCAAGTTTATCACTATAAAGAATGATGTTAGCTGTAGGTTTTTTTGTAAATGTTCTTTATCGAGTTGAAGAAGTTTCTTTCTATTCCTAATTTGTTGAGAGTTTTATCATGAATAGGTGCTGGACTACATCAAATGCTTCTTCAGAACTGATTGATACAACATGTTTTTTTTTTTGTTTTTTTTTTTACTCTGTTGATATGCCGGATTACATTAATTGACTTCTAAATGTTAAACCAGCCTTGCATACTTGGGATAAACCCCACTTAATTCATTGTGTATAGCTTTCTATATTGGATTCAATTTGCTAATATTTTGATTAGGGTTTTTGCACCTGTGTTCATGAGAGATGTTGGTCTGTAGTTTTTCTTATAATAGCTTTTCTTTTAGTGTTAGGATGATGCTAGCTGCACAAAATGAGTTAGGAAGTATTCCCTCTGCTTCTATAATCTGAAAGAGACTGTAGGGAATTGGTATAATCTCTTCCTTAAAAGTTTCATAGCATTCACCAGTGAACCCATCCAGGCTGATACTTTCTGTTTTGGGAGGTTCTTAATTACGGATTCAGTTTCTTTAATAGATACAGGCCTATGATTGTATGTTTCTTCTTGGGTGAGTTTTGGCAGATTGTGTCTTTTAAGAAATTGGTCCATTTCATCTAGGTTATCAAATTTGTGGGCATAGAATTATTCACAATATTCCTTTATTACCTTTTTAATGTCCATGTCTATAGTGATACACTCTCATTTCTGATCTTAGAAATTTATGCCAGCTATCCTTTTTTCTTACTTAGCCTAGCTAAAGGCTTATCGGTTTTATCTATCTTTTCAAAGAACCAGCTTTTGGTTTGTTCATTTTCTCTACTGATTTCCTATTTTCAATTCCACTGATTTCTACTTTAACTTTTATTATTTCTTTTCTTCTGCTTACTTTAATTTGCTCCTCTTTTTCTAGTTTCCTAAGGTCAAAACTTAGATGACTGATTTTAGATTTCTTCATTTTTAATATATGCATTCAGTGCTATAAATTTCCCTCTAGCACTGTTTTTGCTGCATCTTACAAACTTTGATAAGTTGTATTTTCATTTTAAATTTCTCTTCAGATTTCTTCCTTGACTTACGTGTTACTTAGAAGTGTGTTATTTAATCTCTATACATTTGGGGATTTTCTAGCTATCTTTCTGTTATCAATTTCTAGTTTAATTCCATTGTGGTCTGAGAACAGATATTCTATGATTTCTACCATTTTAAACTTGTCAATCAAGTATTGTTTTACGACCAGGAATGTGGTCTAATTTGGTGAATGTTCCATGTGAGCTTGAGAAGAATATATTTTCTGCTTTTGCTGGATGAAGAAGTCTATAGATGTCCAGCTATGTCCAATTATGTTGATTGATGGTGCTGTTGAGTTCCACTATGTCCTCAGTGATTTTTTGCTAGCTGGATCTGTCCATTTCTGATACAGAGGTGTTGAAGTCTCCAACTGTAATAGTGGTTATTTCTCCTTCGCCTTGTAGTTTTACTACTTTTTGCCTTATGTATTTTGATGCTCCATTGTTAGGCACATACACTCTATAAATCATTATATTTTCTTGGAGAGTGACCCCTTTATCACTATTCCTGATAATCTGCCTTGCCCTGAAGTCTGTCCTGTCTGAAATTATTATAGCTACTCCCACTTTCCTTTGGTAGTGTGAACATGGTATATCTTTCTCTAACCCTCTCACTTTTAATCTGTATGTGTCTTTCACATTTAAAGTGAAGTTTCTTAAAGATAACAAATGGTTGGTTCTTCTTTTTTCATCAACTCTGACAATCTTTGTCTCTTAATTGGTGAATCTGGAGCACTCATGTTTATGATTATTGATAAAGTTGGATACTACCATATTTGTTTACTGTTTTCCATTCATTGCCCTTGTTCTTTCCTATTTTTTCTCCCATTCTTTTTCTGCCCTTTGTGGCTTTAATTGAGCATTTCATATGATTCCATTTTCTTTCCTTTTTTAGCATATCAATTATACTTTTTTCCCCCACTTTTCTTATTGGTTGTCCTAGGGTTTGCAATATACATTTACAACTAATCCAAGTCCAATTTCAAATAATACTATACTGCTTCTCAGGCAGTACAAGTACTTTATAATAGCAAAATATTCCTAATTCATTTCTCCTATCCCTTGTAGCATTGCTCTTATTCATTTCACTTACACATAAGTATAAATAAGCATACACATACACACACATATACACACACATAAGCATACATACTTGAATACATTGTCACTATTATTTTAAACAGACTATTCGTTTCTCTTTCTTCTTCTCCTGGTATTCCCATTACACGTATGTTATGCCTTTTGCAGTTATCCCGCAGTTCTTGGATGTTCCATATTTTTTGTCTTGATTCTCTTTGCTTTTTAGTTTCAGAAGTTTCTACTGATATATCCTCAAGCTGAGAGATTCTTTCCTCAGCCCTGTCCAGCCTATCAATGAGCCAATCAAAAGCATTCTTCATCTCCATTATAGTATTTTTTATCTCTAGCATTTTTTAAATTCTTTTTAGAAATTCCATCTCTATGCTTATATTACCCATCTGTTCTTGCATGTTGTCTACTTTTTCTGTCACAGTACACAGCATATTAATCATAACTATTTTAAATTCATGGTCTGATAATTCCAAAATCCCTCCATATCTGAGTCTGGTTCTGATTCTTGCTGTCTCTTCAAACTGTTGTTGTGGGGGTTCTTTGGTTTTTTGCTTGTTTGTTTTGCCATTTAGCATACCTTCTAGTTTTTTGTTGAAAGTTGTATGTGATGAACTAGGTAAAAGGAACTCCAATAAACAGGCCTTTAGTAATGTGGTAAGATAGATGTTGGAGGAAGGAAAGACTTCTACGGCCCTATGATTATATCTCAGTCATTCAGTAAGCCTGTGGCCATGGGCTGTGAACTTCACAAGTTCCTATGGGATTTTCTCCAGCTTTAGGTAGAACTAAATGGTTGCAGGGGACTGGAGTTGGGTATTTCTCTTTCCTCCCACTGGAAGGTCAAAGGAGGATTAGAGTTGGTATTCCCTTTCCCTACACCCAAGGCTAAAGCTGTCCAGAACTCGGTATTTCCCTTCCCCAAAGCCAATGATAAAACCTCATTGGTTAGGCTCTGGTAAAATCATTTCTCTTGAAGACAAGCCTTGTTAAGAATAGAATGCTCTACGAAATAAGTCAATCAGAGAAAGACATGTATCATATGACCTCACTGATATGAGGAATTCTTAATCTCAGGAAACAAACTGAGGGTTGCTAGAGTGGTGGGGGGTGGGAGGAATGGGGTGGCTGGGTGATAGACACTGGGGAGGGTATGTGCTATGGTGAGCGCTGTGAATTGTGCAAGACTGTTGAATCACAGATCTGTACCTCTGAAACAAATAATACATTATATGTTAAAAAAAAAAAAAAGGAGGAGAAGATAGCAGGAGGGGAAGAATGAAGGGGGGGAATCGGAGGGGGAGATGAACCAAGAGAGACGATGGACTCTTAAAAACAAACAGAGGGTTCTAGAGGGGAGCAGGGTGGGAGGATGGATTAGCCTGGTGATGGGTATTAAAGAGGGCACGTTCTGCATGGAGCACTGGGTGTTATACGCAAACAATGAATCATGGAACACTATATCAAAAACGAATGATGTAATGTATGGTGACTAACATAAAATAATAAAAAAAAATTAAATTAAAAAAATGAATAGAATGCTCTAGTATATTTCAAAATGGCTACTTTCCCCCTCTCTCAATGAAAGCCTGAGGGTATTTTTCTCCAATACTCACTGTGAGAACCTGGTAGAGCTCCAAAAGATAAAACTCACAAAAATATGGGGGCAACCCCTGGAACTTTTAACTCTCAGACTTGTCCCATCAAGCCTCCAGCAATTTGTCAATTACAGTCTCGTTTTCTACCCAGGCACTAGTTTCCATGTAGGTGTCTGCTCTAGTAAGCAGTGATTCTCTGTATCTGTATGTCTGTCTCTCCAATTTTGGGGCAACCATTTGCCCTATGACTTCACTTCTCTGATGGATCTAAGAAGAGTTGTCGATTTTTCAGTTTGTTCAGCTTTTTACTTCTTGTTAGGATGGAGTGGAGCCTTCCAAACTCTTTCCATGCCAGACCAGAAACCAGAAGGTATTACATTGATTTTTAAATGTATTGTTTTTCCTAAGTAGGCTCCATTCCCAGCATGGAGCCCAGTGGAGGGCTTGAATTCACCACCCTGAGATCAAGACCTGAGCTGAGATCAAAAGTCGGATGCTTAACCAACTGAGCCACTCAGATGCCCCAATTCTTAAATGTATTTTTAAGTTATTTATAAACATAGGATTTTGGCACCAAAATTATTAGTAGCATGTTACACACAAAACCACAGTAACAGACTACTTCATTTTAAATATATCTAAATCTATAGTACTGCTGAACAGACTATAATATATTGAAACTATGGTTGTATTTATTTGCAGGTTCTAATTTGAGAATTTTTACTGTAAAGTACTATTTTACAATACACATATATTTAAACTAAATACTAACAATATAGTAGTAGGATGTATTGTTTTCTTATATATATGACAAGTTAATATTTATTATAAAGTAACATTCACAGGGATGATTTTTTAAAGATTACAACACAATAAAATTTTTCAAAAAATATGGAACCATGTTAAATCAGCTCACTTTCACTGTAATATGTAATCAATAAATTGTAGCAATAATTATTAATCCGTATCTTACTATTAATTTCATTTATATATCTTTGTCCTATACTACTTCGATTCTTAAATAGAATGAACTATGGGAGGGGCACCTGGGTGGCTCAGTCGGTTAAGCGTCTGCCTTCGGCTCAGGTCATGATCCCAGGGTCCTGGGATCAAGTCCCGCATTGGAGCCTGCTTCTCCCTCTCCCTCTGCCTGCCACTCCCCCTGCTTGTGCGCTGTCAAATAAATAAAATCTTTAAAAAAAATGAACTATGGGAAATGAAGGAAGAGAAATATTAGTTTTGTCATTTTGAAAATGGTATATATATGGAATCATACAATATATAAGTATTTGAGAGTGGTTTTTTTTCACTCAGGATAATGACCTTCATGCAATCATCCCAGCAGATGCGTGTTTCAACAGTTCATTCCTTTTTATTGATGAGTAATATCACATGGTATTAATGTACCACAGTTTAACTGTTCACTTATTGTAAGATATTTTGGTTGCTTCCACATTGGGGCTATTACAAAGAAAGTTTTCTAACAGGTGTATAGTGATATCTCTGTGATCTTATTTTGCATTTCTCTAATGACTAGTGATGCTGAACATCTTTTCATGTGCTAATTTGCCATAATTTCATTTGGTGAAATGGTTTTTCATATCCTTTGGTAATTTTCTAGTTGGATTGTTTGGGTTTTAATGTTGAGTTTCAAGAATTCTATATAAATTCTAAATGAGTTTTTTGTAATATATGTAATTTGCAAATAATTTCTCCCAGTCTGTAGCTTTTCAGCCTTTTAATAGGCTTCTTGCAGACCAAAAGTTTTTAATCTTGATAGTCTGTCAATTTCTCCTTTTACAGATCATGCTTACAGCATGATGTCTAAAACTTATATAAACCAAGGCTTAAGTCCTAAAGATTTTCCTGTGTTTACTTCTAAAAGTTTTATGTTTTGCATTTAAATGTGTGATCCATTTTGAGCTAATTTTTGTATAGGTGTGAGATACAGGCCAAGGGTTTGAGGTTTGGGGTTTTTGGTTTGTTTTGTTTTGTCTGGCAACGGATATCCAATTGCTTCCGCACTGTTAAAAAGACTATCCTTCCTACATTGAACTGCTTTTGCACCTTTGTCAAAAGTCAGCTGGCCATACATTCTCTATTCTGTCCCACTGATTTATGTGTCTCTCTATACACCAATACAACACAGTCTTGACTGTTGTAGTGATGCAACTCCTGAAATCAAGTGATTATACCCACTTTGTTCTTTTTACAAAATTGTTTCAGCTATTATAGTTCCTATACCTTCCCATATAAATTTTTTAATAATCTCACCTATACCAACACACACACACACACAAAAAAAACTTCCCTGAGAATCTGATAGGAATTGTGTTAAAATTGTTTATCAATTATGACTATAAAGGGTACCGTATTTTTAATTCCAGTTTCTATGTATTCACTGTTAGTATGCAGAAATATATTTTTGTATGCTGATTTTATATCTTGCAACCTTGCTGAATTCACTTACTAGTTCTGATTTTTTGGTAGATTCCAATGGTTTTATATGTGTAAACCATTATGTCATTTTCAAATACAGTTGTATTTCTTCCTTTCCAATCCATATGCCTTTTATTTCCTTATCTTCTTGAACAGCACTTTCTAGAACTTCTGATACTATGTTTAATAGAAGTGCTAAGAATCTGCCTTGTTCCTGATCTTCAGGGATAAAGCATCCAGTCATTCACCATGAAGTATGCCATTAGCTGTAAGTTTTCTGTAGCTATTCTTTACCAAGTTGAAGAAGTTCCCCTCTATTCCTAGTTTTTAGAGAGATTTCTTTTTTCATGAACTGGTGTTGAGTTTTTTAAATACTTTCTGCATCAACTGCTACGATTATGTGATTTTTCTTCTTTATCCTGTTACTGTAGTTGGATTACACTGATTTTCTTTTTTTTTATTTCAATTCAATTAGCCAACATATAGTACATCATTAGTTTCAGATGCAGTGTTCAGTAATTCATCAGTTGCATATAACATCTAGTGCTCATCACATCACATGCCCTCCTTAATGCCCACACTGATTGATTTTCAAACACTATACCAACTTTGCATTCCTGGAATCAACCCTACTCGGTCACAGTACATAATTCCTTTTAGATACTGCTGATTTCTATTTGCTAATATTTTGAGGATTTTTGTATCTACATTCATGAGAAATACTGACCTGTAATTTTTTTTTTTTTTTGTACTATCTGATTTTGTTATTAGGACAATACTGACCTAATAAAATGAACTGGGAACTATTTCATCTTCTATTTTCTGGAAAAGAATATGCAGAATTGGTGTTAATTCTTTAAAAATTTCATAAAATTCCCCAGTAAAACCATTTGAGCCTCAATATTTCATTTTAGGAATGTTTTAATTGTAAATACAGTGCCCTTAATAATAATAATAATCTCTTCATAGGGCTATTCAAATTATCCACTTCATACTGGATGATAGTCTACACTCTTCTACAAATTGGTCCATTTCATCTAAATCACCAAATTCATATGTATAGGGTTGTCTGTACTATTCCTTTGTTATCTTTTTGATATCTGCAATACTACCCTATTTTATTACTGACAAAGTAATTTGTGTCTTTTCATTTATTTTTCTGTCAGTCTTGCTAGAGGTTTATCAATTTTACTTAACTTTGCAAAGAACCAACTTTGTGTTTCACTGATTTTTCTCTATGGTTTTTATTTGCAATTTCACTGATCACTACTCTTACCTTTATTTCCTTCTGCTTGTTTAAGGTTTGTTTTGCTCTTTTTCAGTTTCTTGGAGTGGGAGCTTAGAGTTTTTATTGATTTGGGACTTTTCTTCTTCTCTAATGCAAGCATTTAGTGCTATAAAAATTTCTGTCAGCATGCTTTGGCTGTGTCCCATCAATTTTTTATTTCCCATCAATTTTGATATGTTCTTTTGTATTCATTCAACTATATATTCAACAAACTGATGTCTGGTATATACATATCTAGGACTGTGTGTTCTTGGTGGATTGACTCTTATCATCATATAATGTTCCTCTCTGGCTCTTAACATTTTCTTTACTCTGGAGCCTCCTTTATGTTTTCTGTTTGTTCTCTGGTTTTTGTGTTTTCTTTTGCCTGCCCCACTGTGGGTTACTTTAACATTTTTTAGAATTCCATTTTCTTTATCTATAGTGTTTTTTTAGTATATCTCTTTATCTCTTTTTATAGCTTTTTCAGTGTTTGTTCTAGTTATTATATTTACATAAGACCACCATCTCCTGGTGTCATCATTTTACCATTTCAAATGAAGTGTAGAAAACTTATCTCTCTTTATATCCTTTTACAACTCCCTCATTTATAACATAATTGTCTTAAATATTTTCTCTACATACATTTAGAAATAGGTCAGTTACAATTTTTTTTTTAAGAATTTTATTTATTTATTTGAGAGAGAGAGAATGAGAGATAGAGAGCACGAGAGGGAAGAGGGTCAGAAGGAGAAGCAGACTCCCTGCTGAGCAGGGAGCCTGATGTGGGACTCGATCCCGGGACTCCAGGATCATGACCTGAGCCAAAGGCAGTCGCTTAACCAACTGAGCCACCCAGGCGCCCAGTTATAATTTTTGTTCAACCATAAAACATAATTTAGAACACTCAGGAGGAAAAAAAGTATTTACTCATATTTTACCCTTTTCATTGTTCATTCTTCCTTCCGAATGTTCTAAGATTCCTACTTTCAATATTTCCTTTGTGTTTAGAGAACTTACTTTAGCTATTCTTTTAGGATAAATTAACTAGTGGCAAATTCTCATAGTGTTCATTCATCTGAGAATGGCTTGATTTCCCTTTCATTTTTGAAGAATATTTTCACAGGATATAGAATTCTGGGTTGACACAATTCTTTTCTTTCAGGACTGAAAAAATGGTGTGCCACTTTTTATGGACTCAATGGTTTGTGATGAGAAGTCCACTGTCATTCAAACTGTTTTTCTTCTATAGGTAAAGCGTTGTTTCCCTTGTACCGCTTTCAAATTTTTTTCTTTGTCTCATTTTTAAGAAATTTGACTATGAGATGCCTTGCCATGGACTGCTTTGGATTTACCCTTTTTTGGATTCAGCTTCTTGAATCTGTAGGTTTATGTCTGGCCATTATCTCTTCAAATACTTTTCAGCTTCACTCTCCTTCTCCTCTTCATCTAGGACCCTAATGACACCCAAGTTAGAACTTTTGATTTAGTCTCATAGGTTCCTGTCTCTGTTTACTTTTTCCCCCACTTTATTTTCTCTTTAGATTGGGTAATTTCTATTGTCCTATCTTTAAATTCACTATTTCCTCTGTCTTATCATTCCACTGTTGAGCCCACTGAGGTTTGTTTTTGCCTCTCTCTCTTATTGTATTTTTCAGTTCTACAGCTTCCATTTGGTTTTTCTTTATATCTTCTATTTCTTTGTTGAGACTTTCTATTTTTTGTTTGTTTCATATGTGTAATTGCTCACTGAAACATTTTTATGATGGCTGTTTTAAACCTTGACAGATAGCTTTAACATCTGTGTCATCTCAGTGTTGGTATCAGTTGATTACCTTTTCTCAATGATGTACTTTTTTTTTTTTTAAGATTTTATTTATTTATTTGAGAGAGAGAGAGCATGAGCTGGGGGAGATGGAAGGGAGAAGCAGACTCCCTGCTGGGCAGGGAGCCTGATGTGGGGCTCGATCCCAGGACCCTGAGATCATGACCTGAGCCAAAGGCAGATGCTTAACTGACTAAGCCACAGAGGTGCCCCAATTCTCAATGATTTTCTACAGAAACCTGGATATTTAGGGTATTATAAGATGCTGCATCTTGTAAAAAAATTTTATTTCAGCATTCCTTCTCTGACATGATTCTGATGGAGGAAAGAGATCATTAGTCTGCTTCTCCCAGGTAGAGGTGCAAGTTCAGGTTCCCCTTTTGGCCTTCAGTGATATCTGGGGGAGGAAAATGGGACTCCTAGTTAACTGCTGGGTAGAAGTAGGAGTTCAGGCCTCTGCTGATACCACCCTGGCTGTGAAGAACAGAGGTGCTTCATTACTGCTCCTCATGGAGCCTTCACTTTACACCATGTGGGAGGTGGCTTCATTACCACTGGGTAGTGGTCAAATCCTAAATCTCTAGCAGGACTCCTCTAACACTACCTCAGTGGGGAAAGGATGGGGAGCCTCTTTACCACCAGCTGGGGCTAAAAGTCCAGGCTCCCAAGTAGTCACAACTGATATGTGTCATTTCTGCCCAGTGGGGATATAAGTTCCAGATCCCCCCACTTGGCCATTTCTGACACCATCCTAATAAAAGGGATGCAGCACCTCATTGCAGTCTTGCAAGGATGAAAGTATAGGTACCTCACATGGCCTTTGCTATTGTAGTGCAGTAGTGCCAAAGTTTTTCTATGGTGTTGGCTGGAGTAGGGTGGTTATTGTCTAAGTTTTCTGTCTAACTAAGCTGCCCATTTCATAGTCCTTTGGCTAGAAAGAGCAGGTTTTTGTTAAGTTTGCTTTTTGTCTATTCCTGTTAGCTTTGCTGAGTTGCTCATTTCTCCAACATCCAGTCTGTGAGGAAAAGAAAGTACAGGGAATTTACCACTACACAGTCATTGGATCCCAATGTCATTAGCCAGTCTTCCTTCTACTCTCTAGTTTCCAGTCTTCCTATTGTTTGTTTTCTGTATAACATCCAGAGTTTTAGTTATACTTAGCAGAAAAAAACATGGAAAAGGATCTCTTTCTATAAGCAATTCCATCTTTCTACAAGCAAGAGTGCAACACTTGTAATTTGATATCATTTAAGTAATATTTTTGCCACACTGTTTAAATAAAGGTCAAATTCCTCTTAATCCAGGGGCGCCGGGGTGGCTCAGTCGTTAAGCGTCTGCCTTAGGCTCAGGTCATGATCCCAGGGTCCTGGGATCGAGCCCCGCATCGGGCTCCCTGCTCAGTGGGAAGCCTGCTTCTCCCTCTCCCACTCCCCCTGCTTGTGTTCCTGCTCTGGCTATCTCTCTCTCTCTGTCAAATAAATACATACATACATACATACATAAATAAATAAATAAATCCTCTTAATCCAGTTCAACCCAATGTTCTCTCAATGAGCAAATACCCAAATATTGATGCTTCTGTGTTCCCAATAAGGACACTTTATCTATATATCATCATAGAAAATATTATTTAGGAAACTTAAAAAATAAGTACTTACTTTGTACTTTTTTTGAGAGAGAGAGTATGTGAGTGGGGGACAGGCAGGGCAGAGGGAGAGGGAGAGAGAGAATTCCAAGCAGGCTCCATGCCCGGCAGAGCCCGATGGGGGGCTCGATCATGATGTGAACTGAAATGAGTCAAAAGCTTAACCGACTGAGCCACCCAGGCACCCCTGTACTTATTTTTTATTTTTTTTTAAAGACTTTATTTGTTTATTTGACAGAGAGAGACATAGCGAGAGAGGGAACACAAGCACGGGGAGTGGGAGAGGGAGAAGCAGGCTCCCCACCGAGCAGGGAGTCCAATATGGGACTCGATCCCAGGACCCCGGGATCATGACCTGAGCCAAAGGCAGACGCTTAATGACTGAGCCACCCAGGTGCCCTATACTTATTTTTTAAGGTTCTCTCAACATCTACTCAATTTGAACAATCTACATAAATTTTCTCAAAAATATTTTAGCTAAAATTACATTTTTCCAATAGCAAGTCAAACTAAGAATTCTGCCTGCCAAGCTTGAGATAAAGTTGAAAAGATATCTTGATTACAAAATGCCAAGGCATTTGATGTAATAGTGATTAGTTTTACAAAGTATGTGGCACCTCTTATAACAATGATTTATCAAGCATCCTACTGAAGTTGTTTTTTAAGGAGTGAGAATGAATTTGAGCAATCCATTATCTTCACTGATTGACCCTGCAAACACTAGACACATACCCACATGCAGGAGGACTCTGGATACATACAACCCGGAAGAGTTAACTGGACATGAAGGGAACATATCTTGGTATTATTACTCTGCTGTTCAAGTCAGCATCTTCCAAGCCTTTTTTTTTTTTTTTTAACTCTTTTTTAAACACACAGGAAGTTGCAAAAATAGTAGAGTCCCATGTACCAGCTTCTCCCAATGGTGATATCTTATATAGCTATAGCACAATATCAAGACCAGGAAACTGCCATTAGTACATAACTATTTATTAGATTATAGACATCTTTATCCTTTCTGTAGGTAAGTTATACAATATTGAACTTTCTCAGAAACTCTCCCTGCATTTGGGCATTCTATTACCAGTCAAATGACTAATCCAGACTTCTAACTCAACTGCAAATTACCTATATATAAACAGTCCTTATACACACAATCATATACACACCCTATATATACATACCTCATGCACACATGCACAAACTTAGGTAGAAACAATAGCAATCCATCCTTCTCATCAAAGTACTGGTTTTCTAATTTCTACTTTTCTTGCTATTACTACATGAAGACTATGTGTAAGTGAATGTGAGGGATAACAGAAATCTTTAGAAGTTACCTAATGTAAAAGCCCATCCAGTGCTTGAATTCTTTCTACAACATCCCCACCGATGACCCTTCAGCCTTCAATATCTCTAACGACAAAAAACAAGTAAGTATGATGGAATCCAGTCTGCCTTTGGTCAATCCTAATTCTTAAAAGGTATCTTTAAACATTAGCTAAACTTGAAAACTTGTACTCATTTAGTTCTGGTTGTATCCTTTGGGGATATTAAGAAGCAAATCTTATCCTTCACTACCTTTTTTCCAGGAAAGCCATACATCCTGGTTTGCCTAAGGTGATCATAGTTTGTACCTTTTGATGTGGGCATAATATCCCCTTTTATCCTCAAGATTTGCACAAAACATCATGTAATCACGTTATCCTGGGTAGCCCTCAAAAATATGAAGTACACACGTTTTTATCAGGTAAACCATACTTCATTTTTTCAGCTATTCTTTGTATATGATTTTGAGGGCCCTTTCACTAGCCTTATCATTCTTGCTTCTAAATGTACACCAGCTTATTTATATTCCAAGAGCCCTAATGCTTAAATTCCTTGTTACATATATATGTTAATGAAGGATTTTGTTATCCCAGTTGAAGAAGAAAAAGTCATTTATTTCCCTTTGAATACTAGACCAAGATACAGCAATGGAATTATTATTTCTCTGGGTGTCTTGAGCAATGGTACTAGGGAACAGTCTCACATTATACCAGTAGGTGTCACTCTATATATGATATATTTAAAATTATTCAAGTTTCAATTTATTCCTTCAACAAATATTTATCAAGCACCCATTATGTGTTAAGCATGATTCTAGGCACTGAGAATACAGAGAACAAGAAAGACAAGATCTTGTTCTCATGGAGCTTACGGTCTAGATATTGATGAACAGATTTGATTTACTTTCTATTTAAAAGTCTGTAAAATACTATTCCTAGGGACATTTTATTTTCCTAAGTTTACAAACAATAACATTCAAAATAACTCATAAAGAACAAATACTGCAATGAAACAGAATCAGAGAAACTGTGGTCTGTACAGGCTTAGATTAATATATCCTGTGTATCTGCTAGCCGTTTCAATGTATTCAACACTGTTCTTCCAAAGTTCCAGTTTCTGAAACCCAAATGGAAAAGAATTTATCTTAAAATAATTCAAATTTTTAAAAATCTAGTAATTTTTTTTATAAAGAGTGACTCTGTTGTAAATTTTAAAAGATTATTTGCAAAGCTTATTAATTCCCAAATACATATTCCTTATCTCTACTTAGAAAGTTAAATGTCACCTTCTCAACACCTTCTCAGCATATTTCCCAGGTTAACAGAATAAAGACAGTGGCAAATTGTGCCTCAACACAGAATTTAAGAATTCCTCCACTGCTGAAAGTGCTTGTTTGGATAAACCTGTGAGACTCATAGATATTACCAGGACTTCAAGGTGACTTACTCATGATTAGAGCATATCAATGAAAGGTCATGCTTTATCAAAATAAATACATCAAAGAGAGGGAACAGACTCTGTACATCAAAAAAGTGTATTTGCTCATACAGAAATCCAAGAACCTGGGAACTAGTCAGTTCCTATTTTGCTTCCCTGTACTCTCAAATACAATGTTCTCCAAACTGGAAAAGCTAGGAAAAACATGGTTAAAGAAATGTTTCAGGCTGAAAAGTACTACTGCTTAGAATTCTTTAAGTCAAAATTCAGTTATACGAATTTGAGAAAAATGATACTTATAAGATTTAATAAGACACTGAGAACTTCATGTAATATCCAACCTAACATTCCCTTCAGAATATCGCAAACCATTAGTTCCTGTCTAAATTGCCTGAGATATACTGTTTATGTTTAGTTTTAGCAACAAATCACATGCATATTTTAGAACGTAAGAAGTACTCAATGAACAGTAAATTACAAACGAGCAGTAAGGTGCTTCATAAAAGGTGGTTAATATAAAAAGAAGACCTAAATTTATACCTTAATACTAAATAAAGCATTTTCTTTTACTCTGAAAGGTAAGGTGGTGGTTGATAAATACATTTAAAACATGGTTTACTGTGTATGGTTTTTAAATTACACTTGTAAGCTCTCAGCCAGTATTGTGAATTTTTAGCATATCTGAGATGTCACCAAATTTGGGGAAACTCAAAAGCAGATATCTCTGTTATCTCTTTATTTTTATTCCAGATACAAAAGTATGTGTGTATAAAGGTGGGGGGGTGAGGGTTGGTGTACTAGGAAAAAAAAATGCTTTGGATTCACAAAGATCTAGGTTTGAATTCCAGTACTACCCTAAACTAGCTATGTGACTTCTGGGCAAGTTACTTACCCTGTTCTAACTATCACTTTCCTACCATGATGGGAAAAGCAGGGTTGCGGGAAGGACTAAACAAGTTGTTTTATATGATATGCCTAATAGATGGCCTGATACATAGTAGGTACTCAGTAAATGGTAGTTCTTAGGAGAGTGCCATTTTTCTATTTGATCATTAGATTGACTATACCAGTTAATGCTGAAAATTACTAACAAGTCTTTTAACTAACAAAAAGTGTATCTTTACCCTGCTCTAACAGGTTCATAAAACCAAACCCTTACTCAACTTGAATGCCAACAAATATGCATCTTCTCCTTTAGCTCAAATATATTTTGCATGACCTTACATGAATTGCTTAGATAAAAGCTTTTTCTCTTCTGCTTTTGTTATTTTAAAGTGCAGATGCATTTGAGTCATTTTCTCCTTTTGTTTCATATCCTTAAGATCCAGAGCTTCAAAGACATAATGTCAGCATGCAGTCGATTTATGACTGAACTCTTGAAGAGACACTGAAGAATTACCTTGTCAATCACCCCAAGGACTCTGAAGGCCTTCAGCTCCTCGGCAGGGCTCCTTAGGTTCCAAGGGGGCCTTGAACTTAGTGATCCTGGAGGCTAATGGAAGATATCAAAGATTATACATCAATCAGGGAGGTACTTGAAGGAAGACTGCCTGCTGAAGCAAATGCCAGGCCAAAGGAAACTAAATGTATCGTAAGTCAGAGAATGGAAAGATGAAAGGAGGAAGTTTCTGTTTGTCTGTAATGTAAAATAAAAAAAATAATAAAATCAAAAAGAAAAAGCAAGAAAAAAGTTTCAAGTAAATAAATCATGATAACATTGAAAACAAAATTTTAAAAAGAAAAAATAATAAGCTGGTATAGTTTCTAGACCAATAATTCAACTCAAAACTGTACAGCTATAATGAAACTTTGTAACAAATGGAAAACTGAGCCAACCATGAATCACAGCCTTATGTTTACCCCAGATGGCTCAAGAGTAATTCAGAGGTGGAGTACTAAAAAAACAATGTAATTATCGATAAACTTGGGGAAAGAGGCAACACAAGTCATTCTCTCTCGGCGTGAAACTATAGTCCTTTAATGTTACTTCATAAATATATACTATGTATTTTAAGGGGACTGGCAGATCCAAGGTTAACCAGAAGAACTGTCAATAACAGTGAGAAATTAAGAAACTCCATCATATAACCAATAATTGTTACAACCGAGGTTGTTTAAGCCTAGAAAAGAGATGATTTACAGGAGAAAACAATTTTGTTTTAATATTTGAACATGCGTTATGTGGAAAAACTAGGTCTGTTGGCTACAGAAAAGATCAATGAAAACGGGAAAGGATATTTCAGGACCAGATATGATAAAAGAATAATCCTAACTCCCCAGCCCGTGGTCTTAGTTTTTCCCTATCAGTAAAGTATGACTTTAGTCGAAATAAACTCCAAAGACACCTCCATTTGGCATTTACAACCAGAAGGCAATGTTATATTAATCTGTATAGTAAAATGGTAATGCTGCAAAGGATGACAGGAGACACAATGCCTTTAATGTAGCCTCAAAGCAGACCTGTTTGTTGTCAGAAGTCTATCAGAATATACAGGAAACACTATTCTCCCCATGAATGGAAGATAAATAGCCTGGTTAATGAAATGTCATGATTAACAGTTACTGAGATACCACTTTTGATACTTCAAGTCCTTGTGCAGGCCTGTATCACTAGACACGGAGCTCCCTGAGAACAGAAAATACACCTTAGTCATCTTCATACAGCTCCTAGCGTGTCAGTTGGAAGGAGAGAAGAAAAGACAGGAAGGAGGAAGAGAGGAGGAAAACATGAGAAAGAGGTAACACAGATAAATCAGGTGTCATTTACAGCTGGGAAAATTATCATTTGTGAAATTTTCTAACAGCAACAATTCTAATCACTTTCAAATTTCTGTTTGTTTTTAGGTTTAGCAAGCAAGGACTAACTTCGGTGTGCCCCAACTTCTTATTGTATTGTTTGCAGTTATTCTACTCCACAACACATTCTGATAATTAAAAATTCATCTTCCGGGACGCCTGGGTGGCTCAGTCGGTTAAGCGTCTGCCTTCGGCTCAGGTCATGATCCCAGGGTCCTGGGATCGAGTCCCACATCAGGCTCCCTGCTCTGCGGGGAGCCTGCTTCTCCCTCTGCCTCTGCCTCTCTCTCTCTCTGTCTCTCATGAATAAATAAATAAAATCTTTAAAAAAAATTTAAAAAAATAAATAAAAATTCATCTTCCCCTATTCTATTATCAAGGAAGAATAAGAGCTGCTTGTGATTTTTGGTTAAGAGAAGTGTTGAGGAAAAGTTATAGGGGAAAAGAATACCTCAAATGATAATTTATTCATTACATTTATCTTTAAAAATATGGCCAAATGAATCTAACATCCCTATCTCCTATTTATTTATTTATTTAAATTTTTTTAAGTAGGCCCCAACCCAGCATGGAGCCCAACACAGGGCTTGAACTCATGACCCTGAAATCATGACCTGAGCTGAGATCAATCAAGAGTTGGACACTTAACTGACTGAGCCACCCGGCATGGAGCCTAATGCAGGGCTTGAACTCCCCACCCTGGGATCAAGACCAGAGCTGAGATCAAAAGTTGGACGCTTAACTGAGCCACCCAGGTGCCCCCTATCTCCCATTTCTACCTTATACCTTCTTACTC
Source organism: Leptonychotes weddellii (assembly GCF_054177405.1). Taxonomy (NCBI): domain Eukaryota; kingdom Metazoa; phylum Chordata; class Mammalia; order Carnivora; family Phocidae; genus Leptonychotes; species Leptonychotes weddellii. The sequence continues at coordinate 104,037,614 of NC_138374.1, forward strand.
ACTGATGTCATTGGATCTTTCCATTTCCAAAATAAGGTTTTGGTTCACTGTAGCAATCTCAACAACAAAGATAGCAAACTGTAAAATCTCTCCTGCACCTTTCAGTGAATACTGATTGCATGCCGACATTATAACTGAAAAGAACAAAAACCATCAAAAAGCAGGATCCCCTAGCTTCAAGAAGTTTATAATTTATTTGGGGAGATAAGCCAAAAACATTAAAAATTAAATGACAACAAAACAGTTTTTAAAAATACAAGACAATAGAGATAAGTCACTAGTTCGTATATGATAAACTGTAGCCTCAGAAACAAGTGGAACTAAAAAGGATTTTAAATGCTACATTGAAATTAGGTTAGGAAAAGGATATTATATATAGGATTGGAAGGAAACTGGCCTGGTGGGGAAAAAATGTTCACATTGTAGAACAAAGGAAAATAAAATTATGCACTTAGGATCGGTCAGTTTTCATAGGCCTTGAATGCCAGGTCTGGACCATATTCTCCAGAGTTTAGAATACAAGTTTTTGTATGAGAAACAACCCAAAGAAAACAGTGATTTAGTAAGGTTACTTCTGCAAAGATGGGAATGGTGAAATTGTAATGAGGAAAGACCAAAGGCAAAGTGATCATTAAAGTTCTCTTTCCACTTTAACCATCTATAAAAGTTTAAGATCAGAGAAATGAACAAAGAAAGATCATGAAATAAAATCATCAATAAAAAATCCTGTATTCCTTATATGCAGCGTTTAAATTGGGCAGAATCCCTATAGATCTATTCCTTTTTTCAGATGGCAAAAGGAAACATAAATCCACAGAATTTTAAGAACAGAAAGAGACAGATCAAGTCCAACATTCTCTCTCTCTTTTTTTTTTTCAGATGAGAAAACTGAGAAGTGGCAAGGTTAAGCAATCTAAGATGACAAAACTAGATAATAGATAAGAGGGGATTAAATCTTACTTACAAAATAATATAACACTGGGGAAAATCCAGCCAATGCTAAGGGAATGGGGGGGGGCGGGGGAATACAGTGTATTTCTAGGAAACATGGCTGATTTCCTTAATGAAAAAAGTAAAATTTTCACTTATATATATTAACTACTGTAACAAAAGATGCCTAGAGAACCAAGGAACAGTTGTATTCATCTATACCAAAATAAAACACAGGAGGTGCGGGGCGGGGGGATACATGATGGGTCTTATAAGAATGTATAATGATCCAACAATCTTCAAAACCAAAGATGGCAAATATATATCATTCCAGTGCTCAAGCCCTTGGCAGATATCTCTGTTAATCTCACTCTCTTTCTCATAATACAGTGTTCTTGGCAGCCATTACCAGAGGATTAGAGTAAACACACCAATAAAATCTGTTTACTATTTCTGTTCTACATTCTCTAAATGGCTGAGCGACGCTTACCTTTGTTTTTGTTGATTTCTTTAAAGTTGCTGTTTATCCTGCCCATAGTCTTCTTCACTTGATAATAATGCCTGTTCTCACTGAGATCTACCTCCATTCTGACCAATCTGTGAGTGCGGTACTTGTCAAACTTTAACGTGTTTGCACATCATCAGAGGACCTTGTTAAAATGGAGATTCTAATTTGGTCAGTCGAGAGAGGCTAAGATTCTGCATTTCCAACAAACTAACGGTGATGCTGATGCTGCTAGTCCACCAAGCACATCTGGAATAGGGTTAGCTATCTGTAACCTAAGAGTAAGTTTGGGGGAAGGGTGGGGAGATAGGGTAAAAGCATGAAAAAACATATCAAGAACCCACACTCTGAAACCTGATGGTTAACTATACTATAGTTTCTGAATTTGGCTTCATCTGTAAATTTTTGGCTTTGCCAAGACTTTCACTGGCACCTTATTAACCCTCCAACCCAGTTTCCTAAGCCTCTCTTAGATCACATTTCAAGGATGTTATACTACTGAGGTAGATTGCCACTGACTGCCATTGCTGCTTGGGCCATTTCTCACTAAGGGTGACACAATACGCATTTTAAAATACTTCCCAGTGCGCCTGGGTGGCTCAGTTGGCTAAGCAACTGCCTTCAGCTCGCGTCATGATCCCAGGGTCCCGGGATCGAGTCCTGCATCAGGCTCCCTGCTCAGCAGGGAGTCTGCTTCTCCCTCTGACCCTCCCCATTCTCATGCTCTCTCTCTCTAATAAATAAATAAAATCTTTAAAAAATAAAAATTTTAAAAATAAATAAAATAAAATATTTTCTAAAGGAAAATTGAGAAATACCAATAATACCAGTCAACAAAATGCACAACAGAAAAATATTTTCAATATTATAGCAATTGTACCCAAAATCTATAAATATTCAGGAAAGGCATGCATTCTACATATTAATTTTCATTCACACCTTGTTTAAATGCATGACAAAAAATGTATTCACACTTTAGAAACTACACAATCTTTTATGTCCTAAATATAGACCATTTACTGTCTTTTTCTAAATTTCAATGACCTTGGTTTAAAATTCTAGAACCAAAAAGAGCAAAAAAGCTACTCCAAGTCTTTTCCAGGAAAATCCTCTTTTAATATTAATTCTTAAATCATTCAAAGTCATCTCCAATTTTAAAAAAAAAAAAAAAGGAAGAGAATTCAAGAACTCTGTCTCCGTCAGTTAAGACTTCACCTTTACTGGGGGCGGAGCAAGATGGCGGAGGAGTAGGAGACCTGGATTTCACCTGGTCTCAGGAATTCAGCTGGATAGGGATCAAACCATTCTGAACACCTACAAACTCAACAGGAGATCAAAGAAAAGAATACCAACAACTCTCTGAACAGAAAAGCGACCACTTTCTGGAAGCAGGGACCCAACAAGCAGCAGATCCAGGGAGACTCTCCTTCCTCCCCCGGGGAGGAGCGGCGCGGGAGCACACCACAGAGATCTGCTGGGTTTGGAGACTCCACACCCAGTCGGGTGCCAGAGATAGAAACGCTCGGTCACAGGCCGGGTGAGCACGGAGTGCGGCCGGAGACTGGGGAGACGGGAGTGATTGACTGCTTTTCTCTGGGGGCTCACTGAGGGCGGGGCCCCGAGTTCATGGCTCCTCCAGGGCGGAGATTGGGAGGCCACCATTTTCACTCTCGGCCTCCACAGCTGTACGGAGAGCCTGCAGGGAACAAAAGCTCCTGAGAGCAAACCTGAGCAGATTACTTAGCCTGGACCCTGCAAGGGTGGGAAATTCCGCCTCCGGCAAAGACAGTGGGGAACCACAGCAACAGGCCCCTCCCCCAGAAGATCAACGAGAACAGTCAGCCAAGATCAAGTTTACCTATCAATGAGAATGGCAGAACTCCAGAACTAGGGGAATAGTGCACATAGAATCCATGGCTTTTTTACCATGATTCCTTCTTTAGTCTTTCAAAGTTAATTTTTTTTAACTTTTTTTTTTTTGAATTTTTCTTTTTCCCTTTTTCAACCAACATCTTATCAATCCCCTTTTTAAAAAACATTTTTATTTTTCATTTTTAGAGTCATATTCTATCCCTTCATAGTAGTTACCCTTATTTTTGGCATATATATATAAGTTGTTCTCTCTTTAAAATTTTGAGATAGTTTCTTCTAACAGATTAAAATATACCCTAAATCTCTAGTGTATGGTTTTGTTCTACTCTCCTGCCTGATCATTCTCTCCTTTTTTCTTTTTTTTTAAATCCTCTTCTTCCTATTTTCAAACAACTTCTTATCAATTCCTTTTATAAAATTTTTTATAATTTTCATCTTTACAGTCATATTCCATCCCTTCATCATATCAACCCTTATTTTTATACATATATAAGTTTTTCTTTCTTTAAAATTTTGGGAGGCACTTTCTTCTAACAGACCAAAATATGCCCAAAATCTAGTGT
>NC_138374.1:104041983-104066679 GCF_054177405.1 Leptonychotes weddellii
CTGGGGAACAGTATGGAGGTTCCTCAAAAAGTTAAAAATAGAGCTACCATATGATCCAGCAATTGCACTACTGGGTATTTACCCCAAAGATACAAATGTAGGGATCCGAGGGGGTACGTGCACCCCGACAATGTAGCAGCAATGTCCACAATAGCCAAACTGTGGAAAGAGCCAAGATGTCCATCGACAGATGAATGGATAAAGAAGAGGTGGTATATAGATACAATGGAATATTATGCAGCCCCATCAAAAGGAATGAGATCTTGCCATTTCCAACGACATGGATGGAACTGGAGGGTGTTATGCTGAGCGAAATAACTCAATCAGAGAAAGACATGTATCATATAACCCCACTGATATGAGGAATTCTTAATCTCAGGAAACAAACTGAGGGTTGCTGGAGTGGGGGGTGGGGTGGGAGGGATGGGGTGGCTGGGTGATAGACATTGGGGAGGGTATGTGCTATGGTGAGCGCTGTGAATTGTGCAAAACTGCTGAATCACAGATCTGTACCTCTGAAACAAATAATGCAATATATGTTAAGAAAAGAAAAAAGAAGATAGCAGGAGGGGAAGAATGAAGAGGGGGAAATTGGAGGGGGAGACAAACCATGAGAGACGATGGACTCTGAAAAACAAACTGAGGGTTCTAGGGGGGAGGGGAGTGGGAGGATGGGTTAGCCTGGTGATGGGTATTAAAGAGAGCACGTTCTGCATGGAGCACTGGGTTTTATGCACAAACAATGAATCATGGAACACTACATCAAAAACTAATGATGTAATGTATGTTGATGAGCATAACAATAAAAAAAATTTAAAAAAATAAATAAAATAAAATCTTTTTAAAAATGCCTAAAAAAAAAAAAAAGACTTCACCTTTACTTCAAAGTTCACTTCCTTTTTTTCTGAAACCTGCCCCTTAAGTTTTCTTAGAGCCTATTAATAATAAAGTAATGCAGAAAACAAAGAGTGCTTTTGTTCCTTTCTGTCCTTTTTTAAAAAGGATATTACCATCAATGACTGGGAAGTTCAGAACTTTTATATTTACCACAAAAGAGTCTCATAAATAAATTCAATAAAGCAAAAGCTTAAATCAGCACAGAAAACTCGGGTGGAATGAGTCATGACCTGGACTGCACCAATGGGGAAAACAACAATCAACACAAAATTTTAAAACCAGAAGGTATTCCTTTATATTCCTAATCAACCAGGCTAGAAAGAAATACTTGCACATGGATTCCAGAGAGAAATAGTATCTGCTTTGCACAGAATTTAAGAGCTAAAAGGGCCTTAGAAATCACTTATACTGATCTTCTCATTGTGTTGGTTGAAACTGAAGCCCAAAGAGGGTTAAAGAAGGAAATAGTGAATTCACCAAGCTCATCAAGAACCTCAAGAAGACATTTAAGTTAAATAATGGATAAGAAAATAAGCATGCCTCTGACCTAACTAAGGGCCAGGTTCAACAGCATAAAATACTGAAGTGAAATAAAAAGCAAATAGTAACCAAAGAGAAACATCTTGTTCTAGCAAGAAAAACTGTCCTCTAGCATCCTTGCCTAAGAGTTGAAAAAAATCCTAGCACATCAAATCTGATTCACTAGGTAGTTCTTTTTACCCTTTTTTGATACAAGTTCCCATTATTCTACATGACTCTGACTATTCTAACTTTTGTTTCCTCAATGAGATGCATATTTTGGGGCTTCAATTATACTATATACAGTTTGCAAAAGCAGAGACTGTGTCATTATCTTTTGTATAACTCCAAAGTATATCTATCAATATATTGATAATATATTCATAGAGTCTTAACCAATGCTTAGTGAATTAATATATAATCTAATACAACCAGTTCTCCTGTATTAGATCTCCTTTGTTTAATTTTCATTAGAAGTTACGCTCGAAGGGAATTTCTGACTGATATATTTTATGGTTCCTTTCTCCAAGTCAAAAGCTATTCAGCAGGCTTTATATATTTATTTGCTTAATAAATTATTGTTCACAGAAGTGATTATGGAAAACTATAACAGGGGCTGCATAAGTAGGGAGTTTGAGGAATAAGGATAGGTAGAACATTCAAAGGTAACATTAATGGAAAGAATAAAATACTAGTAATTTTCTAAAACTGTTAGAATATTTACATACAAGATGAATTAGTAAAACAAGTAAGTTCATAGAGGCCCATCCTATTTAATACTTTTATAATTGTCCCCCAAAATGGGATTGAGAAAGTACACATCAGGATTGGACACAGGGAGGGCTGTCAACCCCATAGAAAATAAGACTTGAGTTCAAAGTAATCTTTAGATAAATATTCATTTAAAAAGGATAAAATAGTAAGGAGTTTAAAAATAAACTTAATAATACAATTAAACCAACAATGATAGAAAATAGGAAAAGATTAGCAAACAGAACACAGAATAATAATCTGAAAATGAAACAGCAGGTATCTTATTTAAAACATTTTCATTATATAGGAACAAGTTACAAAAGTACATTACTTCCAAATAGAATTGTAATTTTTTTATTCTAAAAGTAATGGTCAGGGACTCTTGGATGGCTCAGTCGGTTAAGTGCCCGACTCTTGATTTCAGCTCAGGTCATGATCTCAGGGTCATGAAATCAAGCCCCACATTGGGCTCCGCACTGGGTGTGGAGTCCGCTTAAGATTCTCTCTTTCCCTCTGCCTCTCCCCCCACCACACACGCATTCTTGCTCTAAAACAAAAAAAAGGAACGGTCAAACACTTAACAATGAGAATTCTCACTAGTAAGTATTTGTTTGATAATTGCATATTTTAAAAGGTCACACACAAAATGAAAAGGACTCAGAAAATCAGCAACAAAAAGTCTAATAGCCCAGTTAAGTACTGGGCTATTTTTAAAACTAGAAAATTGAGACATGTTATAATTGTCAAAAAGTATATAAGAATTAAAAAATATGGAAAAAAATATACAAAGCAGTATGTGAAGGGAGATGAAAAACAGGGCTAACACTTATTAAGCTACTCTTATAAGCTTAGCTTATAGGCTGGTCTTTTTATGAGGTAGGCACTTGATTTGCAGTATTTGTGTGGGTGTGTGAATGCACACGTGCACACATATATATACATACATATACACACACTCATATGTGTGTATATGTATGTATACACACATATATGTATACACACACTCATATGTATATATATGAGGGATTTTTTTAAACTCATTTAATCCTTAACAATAACCCAGAAAGGAATTAATATTATCATTATTCAGATGTAGAAACTGAAGCTAAGATTGTCCAGTCTTCCATGGCTTCAAATGACACAGCTGGGATACGAACAAGCTCACCTGAATCTTACTTAGATCAATTAAGAAAATAAGCACTTTCTCCCATCTCTAGAAGATAAAATTCTTAAATTATATCAGAAAAAACTTAGTTTATATAAAGAAGAAACTTTTTTTTTTTTTAAGATTTTTATTTATTTATTTGACAGAGAGAGAGAGACAGTGAGAGACGGAACATAAGCAGGGGGAGTGGGAGAGGGAGAAGCACGCTTCCTTCTGAACAAGGAGCCCGATGTGGGGCTCGATCCCAAGACCCTGGGATCATGACCCGAGCTGCAGGCAGATGCTTAACAACTGAGCCACCCAGGCGCCCCCAGAAAAGTTACTTCTTGATATGTGCCAAATCCAGATAGATATGACATTAAAACAATAATAATAGGGTGCCTGGGTGGCTCAGTTGGTTAAGCGACTGCCTTCGGCTCAGGTCATGATCCTGGAGTCCCGGGATCGAGTCCCGCATCGGGCTCCCTGCTTGGCGGGGAGTCTGCTTCTCCCTCTGACCCTCCCCCCTCTCATGTACTCGCTCTCTCTCATTCTCTCTCAAATAAATAAAATATTTAAAAAAATAATAATAATAATAATAATAATAAATAAATAATAAATAATGTTTCCAATGTTTTAAGCATTCACCTGCTTTCTAGACCAGACTAAGTAAAGATAGTCCTAACCTAAATAACCCTGTTAGAATTATGCCTTTAGGGGCGCCTGGGTGGCTCAGTCATTAAGCGTCTGCCTTCGGCTCAGGTCATGATCCCAGGGTCCTGGGATCGAGCCCCGCATCAGGCTCCCTGCTCCGCGGGAAGCCTGCTTCTCCCTCTCCCACTCCCCCTGCTTGCGCTCCCTCTCTGGCTGTCTTTCTCTCTGTCAAATAAATAAAACCTTTAAAAAAAAAAAAAAGAATTATGCCTTTATAATTCTAGGTGATCTATATATAGCAGCTGTAGGACTTATGCTTAAATAGTTTTAGCATGAATCAATAAAACTGTGCAGGAATTGTACAAAAACCATTAATTAACCTTAAAAATTTTTCAAATAAAATTCAGTACAAATTACCATCATTTTAACACATGGAGTTTTAAGGATAGAGTAAGGGACAAAGGGCTGAGAAAAAGGAGAAAGCAAGTCCCGTTTTCTTCCACATTTGGTGGCTCGCTTTAATGCTCTTCCCACCAATAACTTGTTATAAAATTATTGATAAAATTCCAAAGACCAATATTCTCAAACATTCTAATTATAAATAAAGCCGAGACACAACACAGCAAAAATGGCTAAAAAAAATACAAAATGAAATGTAAGACATACCTGAGATACATCATCAAGTTGAGGTTTCCCATAAAGGCTGGAAAGACTCTCTGCTCGCATGAGATACTCTGCTGTTCTTCTCTTCACAGCTTCTCGACGGGTCGGGCTTGACTCTCCTAAAAGGAGAAAACAAAGCCAGGACATGTGAAAAATAAACAAATTTTCTTTTATCCAATCTGAAGATTAACTTTTTACCCAGTTCATCACTTGTTCACATTTCTAACTAAAAAGAAGAGAGATTCAAAATTGGAACAGACATCAAAGTTATTAGTATCAGCAAGGTCTAAATATTACCACCATAAATTTGATTTATCCAAATTCAGAAATTTTCCTATTTAAATATATAGAGAGAACTTGATACCTTTTATAGGAGGTATTGATATAAAAGAAATGTAGTATAAAAAAGCTCTGCAAACAGAAAACTAGCCTAATCCAGGCAGTATGCAATTCCAATTCAACAAATTGGGACTAAATGCAGTAGATGTGTAGTAAGAGCCACGACATGGATTTGATATGCCTTTCTAAAAGTACCACCAAACTGGAGAATAAAATTACTTAGGGTAACTCTGAAGTCACTCTGATTTTTGTAAGCTTCATGGTTTTTTCATTAACAACGAATCGTCATCCACCTTACGACTGAAAATAAGAATGTAACTGAAATGTATGTTAACCAACTGGAATTAAAATAAAAACTTTTAAAAAAGAGAAAAAAATAATGTAATTGAAATCCCTGTAATATATAATTACAGGAAAATGAACAAGTCATTGACCCTGTCTCTGTTTCTCTAAACAAAGGGTATCCAAAGAACTCAAGACCTTGAAAAAGAGGTGGTCTAGCCCATGAAGGAAGTACCGGGCTCTCTCCTCTCTAGACTGGAATGATCCTAAGCTTTTACCCATTTTATTTTTATTTATTTTTTTTTTTTTAAAGATTTTATTTATTTATTTGCGAGAGAGAGAATGAGAGACAGAGAGCACGAGAGGGAGGAGGGTCAGAGGGAGAAGCAGACTCCCTGCCGAGCAGAGAGCCCGATGCGGGACTCGATCCCGGGACTCCAGGATCATGACCTGAGCTGAAGGCAGTCGCTTAACGGACTGAGCCACCCAGGTGCCCCCGCTTTTACCCATTTTATATACCTGACTGTGATACAACATTTCATTTGAAGAAAGGACTCCATGACTGAAAGTTTGAAAACCACTGTACTATATGATCTCTAAGGCTCCTTTCATAATATTCTATACATTTACGACTCATTTTTATCAAAGCACTTCATACACAGTACTTTTCTGCATTTTCTGAATGAAGTTAACCAAAAAGCAAGTATCATACAGTGGAAAGTGCCCTTGATTACATTCTGGAAACCATGGTTATCTAAATTCTGGCTCTGCCTCTCACTAGTCATGTGACCTATGATAAATCACCTCAACTCTCTGACCCTCCTCCTCATTCTCTAAATATATACTTCAAATGACTGCAGAGATTAAAGGAGACTATACATAAAAGACACCACAACAAAGACAGTTGTATACAAGAAGCACTAAATTGTAAAGGTTTTCAATCTTGGCTTTTCTCTAAACCAAATCCTACAAAATAACGTTCCTGTGTTGCTGAAGTGAACTGAACTGAATTATAGTAAAGCAGGTATTTTCCCCCCAAAGACTACTAGTAGAAAAACCTTATTTCTGCCTAGAATAGCATCTTCTATTTCTTCTGGGTAATGGCCCTTACTTCTCCCCTTTGTAGCCCTCCACCTCTCCACTTCCACTACCAGCCCTTGACAAGGTGGTGTGAAAGAAAACTGCATTCATGTTTCAGATCTCTGTTCCTCTGCCCCCTACTAGTCAGTCAAGGGTGAGTCCTCTGTCACAAGCTGGACCAATGACAGAACCCCACCCTCTTGGCCACAGTTGGAAAAGGGAGGAATTGGCCCAACACAAACTGGGCCAATCAGTCCCCCTCTGCTATTGACGCTGGAAATAAGAGGACTGGGAACTGCCAGCAGCCTTAGTTTCTGCCAATGCGCAAAGAACCAACCAGAAAGAGGGACTTTAACAGAGAGAAGCAGTTATGAGAGACAAAAAAAGGAATCCTGGTGTGACTGGGGTCCCAGATTTCAGCGGAAGCTACATTCCTGCCATTCTTTGCCTACTGTAGCTCAAATGTGAATTTTCTCACATGCAAACCGAAGAATCCAGACGAATAGAGCCCTCAAAGAAAAACAGCAAGCAAATTGGGATTGCAATTTTACTAAAAAAAAAAACCTTCTTTTCACAATTTTTACATTACTATTCCATCTCTTCTCTCCTTTATGAGTAACTCAAAAATATAACTAGTCTTGCGGGCAAGAATCTCTATCACTTCTTAACCATGGAATAGTCTACATTTATTAACTCTCCAACTCCTCAAACTTCAATTAAAATTACAATATCAGTATGATTCCTGCCTCTGTTCTTAAAATTCACTGAGTTTCTAAACCCAATCTTTTATTTTTATACAATGTATCTGTGTAAGTGATCTAAGTAATTGAAACATGTTGTGAAGGTAAAATGTGCCACATAAATAAGAAACATTCATTATTTCTACACATTACACCTTTAGTTTTGAGTTTACTGTTCATGAACTCTGCTACTTCCACTATCATGAGCACTTCTCATTGCAGGTTCTACCTTTCATGCCCTAATTTAAATCTCCCACTTAAAATTTCTGATTCAGCATAGGCTAAACTGTAATAGAAACTATGGCAATTTAGTTTTTTAACTCAGTGTGATTACAAGCTTTAACACAACTTCAAAATTTGCTTTATTCAAAAAAATTAATTTGTCTCCCAAAATAATATGAAATTCAAAACTGCCAAGACTATGGAGCACCTAATTCAAGCTAGAGTTAAAACCACAGTTTGTAATCAAATCACTGTTTTTTAAACTTTGGGTATCTCTGCTGCTTTCTAGGCAGTCTCCATAGTAACAGAGAAACAAGAACCGGAAGCCAGCAGTTGAAATGGACTCCTGCTGCTGACAGTGGTTCTGCTTCCATGGAAACAACAATGAAGTGATGGAATACTGAAGGCTTTTTAAAAGTAACCTTAAATATACATACTATGACTCCTTCCCTACCAGCCCCTTAAAAGTAGGTCACAACCACTGCTGATCAATAGTAGCGGCCAAGGATGAAAATCACCTCTTGCAGATTTCTACTGCTGGACACTTACTGAGGTTTGTGAAGTACTAGGAAGAAAAGATTAATCTATGGATTTCCAGAATAATTTTAACTGATCAATTATTGATAAATATGACTTTAAACAGATATCAACTGATTAAAAATTCTCCATCAACTCTAACCTTATCTTAATCTTCATGTTAAGACACACACACAGCCCATAATGAATATTTTTCAAGGAAAATTAGGTTATCTGGAATTCAACTTTTAATCCCATATTGGGTCATGTAACCATTATTTCTTCAGTATTATATCCAGGTAGACACTTAATAAATGCTTTTAAAAATGGATACATATTTTACATTCCATCTAAAGATAAACCAGTACCTTCATTAAGTTTCTCTACATTTCTGTTAATAATTTGGATACAGTAAGAATTTCCACCAGGCTCTGGCATTCAAAAGAGAAAACCTACTCTCATTATTTACTAACCTTTATGTCAAAAAGTTCCACTGTACCAGAAAAAACGTCTTATGTATATTGTGTCAACCTTATCAATTTCTGATCAGGAGAGAGGATGGATATAGGGTGATTACAGAGTATGATCTGTGAAAGAATCGGGTGTAGCTGAACAGAAATGAGAAAGTCCAAAGTTGTCCCTGAAATTTTTAGAAACACTGCACTGACTATCCTGCGTGTCTCTGAGCACCAACTCTGACTTAAGTTACTAAGTTTTATAGAAGGCACAGTCTATAGATAATGGAATCATGAAATTCTAATTTATTTAAGAAGCCATCACCTCTTGGCACTCCTTCATAATATTAAATCCTGTTTATAAGAGATATATTACCTTCCTCATTTAACTGAGGAACTTAAGGCTCAGGAATGTGGAATGTCTTTCTTAGCAAAGTTATTATAAGACTAAACTGAAACCAGGTCTTATGATACCATGCTTCAGATGATGAAGTGGATTGCGCTACTGTTACTGAGTAGAACAAACAAGAAAAATACAGAGCATGGGATAAGTACGAGTGAGTACGGGAACAAAGATGAAGAGAAAATAAGCATAGCATAAGAGTTGAGACGGGAGCCTATCAGACAAGATAGCAGAGTACAATTAGACAGAAAGAGACTGAGATGACAGACAAGGACACAAGAAAATTAGAGCTACAAAGGGGTATAAATTTCACACTGTGTGAAAGAGAATGGGCCTTTCTAAGAAACAGTGGTCTCTCAAAACATCCTTGTTACCCAAGGATTTCTTTGGAAAACACGGGCCTTTTCTCATTTACCCATAAAAAAACCAAAAGGCGTTTTTATTCACAGAAGTAGTGAAAATCAGTTTCACAAACTAGAATAAAAAGTAGTTCTTCCAATTCTGTTGTTCTACCCTTAGCCACCAAAAAGAATATTGCAAATGCCTCATCATTGGTTCAACAAAAGAAAAGCAATGCTGAAGGAAAAATTAACAATGCTAGACTACTTGAAAGTAAATACGTATTTTACGGAAAATTTTAAGGGATTTTTAAGAGTATTTTGACTATACCTGATTTTTGCTACTCACACAGAATTTAATCCCCACATAAGACTCTACTTAGGCACATCTTATATTCTTATCTCTATTTCTCTACTCCAATAAACACTCTCCAATAGCCCCTCTGCCACTGTGTTCTTGGTCAAACATGCCAGGTTTTTAACTCAGATTTATCATATTAGAAAGAACATTCAAATCAATGTGGGTTTGAGGGAATGAGTTTTTGTTTATTGGTGCTTCTTTTTTTTTTTAACAACTTTAGTAACATAAAAAAAATATGCCTGTTTGAGATGGCCTTGGTGGTTACAGTTGCTTTTTTTTTTTTTTTAGTGTTGATTTATTATAGTTAATGGGTTTTTTGTTCTTTTCAGGTATAGCCTACCATTTCTGACTTATGCTAAGTATTCTGACAACAAAAGGCAACCTTGAGAAAAACAGTAATTTATGTTCTACATGTTTATCACAACTGGGGCCATCAGCCTCTCCACATAGAACAAAACCCGGTCAGTCAGGGAATCTGCAACCCATTTGCATTTAACCAAACCCATATTAATGTCTTTTCAAAACCAAGTGTTATGTGACCCTCTAGAAGTTCAAAAAGTCACCAAAGAATAGTAAAAGCAAAAGTCATAATAATATTCATGTCCAGGCATTGCCTCAATTATGACTGCCTTCAATGCTGTTTAGCAGTTTTCCTATCAGTTCATACTGAATGAAAACTAACACATCATTAAATCAGAGCGTTAAATGCCTACAGAGACAGTCTTCTCTTAGATTTAATAATTTTTTTCCTGCCTAACCCATTTTAAAATTGTTTTGCAATAAAGGGGAGTACCCAAAACATTAATTATTCAATCCTTTCATAAGAACGTTGCCTGGCCAGTCTCTTTGTGACACTAAACTCTTGTCCAGATAGGTAGATACATACATAGATACATAATCAATCCCCTAAGTATCCCTTATACTGTAATCAGTGGCTTCTAAAAGATTAAGATAAAAAGTTTAAAAAGAACTAGAGATATATCAAAGGAAAAAGGAATGAAGAATTAAAACCTAGGAGCTAAAATTTTGCCTTCTGAGATGGAATAAAAATAAGATAAGGGAAAATATGGAAAAGAAACTCCACATAAACTAAGAATTTTTTTATCTGCTATACTAGTAAATATGAAAAGTCCCCCAAACCCCACAAAGGCTTTTTGCTCATTTCTTTTACTGGCTGTAAGAGACAGCTTAAGTAGGAAATCCATGGAAGGCTCTAAAGTCCAACAACTGTTTTCCTGATGTCATGATAATGGATCACATATTTTCCTTTGAGATGATGTCAAGATGATCAACAGAATTACTGACTATAAGCAGTTAATGCTTCTGAATCCTGAAGGTTTCACAGACTCCTTTAATGCATCCCCACCTTAAAAAATTAAACTGACTCAGTGTATACCAGAATTAGAACAGACTCCATTCCATCTCCAGATTTATTTAACATGAAGATAAATATCTCCACATTTAAACAATTAAAAGAATGTGTCAAGCAATACACCCACAGTATATCACATGTGAAGGCCATATCAGGATAACAACGAAAATCCTCCCCAGGAAGTAAGGAAGCCACCAGGGTGAAAAAGTTCTCCGCAATCACATATTCCTGCTCCTCCTATCATCTTCAGAAAGAAAGATGCCCAACAGTTACCGAGCATCTATTATGTTCCAGACACAGTTATCTCAATGTTTACAGCCATTTCAGTGTTGTCACAGAAACCTCACATATAGAAGACCCTCCAAAAAATTTTGTTTATAAATGAATGGAAAAGCAAATGAATGATTTTGCACCAATACTACCTGGTCTGATAACAATACCTTCATGCCTAGAGATGCTCCAATTACCTCTTCCTGTAACTTAGTGCCTTTCTTGAACTTAGTTAAAATAAATGCATTTCAGAAAATGCCTATAATTACTGTCTTTCTCTTCTGTATAGGTGAAATCATAAGAAAGGAATATGGGGGAACCCAGCACAGAAGTGGTATGGTTGGACTAAAAGGACAATTTACATTTTTATTTAGTTTTATGAAAAATTGTCATGACAGCATCAGTGAGGGAAACACAGCACAGATATTCTACTTAACTGTAAACCACTGTGTTAAACAGAATAAAGTCTATGAACTTTTTATTGTTTGACAATTACAATTTTGGAAAATCAATATGCCTGTACAATGATCTGGTTATTTTTCAAAAGAAACACACTTTGAGACCACTAATGGCGACACAGTAAGCTTATGAGAAAAAGCAGATTTACGTTTTCAGTACTTCCTAAAAGAGAATAAACTCAACTTCTGTGTAATTTACATAAGACTCAATGTTTAATTATTAAGGTTGACTTAAGCTGTAAGTTATATAAAACTATGTAACTCAAGTAATTATGAAATAATGATTGACTCCACAAAGTGCCTAATACCTGCTCGTATTGAAGTAGCAGTTTTCCATTTAGGGTTTTTTAGTTTGGTTTGGTTCACCTGAAAATACATTTCTTCTGAGCAGAATTAAGGCCTTTTCCAGTAATCACAGGAATTAAATCAACCCTCTCATTTTAATGTTTTTAAACTGTGTTGCTAAAGATACAAAAATGTGGGGATACTGATGACCGAGACCATCTAGTAAAAAACCCTTCGAGAATCCTCATCTCTCTGCTTTTGCAACAGAGCAGCTGTGCCTCACACAGATTCACATGAATGAAAATATTTAGACGAGAAACCACCCATTTAGTTTATTTTCCATACGACTTTCCTGTAATTATTTTGCAAACTGTTCACACAACAATACATAAAAACATCTGCAAAAACAGGTAATTAATGTGTCAAGCCAAACTAATGCATTTTTTATGGTGTCCATGCTTCGTCAACTGTAATTATAACTCTTTTTTAAGCAAATGATGATGTGTTTGTTGCAGTGTGCAAGTGGTTATTTTAGATGCTCTGTTTACTGTTCATACAATCTGAATATAAAACTCCACAGCTACTTTACCCTACATCAATGTTTTACCTAGCTTTTTTTTTTTTTTTTTTCAGAAGCAGGAATGTGGTTCTCTTTTCCAAGCTATAATTTCCAGTAAACATTTTTGTCATTAAAACATGAAACTCTCAACATAAAAGTTGACACCAAAATAACCAATTCAAGAAACATCTGACAGAAAACAATTCACCCAGACCTTCTTCCTGCAGTTGTAAACCTATGGGAAATACAGCACTTTAAGCCCATCAGCTGCAGGATACCAAGCCTCCTGAATATCATTTAAGTTTAGAAGGCTCGTTATTGGTTTTTAATGTATAATATCTATTCCATCTAGATCCACCAGACACATATATGTTTGACAGGAGACCAACAAATGAAGAAACAAATCCTGCTCAAAATATATTGTTTCATATTCATATGTGTTGGTTCTAACTAAAGAAAAGGTCATCATCATTATTACTATTACTATTATGCACTTACTAATATTGCATACCAATAATCATCCTCAAATGGACATTCCTGAAGGCCCAAGTTTTCTGGTCTCCAAAGCTAATAAAATCTAAAAGGAAGGAAGCAGCACAACCCTTTAATATTTTTGTAAGGTCCGTCCTCTTTTTAAAAAAGGCAATTTTTAAAACATCTATGATGATTACCTGTAGTACAGAAAAATCCTAATAAAGAATTCTTAGGAAACAAGGTTTTATGTTTATTTTCACAACTAAATTTATTAGAAATAGTGTAGAATTAACCCTGCTGGGTCCAAACTTATGTAGCTCCTCATTTTGATACAAATATTTCTAAACTGAGCTATTCCGTTCTTCCCTTGAATATTAGCTACTGTGATATGCTAAAAATGCCGGTCTATCCCCACCTTGTTCCCAACTAGAACATGAGCAAAGTATTACAGCAAATCAAATAACAGTTTCCCAACTGCCAAGCTTTAATTTTAGGTCAAATGCTTATTTGGCAGAATTTGGGGTTGGGTCTGATCAAAACAGAACAGAGTTCCTGTTCCAAGGATGCTAGAATAGGAAAGACATGACTAAGACTAGGTAAGGGAATAGGATGGAAGCTTATTTATTAAAGCTAGAAACCAAACTCAGTGTCAGATAAGCAAGAAGTCTCAACACTGAGTCCCACTACTTAAAGTGATTACTACAAATATAATAATTATAATAATAAATACAATTAATGCGGGGTGCCTGGGTGGCTCAGCCAGTGGAGCAACTGACTCTTGGGTTACAGCTCGGGTCATGATCTTGCAGTCATGGGATTGAGCCCCATGTTGGGTCAGAGTCTGCTTCAGATTCTCTCGTCCTCTTCCCCTCCCTTTGCCCCTCCCCCCCCACATGTGCTTTCTCTCTCTAAAATAAATAAATAAATAAAATCTTTTTTAAAAATACAATTAATGCCATTTCAAACGGCTGAATTCAACACATTGTCAAACCTTTGAGACACATATACTAATGTCTGTGCAGAGTACTGATATACCTAGACAGAAGACATTTTAAACCTATTTGGTATTTTCAAGAGCTACTTTCATGCATCCTAGCTGTTTACTACACATACTTTGGAATTCAACTTATTTATCACCTCCTGCAAAAGCTTTCCCTATAAGCCTTCTCCTTCTCCCTGGTCAAGTGCCTATTTATATGGATTTATAGAGTCATTCTCATTCAAAATATTTATAGAGAATTTTCTATGTAACAGGCACTGTGCCAGAAAATACAATGAATGAGAAAATACCTTGCCTTCAAGGATATTACAAATAAAGAGATTCATTCAATAACTGCACAAATAATTATTTCATTGTAAATATGATAAGTACTTGAAGCAAAACAGTGTGCAATGACAGCAAAGTTCAGAAAGTCTATTCTGGTGTGAAGAGAGGTGAAAAAAGGTTCCCTTGAGGAAACACCATTGAAACTGAGACCTGATGAACAAGAAGGAAATATCAATTGAAAAAGTACATTAAAGCACTCAAACAGACCCCAGCTTGTGTAAAAGTTCAACCATGGGAAGGGCCGTGGTGCCTTCCAAGAGGTAAAAAAAGCCCACTGTGGCTAAAAAAGAATAAGTGAATAGGACTGGTTCAATATGAGCCTGGAGAGAAAGTCAGAAACCAAACCACTCATAGCCTGATAGACCATAATATCTTTGGATTTTATCCTCAAAGTAATGAGTTTAATGCAAGGAAGTGACATGATTAGAGTCTATTTTCAAAAGGTCAGCTAGGCTTGGTAGAGACAGAATGGTTTAGAATCAAGGAAGAAAGACAAGGAATCATCAAATATTTTTTAACAATAAAAACATAAAAACTAACAAAATCAAACAGAAATTCTGGAATTAAAAAACAGCACACTGAGCTGAAAAAAAAAAAGAATCAGCAAATTTGAAGATACATGAGTAAACATTATCCACTCTGAATAAAATTAAACAATAAAAAAGGAAAGGGGGGCCAGCCTAAGACCACCTGTTGATAGCATCAAGCACACCAACATATACATAATGCAGTTCACGAAATAGAAAAGGGGGAGAAAAAGGCAGAAAAAGCCAAAAAACTTCCCAAATTGATGAACACTGATCTACATATCCAAGAAGATTATCAAATACCAAGAATACAACACCAAGAAGGATAAGCTCAAAGAGATCCACATCTAAACACATAATAGCCGAACTATCAAAAGCCAAAACAGAAAATCTTAGAAGAAGCAAAAGATAAACTCATTTCTTCTCCGAACTGATTTAAAGGATAAGTCCATTTAAACAATAATTATAAGACTACAGTGTAGAGCTTATACAAAAATGTAACATATATGATAATACTAGCGAAAAGATGTAAGAAGGGAAAAAGCTATACTGAAGTAAAGTTTTCTATATATTACTAGAATTCAGGTAATTTTACTCTTAAGTACAATATTTTAAGAATTTATTGCTATAATCTTCAGAAAAACCACTATGGAAAATAAAAAACTCAAAATGACATAGTCTACCAAAAAAAAAAAAAAAAAAATGTACTTACCACACAAGAAGGCAGTAAAAAACGAAAAGGAGACATGTAGAAAATAGCAAAATGGCAAGCATAAATCCAACCACACTATTAAAAATATTAAATGTATATGGATTAAACATGCCAATCAAAAGGCAGAGATTATAAGGCTAGATATTTTTTTAAAAAAGATCCAACTGTATCCTGTCTACAGGAAACACACTTAGATTCAAAGAAACAAACATATTGAAAGTAAATAGCTTTACTAACACCCAACAAAACAGATTTTAAGAAAAACAAATGTCACTAGGGACAAAAACAGACATTTTATAATGTTAAAAGTTAAATTAATCAGGGCGCCTGGGTGGCTCAGTTGGTTAAGCGACTGCCTTCGGCTCAGGTCATGATCCTGGAGTCCCTGGATCGAGTCCCGCATCGGGCTCCCTGCTCGGCAGGGAGTCTGCTGCTCCCTCTGACCCTCCCAACCCTCCCCCCTCTCATGTGCTCTCTCTCTCAGTCTCTCTCTCTCAAATAAATAAATAAAATCTTTAAAAAAAAAAAAGTTAAATTAATCAGAAAGATATGTTATAAACATGCATGCATCTAATAAGAGTCCTAAAACAGATGAAGCAAAAACAGACAGAAATAAAAGAATTTCAAGCTGAGTAAAAATGTAAACAACATAATTAAAATTTCTGATATATAGCAAAATCAGTACTTAGAAGGACTTTATAGCTTTAAAGACCTATGTTGAAAAGATCTCAAATTACCTAAGCTTCCACCCCTTAAGATGAAACAAATCTAGCAATGAAGAGCAAACTACACAAAGAATGCGAAGGAAGAAGCAGAAACCAATTAAATAGAAAACTAAAAAAGAGAATACAAATGAAATCAAAAGTTGGTTCTTTGAAAAGATGAAATTGATATTTATCTAGACCAACTAAAAAAAAAAAGACACCACAATCAAAATAATGAACATATCCATCACTCTCAATTAACAATTCTTTTTTTTTTTTTTAAGATTTTACTTATTTACTTGAGAGAGAAAGCATAAGAGGGGGAAGAGTCAGAGGGAGAACAGACTCCCCACTGAGCAGGGAGCCCAATGCGGGATTGGATCTCAGGACCCTGGATCATGACCTGACTCGAAGGCAGATGCTTAACTGACTGAGCCACCCCAGGCACCCTCTTTTTTGCGGGGGGTATGGTAGGCTCCATACCCAATGTGGGGTTTGAACTCACAACCCCAAGATCAAGGGTCACATGCTCTACTGACTCAGCCACCCAGGGACCCTACAGTTAACAATTCTTTATCTTGCCTTCATTTTTGAAATATATTTTCACTGGGTACAGAATTCACTTGACAGACTTTTTCTCTACATATGTTAAAGGTGTTAATCAACAGTCTTCTTGACTGCATTGTTTCTGACAAGAAATCTGACATCATTCTCATCTTCGTTCTTCTATCTGCGTCTGCCTGCTTTTAATTTTAAGATTTTCTCTTTAACACTGGCTTTGAGAAATTTGATTAGAATGTGCCTGGGTATAGGTTTTCATGTCTCTTATGCCTGGGGTTTGTTGAATTTCTTGGTCCTGTAGATTATCTGCATCAAATTTGGAAAGCTTTCAGGCATTATTCACTCAAATAATACTCAGTCGCCCTCTTGCCCTCCCTCTTCAGGGGCTCCAATTACATGGAGAAAAAATTGTTCTATAGCTTACTGATGTTATATTAATTTTTGCTTGATTTTTTCATCTCTGTTTCATTTTGGATAGTATCTATTGCTATGTCCTCCACTTCATTAATCCTTTCTTCTTCAATATCTAATCTGCCATTATTTTTCATTTCCCATACTGTAGCTTTCATTTCCAGAAGTTCAATTTGGGTCCTTTGTAAATCTTCCATTGCTCTACTTAACTCTACATAATTAATACATTTTTATTAAGTTGTAAAATCCTCATCTTTTCATTTTAACATCTGTGTCAATTCTGGGTGGATTCTGAATGACAGATTTTTTCCTCACTATGGGTCATAGTTTTCCTGTTTCTTTGAATAAATGGTAATTTTTTATTAGATGCCAGCCATTGTGGATTTTCCCTTATTAGGTGGTAGATATCTTCTTATTCCTACAAATACTGAGCTTTGTTCTGGAATATTATTCTTAGAAGCAGCTTATTAATCCTTTTGGGTCTTGTTTCTGAGATTTGTTAGGGTGGGTCTGGAGCAAACTATTATTCCACACTAATGGTGACTTTTGAATATTCTACCCAATGCCCCATGAAAGAGGTTTGCAAGACTACCCATTAGGAAGAGACACTATTCCCAGCCCTGTGTGGGCACCCAGAATGTTTCCCCTAATCATTTCAGTGGATCTTTCTCTCACCTTGGGTCATTTCTCCACAGCCATGCACTAATCACGACTCCATTAAGTATTCCAGGGGACACTGCAAATCTCTGTACAGCCATCTCCTCTCTAGATAAAACACTAGGCATTAAGCAATGCTCCTGCAAGCTCTAACTGCAAACTCTGCTTTGGTCTTGCTGGATTCGGCCCCATCTCCTCAACTTGGAGGTTTTGCCACAATTCATCTACCTTCCTTCTTCCGGAGCCACAACCTGGAAACTCAAGACAGTAAGCTGGGCAATCTTAAGACTCACCTTATCTGTCGCATCTCTCTCAAAACCACTGTCTGATGTCCAGTGTCTTGAAAACCACTGTTACATATACTTTGTCTGGTTTTTCAGTTTCTTCAGGAAGGAGGGTAAATACAATCCCTGTTGCCCATCTTGGCGAACAGTGGAAATCCTAGTGTTTTTTGTTTTTTTTTGTTTTGTTTTTATCCCCTTCACCTATTTCACTCATCCCCCTACCCACCCTCCCCTCTGTTAACCATCTGTTTGGTCACTATATTAAGAGTCTGTTTTTTGGTTTGTCTCTTTTTTTTTCCTTTGTTCATTTGTTTTATTTCTTAAATTCCACATATAAGTAAGTGGAAGTCCTAGTTTTAATGTGGCTACTGGAAATTTTTTAATTACATATGTGTGTCACATTGTATTTCTATTATACAGTGTTATTTTACACAGTCACTGAAATTATATAATGTTGAAATCCCCTAAGAAAGTAGGGTAAGGAGGCTAAGAAGGCTGACAACCAAGTCTCAATAAACTTCAACATTTAAAGGTTAAGTGGGGAAGAAGGAGCTGGCAAAGTAGACTTAAAAAGGTTAATCTAAGAATTAGAAAACTAAAAGTACAGTGTCGTTGGAATAACGGGCAATTCGGGAAAGCAGAGGTTGTATGAAATAGTTACTGAAGATTGTATATATGTAAGTTAACAAAAGAATATTAAGAATAAGAGACATTATTCAGAGTCCAGTGAAGATTAGTAACAATGAATTCATTTTAGTTACCAATCTTTCCAGAGTGTGTGGTTTCTTCCAATAGCACTCAGCTGCCCAGTTGTCTGCCTCTGTAAACCAGAAGTCACAGCAACATGGATACTCCAAAACAAATGGATAAATTAATCCAGGGCTGGAGTTTTGCCAGGTAAATGTGATAAAAGATCAGAAGGGGGATTAAGGTATCTGCGAAAAGACTATGAAATGATGGATCATGAAAACTAAGGTAAACAGAGAAATGGAAGACAGCTGAGAGATGTTAAAAGAGAAAAATGCAGGAAGGTACAAAATAATGGCACTTTTAAAATTGTTTATTTACCAGTCTTCCCCCCTCAATAACTTATAAGTGCTCATTGATTTTAGTGAGCATAACAGTCATCCATTAAAGTTTTATTGAATGGAACAAAACTGACCTTTCTAGATCACACAATGCAAATTCTACTGGATCACTTCATTTAAAAGGATTATTACCATGTACTGATGTCACATTTTTGCCTCTTATTATTTATTAGTTCTAATCTTGCTTCTTGTTGCTTGGGCAAAGATGGGCCTTTCATTAATAGTACAAGTCAGAGCATTGTCCCCTATCCCCATAAATAATAAACCAATCAACTACAATAAAAAATTCAATTTGGAGTTCTTTTTTCTAATCTCTGCTTTTATTTGTCCTGAGTACTCAACATCTTTGTTCTTTATTGGCCTTTAGGGTACTTTTCTTTTGTAGGAGAATGAGTTATCACTGATCTGGACTCAATCAAGGTAACTTATTCTACAACACAATTTGACTGTATTTGTGAGCTTTTCACTTGCAGCCAATAAAATATGTTTTCATTAATCAGAATAATTTAATAATATCTCATGCAGATCAAGAATCAATTTAATCATAAGTAGTTATAACTATTCTGTAATGATTGGCTAACTACCCAAAAAAAGACAGAGACTACTAAAAGATAGTGTCCTACAAACAAATAGTGTCCATGTAATAGAAAGTATCATGAAGTTCTCAATTAATTCTTTTTAATGTAGCAAGCACTCCCATTTCAAGAGCTATTTAAAATGATTAAATAGGCAGGGTGGCTTGGCCATAAAGAAAACCCCAACAAATGTCAAAAAACTGAAATCATTCAAAATTCTTTGAACACCATGGAATTAAGCTATAAATCAGTAACAAGAAGATAACTAGAAAAATCTCAACTGCTGGGAAATTAAGTAGTATGTTTATCATGTTTAGAAATGTATTACTTGGGGCACCTGGGTGGCTCAGTCGTTAAGCGTCTGCCTTCGGCTCAGGTCATGATCCCAGGGTCCTGGGATCGAGCCCCACATCGGGCTCCCTGCTCGGCGGGAGGCCTGCTTCTCTCTCTCCCACTCCCCCTGCTTGTGTTCCCTCTCTCACTGTGTCTCTCTGTCAAATAAATAAATAAAATCTAAAAAAAAAAAAAAAAAGAAATGTATTACTTAGAAGTAATTCACAGGTACAGAAACAGACTAATGGACCCCTAAAAATGGCTATGTCCTAACCCAGGAACCTGTAAATAAATTACTTAACTTGGCTAAAGTGACTTTACAAATGTGATTAAGGTTAAGAATCTTGAGATAGAGCAATTATCCTGGATTATCATAGTAGGCCCAACCAAATCACATCAGTCCTTAAAATCAGGTAACCTTTCCTTGCTGAGAATCAGGGTGAGACGTAACTAGGAAAGAATGGTCAAAGGGATGTAACACTGCTGACTTAGAAGATGGATGCAGGCATGCCGGCAGCCTCTAGAAGCTGGAAAAAACAAGGAAACAGATTCTCCCCTAAAGTCTCTGGAAAGGAATACAGTCCTACCCATACCTTGATTTTTAGCCCAGTGAGATTAAAGTCAGATTTCTGACCTACAAAACAATAAAATAATAAATTTGTGTTGTAAATTTATGGTAATCTGTTACAGCAGCTTAGAAACTAATGAGACAAAAAAAATATTTTGAACTTGTAACAATGAAGATATGACATAGCTAAACCTATGGAATGTAGCTAAAGCAGTACTTAGTGGGAAATTTATAACCTTAAACATATGTAGAAAAAAAGGCCAAAACTCAAAGATATAAGCTCCTAACTCAAAAAGTAAATGTCAGACCTAAAGTTAAGTAGGAGGAAACTAAACAGAAATCCATAAAATAGAAAAGTAACATACAATAGTATAAATAAATACTCTAACATTAATAAAACTAGTAAATCCTTAATATGACTGATTAAGAAAATAAGTTACCAACATCAGGAAAAATCCAACAGACATCAAAAAGACAAAAAGATACTATAAATAATTCCTATAATCAATAGATTTGAGGGTTTGTGCCAAAAGCAAAGAACAGAAGAAAAACAAAACAAAACAAACACCCCCAGAAAGAGAAAGTCCAATTAAATACCAAAATACAAAACATAAACTGGGACTTGGTAGTTTGAAAACACAGGCTATAAATATAAAGAAAGACTTGAGTGTAAGTGGAACCAAAAGTGAGAGCCTTGGGAAAGCTTTTCTTCTGGGGAAGAAACAGACCCTATACAGAAAAGGGTATGATATAACAGTAAAGGGGTGCAGGGAATAACAGAAATGAGAGGAGAAAGGTAAGGAGCCTATAAAAACAAAAGAGAAACACCAACCACTCCCCCATCCTCGTCCACAAAAGAAAGTGCACGGAAGAGGGGTGAACCGACAGAAGAGGACATAAACTGGAACCATACCCTCACAAGAATAGAAAAAGGCAGATCTCATGCAATCAGTACTGTCAGAGATCAAGACAGCAATCACCTTTGGAGAGGTAGTAATTGGAAAGGAACAGAAGGAAGCTTCAAGAGTGCTGGTCAAGTTCTACTTGCTAATCTGGGTACCAGTAACGTGTGTTCCATGTGTGAAAATATATCAAGCTACATACCTACAATATGTACTTTTATGTATATTCAATTCAATTCAAAGTAAAAAACAGAAAACAGATATGCTTGTTCCCTATAGAATCTAAGTCTAAGAAACATATATGAGAAAACATATAAACAGGGCACCTGGGTGGCCCAGTCGGTTAAGCATCTGCCTTCAGCTCAGGTCATGATCCCAGGGTCCTGGGATCAAGTCCCGTGTCAGGCTCCCCACTCGGCGGGGAGTCTGCATCTCCCTCTGCCTCTACCTGCCGCTCTGCCTACTTGTGCTCTATTTCTCTGTCAAATAAATAAAATCTTAAAAAAAAAAAGAAAAAAGAAAACATATAAACGACTATGGCAGGGGGAGAAAGCATATTAAGGGTCAAGTAGGAAGGGTAAGTAGAGGATGACATTTTAATTTTGTTTTGTTTCTGCCTAATAATCCTTTCTCATTTTGGTCCACTCCCCTCATTTCTATAGCTATGTTGTTCAGTTCATGTGCTTCATTAGGGATAGTTCTGTCCACCTTTGAAGGGATGAGTAAATAACCTATACCTAATTAGGTTATTCCCTTGCTAGAAAAACAAGGTGAAGGCATGTGACCCATGCTTTTACAGGAGCTGGGGGAAAACACCCTCTTCCTCTAGAACTCAGAGGGAAAAGCCTCTGTAAACCTAGAGCTGCTGGGGGGTTATCTTTCACACCACCTGGAAATAAATGTAAATCAGAGAAAGGGGACTGAAAGTATAGGCCATGTATAAAGATAAGCAAACAGGCATAGAAACCATGTGACACTTCTTGAACACCTGAATCTAGCCATATGTAACTACTCATTTATGTGGGCTAAAACACTTTCTATGTGAGCTTCTTTGAGTTGGTTTTGTCAACCTGTAACTGAAAGAGTCCAGTATAACACAAAATTTGAAAGGACTGATCTGAGTAGAGGATAATTTAAAAAGCAACTCTCTCTTCATTTGTGAACATCATAACCAGAGAATCGAAAGTCTTCTCTTAGTCCATTCTGGCTGCAAGAACAGAATACCAAGGAACTTATAAACAGAAATTTATCTCTCACAGTTCCTGAGGCTCAAAGGCCAATAGCAAAACTCCCAACAGATCTGCTATCTGGTACTGGCTTCCTCGTTCATTGATGGCTATTCTCACTGTGCCCTCACAGCGTGAAAGGAACAAAGGAGCTCTCTGAGGTCTCTAATGGGCACTAATCCCATTCATAAGGCCTAATCATCTCCCAAAGGCCCCACCTCCAAATACCATCACACTAGGGATTAAGTTTCAATATGAATTTTGGGAAGACACATTCAGTCTATAGTATCTTCTCCCTAAAGCTATGAAATAGTTTCTTCTGAGAGCACTTGCATTTAGTACCTGCTTTTTCCTGTTACAGACAGTTCCTACATAATTAAAGAAAGAAAAAAAAAAAAAAAGGCAGGGCAATGATGGGGACAGGAAAACAGAATAGGTGACATATAATTACTTTCAAATCTCTGTTTTTAAAATCTGAGTTTTACTGTTTTAAAATGCTTTCTTCTAGCCAGTTTCAATAAGATCTAAAAATTCCTCAACTAAGGCAATTTACTGAATTATAGTAAAGAGCACATGTTTTATTTTAAAACAGAAAAGGTGGGGCACCTGGATGGCTCAATCAGTTAAGCATCTGCCTTCCATTCAAGGTCATGATCCCAGAGTCCTGGGATCGAGCTCCACGTCAGGTTCCCTGCTCAGTGGGTGTCTGCTTTTCCCTCTCACTCTCCCTCTGTGTGATCCCTCTCTCTCTCAAATAAACAAAATCTTTAAAACAGAAATAGCAGTAGAAAGCTTTCATAAAAAAAAAAAATTCTCAATCTGTTTAGTACTGCTCTTTGAAAAGTAAAATCGCAATTTACAAATTAAGATGGACAAGCAGGTTCATACTTCAATGAGCAGCCCATCTTTTTCAACTATATTACAATGATGAACCTCATATTCAAGAAATAACTAAAAGCACAATTAGGTTTAAATATAAGATAAAAATCTCTGTGGCATGTGGGATTTATTCCAGGAGTTCCTTTACATTGAACCAAAGGTGGTTCAATGTAAAGGAAATCAATGTATTATACCATATTAATAGAATGAAGGGGGGGAAGAAAACACATGATGATCTCAACTGAAGCAGAAAAAGCATTTAACACAATCTAACACTCTTTCATAATAAAACCATCCAGGGGCGCCTGGGTGGCTCAGTTGGTTAAGCGACTGCCTTCGGCTCAGGTCATGATCCTGGAGTCCCAGGATCGAGCCCCGCATCAGGCTCCCTGCTCAGCGGGGAGTCTGCTTTTCCCTCTGACCCTCCCCCTGCTCGTGCTCTCTCTCTCTATCTCATTCTCTCTCTCAAATAAATAAATAAAAAATCTTTAAATAAAATAAAACCGTCCAGAAAACTAGGAATAGAAGGGAACTTATTCAACATGATACAGGGCATCTATGAAAAACTAATAATTAACATCGTATCATACTCAATGGAGGGGCGGCTGGGTGGCTCAGTCGGTTAAGAATCCAGACTCTTCATTTCAGCCCAGGTCATGATCTCAGGGTCATGAGATGGAGCTTCGCGCTCAGCGGGGAGTCTGCTTGAGATTCTGTCTCCCTCTCCCTCTCTTTCTGCCCCGCCCCGCTTTTAGGCTCTCTCTTTGCTTAGAGGACCCCTTTCAAGATTTCCTGTAGGGCTGGTTTTGTGTTTGCAAATTCCTTTAGTTTTTGTTTGTCCTGGAAGCTTTTTATCTCTCCTTCAATTTTCAATGACAGCCTAGCTGGATAGAGTATTCAGCTCTCAAATAAATAAATCTTTTTAAAAAATACATCATACTTCACTGCTAGAATAAATGAGGCAGAAGAGAGAATCAGTAATATAGAAGACGAAATGATGGAAAATAAAGAAGCTGAGAAAAAGAGAGATAAACAACTACTGGATCACGAGGGCAGAATTCGAGAGATAAGCGATACAATAAGACGAAACAACATTAGAATAATTGGGATCCCAGAAGAAGAAGAAAGAGAGAGAGGGGCAGAAGGTATGATGGAGCA
>NC_138374.1:104067179-104111216 GCF_054177405.1 Leptonychotes weddellii
TTCTAGAGGGGAGGGGGGTGGGAGGATGGGTTAGCCTGGTGGTGGGTATTGAGGAGGGCACATTCTGCATGGAGCACTGGGTGTTATGCACAAACAATGAATCATGGAACACTCCATCTAAAACTAATGATGTAATTATGGGGATTAACATAAGAATAAAAAAAAAAATACATCATACTCAATGATAGAAGATGGAAAGCTTTCCCTCTAAACTCCAGAATGAGCCAAGATGCCTCATCTCCTTTGCAGGGATGAGTAAGTAACCTATACCTAATTAGGTTATTCCCTAGCTAGAAAAACGAGGTGAAAGCATGTGACCCATGCTTTTACTAGAGTTACTGAACATTTCACTGGAAGTCCAAACCAGAGTATTTGGCAAGAAGAGATGAAAAGGCAATCAAATAGAAAAGAAACAAGTAAAACTACATCCATTCACAGAGAACATAATCTTATAGAAATCTCAAAGAATCCACCAAAAAACTACTACAGCTAATAAACGAATTCAGCCAAGTTGCCACATACAAGAAAAAAAATTCAAAAATCAGTGTATTTATACACCAGGAATGAACACTCCAAAAAGAAAATTAATGGAACAATTCTAATTACAATAACATTCCAAAGAATAAATACCTAGGAACAGATTTAACCCAGGAGGTGAAAGGCATATATTGAAAATTACAAAACAATGCTGAAGGAAATTAAAGAAGATCGAAATAGATGTAAAGACATCCTGTGTTCATGGATTAAAAGACATTTTTAAGATGGCAATACTCCCCAAATTTATTCCCTATCAAAATTCCAACAGCCTTTTTTGCAGAAACAGAAAAACTGATTTTCTAAAAGAAAAAAGAAAGATATTAAAAAATAAATAAAATATCAACTAGAACTCATTTTTTTAGAAGGTGATTTGTCAGCTCTCCCTGGGCTCAGACGTAGTTTGCAGCCACATGGCTAAACGCACCAAGAAGGTCGGAATCTTGGGTAAATACGGGACCCGTTACGATGCCTCCCTCAGGAAAATGGTGAAGAAGACTGAAATAAACCACCATGCCAAGTACACTTGCTCCTTCTGTGGCAAAACCAAGATGAAACGACGAGCTGTGAGGCTCCAGCATCGTGGCTCCTGCATGAAAACCATTAACTGGTGGTGCCTGGACCTACAGCACTGCTTCTGCCATCACAGCAAACTGAAGGAGTTGAAAGACCAGTAGAAGCTCCACCATTTGAAATACTGCTAGCCTATAATAAATGGGTTAATTTATGTAACAAAATTACTTTGGCCTGTTGCTAAATGTATTAGTTAGATCTTCCCATTTGTGTTGCATTAATTCTCAAAAGACTTGGAAATCAAAAATCCTTCTAATTTTTATTGAAAAAAATAAACGAATAAAAGGTGATTTTCAATTATTTTTTTAAGATTTTATTTATTTATTTGACAGAGAGACAGCAAAAGAGGGAACACAAGCAGGGGGAGTGGGAGAGGGAGAAGCAGGCTTCCCGCCGAGCAGGGAGCCCGATGCAGGGCTCGATCCCACGACCCTGGGATCATGACCTGAGCTGAACGCAGACGCTTAACGACTGAGCCACCCAGCGCCCCAAAATGTGATTTTCAATTTATATAGAGTTGTAAGGGGACGCAAAAAATCAAAATATTGAAAAAAAACAAACTTCTTAAAAAGGATCATAAATCGAAACAGCTAGAAGCTAATGCATTAGAAGACAGTATGATAACACCACAACAGACTATCAGAATTACAGCTTTTGGGGGTGCCTGGGTGGCTCAGTCGTTAAGCGTCTGCCTTCGGTTCAGGTCATGATCCCAGGGTCCTGGGATCAAATCCCACATTGGGCTCCTTGCTCAGTGGGGCGTCTGCTTCTCCCTCTGCCCCTCCCCCTGCTCATGTTCTCTCTCTCTCTCTCAAAATAAATAAAATCTTTAAAAAATAAATAAAATGAAATTACAGCCTTTGGTGTTGTTAGACTTAGACCATACCATATTTTGTAGTGAAGTGGACAATCCCAAAAGGTAAGTGGGCTAAACAATATTTTCGTAGTATCTTTAGAGTTAACAAACACAATAAACAAGTCAAATAAATTTTTATATTTAAAGTTATACATTTTCACTTCTGAAATTCAGCAATAAGAAATCATGTGACTTGCTTCCCTTTATCATAAATTTACTGCCTTTTTCATATATCCATCCATTCTAAATCAAACAAGTTTACACTTGGGTTTCTTAATACTTGAGTCACTTTTATTCAAAGCAATAAATCAATGACCCAATTGCCTTTTACAGTACTTGAGTATATATCATTATGAATGCACAGGGACTAACCATATTCATAGAGCCTGGACACGTTCTAGAACCAACCCTACAATTCTAAGCTAGTCTAAGTGACTCAAAGGAAACCTAGAAATACATGTGGGTTTGTGGTCTCCCCAGGAATTCTATTCCTCATGTCGGAAGGGGAAAAAGAATAGTCAAAACCCAGTAAGAGACCCAGAATGATGTAGTACCTCAACACACAAGGTCACAGTTTTTTAAATAAGTCTGGACATCTCTGGACATCTCTTAGCACACATGTATCCAGGGATGGCATAAACTAAGAAAAATGGCTTTGTATTGCTTATTATACCATTTACTAGGATGAAAATTGCAGAAGATTGTCTGCATCTCTTAGCTGAGTAGTAACATCAGAAATAGTCTCACTGGTCAAAAATATCAACAAGATAATCAAACTTAGATATCAACAACATCCAGGAACGCTTTTCCATGTGAGATTTATAATGTATACAGAAGATTTAAACAGAAACAGAGAGAGGAGATCTTATTTTGAAGGGTGATCACTCAATTCTATATTTTTATTTAAAAAACCATTCCATATTCACTATCATAATACCTAGTACATACTACTAATA
Source organism: Leptonychotes weddellii (assembly GCF_054177405.1). NCBI lineage: Eukaryota > Metazoa > Chordata > Mammalia > Carnivora > Phocidae > Leptonychotes > Leptonychotes weddellii. The sequence goes on from NC_138374.1 coordinate 104,070,099, forward strand.
GAAGCTTGTTGAAAGCTCAACTGGATGGATGGCTGAATGATCAAATAAATAAATGGAAGGAAAAAGAACGAATATCAAAATAAAGTTTAAAAATATCTGATACTCTCTGAAGTTTCTTCTCCATTTTAAAAAGCTACTCTAATCAGGGAAGAAATCTATCAGAAGTAACATGGCACAGTGGAAAGAAGACAAGACTTGAACTCAGAAAGAACCAGATTTAAATCTTAGCCAAAACTCTTAGTGGCTTGTGTTGTGGAGCAAATTGCTTACTTTATCCAAGTCTTAGTTTTCTCCACCTATAAAATGGGGATTACAGTATCTACCTTACAAACACAATAAACCAGCAATTTTGGCACCTAGAACAAACTAAACAAAACCAGTTCTCCAATCAACTCTGTAATTCATAATGTAGCCCACAGATGGGTGTTACTAACAATGCTCGCCATCTGGTAGCTTCCTGTTTTAAATAATTATTCTTGCTAACTAGGTGCCAAGCTTCTGGAATCATTACATTAAATGTTTGCACTCTCTAAATTTTGGTGTCCTTAGACAAAGCCCAGTATGACCAGCCATAGCTCCGATTATAGGTTTGTTCTGAGGGTTAAAAATAATGTTAAGAAAAACCCCTTGTACAGTGACAGGCATATAACAGACAATAAATTATTGTTATTTAAATATTTTATTAACACCTTTATGTCATCCATTTGCCACTCTACATCCTCACAATTATTCTAATAAACCCACACTGAGAATATAGATTAATCATATCAGGCCACTGCAGAAATATATCAACAAGACAGGAGTGAAAGGATATGTACTGGAAATATTATCTTCAAAGATTCGAGTTGATTCCTTCAATCTTGATTTTTGGATTTTCTGTCTTAAACACATAAAGACCTGATGACTTAGAAGAGTAGAAGGTACCTCAATTTCAAAAGCCATTCCTAGATTGAGGAAATAAGTGAAGTGTCAGGTTCAAAAGGAGAATTCAAAGTTACCACTATCAGGGTATGCTTCTTCTCTGCTGGATGGGCAAACAGAACTGCTGCTATTGTGTTCTGCCTCTAGTCTCAGCTGTGCAAACACCAGTTAAGTAAGAAAAACATTAAGCCATCTTTATCAGATCTACAAACAACCCAGATAAACTCCTTTAGGATGAATAGTTTAGTTAGAATGAATAGCTAGTACTCAGAATAACAAAATTTGCCAAATCATAAGAACCCTGTATAAAGCACTCCTACTTAGCTCTGAAAAATCATTTTTGCTGGATTATCAGATATCTAAAAATAATGATTTTATTATAAAGCATTATCAAACCAAACCAAGGGCATAGACAACAATTCTGTTTTCTTCTTTTTCCCCACAGGCAACCATTCTTACAGCAAGAGTTAAATTAAAATGATGCAGAGGTATTGCTGGTTATAGTGATGTTTCAATAACAGCTTTCCCACACTAAAACAAACTTTCCCTAAGAAAACATCTCTTCTACTCATAAATGTCAAGTCAGCTCACAAGCTAGAGCCCCCAGTTTCCCCAAATTAAAGAATAAATCCATCATACTCAACATTATACTCAATGGTGATTAACTGAAAGCTTTTCCTCTAAGATGAGAAACAAGACGATGATGCCCATTCTCACCACTTGATTCAACATAGTATTAGAAGTCCTTGTCAGAGCAATCAGACAAGAAAACGAAATAAAAGGCATCCAAATAAGAAAGGAAGAAGTAAAACTGTCTCAATTTGCAGATAGCATGATATTATATAGAGAAAACCCTAAAGACTCCACCAAAAGACTGTTGGAATAACAGATGAAATCTGTTACAAATCATTAATAAAAGAAACTGAAGACAAAAATAAATGGAAAGATATTCCATGCTCATGGATTGAAAGAATTAATATTATTAAAATGTCCATACTACCCAATGTAATCTATAGATTCAATGCAATCCCTATCAAAATTCCAATGACATTTTTCACATAAGTAGGAAAAAAATCCTAAAATTTGTATGGAACCATAAAAGACCCCAAATAGCCAAAGCAACCCTCTGAATAAAGAACAAAGCTGGAGGCATCACATTTCCTGATTTCAAACTATATTACAAAGCTACAAAACAGTATGGTATTGGACACACAGATCAAAGGGATAAAACAGAGAGCACAGAAATAAAACCACACATATACAGTCAATTAACTTATGACAAAGGAACCAAAAATATACACTAGGGAAAGAACAGTCTCTTCAATAAATGGTATTGACAAAAATAAACAGATACATGCAAAAAAAAAAAAATAACACTAAACCCCTATCTCACACCATACACAAAAATTAACTCAACATAGATTAAAGACCTGAACATAAGACCTGAAACCATAAAATCCTAGGAAAACAAACAGGGTGGTAAGCTTTCTTAGCATGAAAGCAAAGGCAGCAAAAGCAAAACAAACAAGTGGAACTACATCAAACTATAAAGCTTCTGCACAGCAAAGGAAACTATCAACAAAATGAAAAGGCAATCTACCAAATGGGAAAAAATATTTGCAAATCATGTATCTGATAAGAGGCTAATATCCAAAATATCCAAAATATATAAAGAACACATAATCTAATATCAAAAAACCCCTAAACAATTTGATTAAAAAATGAGCAAAGGAATTGAAAAATTATTTTCTCAAGACATAAAAATGCCAAACAGGTACATGAAAAGTTACTTAACATCACTCATCATTGGGGAACTACAAATCAAAACCACAATTAGATTTACCTCACACCTGTCAGAATGTCTATCACCAAAAGATAACAGATAACAAGTGTTGATCAGGATGTGGAGAAAAGAGAACTCTTATACACTGCTGGTGGGAATGCAAATTGGTGCAGCCGCTATAAAAGACAGTATGAAGGCTCCTCAAAAAATTAAAAATAGAACTACCCTATGATCCAGCAATTCCATTTCTAGGTATACATCTGAAGGAAACAAACGTTATCTCAAAGAGGTATCTGCACCCTCATGTTCATTGCAGCATTATTTACAATAGTCAAGACATGAAAACAACCTAAGTACCCATTGATGATTGAATGGATAAAGAAAATGTGATAATAGTGTGTACATACACACACACACACACACACACACGAATATTATTAGAGATAAAATAGAAGGAAATCCTTCCATCAGTGACATGAATGGACCTTGAGGTCATTATGCTAAGTAAAATACATCAGACAGAGAAACAAATACTAAATGATCTCACTTATGTGTAGAATCTAAAAAGAACCAAACTCATAGAAGAGATTGGTGGTTACTAGAGGCAGGGGCAAGGCGTGGGTAAAGTGGGTGAAGGCAGTCAAAAGGTATGAACTTCCATTTTATAAGATTAATGAGTTCCGTGGATATAATATACAACATGGGAACTATAGTTTTAAAATACTGTATCATATATTTGAAAGTTGATAAAAGAGCAGATCTTAAAAGCTCTCATCACAAGAAAAAAAAAGGTAACTATGTGAGGGGAAGGATGTTAACTTATTATGGTAATCATTTCACTTTAGATACATGTATCAAATCATGTTGTACCTTTAGTACAATGTTGTATGTCAATTATATCTCAATAAAAATGGGGGGGGATTTTTTTAAACCAATAATGTCCATATGTCTGTTAGGTGGTGACTGGTACACTTTTAAATACCATCCAAAAGCACTGCTCTGACATTACATTTGACACATAATTAAAAGTATAACCATAAGGACTAAAACAAAGGTTATTTTACATATTGGTTAAAAATTAGAATTGTGATTGTGGTACCCACAGTTTGTATGAAAAAATTGATCACATTATGAATAAACAATAAAAGGCTAAAAGCAATTAGGCAAGTATAATTTTTTGGATTTGATGGCACATCAACAACAAAAACCAATCCATGGCAGGAATGGATATTGTAGTTTCAGAAAGACAGGCATATGTTAAATGGGAAAAACATGTTTAAATGATAACATTCCTTAAGATAGAGGTCTAGTAGATTTGATATCAAGTTCTAGTGAGAAATAATTCACCATCATATCACAAAGTAACTAACTAAATGGTATTATTCTGTTATTTGCTGATTTGCATCCATAATTCTCATTTTGAAGTAAAGATTTTTATTTTTCTGGTGCCATCAAGTGGTAACATTATGAAGTGCTCTAAGTTGAAAAGCAAATAACTTTTAGAAAAATATCACACTGATGTATCTATGTCAATTAAACACTAGTGATTTTTTAGCACAAAATCATCTAAAAAGAAAAGGGAAAATATCAGAGCTAACTGCAACTCATCCCGATCTTAAATTCCCAACCCAAAATGAGAGTTAAGACAAAGAAGAAAGATGTGTAGATCTTTAAAGACCAGAATGCTCTACTGGCAAACAAAAAACCCACTATGACACTACTTGAGAAACAAAAATGTGTATCAAAATGACGTTATCAGTCAAACCATGAGAAATGTTCCCTCCGGAAACTCCATTAACAGGGCAGTAAAAGAATTATTTTTAAGGTAAAAGCCCAAATTTTTTGGACAAGGACATTAAGAGAGAAGACTACAGCAAAAACATCTGACAAGCTAGAAAACAGATGGATGAGTGGTTATTGACTTGAGAAGCTCAAGAAAGCTGCCTGACTTATATGACACTGTAAATCTCTCCAAAAGTTTGGGAACTGGTAGCACTGGGTAGCTGTGGAAATCAGAGTAAGGGCTAAAAACAAGAGAATTAGTCAAAATTCTGGTTAAAAAGCACTGATGCCACTACATCCACTCCCTCTTCAGTCCATGCAGCCAAGCATTCATCTTATACCACATCAGAAGACTGAAAGTTCATACTCTAATAAAAAAGAAAACTCTGGACAGGACACCAAGCATAGTGAGGGGGGAAATACTGTAGTAAAAAAGTGTTAGTGCTACAGGAGACTATGGTCATCTGAATGGCACTAACAAATGAAAGGTCACAGAACAAGAGTAAAAATGACGATTTTCTGGAAAGCAAACCACTGGAAGAAGGTCCTATCGGCCTTTGATTATTGTGTCCAGAAAGTGAAGTAACTAACTGCGGTATGCTTCACACTCTTTCTATAAGGAAAAGACAAATGACTAAAACAAAAATCTGATGCTTAAAACAAAGGTAAGTCCTACTTACAGAGATTCAGAAACATTCAGCTCCCACAACAGCCCAGTTATTAGCTGAGAATTTATGACAATTAACAAAGAACAGAATAGTAGGCAAATCAAGGATCTTTACATTTCATCTCCTCTCTTCAGGCCAGCAAGAATAAATGCACTAAAGAATCTCTGCAAATACTTCTGAGAGAGGTGAAGCCTGGTGAACACTAGCAATGTCAGAAAAAAACAGGGCGCCTGGGTGGCTCAGTCGTTAAGCGTCTGCCTGTGGCTCAGGTCATGATCCCGGGGTCCTGGGATCGAGGCCCGCATCGGGCTCCCTGCTCCGCGGGAAGCCTGCTTCTCCCTCTCCCACTCCCCCAGCTTGTGTTCCCTCTCTCGCTATCTCTCTCTCTGTCAAATAAATAAATTAAAAAAGAAAAAAACAGATTATTATTTATCAAGAGACATGGAGATTTGATTTTTTTAAAACCTGTTGTTGGTTAATTGATCAAAGTAGAGAGTTAAGCAGCTCTGATACTGCCTTCCATTCATGTAATTGAAAGTATAAACCTGAATGTAGGTCTTTTTTTTGAGAGAGAGAAAGAGAGAGAGAATGCACATGAGCAGGGCAAGGGGCAGGGGAGAGGGAGAGAGAGAATCCTAAGCAGGCTCCACGCCCAGCACAAAGCCCGATGCGGGGCTCAATTTCACGACCCTGAGATCATGACCTGACCCAAAATCAAGAGTCGAATGCTTAACTGACTGAGCCACGCAGGTGCCCCCCAAATGTAGGTCATTTAATCTTCTGTAATTTCTCATTTTCAGTCTTGTTTTTACAGAGGACTATACACAAGGTACAGTTACATATATATACTTTTCTTTCCAGACACCAACATAAAAACATTCCAAAACATATTAATACTGATAGAATTGTACCTTGAACACCTTCTAGGAGTAAATCAACTCCTTTCCTATAAAAATTGGAAGCAGCTTCATAGTCATCTTCTTCTTCCTTTTTTAAAGCCAGCTTTATTAATTCTCCTGCTTTCTCCAAATAATCTCTCTTGCCAAGCTTGGATCTTAAACTGCCAGGAAAGAGGCTGCGACTTTCCCGTTCTTCTTCTGGTTTGTTCTGTTCACTGTCAGAAGCAACAGCCCCTAGTGCTGAAGGATCCGAAGAAAGACTGAGACCAAAAGTTCTAATGGGAGAATTTTGATTGGAAGCCATTCCATCATCTAACTCAGCAAGAGAATCCACGTCAACAGTAAGAGATATCAGATCACTGTCGCTGGAGAAACCTAGAAATATGATCACAATAGTAAACAGATATTAAATTAAGAATCAGCCAAAAAGAATACAAATCATGCTGACTATTCATTTGTTCATACTATCCAAGTTGATTAGGAAGGCTGTCATTGCCTGATAGAGATCGGTGCCTGGCAATTTGTTTCTGCTTACTTCATTCACTTCTGCACTCAATGTAAGCTCTAGAAGCCAATCTCCTTTGCCTTAATTATCACACTAAAACTGAAGGCAAGTCTTTACCTAGCCTTGTTGTCAAAAAGAAGACCCTTTACCACAAGATCTTGTAACACCATCATTATGATAAAAGGAAAAGAATAAGAGCTTCAGGGTAAGACAAAAACAAGTGCTTGGATCTCAGCTCTTAAAATTTATTATGTGACCAAAAGCGAGTCACTTAATAATATTACTTATTATGCAGGACTTTAAATGAGGAACAGAGTTAATGCATATAAAGCACAATAGACTTATCATTCAATTACAACTATTATAGCAATTACATAATCATTATTTAACTATTATACAACGTACCCTCACAGAGGTGTGCTTTTAGATAATCATCCATATCTGGAAAATGTATGCCATTTATTTGTTTTTTTTTTTTAAGGACTAAATTTTTGGATATCTTTGTTTCAATCTCTTCGACAAGCTTTTGGAGAGAGCTATGGTCTATATTCGCCTCTTAGTTTTCTTTTTTTTTTTTTTTTTTTAAAGATTTTATTTATTTATTTGAGAGAGAGAATGAGAGAGACAGAGAGCACATGAGAGGGGGGAAGGTCAGAGGGAGAAGCAGGCTCCCTGCCGAGCAGGGAGCCCGATGCGGGACTCGATCCTGGGACTCCAGGATCATGACCTGAGCCGAAGGCAGTCGCTTAATCAACTGAGCCACCCATCGCCTCTTAGTTTTCTGACAGAAAATGAATGAACAGGTGGTATTGAAATATTCAGCAATGAAAATTCTTTCTCGCATTTCATAGAACTGACTTCATGGTAAATGAGCATGAGGTCTTAGGATCTCCCTTTACATTCTTAAAATAACTGAGAGCCTCAAAAAACTTTTGTTTTTGTGGATTATACCTGTAAATGTCTACCAATCTTAATATTTAAATAGACTAAAAGAATTTTTAAACACTAAACCCCATTACATGTTAACATAATTTTTATTAAAAATAACTATATTCTTGGGGTGTTTCAGTGGCTCAGTTGATTAAGCATCTGCCTTCAGCTCAGGTCGTGACCTCCGGGTCCTGGAATAGAGCCCCACATCGGGCTCCCTGCTTAGCAGGGGAGCCTGCTTCTCCCTCTCCCTCCCCAACCCCACCGCCAGCTCACAGGCTCTCACTCTCTCTCTCTAATGAATAAATAAATAAAATCTTTCAACAACAAAAAAAAACCTATATTCTCCAAAACAAAAAAGTATTTAGTGACAGAAGTGACATTGTTTCAAATTTTTACAAATCTTTTTAACAGAAGATGACTAGATTCTCATATCTGATCCTGCACTCAATCTGTTGTCATGTTGTTTTGGCTGAAAGGTTTGAGGAAAATCTGACACAGATATGTAATGAAAATGGGGTGAATATTTTAGTAGCCTTTTTGAATATTTGTGGATATTATTTTTTGATACTACACCAAAACTTGACAAGTGGTAGTTTCTTAAAGCTTTGTTGCCATGTAGAATATAAATTCCTATCAGTGAAATTTCTGTTTCTGTCACATTCAAATACACTGGTCTGTCTTGCACACTGAATGGCTCTTTTATCCATGCCTGAGTTTGTAACATCACACACTGGACATTTTGAAAGTACTGGTTCCCTGAGTTATATAGATCTTCCAGATACTGATGAATTTCATTATTACAATACCCCCCCCAAAATCACATTTGTTACTATCATCATCAATCTCATCAGAATATTTTCTTTAGATACTGGGAAACTGTCAAGCTCAAAGTAGCAGATAGGAGTTCTCCAAAATTCAGGCATCTGGCTGGCTCAGTTGGTAGAGCTTGTGACTCTTGATCTCAGGGTCCTGAGTTTGAACCCCACGCTGGGTGTAAAGATTAAAAACAAAAACAAAAAAACAAGTTCTCCAAAATTCGAATTTGGAATTGAAAACTCACATTTTATCATTGGCAACAAATACTGTCAGTTGTTTTCCCTAAAGTGTCAGCTCACTTCGTTTGCTTTTGAAAAAATATTTGCCAAATACCGGTCTGAATAATGACAGTTTGTCTGTCGATGGTTCTTTCAAGCAAAAATGATGTCCCAAGAGAAAAGCAGCTAGTTCATGGCTCAAACAAGTGCTTTTCCTCCAGACAACCATAGCAAGTCAGTATGCAGAAGTGTTTTATGCGTACTTCCATTTTATCACACGGAATATCAAGAAGACATGTACCCAAAGGTTGAGATTTGATAAAAATTAATAGTTTTTACTGCTTTATCAAAGGCATTTTTAGGCAACATTAGCATTGGCATTACTGCATGTGCAATGATTCCTGTTACACTCTGCTGTCCCTGTCCCAATTCATGCTCAGGCACAACAGTTTTACCTACCATTGCTTTTGCATCATTAGTGCAAACGTCAACACAGTGAAAAAGGCAAACAATTTCCTAGACTATATAAAAACAGTTTCTGCCTTGGGGGCCCCCTAAAAAGATCTCCGGAATACCCAGGTATCTGAAGACCATACTTTGAGAGCCACCGATCTCTATCATTCAATAAGATTGACAACAGAGCTATGTAAAAATTAAGTTTGGGAACAACTATGTGATCTGTATCACCACTGAATACTGACTCTCAAGTTTCTCAGGAAAGAAAATATATTGAAAAGAAAATTAATTTCCTCAGGATCTTATAAAAAGCCAAACTTAAAGGTGGGTTAGAGTATACAATTCTAGGTCAGGGATCAGTAAACTTTTCTTCTGAGGGCTAGAGAGTGACTATTTTAGGCTTTGTGGGTCATATGATCTATGTCACAACTAATCAACTCTGCTATTGTAGTACAAAAAAAAGCAGCCACAGATAATATGTAAATGAATAAGAATGGCTGTGTTCCAGTAACACTTTATTTATGGATGCTGAAATTTGAATTCCATATAATTTTCACATGCCACAAAATAATATTCTTTTGAATTCTGTCAACCATTTTAAAATGTAAAAACCATTCTTAGCTAGTAGGTCATATAAAGACAGGTGGCAGGTCGGATTTGGCCCACAGGCCATAGTTTGTCAACCCTTATTATAGACTCAAATTGCTTACTTCATATCAAATAAAATAAGTTAGGGTAAAAACATGTTACTGGCAGCTGAACTCAAATTTCAAATCAGCTTCAGACACTACTCTGGCACGCTGTCAACATGTCCTGTCTTCAGGGATTTTTCTCAAATCCTTAGAATGCCCATAAAGAACTCACTTTGTTCCCTAAAAGCAAAAGACTTCATTAAATCCACAATCTGAGATGAGATTCATTGGACCTAGTGGAAATCTTTTCAATCTCTGACATTTCAACTGTACAGACAGCACTTCAAAATCAAAATCTTTTACAGCAGTCTACAAAATTATTTATCCACTGTTCTGAGAAATATACAAACTTCAGAAGAGATTTTTTTAATTGATCTAAAAATACTTTACATATTTCAATGCACATTTATTTCCTTAAAGGGGGCCTTATATAACCTAGTCCATTGATATTAATAAACAAATAGACAAAGTTTAAAAAATAAGTTCTGATTTATACAGCTAATCGTAAAAGAAAGGAAATGCTGCTAGAGATCTTTTGTCTGCTCTCTGGTGTCTTGTCACTGTAACCCTCACATCATCTATCACATTGTACTGTTCCATGTTTTGCCTGATTTTCCTTTCTAACAAGAACAATAATACCAAAGGGCAAAGGGGTAAAATTATGTGTATTCAGTTTCTCGGCTTTTGACCACAAAAGTCTACTGACATAGTCTTATTTCCTCTCTTACCTTTCCAATCATATTTTGTTAGCAAAGGAAATCATGATTAAATAAAATTACATCAGAAGAGTAAGACCATCAAAATACCTAGGAATAAAGCCAGATAATGAAACAAAGAAATAATAATATTCAAATTGTTTCCTTTTCAAATTCTACCTAATTCTAAATGAAGAATCTTTCAAAGTGAGCAAACAAAAGAAAAGCTAGCAGGTTAGGATAAGGAGTTTTTCTAGTCCAACTATGAGAAGCAAAGGAAAGAAAAAGACTTCTGATTTAACCTTTTTGGAGGACAATTTGGCAATACATATCAGATGCAAAAAATGCTTATATCTTTGATTCAGCAATTTATATCAAAAACAATCAGAGATACGATAAAAGATCTATACATGACAATATCCATCACAAAAATTAGTGAAAATTTGGAAATAACAAATTCCTGACAATTGGAGATTATGGTACATCCCTTTGAGAAAATATTATACAGCTATTAAAAATTATGTTACAGACAAATGCTTAATGCTAAAGTGTTCATTATCTATTATGCAAAAACGACAAACTGTAAAGCAGTATATAATATACTGTAATTCTAATTTTAAAACAAAAACACAGGAAAAAAGGCTAGAGAAGTGTATTAAACATTGACAGCAATTTTCCCTGTATGGTGGGATTACAGGTGACTCTTACCACATTCCTTTATGTGAATGGCAAGCTCTTAAGCCTCGGTACCTGAAGGATATCAAAGGAGATGCAGCAAGGGCTAAAACTGGGAATTTGTTTGTGAATAAATCTATGTTATACAAACATAATTTATGAAATATAGGCCAGTAAGAATCATCCAGCAGCCAGTGCCAAGAATTCCTAACTTAGGAGAGAAGACAAAAGTGATTATAGACAGATCTGTTTGAAGCAGACTAACCCTTGACACTTCTTCCTTGCCTATCTTCTTCCTTTAATTCTCCTCTTAAGATGCACCCTACCAGATCTGAAAAGCCTAACTCTATCATATCGCAACCATACACTGCAACTAGTTGTCTTCTAGTACTCTCTGAAATCTTTCCCTTCGGCATTTAAGCAATTTCTAAATCCCCTTCTTCTCAATGAAGTATTCCCCAACCAACTTGAGAACATTCCCCTTTCACCATCGCAGCAACAAACCATTAACACACACACACACACACACTCGGTACCTAGTCTTTTCGCCTTATATCCTTAATACATCTACTTAATAAAGTGCTTGCTCAATTCCTTGAAATCACGGTCCTGTCATTCAACCTGTTTTATATAAAGCTCCATATAAATATCACATCAAGTGGAAACTAGCTTCTAAAACCCAGAAAGAAAGTTAATAAGGTACAGAGAGCAGCCAACAAGTAAGAGGTTCTCAGTTAGGGTGAGTAGGAAGAACATTGTGGATAAGGCAGGGCAACAATTGACAAGTCAGAGACTCTTTGTCAAAAGTTAAACCAACCTGAAGTCAATCCATGTTTAAAGGGGCCCTCTAGAGCCATCATGAGAGTAAAAGGTACATGCTTCACCAACACCATCAAGACAAAAACCTCAGCCTTTTGGGGAAGAGATGGGAGGGGGAAGAGTCAAAGGTTCTATGAAAGCGTTCTGCCTCCAGGTTCATATCACAGAGATTCAAGTCTCAGGGCTATTAGAGGGCCCCAGGTGACCAGTTAAAAAGCAGCTACAGACATGAGGGGTTTCTATAGCATCCCAGTTCACCTACCTACCCTCACCTTCTGTGCTTTGAACTGCTCAGAGTAGGGCAGTCTAGTGAAATCTGTCTAGGACACCACCTCTGAAAGACAGGCACCAGGGGAAAAGGTGGAGTTGCTATAGAATAAATCTTTATACTATAAACTATCAGAAATCTGTATTTGAAGACCATCTGCAAAAAGAGATCAGTTTCCTTTAGAACAACAGGTGGTCTCTCATGGTCAACTATATATAAAATACATGGCCTCATTATTATTAGCTGATAGCTTTCACTGAGCACTGAGGTTCAGTCAACGAAAGGGAATTTCTACTTTTCCTAGTAGCAATGACTCATGCTTCACACACAAAGCAAAATATCTAGCCAGCAGAACAAAGGTCACCCTGAGATAGAAGACATACATATCAATCTCCATTAAGAAACAAGCCCTTATTAATATGATTTTAGGCAAATACCTAAATCTAAAACTTGATGCTAATTAAGACTCTCGTACTCGATTACCAATGTATCATTTAGAAATAGCTACTGTTACGAAAAAGTACCATTCCTTTGATGTTTCACATTTTTATAATGTCCTGGAGACAAGTCTTTGCTTCACCCTTGAAAATTTCTGAAAAGAGCACCAGTATATTTACTGCATTATTTGGTGAAAAACTGAATCACCTCAGGAAACAACACATCAATCAAAATTACAACCCTAATACTGTTATCTTACCATGAACAACAAAGATCTATGAGTTGGCTTCCCTTCCTACCTAATGAACTTTTTATGTTGCTACTCTCCATAATCTTCTCTGCAAATCAAACCTGCTACCAGCACACAGGTAGCTCACGCTGAGCTTTCTATACCAAATATGTATTCTCACTGCCTCCTTCTCCATAAGATTAAATCTCTTCCTTCAAAACATGCTTCTATAATTGCTGCTGACTACCTAGAATGCCTGGACTGCCTTAGGCACATGGCTTTACTTCTCTGAAATACCCATTTTTAATTGTGGAATAAGGGATTTATCTATATCATTCTTCATGTTCCTTTTACTCTAAAACAGCTCCCAGGACATATCATGAATTTTTTTTATCTTCCCCACCCAACTCCTAAACTCCTAATAGCTAACATTAACCTCAATAGCCCTAGGGTTTTTAAGAGTCAATATTTATAATATATATCACTTGTTTTACATGCACACATACAATGACACATTCTCATTTGTGTTTTTCTTGAGAATAATGATCTATTCTTTTTTCCCTAGTTATTTTAAGCTCCCGCACCAAAGAAAATTCAACTAATAAAGGGCAATGAATAACATTAAGTAGATAAGCACTTAAGAGAAAAAGGAACTTCAAAGTGAATAAACCTACTCTCTTAATACAGGAGGGCCTAGAATAATGCCAGTAACAAGATTTAGAGTTCTCCTGGTGCCACCTAGTGGACATTTGCACTAAATTCTACTTTACATTACTTTTAATTAGGCTTTCTATATTTTGTCATTTTACACCACCTCTATGCAGTTCTAAAGCAAACTTTAAGTTTGCCTGAAAAACAGATTTAGGCTATTAAGTAGCCAATCAACTGAAGAATATTCCTTTTTAAAACGATCCTGCCTCAGAGCATTGACTTTAAATCAACTAAATGAAAATAGCACAAATAATAAAAAGAAAAATATAATAATAATAAAATGGTACACTGACACAGAAGACTTTCTTCAAACTTAAATAGCTATTCACCCTTCCAATTAGTCTCCCCTAACAGTTTAAAACTAATCAACATTATTCAACTTAATACAGTTTAATCTTCATGCTTTATTTTTTTTAATCTTCATGCTTTAATGGAAAGAATTATCACCCCGCCATCAAATAAAAACACAAATCTTTGAACTGAAAGTGATTTTAGAGATCCCTTACATAGACCAGCAAAGGATGCTAGTCTCCAAATGTACATCTCATTTACTCTAAAATGGAATTCAAGACAGCTTAATAGATCCTTTCTTACGTCTACAATAGCTACAATTGAACCCGAGGGAGCTCTTAACCCACAATTTACCACCAAAAAAAGAAGAAGGAGGAGGAGGAAGAGGAGGAGGAGGAGGAGGAGGAAGAAGGAAGAAGAAGATCCGACTACCCCAGGAGACATTTAAGAACATTCATCACTTTTTTTTTTTTTTAAAGATTTATTTATTTATTTGACAGAGACACAGCGAGAGAGGGAACACAAGCAGGGGGAGGGGGAGAGGGAGAAGCAGGCTCCCCGCAGAGCAGGGAGCCCGATGTGGGACTCGATCCCGGGACTCCAGGATCATGACCTGAGCCGAAGGCAGACGCTTAACGACAGGCGCCCGAACATTCATCACTCTTAAGATCTACATTTAAGGGCGCCTGGGTGGCTCAGTTGGTTAAGCAACTGCCTTCGGCTCAGGTCATGATCCTGGAGTCCCGGGATCAAGTCCCACATCGGGCTCCCTGCTCGGCAGGGAGTCTGCTTCTCCCTCTGACCCTCCTCCCTCTCATGCTCTCTGTATCTCATTCTCTCTGTCTCAAATAAATAAATAAAATCTTAAAAAAAAAAAAAAAAAGATCTACATTTAAGAAGCTGATCTCTCAATTTGTATTTGTGGTTATGATCACCTAATTATTTTCTCTTGTTTGGTGCACAGACCTGGAAGATGTCCCTCCCATAACTGCAAGAAGAGGAAATGACACAGGTTACCAGATGAGAGTCTACCAACATCAAAGGCCCCAATATCAAGGCCAGCATGGCAGTAAAGCAACCTACATCCCTCAAACTGGCCAACAGATGAGAGAAACATGTCAAGAAGCTCAATTCCAATGCATCATTTTGGCCAGATTTCCACAAATGTCATAGTAACTTCATAGCTAAGTTTAATCAAATGAAAAGATGCAAGTTTAAAAAGGAAATAAGATGTTAACAATCAAGTCAATCTTCTTTCATCTTTAAAAATATGTATAGTTTAATTTCTCTGGACAAAGGAGATAAAGAGTGACCAGCATTTCATTTTAAAAACATAAAACAATATTAACTTTTTATCTAAAAACCTACTGAATAATTTTATAATTATCAGTTTCTTATTAGATAAAACATATTTACCAGTTAATCACCACATTATTGATTCTATGAAACTTTAAAGGGGTTTCCTCTATCCCATTACTATCAAATAATGATAATTAAAAAAAAAAAACATTAATCCAGCTCTTTATGTTTTCCTCAGAAAACTTTCTTTCAAGGTAAATTAAGACCTGTTGATTGCATTTTTTATGGTACTAATAAAAATAATGATCACTTAGCCTCTACATCTGTCCTCTGAGAGGTGATATACTTGCCATGTCATTCTAACTCTACTGAAGGACCTTGAAACAGCAGACTATATATTAAGATTTGACCCACTGGCTCATTTCACTGGCCAACTAAATCACAAGTATGAAAAATGAATACACCTCTGAAACACCATTTAAAATACTACACTCAGAGGAGTTGTTATGGAGTGAATCACCTCCTCACATTTTGGCTCTAAATCCAAACCACAAGCACTTGCCACCACAATCCCTCTACAACCCTCCATTTCACTGTATACCTGTGGGGCTTGGCCAGCTGCCAGCTCTCCTGCTCTTTTGCTAGGAGAGGCCCTCTCCCTTGGCTGTCTCGGGGGTTTGCAGACCTTTTGGTAGGAAAGTATCTCTTCCACCACCCAGTATGCCAGACAATCTCATGATATTTAAAAGTCATTTCCCCTCTCATATAACAATGAATTTGCAAGCTGTCTGACACTCTGAGCTATATTTGTCAACAAAGTGTCTTTCAGCAGGATTAATTAGTCAGGCATAAAGGCTTTTAAAGGGAGGGGGTAAAAAACATAAGCACGTACAGCCTTTCTAGTTCCACATTTTGCATTCGTCATGGATCACAGCGTGTTCCAGAGATGGTAATACAGTTGGAGAACTGAACTATGCACGGAAAGGATAAAATGCCAGTATTACTTTTCGGTAGCATAAGTCTTTTCTGGGGTTATTAACAAAACGGTTGCCCCCAATTTCTCTCATAAAAGCATATTCCTAAAAGATAAATCTTTCCAAGGAAAACCCATCTTTTCGGGGAGCCTAGGTGGCTCAGTCGGTTAAGTATCCTGCCTTTAGCTCAGGTCATGATCGCAGGGTGGTGGGATCGAGCCCCGCATTGGGCTCCCTGTTCAGCGGGGAGTCTGCTTCTCCCTCTCCCTCTACCTGCCGTTCCCCGCTGCTTGTGCGCGGGCGCTCTCTCTCTGTCAAATAAATAAAATCTTTAAAAAAAAAAGAAAGAAAACCCATCTTTTCGAAACTTCAAAGATAAACCCTGAAACAACTGCTTTAGGTAGAGCGGCCCACACCATCCGTCTCAGTGTGCCAGGGGCGGTTCCTGGTGTATGCGTGTGGTCTCGCTGTACTTTATTAAAGCATCCTCTTTACTTCTCAGAAGTGTGTGTCCCACTTAGGACAATAAATTACAAACTCATCCTAGCTTTAGGTAATATATCCTTTTTGTTTTTTACCACATTTTTACCACAGCCACATTTTTACCCTGAACAGCTTCCCATATTTTGGAACACCATCCCAAGAAAACACATTCCTAATAATAATGCTCCGCCCCTTCTCTTCCAGATGTTAACAAAGAACAAAAGACCTCTGTATCATTCTCATCCATGATGATCCTACACTAAAATAGGTTCCTGAGACACACATCTCCCACCATAGCTGACTCACACCTAGTAAAAAAAAGCTTATTATAGATATCAAAAGAATATAGCCATCCCCGAGTCATGCAACCTTAGATTCCTATAACAAAACACAAAAGGAGAGAAACTAAAAAACATTCTACCATCTCCAAGAACTGTATTCCTCATTGAACACTCTCCTACAAATCTTTCTATTTGTTTACTACTGGATGTCACCAAATCAGCACATCTACGGGCAGAAGATACCCTTCTCCTCCTTTCTCAGGAAAAGAGTATCTCCGAGGCAACAGCCAGATCAGGTTATCCCAGATAGTTACCTTCCAAGGAAACCAGCTCTAAAAACAGAATCACACTGGGATCCCAAGCAGGGACTAGATGTTTCAAAGCCTGGCAAGGATCTGCAGATCAAAACAGGTTACGAAGAACAGGTATTTGGATTGTAGAGTAAAATTACTGTCAGCAGTGTTTTCCTATGACCTTGGCTGATTCAGTGTAGAGTCAAAGACACTGAGGACCTAATGGAAATCCCTGGGCCTAAGGTTCCCATACATTACACAAAACACTAATGAATGGACTTGGTTTTTAAGTCAATGGGAGCCACTATGAAAAACAAGAAGAGCTAATGTGGTGGCAACAAAAGAAAAACAAATGTTATGAGGCTGATATGCTACCTACTGCACTAACAAGGCACTTGAAAAACAAATTTTAAATGCTTCAGCCTACACAATGGATGGGAACTTGCTGCTCCTACCAAATCAAGATGGGAATTTACTGCAATAAATCTGTATCAATGTGTCTGTTGACATATGACATCAGTACATATCCCCACAAAAAGATCACTGAAATGAGATTATGGCTACCTCCCATATTCAGCATCCTCCTCTACCATAAACTGTTATCCATGAAAGAGATCGAGAAATATCTAGTCTATGATTTTACTTTTATATAAAACAAACCTAAGCCTCCTCAAACAAATCTAACTATCTATTTTTAAAGACCCTCCCTCCCTGTCTCCAAATCTCTTTTTCTTAATTCCAAATTCTTCCCTGGAAGAAAACTAGCTAAGGAAATTTAAAGACAAAAATGTATGTATTTTAAATCTTCATAAAAATTCAAGGATGGCTTAACATAGGAATAAAACAAGGGATTAAGCATTCTTGAATTAAAGTGATTATAATTTCAAAAACTGCTTTGGTTCAGACTCATGTTATTATAAAACATACTAAAAACATTAAAACTGCCCTAGGTTTATTCTTTCTGGGAACATGACTAAACTTTTAAAGCCAGTCTTAAAATTCATTGTTTAAATATCAGATACTGCTAGATAAACTTTAGCAAAATATTCTTAACGCTAGACAATATGAATTCTGAACATTCATTTATACCACATTTCATCAAATCTAATATGCCATTAATTGTAGGATAAATCATTATTTTATATATCACACTAAGAAAGAAAAAAAGCTGTCAATTAAATGTAAGATATCATCGACCCAGTATCATGTACCCAACATCAGTGATACTAAAATGTTAAGGAAAAAAGTATCTTAGAATTGGTGAAATACTCTCAAATTCCTATAGCCATCTATTCTTTTGCAATTCAAATATGATTTATAGTCTGCAATCAAAACCATGAAATGAAAAAAATTCAAAATGTCCTACCTTCTGTACTACACTCAGGAAAGCTATCAACGAGGGAATCTGAATAAGCTTCAGCAGGACCAATCAATTCAGAACCATCATTAATTATTCCACCCTAAAAAGAGGAGAGTAATTGTGTTTCACTGTTAATAAGAGTATTTTAAAAATGAGTAATAAATGAACAATAGTTACTCAACATTACAGAAACTATGCATCTGTTAAACTAGATAATAGTTGCTTTTAAAAAAAATCAATAGGAATATCAGTATTGATTCATCAATTGTAACAAACGTACCACACCAATGCAAGGTGTTAATAATAGGGGGAATCTCTGTGAAGGGAAAAGGGGATATACAGGAAGACACTATACTTTCCTTTTTTTATTTTTTAAGATTTATTTATTTAAGAAAGGACAGAGAGAGAGCGCACACGCACACACACACAGGGGGAAGGGGCAGAGGGAGAGAGAAACTTAAGCAGACTCTGCACTGAGTGCAGAGCCCGACATGGGGCTCAATCTCATGACCCTGAGATCATGACCTGAGCTGCAATCATGAGTCAGAAGCTTAACCAACTGTGCCACCCAGGCGCCCCTGAAAGCACTATACTTTCTGCACAATTTTTCTGTAAACTAAACTGCTCTAAAAAATAATCTATTATTATAGGGCGCCTGGGTGGCTCAGATGGTTAAGCGTCTGCCTTCGGCTCAGGTCATGATCCCAGGGTCCTGGGATCGAGTCCCACATCGGGCTCCCGGCTCAGCGGGGAGCCTGCTTCTCCCTCTGACCCTCTCCCCTCTCATGCTGTTTCTCTCTCGCTCGCTCTCTAAAAAATAAATAAATAAAATCTTTTAAAAAATAAATAAATAAAAATAATCTATTATTAAAATCTATTTTTAGCCTATTAACATTCAAAAGGAATATTATGTTTATAACATCATGTGGCTTCTTATAAAAGCATATTTTTTAAAAAATCTATCAAAAATACTCATTTAAAAAATGCAAGGAAAAAAAAACCACCCACCAACTAAAGACTATTGCTTAGTATCCTTAGTGACTGGTCATTCTAATTAGTGATAAATGATGGGACTCCATTAGAAGTCCTTTAATTTTATCAAATTAAAAACTACAATATATCACACAGAACCTCAGTGATTCCAGAAGTACCTTAAATGTGAAAAACACTTAGACATAATAATGTATGTGAAACTAAACAAATTTAAGACATTTGTATTATTTTTAATAAATACAAAATTGATTTCTCCGGCTGGCCATTATTTTAATTCTGTATTTAGGTTTGCAAATTCAACCCCCAAAAGGCTGTTTTCTCTTACTCTATGTGCAACTACAGAATGGTACTTATCAGGTAAGTGGTGGTGGTGTGATTTTGTGCTGTGGGTTCATGGACTGCTCCAAACATCAACATAAGGGCTTATAATCCTTAAATAATTATAACTAAAAGAATAGCTCTTCTGCTCCTTAACATCTTTCCTTCTACCTTCCACCAATAGTTCCATGCCCCCAAACACAATACCAGGATAGCAAAACCCAAGAGAAACACAAGACCCCTATTTCGTCTCTCCTTCAGCATAAAGAACTCAACAACTCTCTTTAACATAATCAAAAGTCTCCCTGCCCACTTATCTTTAAGAAAGAGAAATTTTAAATGGTCCCTCTCAAATTACCAACTTTTACTTCCCAGAGTGTTAAGTGAACTGAAACTTTAAAACAATTATTCTCTTTATTATTATTTTTTTTAATCAGAGAGAGAGAGAATGTGCATAAGCAGGGGGAGTGGCAGGCAGAGGGAGATGGAGGCTCCCCACTGAGCAAGGAGTCTGATGCAGGACTTGATCCCAGGACCTCAGGATCAGGACCTGAGCAGGAAGGCAGTCACTTAACTGTCTGAGCCACCCACAATTATTCTCTTTAGAGGCAAGAATTTATACTACTTTGTTCTATTTGTTTATTAAAATATTCAAATCACATTTGAGTTTTTCTCTAAAAAAGAAGAGTATCTATTTCAGACTAAGCCATCCAAACCAAATCTTAAGAAAAAATGCAAATATTCTTGAGAATTTTAATAGACAAATCTGATTTTATTTATAATCTCACTTAACAGGAAGTGCCTTTCAACTATAAACTACCTCTTGAACCATGAGGTGTGTGACTTTAAGTTACCTATCTATGAAATGGAAATATTATCTATAACTCATAAGTTGTTAGGACTAAAAGATTTCATACATGTAGAGTGTTTAGAACAACATAAGCATGCAATAAATGTTTATTTGTTAATAATATTAGCTGATGTAACATCTGTTTACAAGATAAAATAAAAAAATACTAAAGAATGCAAAAAATGTTTTAGCTCAGAATCCCAGAGAAATTTTATTTACCTAATTTAACAAATGATATTATACAAAATAATACAGACTAAATCTTTAATTAAACAAAATAATAAAAACTGTACCATAGGAACTCGAGGGAAGTAGTGGAAAAATATGCCACAATTCTATTTTAATCTCTATTAATTGCTGTTTTGATCATTTTGATCTCTAGACCAAAAACATGAACCATTTGGTGTTCTTCACTACGCAGTAGACAGAAACTCTTATTACACAGCATCTCAAAGTTTTTTGTTAATGAAATGTCAATCTGGAGGGTGAAGGGAGTTCAGGTATGATGGAATAAGTAAATTAGCAAATGCTCTCCCCAAAAGGCAATAACTACAGAAAACTGTCAGGGACCATTTCAGGGCTCTGGAAATTGACCAAAAACATAAAACAAATGAAGAAGTGGTTACCATAAAACCACAGGTAAGAACTGTGGGAGTCTGTGGCATTCTTGCCTGGGGTTACTCCCACCTTCCGTCCCAGCTGGGTTGCCATGGTAATTATACAAGGGCAAGGCAAGCTTTGAAATTCAGCAGATTCACTTGCAGAGGAGGCTGGCATGATCTGGACTGAAGCACAGAAAAAGTCCACCCCAAACAGTATTATCAGTAATAGTAGTGATCCCAGTGCCAACACACAGTGGCTCAGCAAACACGAAGTTGCGGCAAGCAAAGAACCAGCATATCAGGCAAACATTTCGCAGGGAGATACAGAAAATACACAGCCATATGGGTTCTTAATATGCTCTCTACCCATCCATGCAGAAGAGACTAGAGAGAAATCGAGCTATCTACAAATCCCTGGCAAACCATGATGATGCACACACACAGAGGAAATCCAAGAGATCCTAGAGGAAAGCAAAAGCCAGGGCAAACTTAAAAACTGCTTGAACTTTGAAAATACACCAAGAATCATCAGCATGTGGAAGAAGCATATAATGGAACAAAGTGTTTAAATGCAAGCAAAGACCAATCACTGGCTGACGACTAACTCAGGCTGATACAGGACTAATCCCTAATTAGCCAGGTTTAAAAATACAATAAAAATTAAAAATTGAGCAGAGATATCAGCAATCACTGCCCATTAAACAGACTCTACAGATTCAGTACAGACACTTTACTAAACACACTAACAAAACAATACTAACAACCCTCAGGGCAAAAATCAGAACTCCGATCTACTATATTATCCAAAACTTCTAGTTTTCAACAAAAAAAATCATGAGACATACAAAGAAATAAGAAAGTGTGTGCTCCATACATGGGGGATGGGGAAGGGAAGAAATCAATAGGCACTAACTCTGAGGGGGCAAAGATACTGGACTTAAAAGGCCAAGACTTCAAAGCAGCTATTTATAAATATGTTAAATAACTGAAGGAAGTCGTGATTAAAGAATTTTTTAAAGTATGATGTCTATGACTCATGAAATAGCAAATATAAATATATACAAATTATAAAAAAGAACCAAATGAAACACTATTCGTAAGCGCCAAAAGTGGAGATAATTCAAATGTCTGTCAATTGATTCATAGATAAACAAAATGTGGCATACTCATATCCACTTAATGGAATATTACTTAGCCATAAAAAGGAATGAAGCACTGACCCATGCTACAACATGGATGAACCTTGAAAACATTAAGCTAGGTGAAAGAAGCCAGATGCAAAAGGCCACATATTGTATGATTCCATTCATGTCATGTCCAGAATAAGCAAATCCATCAAGACAGAAAATAGATTAGGGGTTGCTAGGAGTTAGGGCAAGTGGGGAAGGAAGAGTAAGTGCTAATGGGCACAAGATTTCTTTATGGGGTGATGAATATGTTCTGGAATTAGACAATGATAAGGTGGCATAACCCTGTGAATATACTAAACACTACTAAACTTTGTACTTCAAAATGGTGAATTTTATGTCACGTGAATCTCAATTTTAAAAACAGAACCGATGGAAATCATAAGTTGAAAAGCATAGTAACAAAATTTAACAGATTTGAGAATGATGAATAATAAATGAACTTAAAGATCAATAGAAACTACCCAAAATGAAAATCATAGGAAAAAAAGACCTAATAACCGTAAAGAGAATCAAAGAGCTATAAGGATAATATCAAGCATACCAACTAATATGTACCAGACATGAGTGAGAAAAAAGCTGAAAAAAATATTTGAAAAGATGCAGCAGAAAACTTTCAAACTTTGATGAAAAATAATAATCTACCAATACAAGAAGATAAATTAAACTCCAAGTGGATAAACAGAAAGAGATCTACACCTTGAGTCACACTACTGAAAGACAAAGGCTAAATTCTGAAAGCAGCAACAGAAAAAGACTTCTATACCAGAACTACAGTAAAAGTAACAACTTCTCATAAAGAACAATGAAAACCAAAAGGCACTGAAATGATAAATTCAAAATGCTAAAAGAAACAATTAATCAATAATTCTACATATCCAGAAAAACTATTCTTTAAAAATGAAGGGCAGGGGCACCTGGGTGGCTCAGTCGTTACGTGTCTGCCTTCGGCTCAGGTCATGATCCCGGGGTCCTGGGATTGAGCCCTGCATCGGGCTCCCTGCTCAGTGGGAAGCCTGCTTCCCCCTCTCCCACTTCCCCTGCTTGTGTTCCCTCTCTCGCTGTCTCTCTCTCTCTGTCAAATAAATAAATAAAATCTTTAAAAATAAATAAATTAAATAAATAAATAAATAAAATAAAAATGAAGGGCAAACAAAAACACTTCCAAAGACTAAGAAAATCTATTGCTAGTAAACCCGCCTTACACACACACAAAAAGACACCAGAGGAAATCCGTCAAGCTGACAACATACGGTAACAAATAAAGAACACCAAAAAAAGGTAAATATGAGGGTAAATATAAAAGACTATATAAATATATGTTCTTCTCTTTTATTCTCCTTAATTTGAAAAGACATCAAATCATTAACACTATATTGTTGAGTTTATAATACATTTGAGATATACATATAACACAAAAAAGGAGTGAATAGAGCTTTATGGAGCAAACTTTCTATATTTTACTGGAATTAAGTTAATATTAATCTCAAGTAAATTGTCATAAATTAAAATGCATTATTTTAATCCCTAGAGCAACCATTAAGAATATAACTTAAGGAATACCTGGGTGGCTCACTCAGTTAAGTATCCAACTCCTGATTTCGGCTCAGCTCATGATCTCAGGGTAGTGAGATCCAGCCCTGCATCACGCTTTGCCCTAAGCAGGGAGCCTGCTTAAAGTTCTTTCTCTCCCTCTCCCTCGGCCCCTCCCCCCACTCCTGGCTTGCTCACTCTCCCAAGTGCTCTCTCTAAAATAAATACATCTTTAAAATATATATATATAGGGGCACCTGGGTGGCTCAGTCGGTTAAGTGGCTGCCTTCGGCTCGGGTCATGATCCTGGGGTCCTGGGATCGAGCCCCATGTCCAGCTTCCTGCTCAGCGGAGAGCCTGCTTCTCCCTCTCCCTCTGCCTGCCACTCTGCCTACCTGTGCTCTCTATCTCTCTGTCAAATAAATAAATAAAATCTTTAAAATATATATATATATATATATATACATATATTAAAAAAATAAAAGGGAAATTTCAATAGTACAATAAAAAATATTTAACACAAAGGATGACATAAAGGAGAAACAAAAGAACAAAAAATATATGAAATATATAACATATAACAAAATGGTATATTTAAATATAAAAGAACTAAATATGTCAATCAATGACAGCAATTTTGAGACTGGACCAAAAAAAAAGATCAAACTATATACTGCATGTAAGAGATACCCTTTAGATTCAATAACACTAATAGGTTGAAAGCAAAAGACTGAAAAGAAAGCGGCAACCCTCTCGGGTCCCCTCCCTCCTTCCGAGCTTTGTGCTATCACTTTGCTATCACTCAATAAACCTTGCTTTGCTGCCCCCTCCGACAAGAAAAAAAAAAAAGAATGAAAAGAAAGGTTCCATGCAAAAAGAGACCTAGAGTATTCTTTACTAAATAGTGTATATTAAAATCATACAAAATAGACATTAAGACAATAAATACTACTCAGGTCAAGGACGGCCAATTCCTAAGGCTAAGAAAATCAACTTATCAGGAAGCTATACCCACTATAAATACACATGCACATGACAACAGAGCCCCAAAATAAATAAACAGTAAGTGAAAGGACAAATAGAAAATTCAACAATAACAACTGGAGGCTTCAATACCTCACTCTCAATAACTGATAGAACTAAACAGAAAATCAGCAAAGATACAGAAGACTTAAACATCACTAACAACTAACTGGAACTAACTAAAATTTACATAAAATTCCACCTGACAACAGAATATATATTCCTTTCAAGCACACATGGAATATTCTCCAGGACAGGTCATATGCTAAGAAATAAATCAGGTCTCAATAAATTTAAGAGAACTGAAATCATATAACACATGTTTTCTGACCATGACCACAAGAAAACTAGAAATCAACAATAAAAGAAACTTTAGGAAATCAACAAATATTTGGAAATTAAAGAACATTTTTCTAAATAACCAATGGGTCAACAGAAAAATCACAAAAAGAAATAAAAAAATGCACTGAACTGAATAAAAATGGAAACAAAGCATAAAAAGTTATAGGATGAGGTTCAAGCAGTGCTAAAAGGAAAATTTATAGTTGTAAATGCCTATGTTAGATAAGAAGAAATATCTCAAATCAGTAATCTAAGCTTTCACTTTAAGGAATTAAAAAATTAGATAAACAGCAAAGCAAATCCAGAGCAAGCAAAAGGAATGAAATAAAGTTTAGAGTAGAAATCAATAAAATGAAATAGGGAAAAATGAAAGAGGAAATACAGAAAAATCAACAAAACCAGGTTAGTCGTCTTTTTTTAAGATTTACTTGACACAGAGAAAGAGAGAACAAGCAGGGGTAGAGGAATAAGCAGACTCCCCCGCCCCCGAGCAATGGAGCCTGATGTGGGGCTCTAACCCAGGACCCTGAGATCATGATCTGGGCCAAAGTCAGACGCTTAACCGACTGAGCCACCCAAGCACCCCAACCAACCCCAAAGGTTAGTCTTTTGAGAAAATCAGCAATATCAAACTTTTAGCTAGACTGACCAAGAAAAAAAAAAACACGATACATACAAATTACCAAAATCAAGAATGGAAGAAGGGACATCACTACCATTCCTGTAGAAATCAAAGACATTATAAGGAAATACTATGAATAATTTATGCTAACAAATTATACAATTTAGATGAAAACTCCTGGGAAGGAACAAATTACCAAAGCTGATTCAAGAAGAAAGAGAATATCATAATAAACCTGTAACAAGTAAATAAATTGAATTAAGATTTGAAATCCTCCCAGACCAATTCTAATACTAGATATATACCTAAGAGAAATGAAAAGATATGTCCACACGAAAAACTTATATGCCAATATTTATAACAGCATCATTAGTAATAGCCAAAAGGGAGAGACAACCCAAATGTGCTCAACTGATGAATGGATAAACAAAACGCAGTATATCCACGGATCCATACAAAGGAATACTATATAGCCACAAAAAAGAATGAAGTATTGCTATATGCTACAACATGGATTAAACCTTTAAAACATAATGCTAAGAGAAAGAACACAATTCTGTTCACAAAGGCATCAAAAGAATAAAATGCATAGAATAATTTTAACAAAAGAAGTGCCACACTTATACACTGAAAATTGCAAAACACTGCTGAGACTAATTAAATAAATGGAGAGCCATTTCATGTTCATGGATTGGAAGACAATATTGTTAAGAAACAATTTTCCCCAAATTGAACTACAGATTTAATATATTTCCAATCAAAATTCCATCAGAATTTTTTGTTTATATGGACAAGCTGATGCTAAAAATTTTTATGGAAATTCAAAGGACTCAAAATTGCCATAACAATTCTGAAAAAGGATGACTAAATGGGACAACTTACACTATCTGATTTCAAAACTTATTATAAAGCTAAAATAATCAAGAAAATACAGTTTTGTTATAAGAACAGGCACACAGATCAATAGAACACAACAAAAGTCAAGAAATAAACCATTACATTTACATTCAATTCATTTCTGAACAACAATGCCAAAGTAATTCAATGGTGGAAAAGACAGCCTTTTCAACAAATAGTGCTGGGACTATTGGATATTCATGTGCCAAAAGATGAATTTAGGCTGTTACCTCACAGGGTATACAAAAATTAACTATGGATCATAGACCTAAATGTTAAGACCAAAACTTGTAGAAAAGAACACCGGAGACTTTGGGTTAATCTAGGAGTTCTTGGATACGACAAAAAAAAAAGTATGATTCAAAACAAGAAAAAAATGGATAAATTAGACTTCATCAAAACTAAAAACTTTTGGGGCACCTGGGTGGCTCAGTCGGTTAAGCCTCTGCCTTCGGCTCAGGTCATGATCCTGGGATCGAGCCCCGCATCGGGCTCCCTGCTTGGCGGGAAGCCTGCTTCTCCCACTCCCACTCTCCCTGCTTGTGTTCCTGCTCTCGCTATCTCTCTCTGTCAGATAAATAAATAAAATCTTAAGAAAAAAAAAACAACTTTTGTACTTCCAATGACACCATTAAGAACATGGACAAGCCACAGATTGGGAGAAAAATATTTGCAAAACATATGTGATAAAGGACTTGTATCCAGAATATATTCAGAACTCTTACAACTCAATAATAAGACAACCCAACCAGAACTGGACAGATTTTAACAAACATTTCACCAAAGTATATGAATACGCACATGAAAACAAGCTCAACATCATTAGCCATTAGGAAATGGAAATTAATTATACTATAGTGAGATATCACTAAACACATACTAGAACAGCTATAAATTGAATTCTTACACAACTGGTGAAATTGTGTAAGAAACAGAGCCTTCATACATTACTGGGTAATGTAAAACAGTAGAGTCACTTTAAAGAACAGTTTCTTAAAAACATAAACTTACCATAACACCCAGCAATTCCACTCCTCAGAATCTACCCAAAAGAAATGAAAACATATATCTACACATAGATTTGTACACAAAAATTTGTTGGCAACAGTACTGGACAAAGGGTCAAAAAACTGAAAACAATCCAAATGTCCATCATTTTGTCAATGGATAAACAACATGCAGTATAATCTATGTAAGAGAATACTATTCAGCAACATAAAGGAATAGAATACTGATACATGATAAAATACATACATATATACATACATAACCAGCAAAGAAGATGGCATGGAAATGCACAGATGAAAAAAATTTGGCAATATACTGATAATTTTTTAAGAGGAGTAATGAGTAATGGAGGCTCATTATAGTATTCCTTCTACTCTTGTGTATGTTAAAAAAAATCAAATCAACTGGCAAGGTAGTCATTTGCATGTGGTATCTATCTTCAGTGATCCCCCCCAAAACAAACAAACACACAAACAAAAAAACCAAAACCTCTGTTATTGTAGCACATCCTCTGACCCGGCTACCCAAAAACCTCACCTCCATACCTTCATCCACAGTGAGAACTAGAAAGCTAAAAGAGTCACCTACCCAGACTTCTCTGAAGCTAAGGACAGTCCTGTGACCCAGTTCTGGTCTATAAGATGTAAGAAGGACTACCTCTAGGTGGAATTTCTAGGAAAGCTTTTCAAAAATGGCATGCATTCACTCATTCATTTATCAGTCCTTTTCCTTTCACACCCCAAACCAGGAACCTAAGGCTTTGATGACATCATTGAGCTCTGTACCAACCCTGTTCTATCTTCCTCACTCAGCTTCTCGTTGTATGAGACAAACCCCTTTCTTACTTAAGCTAATATGGTAAGCTTTTTTGTTTCTTGCTTGCAGCTAAATAACCCTCAAGGATCCTGTTTACTGGGGCACCCGGGTGGCTCAGTTGGTTAAGCGACTGCCTTCGGTTCAGGTCATGATCTCAGGGTCCTGGGATCGAGCCCCGCATCAGGCTCCCTGCTCGGCGGGAAGCCTGCTTCTCCCTCTCCCACTCCCCCTGCTTGTGTTCCCTCTCTCACTGTCTCTCTCTCTGTCAAATAAATAAATAAAATCTTTAAAAAAAAAAAAAAAAAGGATCCTGTTTACTTATCTTTATTTAGAGGCTGACTACCACTGCTGTGATATTACCAAGTCAGTGTCTCTCTCCGGCCCAGCACACTACTTAAGGTATTTCTAATATATTTTCTAAGATTAGCCTGACTTCCCTTAAAGTGCCCAATGTCTGCTTTCTTCTCTTCTATCTCTCATTTCACAAAGCCTAAAAAGTGTCATTCAGCAGCAGTTACAATCAGGAATTCCCAGGTCCAAAAGAAGAATGAACAGGTAACTTGTATTTAAATTGTTCAAAGTTGGGGACGCCTGGGTGGCACACTGAGTTAAGCATCGGATTCTTGGTTTCAGCTCAGGTAGTGATCTCAGGGTCGTCAGATCGAGCCCCATGTCAGGCTCCACATTCCAGTGCACTGTCTGCTTAGGGCTGTCTCTCCCTCTCCCTCTGCCCCTCCCACCCACCCTGTACACATGCGCTACCCCTCTCTCAAATAAAGAAACAAATCGATAAAAATAGGTAAATAAATTGTTCAAAGTCTAAGATCTGATTTCTATATTTCTAGACTGATTTTTTTTTTAAGACCTTGGCATGTGTTAACTTGCATGACTGCATTTCACAATTTCTATAAAGCCACATCCTTCTTGCTTAATAATGCTGCCTTTTTAAGATTTATTTATTTGAGGGAGAGCACGTACATGTGTGTGAGAGAGAGTAGGGGGAGGGACAGAGGGAGAGAGAGCATCTCAAGCAGATTCCCCATTGAGCACAGAGCTCAATGGGGAGCTCGATCTCATGACTCAAGAGATCATGATCTGAGCTGAAATCAAGTCAGATGCTTAACCAACTGAGACACCCAGGCACCCCTAATGCTGCCTTTTTTCTATAAGCATAGACCGCTTGCCACATAGATAGAGCTGTAAACCAAGAATAACAAAGAACAAATACTGTATCAACTTGATTTGACCTTTTATCCTAAAGATCTGCAGTATGCCACAGCAGAGCCACATTCATCATCTCAGCCTGGTTTACATAGTAATGAAAAATTAAGCGATAAAGTCAATTATTAGAAATCTCACTGGTACTACAAACTTTTCTATTACTATTTGCATTTCTATTAGTGTAAAGTCATAAATTTATAATATCTTTCAAAAGATCAACTTTCTTCAGTAAGTTAAAATAGGTCATAAAAAATAATTTCCTTTTGTAGATCCACTGGCATCAGGAAAATTAAAAATCGCAATACTCATATACTATTCATATACTTCATATGTTCTAACAATTACATTTATACAAATGAGTAGATGTTTAAAGAAAGGAAGTATGGCCCAATCGCCTAGCTTTTTTCTAGAAGTCTAAAGGCAATAGAAAATTGTGGTCAATAAAGACACTGATACCAACTAACAACCTGCACAAGCTCAATACAAAATAAATTAGAAAATTATTATTTAAAACAATAAAGAACCCTGGGGCACCTGGGTGGCTCAGTTGGTTAAGTGTCTGATTCTTGATTTCAGCCTAGGTCATGATCTCAGGGTCATGAGATGGAGCCCTGCGTCAAGCTCCATGCTGGGTGTGGAGTCGGCTTGGGGTTCTCCCTCTCTCTCTCCCTCTGCTCCCCCCAACCCCTGCAGGCACTCTCTCTTTAAATAAATAAATAAATCTTAAAAATAAAATTATAAAAAGCTCAGAATGAAAACATTTCATGTCAAGAAACAGAAAACATGGGGCGCCTCGGTGGCTCAGTTGTTAAGTGTCTCCCTTCAGCTCAGGTCATGATCCCAGGGTCCTGGGATCAAGCCCCGCATCGGGCCCCCTGCTCCGCGGGAAGCCTGCTTCTCCCTCTCCCACTCCCCCTGCTTGTGTTCCCTCTCTCGCTGTGTCTCTTTCAAATAAATAAATAAAAATCTTTAAAAAAAAAAAAAAAAGGAACAGAAAACATTAATATCCAATGATTCTGGTCACATAATTTGTACTAGCCTACCTCTCTAAAATTACATCATGATTATTTTTGCTCTATCTCTTACACAAATTAGTACAATTATAACAAAGTGAATATGAACTTAGAATGGTTTCTATCCCCAAAAGTCTACCACTGAAAGACACCTCAAAAAGTGAAGGCAACAACTAAAATTTCATGATACTTAAATTTTTTCTAATGTACTTCAATTATGATGGAGTGAACAAGATAATCCTAAGCCTTTTGCATCAACTTTTTAAAAACTATGAATCAAAAATCATATACATTTCTACACTAAAAACAGAAGATATGTCAAAGACATTGTTGTTTAGCAACCAACTTCTACTTATTTTAGTGAATAATGAAATTCAATAGTAAATGACATTTTCTGTTAAAAAATAAAACAACTTGAATCCCGCTTTACTACAAATTAGAAAACAAAAATATTTAATGAAGTACAAAATATTTCAGAAAGACTATCAAACCTTGAAAAAATCTTCAAGTTGTTTACTGTTATAAAGAACAGGGATATTGGCAGAGAACTGTAGCAAATCTTCAGCACACTGTCTTCTCTCTTCAATAACAGTTTCATCAAATCGTCCTAGAATCAAAGAAGAACCAAGACTTAAGGAAGGAAGGAAGGTTTATGGGAGTTTACGTTCACAGCTCAGAAAGCAGCAGCAGGCCTATCACTGCCTTACTACACAGTCCTCTAAAGTCAAGTCTGCACTATCGGAATCAGCGTACTCTCCCCCAAAAAAGACCATAGTGTTTCTGATACAAGAGACAGAGGTGTGAACTGATAAATCAATGGTGCAGCCCTACTCGAAGGCCTGTCTGTGTAAGAAACGTTAACATTTAAGAAGCTGGTGATTTGAAACTCAAGCTAAAAAGAGAATTCTAAAGAACTCAAATGGTTTTCCATAGTAATTTAATACTGTAATTACTCATATAATTTTCCCTTTCCCACTCTTTTTGATTTATAAAGGAGCTGAAGAGAGGAAATTATGAGAACATCTGTATATCAGTGGGGTCAAAAACCTCAGCTTGAAGCCAAAAAGCTTTGAAGCCAAACTCCACATGTGCTGCTGTCAGCGTACGTGACAGCATGCGTGTGAGAAAAAAGATGGTGCGCAGAGCACCAGCGAGCTCTGATTTACAAGGTGATCGAAAGGTGGTTTTCAGAGAATTTTTTTAATGCTATATACAATTTGAATGCTGATAAGGCTTTTTTTTTTTAAAGATTTTATTTATTTATTTGACAGAGACAGAGACAGCGAGAGCAGGAACACAAGCAGGGGGAGCGGCAGGCAGAGGGAGAAGCAGGCTTCCCGCTGAGCGGGGAGCCCGATGCGGGGCTCGATCCCAGGCCCCTGGGATCATGACCCGAGCCGAAGGCAGACGCTTAACGACTGAGCCACCCAGGCGCCCCCTGACATTTTAAACATTTTAGACATTTTAAAATACGATCATTTTGTACTCCTCTTAGATCAGATTCCTGGTCGGCATTTGTCTCATGCCATGTAGCACACCAACTGCAATCCACGCTTCAAAAATGCAAAATCAAAAGAGGAGCATCATCCCATAAACATTTTAAGCGGCTTTGCAAAATGTCAAAAGAAAACTGAGGCACAAAGAGATTCCTAGTTATATAACCCAGAACAAGAATTCGAAACTGAACCACTAAAAACTCTCAGCTCAATGTGTCTCATGCTTATGGTGAAGTACCTACTTCATGAAAACTAAAAGAAATGGTTTTAGAGTTAGACCTGGTGTAAATCCTAGCTCTATCATTCACCAGCTATGAAATGTTAGGTAATTTCTTCATTTGTAAAATGGAGAAAATGAACAATGTACTTAAGACTCCCAGTTCCATGACAGGCACATAGTTAACACTTAATAAATTAATCATGATGCCTTTGAATGTTCAAGTGTCATTACAGTGTCTAGCATACAGAGCATGCTAATTAATTCATACCTAACTATAAGAGTGGATGGTGGAAATTTAGAAAAATTTTCAAAAAGAACAGTCTTAACAGTGGAACATTCTTAGAAAATAGTCATCTTGGGCGCCTGGGTGGCTCAGTTGGTTAAGCGACTGCCTTCGGCTCAGGTCATGATCCTGGAGTCCCGGGATCGAGTCCCGCATCAGGCTCCCTGCTCAGCAGGGAGTCTGCTTCTCCCTCTGATCCTCCTCCCTCTCATGCTCTCTGTCTCTCTCTCTCATTGTCTCTCTCGCAAATAAATAAAATCTTAAAAAAAAAATTTAAAAAAAAGAAAATAGTCATCTTTCATTAATAAAAAATCTTAACAGTGGTCCATAAACAACCTATTCGGCTTAATGGATGGGTTCCAGAGACAACAGTCCTACAAAATTCCATGCATGTGTCCACAGGTACCTTTTTCTAGGGAACAAGTCTGTAACTTTTACCAGCATCATCAAAGAGCCTGGGGCCCAGTAAAGGTTAACAGGCCAGAGGCAGTCAATTAGAGGATCCCTAACATTCAGGACACTGCTTTATTTATACGTAACAAGCTGCCAGTTGCTAGCCCAGTGTCTGTTTTCACCTTCTTCCTTAGTAAAATAATGCCCAATTTCTAACTGTGGACAAGGCAACCCAGAGAAAAAAAACACTACATTCCCAGCTTGCCTTGCAGTTACATGTGGACATGGACTACGGTCTTGCCAAAAACATAAAAACAAAAGTTACATTGTAGCTTCCTAGAAATCTCTTTAAGAGATAGCCTTTTTGGGGCACCTGGGTGGCTTAGTTGGTTAAGCATCTGCCTTCGGCTCAGGTCATGATCCCAGGGTCCTGGGATGGAGCCCCACGTCAGGCTCCCTGCTCAGTCAGCAGGAGCCTGCTTCTCCCTCTCCTCCCCGCTTGTGCTCTCTCTCGCTATCTCTGTCACTATCTGTCTCTCTCTCTCAAATAAATAAATAAAATCTCTTAAAAAAAAAAAAAAAGAGAGAGAGATAGCCTTTCCTTCTTTCTCCTTGTCCCTTTCCAGGAAGGACTGTGACGTGGGAGGTTAAAATGACAGAGCAACAAGACAGGAGCTTGGATTCCTGATCACTGTGGAGCTGCCCTGCCTGGAGCTACCTTCAGATCTGACACCATGAGAAAGAAATCGACTTCTATCTGGTTTTAAGGTTTATCACAAGAAACCAAGCCTAATACCATTACGCTATTCCATGTTTCTGTGTTCTGTTTTTCTATTATTTCCCAGTTCATATGTAACAATTCAATTTAACTCAATTCTCCCGATGAGAATCTAAAATGATGTGCTAGCTTACCTATCAACATATTATCTGGAAACAAACTTCCAAGCGCCCCTACCTGTAAAGCAAATTTTCTGGACAACAATCTAAGTTATTCAGTCTTGGGAAAAATCCACTGGCCAAACAGGTTAAAATGACAGCTAATGTCCATTATTCCTTCTCTTGTCTAAATAAGAAATTAAGTATACACTGGTACTTATGATTATAGTCCAATATGTTTATCCTTTAAACAAAATTTAATTCCAGTGCCTGTGAGTTAATAATTTTGTGAACATATATAACCTCAACAAAAATCCAGAAAATGCACAAAAAAATCATACTATGTTTCAACCCACAAAATCACCTGATATTATCTTTAAATGCCATTAACTACTTGTTGAGAAATTTTAATGGAAAACTCACTAATATTTAATGACACCCTAAAAAATCTCATTCAGTAGCTAAAACAAATACATATTAATTTGGGAGCTTCAATCCTAAGTATCATCAGTGATTCATCCCACCTCCCTATTAAGCTAGACTAAAATGCTTAAGCAATGAGTACCTCAACTTCTAAAGAGAATAAAACACATCTTTATGCATTTCCATTTCACTAAACTTGGACAAGTGGAGAGGAATTAAAATATTTTTCAGGGCGCCTGGGTGGCTCAGTTGGTTAAGCGACTGCCTTCAGCTCAGGTCATGATCCTGGAGTCCAGGGATCGAGTCCTGCATCAGGCTCCCTGCTCAACGGGGAGCCTGCTTCTCCCTCTGACCCTCCCCCCTCTCATGTGCTCTCTCTCTCTCTCTCTCTCTCTCATTCTCTCTCTCAAATAAATAAAATCTTTAAAAATTTTTTTAAAAATAAAAAAATAAAATAAAATATTTTTCAGAGTGGAGCAAGCACAATCAAAAATTAAGGCTTACGCAGTAAAAGGTTCAATTACACTGAATCCTATCATCAGAACAAGTAGATGAAAGAACATGCTCACTTCTTTGTTCCTAAGATATTTCAGAATAACAACAAAAAAGTAGGATTTGTAGCATAAACAAAAGAGAAGCAGATGAATTTTAATCCATAACTATTAGCCTTAATAGATTTAACAAAGCCACCTAGTTTTAATTAAAAAAAAAAAAAGGTAGCAAGATTCAACAGTCATCCTAATTGTAGTCAACACCCTAGTGGCTATGCTACAGTTGCTAGTCCTTTAGTAGCACCTACACCTTGCTCAAAAGCAGCAACACTGAGAAATCATAAATAGGAACTTCTTTATCACTGCTTTAAGTTTCCATTCACAGGGTCAATGTTTATTTTCCTGTGAACAGAGTAAAAATTATAGCTGATTTACAACAGAAAATGCAAAACATATTTTTCGTAAGATTTCTTGTACAGTATTACATATTATATGCTATATTATTTGTGTGTATGTATCTATACTATATATAAGCCAGCCCCTCACTCCCAATGACCCAACAATATTTTCTTTATTAAAAGCTGTGGGAGGAAAAATTAAATTCAAGCATTCTAATTAAGCTGATAAATCACTGGAAATAAAGTCTCTCTCTCTCTCTGATTTATTAAGCTGCCTTTGGGATTTTTTTTTTTTTTAAGGTAGAACACCCAGATATCAGAGCTTACAACTTTTTTAAAATTTGAATGTCAATGATCAAAAACTGGCTATATGGAACTAAAAGTTGCCCTTGACCAGTAAGAAACTAGCTAGAAAAGCTTGATGCTGATTCTTAATTGAAGCAAAAATTCATTCAGAGTAAAAACAAAGAGAGGCCAAAGTTTTCGGGTGTGAATTCTTTCCAGTCAACAGCACCAAGAACATACCTCTAAATGAACAAGTTAGATTTATTACTCCTTGCAGCTAGGGAAAATGTACATTATTGGGAACCCTGGGGCATTTCACTAAGAGGGTGTGAGAATGAACTTACAGGATTTGGCTTGTGTTAGGTAGTTTTGGGAAAGGTTTAAAGAAATGGGGGCTTTACCCTGGTTCTGCTGCTATTGTGGGGATAATTCTATGGTTCTATGAATTCCATCTAATTCTATGATGCTACAATTTTAATAAATCTTACTATGAGGCAAGATGAATGAAGAGAGGCTAAGGCTGTGATTTATATAAAGAAGTGGCAGTCACTCACGGTGGCCAAGATGAAGATATGCTTGATCATTTTTGTGAGTTTAACAACATTCCTATTTTTGTCTGTGCTCAGACATGATTCCAGAGTGGTCTTGTTTTTGTCTTGATCCAAGGACACAGAGTGGCCTTGTCTAATGTTCCTGTTCTGTGAAACTGCTTACGTTCAACAGGAGAATAACACAGCCTACACGTGAATGCCAGGCCAACTCTAGGAAACACCAAGGTCTAACAAATAGGTAGTGCGAGGCCAGTTCTTTCTTAGCTATCAGGAACTGCTTTTCTCTTTCTCATAGGAAAGCAAAGTGTGATAATAGATCTAACAAAACAAACAAAACAATGATCTAATCCTGAAAAAGCAATCAGACAGGTGGAGACTTTGAATCCTACAAAACTGTCTTATACACTTTAAAAATGTCATTGTCATGAAAGACAAAAAATGCATAAGGAATACTCTAGATTAACCTAGAGGCATGATCCTAGATCCAAAAACAAACAAACCTAAAAAGGACATTTTTAGAACTACTGAGGAAATATGAATACGGACTGCATATTTGATATTATTATTTTATCAGGGTTAAATTTCTTGAGAGTGATATGGAATTGTGATTATAGGGAAAATATGAAGCGCAGGGGTGAAGTGTCACAATATCTGCAACTTATTCTCAAATGGTTCAGAAAGAAACTGAGAGATACATAGAGTTATAAAAAATCCAGCAAATTGTTAACAATCAATGAACCTGGGCCAAAGATATAAAAGTATTTACCACACTATTCTTTTGTGGTGTTTTTCTGTAAACTTAAAAATTTTGCAAATTGGAAAAACATGAGTTAGGTGCTCTACTGGTAAGATGTAAAACTGAAGGGGAAAACAACGAACTCAGCCTAAAAGAAACAGAGAAAACCTCCTAGAAGAGGAGACATTTGAAAAGTCTGCAAGGCTAACAAGAAAATTCACAGTGGAGCAGTGCAACGCTGAATTCGGGGACACAAGAGTATGGTTACCTTAGCGGTAACTGAGCAACAGAGGATAGCTGATGGTAGCGGGTATGTGCTAAGCACTGAGACACACTGCAGATGTAATCCACAGAACAGGAAGGTATTATCCATATCTTAACAATAAGAAAACAGACTCAGATGTTAATTTGCACAAGATCACACTGCTAGTAAATCACGGATAGAGGATTTGGGCCTAAAGCCATCAGATTCCAAAAGGCATGTTCTTTTCACTACCCCACTAGACTAGTAACTACATTTTTGATGGTTGTGTCAATTACAATAGGATTCTCTTTTGTTGCTGAGGTTCATATACTAAAAATGTGAGAGCAGTTAAAAAGATAGATGATGAACCCTCAAGTCCCCCCACACAAGCACAGCTGCAGCCTGCAGGGTTCACTGCAGTTATCAAGTATTACAAATGGACTGTACCATTTACTGAGAGAGACAAACTGCTTACTTATCAAGATTAATAAACTTTCATTCTATTATATGTAAGGATATGGAAAAAAGTTGAAGATAATCCATTAGCAATAGCAATAATAGCTACAAATCTCAACCAATTTAGAAACCACTCCCTTTCACCCAGTGACAAGCTTACTGTTTAAGAAGCTGGGTTGTGTATCTCCCAATATTAAAGTTAAAGATATATGGACACAGTTAAATTCCATAGTATAGAAGGTATAAAATAAAAAATAAAAACATCCCTCCTCCTGCACCCAGAGAAGGTACATACATTATACAAATGTGTGTGGGTATATCTTCACACAATTAATGTATGTCTACTCAAACACAGATGTGAGCTTACTACACCTATTGCTGTGCAACATTTGTTCTTGTGTCTTAAAAATATAGCTTGGAGATCTTACCACACCAGTATATTTCAAAGAGCTAAAGAATTCTATTAATTGGCTAAATTATGGCATATCTATGCAATCAAATAATGAGAAAATTCAGTTTCTGTTCAGTTTTCTTCTATTGAAAATGCTGCAAAGAACACCCATATGTATGTACACTTGTGTGCACACATTTGTTTGTGTATGCATTCTCAAAATGTGATCTGCAGACTGCTGAGGGTCCCCGAGGGCCTTGCAAGGGATCAATAAGGTCAAAACCATTTTCATAATAATACTAAGACAGTAGTTCCGTTTTCCACTGCACTGATACCTGCACTGATCACCTAAAAGCAATGGCAGTAAAAGTGCAAACCTCTTAGCGTGAATCAAGACAATGGCACCAAATTATACTTACTAGTAATCACCATATTTCTGACTGCCATTCACTCATATTAAAAAAAAATTTCAAATGTCAGTTTCACTTCAGAATGTCTTTGATGAAGCAATAAAAATTTTTAACTTTATTAAATTTTGACCCTTGAGACCATTTCTTTTCAAAAGTCTGTGGGAAAAAACTATAGTCATTCAGATTTGAGTGTCTGGCAGAAACTTACTCAAAAAAAAACAAACAAAGTGAGCCCAACAATTCAAGGAAAAGTACCCACTGCATTGTTGTCAGCAATGAAATTCAAGCCATCAAGTTGCTGTGAGCTTGACAGCTTCCCAATACTTAAAATACCTCCTTTAGAGATCTGTGATGATATTTACCATTTTTTGATATTATATAATAAAATAGGTCAACATATGCAAGATCTGCATAACTTGGGGAATGAATATTTTTCACATGACCAATGCATGATCTTATAAGCTCATGCATACGTAAAAAAAATCCATTCAAATTTAAGACAGACTAATGAATTTTTTTTTTTTTAAAGATTTTATTTATTTATTTGATAGAGAGATAGAGAGCACCAGTAGGCAGAGTGGCAGGCAGAGGGAGAGGGAGAAGAAGGCTCTCCAATGAGCAGGGAGCCAGATGCGGGGCTCGATCCCAGGACCCTGGGATCATGACCTGAGCCGAAGGCAGCCGCTTAACCGACTGAGCCACCCAGGCGCCCCAAGACTAATGAATTTTAATAAAACAAAGTACCAAAGCTTTGTTGATAAGATTTCGGATTCCATAATGCAACTAAACTTTTAAGAAATTATCACTTACTAAGTTTTGGTGTATCAAAGATGATTATCTTCAATTGTGTGAAAAGCTATTAAAATACTCCTCCCTACATCATCTCTATAATGCTGAATTTTCTTCATATACTTCAATCAAAACAATCTATCACCACAGACTGGATCCACAAGCAGATATGAAAATCTAGCTGTTTTCTCTTAATCCCAGCATTAGAGACTCACAAATGTAAATTAAAACCACTCTTCTTACAATTATTTTTCATAGAAATGTTAATATGTAATATACTTTTTTTTATTTAATACAATATTATTTTTAAATTTCAAATATGGTAAATGTTAAAAGGTACAACTACAACAACAGTTCTTTGAGATGCTCAATAATATTTAAGAGTGTAAAGGAGACTTCTGAGACTAAAATGTCTAACAATCATTGATAAATATTTCCTATGCAGATGTGAGAACAGATGTGTAGTAAAATTTACTGAAAACAGAATTGTTAGGAAAAGGCATTTTTTTTAAGGAAAAGGTATATTTTAAACTGACCTCCAAAACCTGTGCAAATTTATACTCTTCCTGTTGTGCATCTATATTCCCATACTAAGTAAAATCAAACTTTTTAATTTTTGCCTGGAGATTGACTTTCAATGATATCATTGCCTATAACTACTCTGTCTCTTACATTTTAACTCATTCTTTCTTTTTGTTCAACTTATTTTTTAAGCATTTATATGTTGGGCATGGTCCTACATGCTGAAGATACACCCATAAGTAAGAATAAAGCAGTCTCTAATCACGAAGTCGTGTTAAGGACTAAGAGAGAAAGGGGGAGGAAAAGACAGTTAAGTATGAGGGAGGTCTCTTATTTTTAGAATATAAAAGAACACCTTTTGGTGTGCATTTAGAAGCATGATTCTTAAAATTCCTCAGATTAGGGGCACCGTTGGTTAAGCATCTGCCTTCGGCTCAGGTCCTGATTTCAGGGTCCTGGGATCAAGCCCTGCATCAGGGTCCCCACTCAACGGGGAGTCTGCTTCTCTCTCTCCCTCTGCTTCTCCCCCGACCCCCGCCCTCATGCGTGCGCTAATAAAATCTTTAAAAAAAAAAAAACTCCTCAGATTGGTGAATTTTAATTATTTGCATCTTCATAATTAAAATAGAGTGTCACTGGGGTTAACATCCGAAAGAGAGAAAGAACTCCTACAACTCAACACCAAAAAAACAACAATCCAATTAAAAAGTGGGTAGAGGATCTGAATAAGCATATTTCCAAGGAAGACATACAGATGGCCAACAGACACATGAAAAGATGCTCAACATCACTAATTATTAGGGAACTGCAAATCAAAACCACAATGAGATATCACCCCACATCTGTCAGAATGAGTAGGCTCAAAGAGATAAGAAATAACAAGTGGGGCGCCTGGGTGGCTCAGTTGGTTAAGCGACCGCCTTCGGCTCAGGTCATGATCCTGGAGTCCCTGGATCGAGTCCCGCATCGGGCTCCCTGCTCAGCAGGGAGCCTGCTTCTGCCTCTGACCCTCTCCCCTCTCATGTGCTCTCTCTCTCTCATTCTCTCTGTCTCAAATAAATTTAAAAAATCTAAAAAAAAAAAAAAGAAATAACAAGTGTTGGCAAGGATTTAGAGGAAAGGGAATCCTCTTTTTTTTTTTTTTTTTTTTTTTATTTATTTTGAGAGAGAGAGAATGAGAGACAGAGAGTATGAGAGGGAGGAGGGTCAGAGGGAGAAGCAGACTCCCTGCCGAGCAGGG
>NC_138374.1:104111316-104123359 GCF_054177405.1 Leptonychotes weddellii
GGGTCCTGGGATCGAGTCCCACATCAGGCCCCTTGCTCAGCAGGGAGCCTGCTTCTCCCTCTCTCTCCCTCTGCTTGTGCTCTGTCAAATAAATAAAATCTTTAAAAAAAAAAACAGAACTACCATAAGATCCAGCAATTCCACTTCTAGGTATTTATCTGAAGAAAATGAAACCACTAATTTAAAAAGATATATGCATCCCTATGTTTATTTCAATATTATTTACAATAGCCAAGATATGGAAGCCACCTAAGTGTCTATCAATAGATGAATTGATAAAGAAGATGTGGTATATACACACACACATATGCACAACAGTCTATTATTCAGCCATAAAAAAGAATGAAAACTTGTTATTTGTGACAACACGGATGGACCTAAAGGGTATTATGATAAGTGAAATAAGTCAGAGAAAGACAAATACAGTACGATTTCACTTATCTGTGGAACCTAAAAAACACGAAACAAATGAACAGACAAAACAGAAAGAGATTCATAGATACAGAGAACAAAATGGTGCTCGCCAGAGGGGAAGGAGGCCAGGGTGAAGGGGATAAAGAGATACAAACTTCCAGTTATAAAATAAGTAAGTCACAGGGATGTAAAGTATAACATAGGGAATACAGTCAATAATAATGTAATAACTTTGTATGGTGACAGATGGTAACTAGCCTCACTGTATTGATTTCATAATCTATGTAAATGTTTAATCACTGTGTTGTACGCCTGAAACTCCTATCATATTATATGTCAACTACAGTCAATTTAAAAAAATCTCAAAAAAAAAAGTAGAGTGCCACAAAACTTAAAAACTTGACAGTAAGGATGTCACATCCTAAAGCACTTCCCTTTCAGAACTTTTAGATCATGATGCTCACTTCAGCTAAGTTTCTCAGAAGACAGAGGCTGAATCATCATATCCATAATGCCTATTTTTAAAATGTTTCTTGAATTAAGTGTACCTATAAAATTTCCAGATAATTACGGCTGGACTGGTATTAATCGAAGAAGACTCTATTAACAGCAGCAAAATCATGATCAGAAAAGGTAGTAGTTCAATGGCAAAAAGCAACTACAACTTTAATCAGAAAAAGTGTCACGGAAAAAGGTAAGGAACCATAGATACTGGCTAATAACAATGAACAGAAGGCATCAGAAACGTGAATACCATGGAATGTCTGAGCTCAAAGGCCAAAAGTGACCAAAGATTTACAAGAGTTTATGGATCCCCTAATGCTTCATAGGGGAACAAAATTAATTGATGGTACCATCAAAACTAATGGTTCTATTGCTACTGACCTGTTGTCCGCATTGCTTTTCACCTAAGGAAATACAAATACTTTCCTCTGTAATTATGAACCCAAGATACCTCTTGACATTACTTATATTTCAAGACATCACTACATATCATAAATTGTTAATATTAAGTATTTGTTAAAATTAAAGAATTGTGGGGGGCCTGGGTGGCTCAGTCGTTAAGCGTCTGCCTTCGGCTCAGGTCATGATCCCAGCGTCCTGGGATCGAGCCCCGCATCGGGCTCCCTGCTCCTTGGGAAGCCTGCTTCTCCCTCTCCCACTCCCCCTGCTTGTGTTCCCTCTCTTGCTGTGTCTCTCTGTCAAATAAATAAATAAAATCTTTAAAAAAAAAAAAAAAATTAAAGAATTGTAGCAACAAGCTTTTGATGGCCACACTTCATTCTGTCATAAATGCCACTGATGTTACTAAACTATTATGTATCTGTTTCTTGTCCCCAGATCTCAAGGATTTGTAAAACATGCAAAATATCCTAAGAAAGGTGTAAAGCTCAGTGAGTTCTGTGGTCCTGCAATCAGCCTGAAGAAATCACTATTCCACATAAACTACAAGCAGGTGGAGATTGGATAATTTCAAATCATCCAAAAGTCTTCCTCAACCAAAGAGAGCATCGGTAGGGTTCGGTCCAGAGACCAAATCCACATAGTAATTTGAAGAAGGAAAGCTTAATATAAATAAAGACTATTAAACAACAGTTAATTTATTAATTCTAAAGACTACCCCAGGGTAAAGGAAAGTACCAAAGGAAGGAACAACCTGGAAGGGGGAACCCCTTGCCCAAAGTTGGGATTGGGATCTTCCTGGAGAAGATGTGTTTGTAGCCACTGAATGGGGGAGAAGTTAGCTGGGTTCCCTAGGCCAGAGCCGGTCCACAGTTGCCAGGAAATCGAGAAAGACCCCTCCAGAGTTCATATGGGACCAGACTAGTGGGCGAGCAACAAGAGAGAATCACAGTGCTGGGAGCCCACTCCCAAGCAAGGTAACACAGGGCCTAGGGTACACAATGTCTGTGTTAAGAAAGCCACAGGAAACAACTTTCTGGGGTAAAGGCAGACCAAGGCTGGCAGATAGGCATGCAGTGTGGCTTGGGCACACAGAGTGCGAGAAGTTAGCGGGGTTACCCCAGTCAGAGCTGTTCTATGGTAGGAAAGCCAAAGCTGATGGACAGGAACCTGCAGGCTGGGACTGGTAAGCAGGGAGCTGCAGACAGGAACTGGCACCACAACCTGCTAGAGGGTGACGTACCCCACACACACAAACACCACGGGCAGCACAGAGCAACAAGGGCAGGGTACTAGGAAGTTCTGTGCC
Source organism: Leptonychotes weddellii (assembly GCF_054177405.1). NCBI lineage: Eukaryota > Metazoa > Chordata > Mammalia > Carnivora > Phocidae > Leptonychotes > Leptonychotes weddellii. The sequence goes on from NC_138374.1 coordinate 104,113,943, forward strand.
TCAGTTTGCTGTTAAAATTTTGCGAAGCCATGAATCTAATAGTCGTTAATCAATAACATATCCCGAGCCACCACCCCAAAATATCTGTATCTGGCCTGGCCGGGTGCCTCAAATTATAACCATTCACATTTTAAGGAAGGTATGAGAAAAAATGTATGAAGTATAAACTTTTAAAAATCCCCAAATTTCAGAACTATAAGAATAATTCAATATCATCTCTTCTTATGTTCCTACATGTTTGGTTTGGTTTTGTTTTTTTTTATTTGCTTGACTGGCTGGAATTGAAGTTGGTGTGCTGTTGTTTCACAAAAGGGAAGAGTAAATGCATCAGAGTTAAGAGCCTACACCAGGAACATGAAAAAACAACAAGTGCTTGCTGCCTAATACGAGTCATCTTACTAAGGGCTTCTGACTTCATCGTACAGTATTCCAGGGTTCAGCATACACACACAATTAGCCAATCATCACTTTTTAAAATCACAATTTCAAAATAATCACTTACCAAACACTATTCCTTTAGCAAATGGAGGAAATAATTCTGAATGTCGGAATAAGTTTTTGTGAATTTGCCATAGTTCTTTGTGTAGTTTCTTAAAGTCACTGTATCTCTTCCATACGATTATCTAAAGAAAAAGAAAAATCAAATGTATCTCTCACAGTGTCACTATGTAGGTTCATATATCTAAACAACAAAAAATCTTTTCATGGAAGTGCCCAAAATTGTCATGCAGAGGCAAACAAATATATGTTCTAACCAATATGGTTAACTGAGATTAAATAATATTTGATTTAAAAATATATAGCAGCAACTCTTTAACTTTTCTGTTTTGGTTTTTAAATTTCATTTTACACAAGTACTGTTTTCTTAGGAAAATATTCAACCTGGTACAAAGAAGGTCTATACCACCTAAAGTGTCACTTAACCTCTTCAAAACTCAATTACTATGAGCCTGGAAATGAGCTAGATATCAAAATACATATTCTGTCTCAAAAAGAGCGTGTTTATAAACACAAAATAGTTAGACAATTTTTTTGAGAGAAAAAGAGAGTGCACGGCACGCACAAGCCCAGGGTTGGGGGACACACAGAGGGAGAGGAGGAGAGAGACAGAGAATCCCAAGCAGGCTCCATGCTCAGCACAGAGCCCAAAGCAGGGCTCAATCTTACAACCGTGAGATCATGACCTGAGCTGAAATCAAGAGTCAGAGGCTTAACCAACTAAGCCACCTAATTTAGAAAATTTTTTTAAAAGATTTATTTATTTATTGAGAGAGAGAGCATACGTGTTGGGGGGGAGGAGAGAGAATCTCAAGCAGACCACTCTGAACACAGAGCCTTACACAGGGCCTGATCTCATGACCCTGAGATCATGACCTGAGCTGAAATCAAGAGTCAGATGCTTAACCAAGTGAGCCATCCAAGTGCCCCCTAAACAATTTTTAAACATAAAGTAACTACATAGCATTTGCCTAAAGGATAAACTAAATAACACTGAAGAAATGGTTGTGTAGCAAGTAACCTTAACTTTTACATTTCATAAATCTTATTTCACAAATCTCAGTTTAAAGTAGTAATAAGGATTTAAGGCAAGATGAATCCTGAACAGAATACCATTAGAACTAGTATAGTTCAAAACAGAAAATAACAGTCATCTAGATTATATAACACATAGAGGTTTACCTCCATTAATTTAATTACTGTTTAACTTTATTCAGATTAAATTAGAAAAAAAAAAAAACCTTTATAAAGAAAACAGATTTGACATGACTTTGATATCATTGATTCAGCCCCTCAGTCTCCAAAAAATAGGATAAAATTGAGTTTTAAATTCCATTACCTGGTATACTAGGGTCTTTGCTTCTAAAAAAAAAAAAAAAAAAAAAACCTTATTACCTCACTTCTAACAAACTCAATAGAATGTAATGCTAATAATAAGCAAATCTTAGGCCAAGAAGGTAATCAAGTGAGATTTAAGAGACTCTTGTCAAAAACTTTACTCTCTGGATGTAAGAAATTCTTAACTAAACTTTATCATACTATCAAAAAATTCTACCATAATGAGTTTCTTGTTTTTACTATAGTTATAATCCTGGGAGACTAGTCAAATTATCATATGAATTAATTTAAATTGCTTCCTTCTGATGTTTCCTTTTATTCATTTACTCAACAACAAAAATAGTCACCAAAACAAGTATTTTCATGTCCCTACTCTGTGCTAGGCTCTGTGTTAGCACAAAGGATGAAGAAATGAGAAACACAGACCCTGCCTTCAAAGACTTCCAGTCTTGGTGGGCAGCAGGAAGCCAACACAATAACTAAGTCAAAAGACGGTGTGATAAATGCAGACAAGGGAAGCCCAAGGGTATTAAGAAAGGAGCACCTACGGAAGGTATTATCTTAGGAATACTGAAGGCAAGTAGTGATTAGACCAACAAAAATAAAGAGAGAGAGAAGGGACTGGGGATGACGTTTTTAAAATGAGAGTGAGATGCCAAATATAATCACCAGAATCTGGGCTTTTGCAACTGGATAAATAGTGGTGCCATTCTCTAAGGTGAAGAAAAGGGGAGAGGAAACTTTTAAGATAAGAACGAAGTTCAATTTTAGACATATTTGGCACAGGTATGGAGTTCAAGAGAGAGAACTAAGCAAGATGTATTCATTTGGGAATTATCAGCAGAGAGGTGTGCACTCAGGAAAGCTTTCTCAGCATTTTTAACAAGATGAGGAATCTGAGGACAAAACAATGGGGAACCCTACCTATGAGAGGTCAGCCAGAAGGAAGAGGAAACCAAGTGCAAAGTAGGTATTTAAGAACTTGGTTTTGCCATGAGACAGACCACCTGGATGGAAGAAAAGATTTTATTTTAAAATGGAAGTGAATGAGACAAAAGCTGATAGTAAAGAACCAACAGTCCCAGTAAAAGAGCAAGAGGAATGAATAACTAAGACAAACCAATACTTGAAAAGTAAATGGTCTCAGGACAGTGAGATTACAAGTGATTTTAATTTTCACATTTTTTGCTTCTCTGTAACTTCTAATTTCAATACATGAAAATAATTATGTCATGGGGAAAAAAAGTGCTGTTTTTATATTTTTAAAATAGATCAAATTGTGGTGGTACCACGCTGCCAAAGGCAGAAATGGGTGATGGGCTTGTGAAAATAACCTTACATAAGATAAATGCCATCCTTAAAGCCATTATAAACTAGAAACGAGAGCTATTCAAAAGACTGTATGTAGCTCATGGAATCAAATCTGCAGATAAAATTTCTGTTCTAATTAGGGTCATTTTTAAGGCAGGGTAACTTAAGGGGCAAAAGTTAGTAACTTAATCACAATAATGATAATAACAACATTGTCTATAAACTAGCATATAGTCTGTCAGAGTAAGAATTAGAGCCTCCAAGGTGAGACTCTTTTTTTCATCATGCCTAATTTATTCTCTCACATCCTCCTTATTCTCAACACTAGAACTATAGAACCAAATATCTAAGAGCAAATATAAACCCTCAAGAAATGAAAGAAATCAGGGCACCTGGGTGGCTCAGTGCTTAAGCGTCTGCCTTCAGCTCAGGTCATGATCCCAGGGTCCTGGGATTGAGCCCCGCATCGAGCCCCACATCGGGCTCCCTGCTCAGCGGGAAGCCTGCTTCTCCCTCTCCCATTCCCCCTGCTTGTGTTCCCTCTCTTGCTGTGTCTCTCTCTGTCAAATAAATAAATAAAATCTTAAAAAAAAAAAAAAATGAAAGAAATCAAAGCATCACAAAATGTACCATCTACTGCCTCCTTTTCTTCGTACTCCTTTTAACCTTGGACATTTCTAGAAATCTTCAAAAGGGAAAAGTGAACAAAAGCACATTTCCACTACATTAGCAGTACTGATGTTTATAACTGGACTACACAAAGTCCAAAAGATGCATGCAAAAATTATTTTCTCTAGTAATTCTTTCCTACTAGGAAAAAAAAAACTGTATAACAACTACTATTCTCTTGAACCAATCCCTGCAGAAATTTCTTATTCATTAAAGTTACTTTGCATAAAATTCCTCAGTTAAATATTAATTCAGTGACAGTCATATATATATACTACGAATTTAGTAAAAGCTTTTGAACTTTCATTAAAAACATTCCCTTATTTTTACATAAATGTTTTCTTTTCAGATAATTTCACTTAATGATAGCAAAAACCTTTAGATCCCATAAACAAAAAAACTCAATTCAATTCAATTTGTCCTCTCACACAGTATTTTAAAATTGCTGAATCATCTTTTCTTGCAACCAGCACCACTACCATACTTGCTTACGGATTTTCTTTCTCCCCTTTTCAAGAGCCTTTTCTTTCCCTTGACACATTTTAAATGTTTTCAAATGGTTTTTATCAAACTATTTTATTTATGAAATGACTTAACAGATTTCTGATGTGATACATAGAAAGTTCTATTTCAGTTCTTCTCCTTTTCCCAAATTTCACCAGCGAAATCTACTACCTATAGAGAAACAGAGTTATAGGTTACTTTTTGAAAAAGGTACGGGAGGGAGGGCACAACATCTCTAGTTCTTTCTTTACCCTTCTGCAGGTGTTCATGCTGTAGAGAATCTACTGAATGAGAGGCCACATTAACTGTTGCTGTCCCCCTCAGAGTTTCCCATGCTGCTCTTTTTTTTCTTTAAGATTTTATTTATTTATTTGACAGAGAGAAAGAGAGCACAAGCAGGGGGAGCAGCAGAGGAAGAGGGAGAAGCAGGCTCTCCGCTGAGCAGGGAGCCCAATGTGGGGTTCGATCCCAGGACCCTGAGATCATGACCTGAGCCAAAGTCAGATGCTTAACCGACTGAGCCACCAAGGCGCCCCATCCCATGCTTCTCTTAATAAATAAAAATTTAGAGGGAATTTTTGAAGGATAAAACTTTGTAAAAGAAATCTATCCTGGATAATTTTAAATTATTTCCTCCATGTGAGTATTTCAGCATTAGGAAGAAAACACTGCTACCTGGTAGCATGTACCAAAGTGTGCAAATACATCTATAAAAGAAAACCAACAAAACATCTCCAGTTTTATAAGGATAGCATATTATTAGCCTATATTTGGTTAGATCAACAGAACATCTTCTAATCTTCAATAGCGCTTGGGAAGCCTGACTAAATTCTAAAGCAGTAACTAAATGAATCCTTTAAGAGGAGAGAGAAATTGAAAGGAAAGGAAATGGAAACAAACTCTAGGTAGCAAATTTCTCTCCTAGATGAGAATTCCAATGTTTGAATGAAATACATGAGAAGCTAGAGTGTTACAATTTCAAGGTTATTCTATATTTCAAGAAGCCGACAAGACAGAAGACATTTTTTAAAATTTTTATACCATGTCTAACAAAGGACCATGCAATCATCTAACTAAAGGACACTTACAAGAGTTTTCTGATGAATGGTTCACCAACAGTTGTTATTATAAAAGAGTTTTCCCCAAAAAAGGATTAAGGAAATGGCAGAGAGTATGTTCATGGATAGGTTGGCTCAGGATTCTCCCTGGAAAATGGGAACATCAAGCTACAAACTACAGCATAGCAATCAGACAATGTATTCAAAGGAAACACAACCCATCTTTAATTTTAACAGAATTGTAAAATTTCAAAAGCAGAACAGACTGTACTGATTATTAATTCAACATAATTAGAAGAATTCTAAAGAAAGCCCATACTAGCCAATTGACACTTAAGTAAAGACAGTACTTAATACAATGGTGCAAATTACTTTCACTTCCATTTTGGAAGGATATAGATATAGAAATACATATATCCTTTTTTCCAAAATAACTATACTACAATATTCTCTTCCTGGTTATTGAGGGGGAAAAGTGAGCTATCTTAAAACACCTAAGAAAAATAGTATGAAATCTTTTAAAATTGTGTTTTATTGAACTCAAAACAAATATTGAATCAAATACAGCAAGAAATGCTAATGTATAAAAGTTCAAATATTGTCTAAACCTGATGTCACACACTCAAACCAACCAGCACCAAACAATAAATGTATGAATCAAGCCAGGCTTGTTAATAAGGAGTAGTGGGGCTTATTAGAAAATACATACTCCATCTAAAGACATTAAAATTCAAATGGGGGGGAAACTTTTGCAGAATCAAGACTGCCAATTTATAATGTCTTTTTTAAACACTTTAGTAAGAAAAAAAAATCCCCAACATACGTCCTTCTAATATGGTGTAAATGAGCAGGTACCAAAATGAAAGTAAATCAAAAAATGTTAAAACAAGCAAGCTCCCCAGTTAGGATTCCTTAAGGTATATAACAAGCACAAAATAATTACAAATAAAGAATTCCATAGTTTTAAGCAAAAACACACAAACTGGTATCATTTTAGAGAGAAAAGAGTCTGCAAAACAACTAACTACAAATTTAAAAAAGAAACAGACATCTACATCCAAAGCAGTTTTCCAAGGTGTCAACATGTCAACTCAATATAAAACTGAAAGTAGACAGAAACCCATAATTTATTATGATCTTTATTAATTAGTTACCAAATACTCTTCATTTTTTATTAAAGTTATCATGATTTTGAAATAGATAAGAGCTCTTAACTAATACTAAAATCTTACGAATGTTAGTTTTCAGAAACATTATCACATTATTAAACAGCACTATAATTCCTTAAATTCTTCCTTGTATAACTTAACACCTACTAAAACTTAACCATACTTAATAGGTCTGAAATAGGAAACTTCAGCTACTGTTTTGTGAGCTAAAGATGATCTCCAGACAAACACATAAATATGAAGACAGACATACCAACAATTCCGTTTCCTCAACAAAGCATTTAATTAAATTTTTGTCAAATATATAAAATAAAATTTTCATATGTATAAACATGTTACCTCCTGGACATCCTCTGGATTTCTTCGTGAAACAACCTAAAACAAAACATACACAGAAATATCTCATCATTACCAAAATTTAAGATTTCGCATCTGTATAATTAATTTCAACAGTATTTGACTGAGAAATTCAATTTGCTTAAAGGAAAAGAAATACCATATTATATCACTTACAAAGAACTCAGCTATATAATAACTTCACCACCTGAAACACATGCTAAAAAAATTAAGAAAAAGGCAGCTAAAGGGATACCTGGGTGGCTCAGTCGGGCAGCTACCTTTGGCTCAGGTCATGATCCCAGGGTCCCCCCCTCCCCCCACCTCATCGGGCTCCCAGCTCCGTGGGGAGCCTGCTTCTACTTCTCCCTCTGCAATTCTTGTGCTCTCTGGCTCTCTCTATCTCTCTGCCAAATAAATAAAATCTTTAAAAAAAAAAAAAAAAAAAGGGAAGGAAGGAAAGAAAAAAGAAAGAAAGAAAGGCAGCTAAAAAAAAGCCCACACACTAAAGTTCATACATTATACTCATAAGAGAATGCGGTGGCTTCACTCTTACTCGACATAATTCTAACAAGCTTTTCTACCCCACTTCCCAGCCTACATATAAAGTAGAAGCAAAAAAAGCAGCTGTGCCCATTCAAAGTATACAAGGGATGGCTCTGTAGTATTTCTTACAACCATACATGAATCTACAGTTAGCTCAATAAAAATTCCAATTAAAAAAAAAAAGCAGCCACAGTGCTCAGGCACACCAATACCTGTGTGAAGTGATTACCGGTGAAGAAAAGTAACTTACAAAAAATCACATACAGCATTCAGGGACAAATAATCCTATCAATATTCCTTGAGCAAAGAAAAAGAGGGGGATTATTTCAGACTTCCCTAATTATAAAAGCCAAAAAGTTTAACACCATTTAGAAAGATTTCCTCACAAAACTTAGGAAAAGAAGAAGGCTGGGTGTTTAAATCATCAAACAGCATTGGAGAGTAGGGAAATCTCACATTAGATACATAATACCATCTATGTAAATATAAATTTCATGAACTAGATACTTTAATATGCATTTTGCAAAGACAAAAAGATACATTAACACATTAAAATAGTTGCCTATGGATGAGAAGAAGAAAGAAGTCTTTGCTGACTGGTGACAACCGTAAACTGAAGATTATGATCCACTCAACAGGCTTGACCTCCACTATAAAATGGGGAATAATACTCCCTGCCTGGCCTGGATCTGACAGACATCAAATCAGAGCACGGCAAGAACTTCATAATAAAAAAGTTAGTTCCTTCTCTCCCTTACTAGAGAATTTAACTATCTTGAGAGGCCCCACCTAAGAATTCCAGACAGGAAAGGTTTCCAATTTCTTGCCACTCTATTCTCCAGCTTTCAGGATATATAAATTTGGTGAATTCTCTTGGCAATTTTCATTAATTTAGAATAGTGTTATCCACTAGAACTTTCTTTGATCATGGAAAGAAATGTTCCTTATCTGCACTGTTCAACGCAGTAGCGGCTGGCCACATATATGTACGTGGCTACTGAGCACCTGAAACATGGCTACTGCAATTAATAACTGAATTTTTAATTTTATCTCATTTAAATTAATTTAAATTTAAATACAAATAGCCACATATGACTGATTCTTACTGTATTAGACAGCACAGATTTAGAATAAGAGGCTAGAATAGTTAACTAATGACCATAAAATTATTCAAATACTGAATTTTAGCTATTGCTTTCACATACTAGCACCCCCCCAACATACACCCACCTTTCTAAAACTATGATAGTGTTTCACACAACTAATGATTTAATTTTGCCTACTATAAATTTTTCTTAAATTTTTGTAAAATATGCTAATGAGAAAAGAGTCAGGGATAATCAAACCACAGATAATTTGCCCACCAAAAAGAGTCAACATCTGATCACTGGCAAGAAGGTTTAGTCAGGTGTACCTGACATTCTACAAGTTTTCTTTTATGGAAAAGTAATAGATTTATTAATTTACAACTCAATGAAGATATCTTACTATTTTAAATAATCTTCCTTTACATACGCAAATGATCTTTTTGTGACAAAAGAAATTATTTCCTGATTCAGTGTGCAATTAGAATTATCACATTTTGGATTTTCTTCAGGTAAGCCATTCCTGGAAATCAAATATATGTATACTGAGTAAGCAGAAATACATTAGCCATCCCCTAACAATATCCACAACTTTTTTAAAGTTTATTTATTTTTAGTAATCTCTTCACCCAATGTGGGGTTCAAACCCACAACCCCAAGAGGAAGAGTCGCACACTCTTCCAACTAAGCCAGCCAGGTGCCCAATATCCACAATTTTAAAACCATCTTATCAGAAATAGCCAATCTGATTATGATTTGTCATCTACAGGCTGAGTGGCTCACAGAGTTCTATGTGCTGCTGCTACATGGTGAATAAGACAAAGCCCCTGCATTCACACCTTCACGGAGTTCACAGTCTAGTGATATGCGTGCGGGGGGGGGGGGGGGGGGGGGGGGGGGGGG
>NC_138374.1:104123459-104296351 GCF_054177405.1 Leptonychotes weddellii
TCATGATAATAAATTATTCATAGTTAGTACAGAAAATACAGTAAACCAAAGTTTAAGTATTCTTAAAGTACCTAAGTGAAGGTCTTTAATTTAAGCTTACAAGAACTTCTCTTCACCCTCAAATACTTCTCATGTGAAGGGGCGAGGGATTTAATCAGGCAGAGATCAGAAAATTAAATCAAAACCTACCTGCCAAGTATTAACTATCCCTTTCCCCAAGAGCATAAGCAAAGCTTAGTGAAAATCATGTCGGGAAAGTTCAGGACTATACTTTCCTGGTTCTCCTCTTTCCTCCTTGGTTCTTTTGCTTCTCTTTTGCAGGTTCCTCTTCCTCCTTCTATCCCCCAACAATCTGTGAGCATTCCAAGAATCAATCCTAGACTCTGTTTCTTAGCCTCCTTTTCAGTGTTAAGAAAGAAAGTCTATACCAGTGCTAATACTGTTCAAGGTACTGTGCTAGGCATGGAGGGGGGGGAAATCTGATTTTGTACATTTATATTTGCAAAGCATTTTATTAATGATTCATTTTATTCCCTCAACAACCTATGAACTAGGCAGGAGTGGTTATTATGAGTCTCCCTTTTACCAATGAGGAAATAAGATCCAGAGACTTGAATAAGATCACATGACTATTCACCTTTAGATTTGGAATTAGAACTTGGATTTCTGACTCCTGGTCCAGTGCTCTTTCCACTGTACTACACTGTATCCCTCAAATTATCTGTAATATTTTCAGCAATAATTGAGTTTACTTACTTCCACAAACCCTGTCACCATTAGGTTTTATTTATTCTTTCACTTATTCATTCAACAAATATTAAGGCCTACTCCACTTCTAGATACTGAACTATAACAGAAAATACACTGGGTCTGATCTCTACACCACTATATTATAAAAATATAACCGCTTGGCAAATACATTAGCAAGTTCAACCACTTGGCGCCCCACTATAAGAGATTCAGTATTCCCACATGCATAATCTTATTTAAAAAGTTAAGAATATGTCCCCTGAGATGGAAATCAAAAACACAAAAGGGTTGGTTAGGATAACATAGGTTGAGACCAAATGTCCAACTCTTTCTAACTATGTAATTCTCTTCAGCAGGAATTTAAAGTTGGTGAAAAATAAGAATATCGATCAGAAATCTGAAGAAAGAATACGATCATAATGAAAATGAACAAAATGAGCCCTCAGACCCAGATTTTTATAACTTATAACACTATCTTAGCAATCATCTCAATAAGTAATATCAACTCTAAAAAAAAAAAAAAAAAAAAAAACCACTGTAAATTCTCTCTGATACAGGTTACTAGCTAGCATTTAGTAACTTCTTTCGGGGTGAATTTCAATATTTTGTCATAAAATTCAGCCAATAAATGCCACAAAAGATGGAATTTAAAGCAGTGATTCCTTTTGTCTGAATTTCCTAAATTTCCACTGTAAGCCTTACCTATCACCTATACAGATAACTTGTAGAGCCTCTTGGTATAGAGAATTCTATCACCAAGTCATCTTCCAATTATTACCCTAAAGCAGTGCTTCACAAACCGTGCTGTATGGAATATCAATATTCTTTAAAATCAGTGCTCTCAAAGGAAGAGCTTAATGACCAATTCAGTTTACCTTTGTTTAAAAAAGAGACATTTTTTACAGCAGGCCTTTTCTCAAGCCTTTTAATACATTATCATGCATAGTAAAATCTCCAAAAGAAAAATATGTAGTATCTATCCAGTCAACTTTTTGTTTTTATCATATGTTATCTGCTATTATTTTATTTCTTTAATGCAACACCCACTAAATTTGAAATACAGTTGGGAAATGCTGCTGCAATGTTTGTAGTCCATCTGCCCCTGTTAATGCCAACAGCAAATTCTGAATTTAGGAAAACAAATAAGGGCTTACAGTGAAGGTCACTATCTCTTACTGTGCTAAGAAATTAAGTCCTCTAGGGGCACCTGGGTGGCTCAGTCGTTAAGCGTCTGCCTTGGGCTCAGGTCATGATCCCAGGGTCCTGGGATCGAGCCCCGGTGTCGGGCTCCAGCCCCGCGTCGGGCTCCCTACTCCGCGGGGGGCCTGCTTCTCCCTCTCCCACTCCCCCTGCTTGTGTTCCCTCTCTCACTGTGTCTCTCTCTGTCAAATAAATAAAATCTTTAAAAAAAAAAAAAGAAATTAAGTCCTCTACTTCATTTAATCACCACAACAATCCTGCCTGGTAGGATGAGATAACCAAGCCCAAGAGCATACAGTCACATACTAATATTAATCATATTAATCAGTTACAGGCAAGACTGGATCTCAGAACTCCATGATTCCAAACAAAGTACTCCTTCCAGGACACAACTAAATCGGCCCTCCTAAAGATTAAAATTCCGGGGTGCCTGGGTGGCTCAGATGGTTGAGCGTCTGCCTTCAGCTCAGGGCATGATCTCAGGGTCCTGGAATCAAGCCCCGTATCAGGCTCCTGGCTCAGCGGGGAGTCTGCTTCTCCCTCTCCCTCTGCTTCTCTCCCCTACTCATATTCCCTCTCTCTCTCTCTCTCTGTCACATGAAATTCCAAGTATGCAAGTAATATTCCTGATGCCTGTTAAGTAAACCCGTTTTGTCTTTTACAGAGAAATGTAAGTTGACCAAAAAATAGCAGCTGAAGAAGTGCTTTGGCAGAAGAGAAGGAGCTAAATAGAAAGGGGTCTGATTACAGGCTCTGGTACTAGCCATGAACTGCTTTTTTGCCAGTTTAGTAATAAACCAAAGAGAAAGCAACCTTAAAATGAGCCCTCTTTCCTATCTTTAAAACAAAGACCTGAGGGGGACGCCTGGGTGGCTCAGTCAGTTAAGCGTCTGCCTTCGGCTCAGGTCAGGCTCCCGGGGTCCTGGGATCAAGTCCGACCCCTTGCTCAGCAGGAGCTCCTGCTTCTCCCTCAGCCTGCAGCTCTCCCTGCTTGTGCGCACACTCGCACGCGCTCTCTCTCTCTCTGACAAATAAATAAATAAATCTTAAAAAAAAAAAAAAGACCTTAAGTTAGGGCTTGGACTAGCTCAGGCCCATAATAATCAACAGATCATACAGTCATTAGGTCCTCTAGATCCTTTTCAGAGTGCTAACTTATTTTATCTACTTCTTAATAAGTATTACCAACTTTCCTTAAAAGTTTAAAATACTCATTTATCTAATTACCATCATAATTATGATTTGAAGTCACTCTCTTCACTCAGACCCACACAAAAGAATTGTCTTCTTCATAAGATTGAAAGATAACTCCTAGAAAACAGAACTCCAAAAATCAGTCAAATCTATTATATCGCTTACAAAAAATGATCACAAAATTAGTCCCTTTAGAACCAAGTAGAAATGAGTTAAATATAAATTTTAAGAAGCTACTTTTATGAGCAACTTATTACAGTCAAGTCTTCTGATGGCTCTTCAGCTACCAGTCTGGCAATAGAGCTAAGTGGATAAAGGGTTTATAAAAGTAACATTTTTTTTTTTAAAGATTTTATTTATTTATTTGACAGAGAGAGACACAGCGAGAGAGGGAACACAAGCAGGGGGAGTGGGAGAGGGAGAAGCAGGCTCCCCGCGGAGCAGGAAGCCCGACGCAGGGCTCGATCCCAGGACCCTGGGATCATGACCTGAGCCAAAGGCAGACGCTTAACGACTGAGCCACCCAGGTGCCCCCAAAAGTAACATTTTTTTAAAAACTAAGTGTCAAGATACAAATAATCAAACATGAAAAAAAAAGGGGGGGACACATGCCCACTCTTCATCTCTCAAAGATAGGACTCCCCAAATGTGGGATGAGAATAATTGGATATACAAAAATGTAAGGCTATACTACACTGAACATTTCCCATTGTGGTGATTATGTAAACCAAATGGCACATTCATCAACGCAATGCACACAATCCTGACTTTCAGGCATTTGACTTTCAAAAAATCCATACTTTCATATAAACATACTGACACCTTTAAACTGCATTTCATACACACACACACACACACACACACACACCCCACCCCCCTCTGGCAAGAATAGGTACCTCAAAGCGCCCAGCTCCCAGAGGCAAGTGTCCTCTTACCAAACTCAACCTCCATCCTACCCCATCACCTGCTTCTCAGTTCCTCTTTCCCTCTTTTCCCTGCAGAGCTGCAGGTTGTCACTGGTTGGCAAGAATATTTGGGTTGGTTAATCACCCGCCAGCCAGGTAGTCTGGACCCAAGAGACAGCACCTGCACAAATCAATTTAATTAGACATTTTACAACATTGTTTAGTTCTCTGGAATGAAAGAACTTCCATATAAGATACATAAGTCAATGGGAAAAAATTCAGACATTCCACTTTCTAACAAGTTTTTACAAAAGTAATATGTTGAAAGGAATGATTGCTTTCTACATCATTAAAATCCCAAAATCTAAACTATAACAGCAAGCTACCTTTGGACACTCAATAAATGTTAAGTTGTATTTCTCACTTTAAATTTACCAACTATAATGGCACCACTCTAAGGTAAACTATTTTCCAATCTAATTTCAAGGAAAATCAAAATCATTGTTGTTAAAGTTTGCAGTTTAACACAAAATCTTAATATCTGAGCATATAAGTTATCAATACACAAAATGAAAACAGGATTGGCTTACATTTTTTATTTATTTTTTTTATTTTTTTTTTTTAAAGATTTTATTTATTTATTTGAGACAGAGAGAATGAGAGAGAGAGAGCACATGAGAGGGGGGAGGGTCAGAGGGAGAAGCAGACTCCCTGCCGAGCAGGGAGCCCGATGTGGGACTCGATCCCGGGACTCCAGGATCATGACCTGAGCCGAAGGCAGTCGCTTAACCAACTGAGCCACCCAGGCGCCCTGGCTTACATTTTTTAAAACCTGCTTACTAGGGGAGCCCGGGGGTCTCAGTCAATTAAGCATTCAACTCTTGATTTCAGCTCCGGTCATGATCTCAGGATAGTGAGATGGAGCCCCGCCTCAGGCTCCACTCTCAATGTGGAGTCCACTTGAGATTCTCTTTCTCCCTCTACCTTTGCCCTTCTCCCTGTTCACATTCTCTCTAAATAAATAAATAAATAAGATCTTAAAAAAAAAAACCTGCTTACTAACATTTTTCACATGAGATAGTTTTCTATTAAACAGTATTAACAGTTAAAAACAAAGGAAAGGTAGAATAAAACAAGGTGCTAGAAAAAAAACTGAACTTAAGAACCATGATTTTTTTTCTTTTTTTAAAGATTTTATTTATTTATTTGAGAGAGAGAGAGAAAGATAGCAAGAAAGCAAGAGCAGGGGGCGGAGAGAGAAGCAAACTTCCCATTGAGCAGGGATTCCCAAAGTGGGGCTTGATCCCAGGACCCTGGATCATGGCCTGAGCCGAACCATGATTTTTCAAAATTTTTAATCATAAATATATTTTTCAACAAATTAATCTCCCTCCCTACCCCCATGACTACTCCATTTGCTGAAACTATTTCCAGAGTAAGTCAACACCATTTTTCAAGAAACCTTCATGGAGCTACTGATTTAACAACCAAAAACTAATAATTCTCACTGCTTTAACATCAGACATTTGTAATAATATAAGCAGTTAAGGGTTTAAAATTTAGCAGGCTTGGGGTGCCTGGGTGGCTCAGTCATTAAGCATCTGCCTTCAGCTCAGGTCATGATCCCAGAGTCCTGGGATCGAGCCCCGCATCGGGCTCCCTGCTCAGCAGAAAGTCCGCTTCTCCCTCTCCCTCTGCCTGCCGCTCCCCCCCTGCTTGTGCTCTCTCTCTGTCAAATAAATAAATAAAATCTTTTAATAAAAAAATAAATAAAATAAAATAAAATTTAGGAGGCTTTTATTTCCTCATAGTGGCTTAAATTATTACTTGAAATGTTTATGAATATGCATTACTTTCAAAATAAAAAGCTATCAAAACTAAAAATTAAATATGCTGCATTCAGCATACAAAAACTCCACAGTGAATATCATACTGAAGAGAAAAAGACTGAATGCTTTCCTTCTAAGATCAGGAACAAGGCAAGGATGTTCACTTTCACCACTTCTATTCAACACTGCACTATAAGTCCTAGGCAGAACAATAAGACAACAAAAAGAAATAAAAGAAATAAAACTATTCCCTTTGCCAAACGTGTATTGTCTATGTAGAAAAAAATGAAAACTCTACCAAAAACTCCTAAAACTAATAAATAACCTTGGAAAGATCATAGGATATAAAGTCAACAGAAAAATAAACCCAAATGTCTTTATACTGGCAACGAAAACTTGAAAGTCAAATTTTAATACTATTCAGAGTAGCTACAAAAAGATGAAATACTGAGAAATATATCTAACAATAATGTCCAGAATCTGTATATTGAAAATTATAAAACATTGATGAAAAAAATCAAAGAACACCTAAATTAATGGCAAGACATAGTGTGTTCATTTGCAGATTTGCAGATTCAACAAAGATGTCAATTCTCCCCAAAATTGACCCACAGATTTAATGGAATTCTAATCAAAATCCTATCAGGATTTCTTGTAGATATAGACAACCTGATTCTAAAATTGATATAGAAAAGCAAAGGAACTAGATAGTCAAAACAATTTTGAAAAAGAATAAAGTTGGAGGAATTCTACCTAATTTTAAGACTTAATATAAATATAAACCTACAATAATCAAGGCAGTGTGGTATGAAACAAAACAGAGAATCCAGAAACAGATCCACACATATATTTCCTGATTGATTTTGGACAGAGATGCAAAAACAATTCAATAAAAAAAAGAGCTAGTCTCTTAAATAAAGTGTTTTGTTGCAATTGAACATCCATATGCATGTTCTGTCTAAACCTCACACCTTATACAAAAATAAACTCAAAATGGATCATAGAGCCAAATGTTAAATGCAAAACACTAAATCTTCTAGAACAAAACATTGGGGGAAAAAATCTGTGACCTGAGGTTAGTAAAGAATTTTTAGATACAACACTAAAAGCACACTTCATATGAGAAAAAAAAGAAAGAGAGACTTCACCAAAATTAAAACTTTTTGCTTTGTGAAAGACACTGTTAAGATAATGAAAAGATATGCTATACACTGGGAGAAAATATATACAATCACATATCTGACAAAAAAACTTACATCCAGAACAAATATAGAATCTCAAAATTCCACACTTAGAAAACAATCCTATAAAAAATGGGAAGAAAAGACGGTCTTCAAAAGATTAAATACTGGATGATTCTATTTATACAACATTCTCAGAAAGACAGAAGTAGAGTGGTAGAGAGCAGGTCAGTGGTCGCCAAGGAGCTAAGACGTGGGGAGAAGAATATATAAAAGGGATAGCATGAGGGAGTGTTTGGGGATGATGGAACTGTTCTGTTTCCTGATGATGACGGTGGATATTTGAATCTATTGTGTAAAAATTCATAGAATTATATAAGAAGTCAATTTTACTATATATCGATTTAAAAAGGAACACTTAAAAAGAAAAATATTGCCTCTTTCCAGTCTTCTCTCAAATCCCTGCTATTGTCCAGCTCTGTGCTAGGCACCATGAATACAAAGTTAAAAAGGCAGTTGCCCTCAAACAAGGAAACAAACAAGTACATTATGATAAAGGCTTTAAAGGAGGGATATATAATCCACATGGAGTTCTACACGTAAGAAAGGCTTCCTGGAAAACACAGGGCAGGAGCTGACACTTCACATGAACAGGGATACCAACATAAAAGAGAAAAGCATTCCAGACAGAGGAAACAGCATCTAACATAAAGGTATATGAGAAAAGTGTACTAATATACTACAAATAATTCCTTTCCTTCTCACAAGAAGTCAATACAAGAATACGGTCAGGAATTGAATGCAGGTTCCCTCCAAGCAACACAAATAGTGTTCCAATTTGAAGCCTTGGAAATGGCAATTTTTAGACTCAAATCAAGCTAAGTATTTCTTCCATTCATTCCCTGCTCCCCTTTGTTCACATTATCACAGTCACTGTATTTTCCACGTATCCATCACTTTTGCCAAACTACAGTAAGGCCCTGTGGGAACACACAGGCACCCCCATACATACACCCACAGCATCTAATGAAATACGTTTTATATAGGTATTCAACAGCAGCACTGGGATAAAAGCACTGCGACTGGGGCCAGTCTACCTGTGTTCAAATCTAGACTCCACCATTGGCTAGCCGTGTGACCCTGGGCAAGTTACTTAACCTCTCTGTGCCTCAATTTCCTAATTGATAATGTGAGAATAATAGCACCTACTCACTGGGCTGCTGTAGAAAATGCGCTTGATTTATATAAAGTGAATAGAACAGTGCTTGACTCATATAAGCACCATATAAGCGTTTGCTATATAAAATGTGGACTTACGTATTCTCAGTTTGAAAAAACACCCAAATTGCTTTAAGTATGCACAAGACTTGCACACTGAAAATTAGAAAACATTGCTTAAAGAGCTAAATAAATGGAAGATACATGTTCATGGATCAGAAGATTCAATATTGCTAAGATATCAATGTTGTTAAGATATCTTCTTCTGTAGAAGCTGATCTGTATTCTCAATGTAATGCCAATCAAAATCTGGGTAGGTATGTCTGTAGAATTTGTCAAACTGATTCTAAACTTTCTACAAAAATCTAAACAATCTAAAACAATCAAAGCAATTTTGAGAAAGAAAACCTAATTTCAAGATGTTAGTATAAAGCTACAGCAAACAAGGTTGTGTGCCATCAAGAAAAATGAAAGCAAATGTCTATACAAAGACTTCTATACAAATGTTCATGATAACTATATTCATAATAGCCAAAAATCAGAAACAATCCAAGTCCTCATTAACAGAATGCATTAACTGTAGTATAACCATACAAAGAAATACTGGTCAACAATAAAAGAGAATAAAACACACAACAACATAGACGAATCTCAAGTAATCATGCTGAGTTAAGAAGCCAGACCAAAAAACAAAGTGCATACTGTATGATTCCATTTATATCAAATTCTAGAAAATACAACCTAATCTACAGTGACAGAAAACTGACCAGTGGTTGCCAAGGAATAGGGGGTAGGGAGGGGGAACTGAAGGCCAAGGAGCATGAGGGAACTTCTGCAGTGAGAACTATGGCAGTGGTTACACAACTATACACATTTGCCACAACTCGTCAAACTGTACACTTAAAATTGATGAGCTTGGTTGTACATAAAGTATGCCTCAATATAAACAAAATATAGTCATAAGGCAACACTGCCATTTAAAAATTAAAGCATACCTTTCGCTTTCCATATTCATGGAAAGAATACCATTCACTTAATGTTGTTGAGAAATCTATATTACAATACGAGTTTTGTAAATGTAGCATGATGAAACAACCAAAAACACTGCTAATGGCTCTTTTATATCTGCGTCTTCTTTAATTAAGAATTAAAGGAAATCTATAAAAGAATTTTCCAATTCTTAATAGAAATACTTACTCTAGATAAAAATTCATAAACAACACAGAATTTAACTAGGAAATTTGTTAGCACGCCTGTAACTGGCCATAAGGTTATCCAAGCCTGCTAGGTTCCAGAGAATTGCAAAACAAAATATCAAGGAGTTTTTAAAAGATGAGAGAGCTCTCATGCTACCTAAAATTTAACAATGGTACTTCCCATGATTCTAATTCTACTTCTGCATAAAGAATGCTGTAAAGGTCAAGAATATAGGGACTATTCCTTAAGGCTAGAAGTAAATTAGTAGTAGGAAACACTGAGAAGACACCCCTAATCTTTATCTCATGAAGTTCTCTCAGGGGAGCACTACTTACTTGGTTAATTCTCCTGAGGAAATATGTTTTTCTCCTCAAGTCTCAAAGAATAATAAATATTTTACTTGTTTTATAATAGTAAGCACAGTTGTTTTTTAAAAGTATATCTCCATGAAAAAAAAAAAAAAAGTATTTCTCCATGTTGACCCTCAAGCCTTAAAATTAAAAAAACAGAGGCGCCTGGATGGCTCAGTCATTAAGCATCTGCCTTCGCCTCAGGTCATGATCCCAGGGTCCTGGGATCGAGCCCCACATCAGGCTCCAGCCCCACATCTGGCTCCCCGCTCAGCAGGAAGCCTGCTTCTCCCTCTCCTACTCCCCCTGCTTGTGTTCCCTCTCTCACTGTGTCTCTCTCTCTCAAATAAATAAATAAAATCTTAAAAAAAAAAATTTAAAAAAACAAACCCTGTAACAGAAACAAAAAATGAGGAAATAGCCATTTACAAGGAGAAAAAAAGACAGTGTAAGCAACTTCCCCAGTTCAAATAACCACAGCAATATGTAGCATGCATATTATATAAATTTGGTTACTTCTAAGGCAATGTGCTACTTCATGTTCTAATTTACATTGTCATAAGTTAACTGTTTCATAAAAATTAGTTCACAGCTTAAGAAAAGATATTTGAGATGTAAATTAGGTTAACCTTTCCTTCTATAAGTAAGACTACAAGTAATAATCATGCTCAGCGTTTCCTATTCAAGATCCACACACATGCACACCTTCAGGCCTTTACAGGCTCTATTCCTCCCATTCACCCTTCTATCTACGATGCCCTCTCCTTTTATCCCACCTGTCTGGATTCTTGCCATCTTTCACCATTTATCTTAATTGGTCCACGTTCCCTGATCCCGTGAGCCAGAGCTATCTCCCTGTCTTCTGAAATCCCATAGTTCTTTTCTGTAGTCTCTTACAACATTTAACATTTCCATCTTGTACTACACTTCTTTAAGCCCAGTTACCTCTCTTCTACTGGGAGCATCCTTGAAAGAAAGGTACATGCTTTCTTCAGCCTTGTATTCCTCATAGCACTTAGTGCCTGGAACTAAACATTTATTGGGTGTGCTGCCTAGAATGGGAAGGAAAACATTCAACAATATTTTTTTCAACACTGTGTGCCATACATTGTCATAGGTGATATAAAAGGAAACAAATACCAATGATAGAGACCTACTGTAAATCTACTAAGAGACACAGACATGTAAATAGATTAAGCATAAGGGATGAATTAGGGTGCTATGAAGGGAACACTATGTATATTGAAGATTGTTCTAATTCCATAAAGAATGTTAGGAAACTAAGTCTAGGTTTTGAAGGGCCCAATAACTAGAAAGGTTTCAAGAGTGGTATAATAAGGGTCCCTTAACTGTAATCTGAAAAAATTTCTTAATCTGAAACTAACACTCCCATCCTATGTAACAACCTTACTTCCATAGGAGGCGGAGTAACAAATTTCACTCAATTCTCTGTATAACCCTCCGAGATAACCAAGCCTGGTCGTATCTTTAAACAAATTTGCTCCTCCCATCTTCTCACATGACTGAATTGTGGGCCATTTCCATAAAATATGTACCACTTTCATGCCCCAAATTGTTTATCTAAATATACCTAACCTTTAAGGTTCTTCTCAAATTCTACTTCCTGAGCTCTCTGACACACAGGATTATGCCATCCTCCAAATGTATGTTGCACTATTACTACTATCTGTACCTCTCTTCTTTAACAACTAATGACAATGATAAAATTAATTCTTAACTTTTTATATAACTTGGAATTAAGCAGAACTGGTCTCAAATCCTAAATGTGCACCTGCCTTATGATGTAAAGTTAGTCAAGTTATGAAACTTCCTTGAACCTCAGTTTCTTCATCATTAAAATTAGGATTCAGTTGGGTAATATGTACAACATGCCTAATATACACACATACTCATACATACATAAGTCACAAACATTCCGACTTATTTTTGTTATTCTTTTCCAAGAAGGGAGATGCAAACTCTCTTTAAAACTCAAGGCAAAAGCAATAAAACATGAACAAAGTGGGTACTAAAAATTGGTTAGTTGATGTAAAGGAGCCTCACACCTTTTAAATACGCCCTCAAAACAACTCACACAAGACACTCCCAGGAGAATTTCTCCTATGTCTCCTACTACTGCAAATAATGAAAATCCCAGGCAAAAAGACACAGCCAAACACAGACGGCCTAGGCTGGTGACTACAGTGACATCCTTCTCAAGAGTCTGTCTGCCTCACTACAAACCTGACACTGTATAAAAGATCAAGGGAAGAAATATCGTTTATTACATAAATCAAATAATACATGAGTTAGTTTTTCGATCTACACTATCCCGGAGAAGCAAGCAAAACCATTTCTGCTGATTTCAGCCTCAGAAGAGAAAGTACTACTGGGATAGGGTCTGAATCATCAATTTAAAACCATCAACGCCTGCCCCACCCTGGAATGAAGGCACTACCGCGACCTTCTATAGCAGAGTCTCGAGCATTCAACACTCAGCCCCTACCCCAGTCTTCCAGAAGTCCCCACCTCCGACGCATGTCCGGCACTGGGCGCACCCAGTCCCATCCCAGGCTCTGACCCAGGGTCAGGTACCCCCACACCGGGTCCATACCCTAGTGCCTCACGCACCAACTCTGGTTCTACGCCCGACCGACACCGGTACTCACTCGGGCGGTGACCTTATACACCGTGTAGCCCCTTGGATGTCGCTGGGGCTCGGTGACAGTGTAGAAACGGGCCAGGTCGGCACCCCGCTCCCGGGGAGAGGTCATCCTCCTGCCGCCTCTGCCGCCGCCGCCGGGCGGGGACCATCAGCGCAACCCGGCGCCGCCGCGGTCCGGAATCCCCAAACAGCAGCGAAGCGGCGAGGGGGCGGTGGCTCCACGGCGGCCCTTCGCTGCGCGGCTCTGCTTCCGGCTCGGCAGAGACGCTTCCGGGTCAGGCCGCTGCCAGCGACCTGGGGGAGGGGAGGCTCCACGCTAGAAGCTGACCCCCATCCCGGCGTGGGCCTGGCAAATGGACAAGGATCAAGTGGTCGCACGGCACTCTCGTCACTGCGGAAGCTGAGACTTCTCCGCTAAGTCTCTGTGCGCTAGCTCCGACACCTTCTAGATGTTATGAGCGCTGTTAGAGCCAGGACACGCAGGTGAGACCTCGGTGCTCCACACGCTCGCCCAGCGCAGCCCGTGTACAAACTTATATGGAGTCGTGAAGGGATGGCATCTTCTTTCCTTCCTTACTCACGGCCTATCATTTTAAATACCCACAGCAACACCTGAACTCTGGCAGACACAACCGTTCCTTCTTTCTTTCTTTTTTTTTTTTAAAGATTCCATTTTTTGCTTGACAGAGAGAGAGAGCACAAGCAGGGGGGGCGGCAGGCAGAGGGAGAAGCAGGCTCCCCGCCGAGCAGGAAGCCCGATGCGGGACTCGATCCCGGCACTCCGGGATCATGACCCGAGCTGAAGGCAGTTGCTTAACCGACTGAGCCACCCAGGTGCCCCAACCGTTCTTTCTTTCTAAGACAAATCCCGTCCACCTGTGCACCTGTCTTTCGACCTCCACAACAGCCTTCAACCCTTTATCACTCTTAAAATGCATCCCCTCGGATTCTAAAAGCTGGAACCGGCGTCTAACTGGGAAAAAAAAAAATCACACGACCTCTGAAAGCTACTATGAAGAGAGAGTTTCCATTCAGATGGTTGCTATCCCGTGTTTGGCAATTCCTTTACCTTTCCTTGATCAGGAATTTCACATTTCCCATAACATTCGTTCCGAGTCTTCGCCATTTTCCTCAGTTCTCTGTTCCTCTTATTAGTGTTGCCCCTCGACCGTTTCTCCCCGCCCTTCTTGGAGGGGAAGGAGGGAGGAGCCCTTAGTACAAACACCTTCATCTCACATACCTATTCTGATATGAGATGTAGACATATCCCTTCCTCATTTTTTAAAACTGATCACTCTGCCTGTGTGCTGAAACCCATCCCCTTTGGCAGACCTAAAGACATTGTTCCATCAGGGACATCTAAACTCTGCTTTCGGTACCTTTAAGCTCTTCCTCACCAGTGACTCCTTCTTCCTAACCTGCATATGCCTGAATCTATCATTCATTAAACCTGATTTCACATACTTTGTGCCAGACATCATGCTCAGTAGGCATTGGAGTTACAAAGAGAGTCCCTGCTGTCAAGTACTATCTAGTAGGAAAAAAACAGAATAATTAAAACATACTGTTATAAGTACCATGACAAATGTATTTATGGAGTGCTGTAGAGCACATCATATTCAGAATGGAGGGTTTTCTGATAGACGGGAAACTATATTTGAATCTTGAAAGAGAGATAGGAATTACCAGGCTGAGATGAGGGTAAAGGACATCATCACAGTTGCCTTTTTTCCTCCTCCTTTCTTTCTCCTTCCCCTCATTATCAAGATTGCTTAAATTGTTTTTAAAGTAATCTGCCTCGGGGGCGCCCGGGTGGCTCAGTTGGTTCAGCATTTGACTTCAGCTCAGGTTCATGATCTCAGGGTCCTGGGATCAAGCCCTGCATCAGGTTTTGCACTCAGCAGGGAGTCCGCTTGTCCCTCTCCCTTTGCCCCTTCCTGCTTATGCTTTCTCTCTCTCTCTCAAATAAATACATAAGAAATCTTTTTAAAAATAATCTGCATCAGTATTCACACATTTATACATTCATGAATATCACACATTAATTATCATACTCACTTCAATCTGCCTTCACTACTACACTCCTACTATGAAACTACTTTGAAAAAATTTCTAATGACCAATATTTTCAGAATTTGAACACTTCTGACCATTTCCACCTTTTCAGAAGTCCTCTATGTCCTTAGTATATGAGTCAGCATTCTCTTTGCTTTTTCTTTTACACTCTGAATCATTCACTCCTTTTTAGTCTCCTTTGCTGATTTCTCCTCCTTTTAGGAAGATTTAGTGTTCCTTCTGTTCAGGATTTTGCCTTTGATCCTTTGTTCTTTATTCCCATTGACTTACAAATCTATATCCCCAGGCATATCTCTCTTCTAGAATTTGACTCATGTTACCTACATCTTTACCTGTATGTCCAATTACCACTGAAAACAGAACAGACTAAAATCCGAACTTTTATTTTCCTCATGAGCCTGTTCCTATCTCAATGACTGATTTTATTCTCCACTTAGTTACATTAGCCAAGTATCTGGGAACCATGCTTAGCAACTTTCTCTCCCACGTTCTCCAAATTTGTTTGATTCAGCAATGGCCATTGGTTAAAGCTAAAAGAATGGAACAAGATATACCATGAAAACACTACTCATAAGACTTAAGGAGACATATTACTAAGAAAAGAGAGATAAGACTTAATAACAAAGAGTTCAATGAATCAAGAAGGTATAACAATTTTAAATGTGCATGTGCCTAATAACAACTTAAAAGTGTAAAAAACAAAAGCCATTGTTCTGTCTGTTCTACAGTAATTAATGAAACAAGTAGACAAATAAATTAGTAAGGATTTGAAGACCTGAAAAGTCTATCAACCAACTCCACCTGATTGACATTTACAGAACACTCCACTCAATAGTGGCAGAACATATTTGTTTCAAGTGCACACAAGACATTCATCAAGTCAGAACATATCCTGGGCTATAAAATAACTGTCACAAATTTTAAAAGACCACTATAAGTCATATGTGCTCTGTGGCCTCTGGGAATTAAATAAAAGCTAATAACAGAAAAGTACCTGTAAAATTCATGAATTCTTAGAAAGTAAATAACATAATTCTAAAAACCCATGGGTTAAAGCCCATGACAACAGACCTTTAAAAATATTTGAAATTGAGGGCGCCTGGGTGGCTCAGTTGGTTAAGCGACTGCCTTCGGCTCAGGTCGTGATCCTGGAGTCCTGGGATCGAGTCCCACATCGGGCTCCCTGCTCGGCGGGGAGTCTGCTTCTCCCTCTGACCCTCCCCCTCTCATGCTCTCTCTATCTCATTCTCTCTCTCAAATAAATAAATAAAATTTAAAAAAAAAAATTTGAAATTGAATGAAAATTGGAACATAACATACCAGAAAATTTGTGGGACACAGCTAAAACAGTGTTTAGAGGTAAATTTATAGCCTTTAAAGGCCTATAGTAGAAAAGAAGAAAGGTCATGAATCAATGATCTAAGCTTCCACCCTAAGAAATTTTAAAAAGATGATTAATATAAACCCAAAAAGAGCATGAGGAAGAAAAAAATAGAGAAGAAGAACTCTAAAATAGAAAAGAGAAAGGCAATGGTGAACAATCAATAAAACCAAAATCTGATTCTTTAGGGGAAAAGTCTAGAAAATTTATAAACTTCTGGCCAAAGGGCTCAAGAAAAAAGAAAAACAGGGGCGCCTGGGTGGCTCAGTTGGTTAAGCATCTGCCTTCAGCTCAGGTCATGATTCCAGGGTTCTGGGATCAAGCCCCACATCGGACTCTGCTCAGCAGGGAGCCTGCTTCTCCCTCTCCCTCTACCTGCAGCTCCCTCTGCTTGTGCTCTCTCTCTCTGTCAAATGAATAAGTAAAAATCTGTTTAAAAAAAGAGAGAGAGAGAGAAAAGACAAAAATTATAGGTATCAAGAATGAAAAAAATACATCACAACATATCCTATAGTCATTAAAAGGAAAATGATTTCTGTAAAGAGCTGTATGCTAATAAATTTGATGACTTACATGAAATAAATGAATTTATTAAAATACACAAACTACCAAAGTTCATTAAAAAATAAAAAGAAAGGGGCGCCTGCTGGCTCAGTCATTAAGTGTCTGCCTTCGGCTCAGGTTATGGCTCCAGAGTCCTGGGATCAAGCCCCCGCATTGGGCTCCCTGCTCAACGGGAAGCCTGCTTCTCCCTCTCCCTCTCCCCTGCTTGTGTTCCCTCTCTCGCTGTGTCTCGCTCTGTCAAATAAATAAATAAAATCTTTAAAAAAAGAATAAAAAGATAACTTGAATAGCCCTATCTCTATCAAAGAACTTGAATTCTTCATTCAAAACAAAGAAAACTCCAAGCCAATGTGACTTCAGTGGTGAATTCTACTAAGCATTTAAGGAAAAGAGAATATCAATTCTACCAAAACTCATCCAAAAATAGGACAGGGAACATTTACCACTTATTTTGTGAAGTCAGCTTTACCCTGAAACAAAAACATTTCAAAAAAGAATACTATAGGGGCACCTGGGTGGCTCAATCAGTTAAGTGTCTGCCTTCAGCTCAGGTCATGATCCCAGGGTCCTGGGATTGAGTCCTGCATCAGACTCCTTGCTTGGCGGGGAGCCTGCTTCTCCCTCTGTCTTTTGCTCCCCCTGCTTGTGTTCTCTCTCTTTCTCTGACAAATGGATAAATAAAATCTTTAAAAAAAAAATTTAAGGTATATAGTTAGAAAAGGAAGAAATAAATTTGCCTTTATTTGCAAAGGCCATGATCGCTACCTTGAAAATCCTGAGGAATCCACAAAAAACTAATAGAACTAATAAGTAAATTTAGCAAAATCACAGGATTCAAAGTAAATATAGGAAAAGTCATTTATTTCTCTATTCTAGCAACAAAAAATGGAAAACTCAAAGGTAAAACCTTTTATGCTAAATTTAACAAAATGTGTACAAGACTACACAAAATGGAAAACATTGCTAACTGAAATTAAGAGAAAAACAAAATAAATGGAGAGAATATACTGTGTTCATGGGTTGGAAGATTCAGTATTGTTAATATGTCAGACCTCCTAAAAATGATCTAAGGCTTCAGTGCAATCCCAGTTAAAATCTCAGCAGTCTTTCTAGTAGAAATTGAAAAGCTCACTCTAAAATTTAGATAGATAAGCAAAAGACCTAGAACATCCAAAACAACTTTGAAAAAGAAAACAGTTGGAGAACTCACACTGCCTGATTTTAAGACTTACTATAAAGCTACAGTTATCAAAATAGTGTGGTATTGGCATAAGGATAAACATATTGATCAGAGAATGGAATAGAGGCTTCAGAAATAAATCCACACACAAATGACCCATTTGATTTTTGACAACACACCAATGTAATTCAATGGGAGAAAGGATAGTTTTTCAACAAAAGATGCCGGGAAATTTGGACATCCATATGCAAAATTAAAGAGAAAGAAAGGAAAGAAAGAATAACAGGACCTCAACAATTACCTTGCATCATTTACAAATAGCAACTTAATGTGGATGATTGCCATAAATGTAAAACCTAAAACTATAGGAGTTCTAGAAGGAAACAGAAAAGAATCTTTGTAACTTTGGATTAAACAAAGATTCTTAGGAAACAAAATGTCTGAATTATAAAAGAAAAAAATTGATAAATTGGACTCCATCAAAATTAAAAATTTCTTCACTATGAAAGATGTCATTAAGGAATGAAAACAAGCCACAGACTGGGGAAAATACTTACAAAACATTTATCTGATAATGGGTTTGTATCCCAAATACATAAAGAGCTTCTACAATTCAATAGTAAAAGAGAACCAATTCAGTTGTTTTAATATGCAAGAGAATTAAATGTACATTTCAGCAAAAATGATACACAGAGGGCAAATAAGCACATGTTTTTACCTCCTCCATCTTTAAGGAAATAGCTATTAAAACCACAATGAGGGAAATGGTGGAGTAAGGAACTCAAAAAGTCCACTGTTCCATATAAGCAATGAAAAAAGCTGGCAAAAACTTTCAGAATCAACTCTTTTGGAACTCTGAAAACTAACCAAAAGCTTGCAGCAACCCAGGGAGCATTTATTCAAGAAAAACAGCTAAATCTCTAGGAACAGCAAGCTCTCTAACATTTTTTTTGTGTGTGTCTATTTATTTATTAAAGTAATCTCTACACCCAATATGGAGCTCAAACTCACAACCCAAAGATCACCTAGGTGCCCCAAGCTTTCTAACATTTTAACTTAACCTAGTCCCGTCCACTACTTTTCAACTCGGGTATTTTGTAAAATAATGGCCTACTTTCCTGGTACCAGTACCAGAGGGAGCAAGAGGCCTGATTCTCACAGAATAGCAATTACTTCTTTTGACCCATCTAGTGGCTTCCTGGATGATGGGCTCAAAAGGCTTGTCTTTATCTCAGCTAACTTGGCCCAGTGGTAAAGCCACTCTCCAGGGGGTATTTGTCAAAAACATTTATAGGCCAGTGTTTTAGTCATTTGCCACCAGGCAATTGATAGGTGTTGAGCAAATAAGAGACTGCCCAAGAAGCTTGACAGGAAAGGCTGGAGAATGAGAAGGTTTGAGGAAAAGGACCTTGAAAAGCTCCAGGGAATCTAGAAAATCATGCACATAACTGGAACTGTGTACATTCCCTAAGAAGGCCCTAAGCTCTCATTTCTGGCTGACCTTGCAAAAGCAAGAAAAGAAAGCTAAGACAGAGTTGTAAATTCCTGAGAATTGAGGGTGTATCCCAACATAGAAACATAGCCCCACTACAAAGACTGGGAGATTTTTTTTTTATTTCCAGGCATTTAAGAAAATCTGTGTTTAATCATTAGCTGACCACTAAGCTAATAGAACAGAGACTTCAGTGGCCACACACAACAAATAATAGACTTTACAAAATTAGTACAGTTACTAAACAAACAACAACTATAAAGTATAATAATGAACTCTGGGGAGGGAAGAGAATCTGATTTCCAGAGTTGTAACATAATATTCAAAATTCCAGTTTTCAACAAAAAATTCTAAGGCAACCTAGGGGTGCCTAGCTGGCATGCTGGTGCCTAGCATGCTCACTCGGTGGAGCATGCTATTCTTGATCTCGGGGTTGTGGGCTCGAGCCCCACATTGGGTGTAGAGATTGCTTAAAAATAAAAGCTTAAAATTATAAGGCATCCTAAAAAACAAGAAAGTATGGGGGCGCCTGGGTGGCTCAGTCGGTAAAGCGGCTGCCTTCGGCTCAGGTCATGATCCCAGGGTCCTGGGATCGAGCCCCGCATCAGGCTCCATGCTCAGCGGGAAGCCTGCTTCTCCCTCTCCCACTCCCCCTACTTGTGTTTCCTCTCTCCTGTCTCTCTCTCTGTCAAATAAATAAAATCTTTAAAAATATAAAAAATAAAAATAAATTAAAAAAAAAACAAGAAAGTATGGCCCATACACAGGAGAAAAAAAGCAATCAATAAAAATAAAAACCATGTCTATGAGGAAGCCCAAATGTTCTTTGCTAGACAAAGATTTAAATCAGGGGCTCCTGGGTGGCTCAGTCGTTAAGTGTCTGCCTTTGGCTCAGGTCATGATCCCAGGGTCCTGGGATTGAGCCCCGCATCAGGCTCCATGCTCAGCAGGAAGCCTGCTTCTCCCTCTCCCACTCCCCCTGCACAATTGTGTTCCCTCTCTCGCTGTGTCTCTCTGTCAAATAAATAAATAAAATCTTTAAAAAAAAAGATGTAAATCAGCTATTTTAGGGGTACCTGAATGGCTCATTCAGTTAAGCATCTGCCTTTGGCTCAGGTCATGATCCCGGAGTCCTGGGATCGAGCCCCACATTGGGCTCTAGTCCCACATCAGGCTCCCTGCTCAGCAGGAAGCCTGCTTCTCCCTCTCCCTCTGCCCCTCCCCACCCTGCTCGTGCTCTCTCTCTCTCTCTTTCTCTCTGTCACTCTCTGTCTCTCTCAAATAAATAAAATCTTTAATAAATAAGCTATTTTAAATATGTTCAAATTGCTAAAGAAAACTTAGTCTAAACTGACCACAGCCAAAACCAAAACTGACTCAAGAAGAAAGAGAAAATCTGAATAGACCTATAATAAGTAATGATACTGAATTGGTAATTTAAAAACTTCAACAAAATAAAAACCCAGGATCAGATGGCTTCACTGGTGAATTCTACCAAATGTTTAAAAAAGATTTAACACAAATGTTTCTTAAACTCATTCAAAAAGTAAAAGATGGATGAATACTTACTAACTCATTTTATGAGGCCAGTATTATCTGGATACCAAAGCGAAAGACATCACAAGAACGGAAAACTGCAGACCAATATCTCTTATGAACATATGCAAACATCTTCAACTAAACGCTAGCAAAGCAAATCCCACAGCGTATTAAAAATTTTAAATACCATGACCAAATGGGATAAATCCCAAAAATGCAAGGTAGGTTTAACATATGAAAATAAATCAATGTGATGGACCATAATAATGGAATAAAGGGAAAAAATACATGATTATTTCAATAAATGCAGAAAAGTGTTTGACAAAATCCAACACCCTTTCATGAACAAACTAGAAATAGAAGGTAAATTCCTCAACCTGACAAAGGACATTGATGGAAAATTCATAGCTAATATCATATTCAATAGTGAAAGACTGAGAGTTTTCTCCCTAAAGTCAGTAACAAGACAAGTATACTCTTTCCACATCTGTTCTACACTGTACTGGAATTTCTAGCCAGGGCAATTAGACAAGATAAGAAACTAAAAGCATCCAGATTATAAAGACAGAAGTAAAGCTCTTTATTTGCAGGTGACATGATCTCATATTTAGAAAATTCTAAAGAATACACAACAAAAAAACAAATAAAATAACTTAGAGCTAATAAGTTCAGCAAAATTGCAGGATATAAGATCAACATACAAAAATCAATTTTATTTCTAGACGGTAGTGATGAACAATCTGAAAATGAGATTAAGAAAATAATTCTATATATAATATCATTAAAAATAAAATATTTGGGGATAAATTTAACCAAGGAAATGCAAGGCTTGTACACTGAAAACACTAAAACATTGCTGAGAGAAATTTAAGAAGACCTAAATAGATAAAAAGTCGTCCCATGTTCATGGATTGGAATATTGTTAATATGGCAATACTCCCCAAATTGACCTATAGATTCAATGTAATCCCTGTTAAAATTGTAATTGCTTTTTTCCCCCAGAAATAGACAAGCTGTTCCTAAAATTCATGTGAAATGCAAAAGCTTTGAATAGCCAAAGCAATCTTAAAAAAACAAAGTTGAAGGACTCACATGTCCTGATTTCAAAACTTACTACAAACCTATAGTTATCACAGCAGTGGCATAAAGATAAACATAAATGGAATAAAGAGTTGAGAATTCAGAAATATGCCAGTACATTACAGTCAAATGATTTCAGCAAGGATTCCAAAACCATTCAATGTCTTGGGAGATGGAGGGGGGATGGGGTAGTGGCAGATAGTTTTTTCAACAAGTGGTATTAGAAAAATGATATCCACATGAAAAAGAATTAATCTGGACTCCTACCTAACACTATATACCAAAATTAACTCAAAAGGTATCAAAGACTTAAATGTAGGAACTGAAACTATAAAACTCTTAGAAGGACACATAGGTGTGTATACCTTTGTGACCTTGGATTAGGAAATGGTTTCTTAGCTATGACACTAAAACACAAGCAACCAAACTAAAAATAAATAAACTTCATCAAAATTAAATGTTTTGTGCATCAAAGGACACTATGAAGAAAGTGAAAAGAGAACACACAGAATGGGAGAAATTATATGCAAATCAGGTATCTGAGAGGGTCTAGTATCCAGAATAA
Organism: Leptonychotes weddellii; assembly: GCF_054177405.1. Classification (NCBI taxonomy): domain Eukaryota; kingdom Metazoa; phylum Chordata; class Mammalia; order Carnivora; family Phocidae; genus Leptonychotes; species Leptonychotes weddellii. The sequence goes on from NC_138374.1 coordinate 104,145,826, forward strand.
TCCAACTCAACAATAAAGAACAAATAACCCCATTTAAAAATAAGCAAAGGATCTGAATACACATTTCTTCAAATTAGATATACAAATGACTAATAAGCACATGAAATGATGCATCATTAGTCATTAGGAAATGCATATCAAAACCACAATCAGATAAAACTTCACACCCATGAGGATGGTGATATGAGTTGAATTGTGTCCTCCCCGAAATCTGTATGTTGAAGTTCTAACCTCTGTTACCTCAGAATGTAACTGTATTTGGAGGAAGGGCCTTAAAACATGGCAATTAAGGTTAAGTGAGATAATGGGTGGGTCCTAATTTAATATGACTCGTGTTTTCATATGAGGAGATTAAGACCACACAGAGGAGGGGCGCATTGGTGGTACAGTTGGTTGAGTATCCCACTCTTGGTTTCAGCTCAGGTCAGGATCTCAGGGTCATGGGATTGAGCCCCATGTCAGGCTCTGTGCTCAGCATGGAGTCTGCTTGGGACTTTTTCTCCTTCTCCCTCTCCCTTTGCCCCTCCACGCCCCGTGTTCGAACATGTTCACTCGCTCTCAAATAAATGGATAAAGTTTTGAAAAAAAAAAAGACACACAGAAGAAAAACCATTGAAGACACAGAGAGATGGCCATTTACAAGCCAAAGAGAGAGGCCCTCAGAAGAAACTAACTCTGCCAACACCTTGATGTACTTCTAGCCTCCAGAACTGTACAAAAATAAATTTCTATTGTTCAAGCCACCCAGTCTGTGGTACTTTGTTATGTTAGCCCTAGCAAACTAATACAGAGTGCTTCTTTTAAAAGTAGACAGTAATAAGTATTAGTGAAGATGTGGAGTAACTTGACCCTCATACATGCTGGTGAGAATTTAAAATGATGCAGCTCCTGTGGAAAAAATTTTTGCAATTTTCTCAAAAACTTAAACATAGAGTCACCATATGACCCAGCAATTCCACTCCTAACTATATGCCCAAGAGAACTGAAAATATGTCCACACAAAACTTGCACATGAATGTTAATAGCAATATTATACACAATAGCCAAAAAGTAGAAATAACCCAAGTGTCCATTAACTGATGAAAAGACAGACAAAATATGGTTTATCCAATACAATGGAGTATTATTCAGCCATAAAAAGGAGTGAAGTACTGATACTACAACATGGATGAACCTTGAAAACATTATGCTATGTGAAAGAAGCCAGACAGAAAATCTGAATATTGCATGATTTCATTTATATGAAGTGTCCAGAATAGAAAAATTTGTGAAGACAGAAAGGAAATTAGTGTTAACAGGGGATAGAGGGAGAAAGGGGATGAGGAAACTGGGAGGTATGGGGTTTCTTTTAGGGGTGATGGAAATGTCCTGGAATTAGTGGTAATGATTATAAAACCTTGCAAATAGTCTAAAACCCACTGAATTATATACTTATATGGTTAAAATGGTGAGTTTTATGTTATATGAATTTTATCTTAATTACTTTTAAAAACTGCATTGAGGGCACCTGGGTGGCTCAGTTGGTTAAGCGTCTGCCTTCAGCTCAGGCCATGATCCCAGGGTCCTGGGATCGAGCCCCACATCAGGCTCCCTGCTCCGCGGGAAGCCTACGTCTCCCTCTCTCACTCCCTCTGCTTGTGTTCCCTCTCTCGCTGTGTCTCTCCCTGTCAAATAAATAAATAAAATTTAAAAAAAAAAAAAACTACATTGAGATATCACCTTCCAACTAAAACAATAGCTAAAATTTTAAAGACTGACACTGCCCAGTGTTGACAGGGACAGGAGCAACTGAAACTTTCATAAATTGCCACTGGGAATTCAAACTGATACAGACATGCTGGAAAACAATTTGGCAGTTTCTTATAAAGTTAAGCATACACTTACTATATATCCCAGCAATCTCACCCCAAGGTATTTTACCCAAGAGAAATGAATACACATATCCTTATGAAGACCTACATGTGAATATTTATAGCAGCTTTATTTATAATAGCTCCCAAATGGAAACAACCCAAATGTCCACTTAAAAGATGGTCGTCCCCAGATAACTAAAGGTAAAAATACTGATAATAGGTGTTTCATTCCCGGATATATATACCCAAGAAAAGTGAGTGGGTATATCCAGTAAAAAAAGACACACATAAGAAAGTTTGTAGATTATTCAGAAGGTCCCAAAATTTGCCAGAACCCAAGTGTCAATTATCAGTAAAATGGATGTTAAATGTGGAATAAAATCATACTATGAAATTTATACAGCAGTTAGAAAGACTGAACTCCTGCTACATGTGTCAACAAGGATGAATGTACACACATAATGTTGAGCAGAAGAAACCAGACATAAGAGTACATACTCTACAATTCCATTCATATGAAACCCAAAAACAACTAAAACTATTCTATGGTGATAGAAGTCAGAATAGTGTCTATCCCCAGAGGGTGGAGGTCGGGGTGAAAGATAAACAATGAGTATTGCCTGAGAAGCACATGAGAGACTCTTCTGGGACACTGGAAATTTCACGATCTGGTTAGCAGTTACATAAGTATATACACATGAAAACATTTATCAAGCTGAACATTTAAGAATTATGTATTTTGTGTGTATGTTGTACCCAGTTAGTAAGTTTCTTAAACCTTTAAAGAAATAAAAACTACCCTGGTCTTCCTAGCTCCCTCCAATTCATCCTTCATAGTCCCATTAAAATTATCCATTTTAAAAAGAATATGTCATTGGGGCGCCTGGGTGGCTCAGTTGGTTAAGCGACTGCCTTCGGCTCAGGTCATGATCCTGGAGTCCCTGGATTGAGTCCCGCTCGGGCTCCCTGCTCGGCAGGGAGTCTGCCTCTCCCTCTGACCCTCCCCCCTCTCATGTGCTCTCTGTCTCTCTCATTCTCTCTGTCTCAAATAAATAAATAAAAAATCTTTAAAAAAAAAAAAAGAATATGTCATTATGTTATTCGTCTGTGGGTCTTGTTACCATGATTTTTCTGTCATGACTTTTGGGTTCATCATGTCCGGTCCCTGCTCACCTATTACCTCATTTCTCTGGGTTTCAGCCAAACCCTTTGCTATTTCACACCTCCAGATCTTCCAGCCCGCTGTTTCTTTTGAAACCCCCACCTCCCATCACCTCCAACCAGCCTTCTGGAATCAGCTCACACAAGGACTAGTTTCTCCCTGAAGCCCTCTTTCACAGCCCCCCCATTTCCCTTTCAAGGAGAATTAGGTGCTCTTTCCTCTCTGCTACTACATCTCTATTCTATATTTCTACTATAACACCTATTACAGAGTAGTGATATGTCGTTTAGGCTAATTTAAGACTGACATGTTTTTATTCCACTACATTGTGAGCTCCTTAAAGGCAGAGGCTCTTTTTCCTTTGTATTTGTATCTCCAGTATCTATTGCAGTGGCATAAAGATAAGAGGTATTTGCTAAATGCATGAATTCCAAAGCTCTAAATATTTTTTTTCCTGCTTAGCCAATTAAAATATGTTGTTACAATTATGTGGTTTTCTTCTTTGCCAAAGTCACAGACAAATAACTACTGATCTGAGCTTCTGAGTGGATGAAAGAACAAATAAATGTACCCATATTAAGCTCAGTCAAAAGCAAAGAAACTTGAGGGTTTGGTAAACTTTTGCTTCCTTGTCACAGAATTTTCTTCAGTTTCTAGGAGATTTTTTAAAATATTGTAATAACTCGGGGCGCCTGGGTGGCTCAGTTGGTTAAGCGACTGCCTTCGGCTCAGGTCATGATCCTGGAGTCTCTGGATCGAGTCCCGCATCGGGCTCCCTGCTGGCAGGGAGCCTGCTTCTCCCTCTGACCCTCCCCCCTCTCATGTGCTCTCTCTCATTCTCTCTCTCTCAAATAAATAAATAAAATCTTTAAAAAAAAAATATTGTAATAACTCAAAGATTCCCTTAAATCTTTTTTTGACATCCATGATCCCAGATTTCTCAGTCTTAAGGTAACTGTTTATGAACTAAAAATGCATTAAAAAAAAAAGTTAATACCTACCTTACACTTTGATGTTAGCCTTCACAAAGGACCCCTCCCCGCTAAATGTCTAGTTTGGGCATGTGTGGAGTCAAAATACTTGGTAAAGTCACCACCAAATAGCCATTGATTTATTCATTATTTAGACAAACAAAAAACATGGTTCATCTCTTCAAATAGGTATCAAACAACCACAGAGCGTGTTTTTGCTCTTTCTTATGTGCAGCTTTCTGATGCTCTCCTCTGACGCTCCATTGCTCAGTCTCTTCATTCTCCTCTGTGTCCAAGGAACCCCAGCTGGGGTCTGCTCTTACTCCTGAATACCTTCCCAGAAAGATAACTCTAGGAGCCCTAAAACAAACCAAGCCAGGCATCAAGATCATTTGTCAGAGATGAGCTCAATTCCATAACATCCACAAATCTCTCCACTATAGGGACTCACAAGTCCGCAAAGCTCCCATTCAGGACTAAGAGATGGGAATAAGAAAGGGTTTAGGGTAGAGAAGAGAGAAAGGCTAACCTGAATTTCATATCCTGATTACCAAATTCCTGTAATTGTACCTCTGTTTTAAAAGCCTGGACATCAAGAGTTCTTAATTTCATCAGCCGGTACGTTAGGAAAGAAACAAGTTCTAGCAAGGGCTGGGGTGCTGTAATGTTTTCATCAATGACTACTGCAGAATATACACTCATGGAGGATTCCATCAGCTTTCCAGGCTAATTTACTTATTATAAGACCATTATTTAAATCTTCCCTATTTCAATTAAATCTTTAGTTTGCCACCACTCCAGTAGGCTAAGATGTAACATTAGGTTGAAAAAATGAGAAATGGTATGAAAGAAAAGGAAACATTCCACAATCATAAAGAATTAGGAAACCACTGCACCAGACTACAAGGTTCTGCAGGGGAAAGAACTATGTCACCATGACAACCTGGGATATTTTTATTGAGAGAGTTGATAGACTATACAGAAACATTTTTCAGAATTAGGAGGTTGAAAGTGATGTATAAGAACATGTGTGGGAGTTGAGAGACATTTCAAATTTGGATTTACATCTTTTTTTTTTTTTAGCTTTTCCTTGCAAATCCACATGTGGCCAAATATTGTTTTTTAAGGGCAAAGGGGTAAAAGTCATTTTTATACCCCATATTTATATGTAAATGTTTTGCACCTTTATGTATATGTAACTTCACTAGTTAGGAAGTTTTCATTAACAAAGTTTACAAACTTTCTTTTTTTTTTTTTTAAAGATTTTATTTATTTATTTGTCAGAGAGATAGAGAGCACAAGCAGGGGGAGTGGCAGGCAGAGGGAGAGGGAGAAGCAGACTCCCCGCTGAGCAGGGAGCCTGACGTGGGGCTCAATCCCAGGACCCCGGGATCATGACCTGAGCCAAAGGCAGTCGCTTAACCGACTGAGCCACCCAGGCGCCCAAGGATACAAACTTTCTTGACAAGCAGGAGAAATTTACATCAATTAATAGCTCAAAATAGGGTTATTATACATTAGCATACACATCTTTGGCTTAAAAATCTGAAGGTATCAGGTGGATATTTCTCTTTTTTTTAAGGATTTATCTATTTGAGAGAGAGAGAGTGCCCGTGCGTGCACCCAAGCTGGGGGAGGGGGAGAGAGAGAGAATCCTCAAGCAGACTCCTGCTGAGCACGGAGCCTGACTCAGGGCTCAATCCCAGGACCCTGAGATCATGATCTGAGCTGAAATCAAGAGTTGGATGAGCCATCCAGGTGCCCCTCAGATGGATACTTCTATTACCTATTAAATCACACTACATTACTTTTCATTTGACTTTATAACATTTTTATCTTCTATTTTTAATTTCCTTCGTACTATTTCCCAAAGGGTCTTCATAAAGTTCTGCTATATGTGTATTATCTACTCAGTAGATGCTAGTTTACTTAACCAAGTTTATGCATTCAAGTTTATTTTGCCTACAAAGTTGATGTAAAATGGAAAAAAAAAAACATTTCTTCCTCTCTGTCTTATAACAGATACTTCACAGCTACCATTTTATTTAAGTTTCACAATATTTCATAGGCATTATTATCCCAATTTTAGAGGTGAAATAACTGTTATCAAGGAGATAATATATTTGCTAATTCCACAGCTGGGAGGTGTCAGGGTCTGTGTTAAAACCCAGGTCTATTTGACTCTTTGAGAGTCTTCCCATTTCCTATGTTACATTGAGTCTCAATGTCCTCATAAATCTTGAGGCACAGACTTTGCACTTATAAACAAATTGTTTCTGGACCATAATGCAATATATAATGCAATATATTTTTACTTCCAGCTAAGATACCTTGTAAGTTCTTGCTTTGAAGACATCCTCTGCTCCATACACATAGTAATGAGACATAAAATATAAAAAGGGAAATTAAGAAACAAACAAAGAACAGTGATCATGCTCAGAACCAATATAAACCTCTCTGAGGCTCAGAACACCAAAGCTGAGGCCTGCTGGGCTCCCCATCTAGGAATTTTGTCCTGCTGGGAGCAGGGATCAAAAGTCCTCCCAAGGAAGGGAAGAGATGGTTTCAGGCTCACTGCTAAAACTAGGGGCTTCTTCACCCATGAAAAAAGTTGAAAAAGGCTGCAGTGACTGCTTCCAGAGCCATCGCTTAGAGAGGCAGGAGAAAGGTGACACAGCACCAAATCTAGGACCTGGGCCAAGCTGTCCACTAGTTCAGAGACTGGATCTGTAATATCTCTTGATAGCATAACCAGGGCGCCTGGGTGGCTCAGTCATTAAGCGTCTGCCTTTGGCTCAGGTCATGATTCCAGGGTCCTGGGATCGAGCCCCGCATCGGGCTCCCTGCCCTGCAGGAAGTCTGCTTCTCCCTCTCCCACTCCCCCTGCTTGTGTTCCCTCTCTCGCTGTCTCTCTGTCAAAAAATAAATAAAATCTTAAAAAAAAAAAAATAGCATAACCAGACAAGACTAAGCCAGTAATAAATTCTAGTCTGGGAGTCCCTTGCGCAAAAATGGAGGCAACTAAGAGTTAACAGAGCAAGAAAGGAAAAACAAATTTCCTAATCAGGATGTCTGCATATCAAAATTCCAAAACATATAAGGAAATTCATATTCAGAACAGTGAACAACAAGATTAAAAGAGAGGAGATAAATTCATTCCAGGTGAAATGGACATAAGAGAATGATCTGAAAATGAGTTTTAAATAAGCATGTTTAGTATTCTCTGAGAGAGTTAAAAGAAAAAATACAAATAATTATAAAAGCAAGGAGAAATAAAGAAGGTTGATGTGGAAAAGCATCTACTAGAAATGCTGGAAATAACAAAATATAAAAATGGAATGAATTGGGCGCCTGGGTGGCTCAGATGGTTAAGCATCTGCCTTCGGCTCAGGTCATGATCCCAGGGTCCTGGGATCGAGTCCCACATCAGGCTCCCCGCTCAGCGGGGAGCCTGCTTCTCCCTCTGACCCTTTCTCCTCTCATGCTGTTTCTCTCTCGCTCACTCTCTAAAAAATAAATAAAATCTTTACCAAAAAAAAAAGAAATAACAAAATATAGTCATTGAAATAAACACTCAACAGACAAAATACACTCTAGAGTGGTCTCAGTTGAAGAAAAAATTTAGTAAATTAATAGAACTGAGAATTCACCCAGACTTCAGCATAGAGAGACAAGATGAAAAGAAGAAAGACAAGGAGGCAGACAGGAGGAGTGGTTAAGAGTAGTCAGAAGACAAAAGAATTAAAGAGGCTTTAATAGTGATCTAATAGGAATTCCAGAAAAAGATAATAGAGGAAATGGTGGAAAAACAAAATTCACAGAGATAATGGGGTCAGTATTTCTGAATTGAACAAAGTAATTAATCTTCAGAATGAAAAGTACACACAGACTACCAATCAGAATAAACAAAAACAATTCCATATATACAAAGTAGATCTCTTTTTAAAAAAATTTTTATTTAAATTCAATTTAATTAACATATACTGTATTATTAGTTTCAGAGGTAGAATTCAGTGGTTCATCAGTTGCATACAACACCCAGGTCTCATTATTTCAAGTGCCCTCCGTAATCCCCATGGGAATGTTGATTCCTCCTGTCCTCTGGAACTAGTTGAAGGCCTTCTCTAGATGTGTCAAAGTAAAATGTTTCTGTTTCAGTCTGTTCTAGACTTTTCTTCTGTCTCCTGGCTCTGCCTTGTTGGCTGATCGAATCTGGATGTCCCAGAACAGACACTGAAATGGTCACTTCCCTGCCCAAGGATTTGAAAAACAATTTTCAAATAATTCTAAGTCTCTCTGCTGTTGTTCAAAATGTGTATTTTTAGTAGTATTTCCTCTTCTGCCACATTTCTATAGCTCTAGCCATCTCTATTTCTAGTTGCACAGTCCTTAATTACTTCAGGAGCTTCACTGGACCTCTGTTGCACTCTGAAAAGTGCCTCCACTTGTGACTTACTCCTCAGGAGGAGAGACACTCTCTGACTTCATGCCATTGCATCTCTCCATTCTCCTCTCTGCTCCAAATTCAGCCTTGGCAGTTTCAGTAAAAGAGAGAGGCAGTCTTACCCACTTTAGTTTTGGGCAGGAAGAACAATGTTCATAGATCAAGAGTAAACACAGAAACACAAAAACTCACCAGTCTGGATATTAAAGAGTTGTGCCCTTTCCCACACAGAATTCTTGAAAGTTCCCGTATCACAGAAATGTGGGATTTCAAGCACTTCCACTTTCTTTGAAACACCAGTCCCTCTGGATGAGGTTTATTAACTTACACTTTTTGCCATATTTGCTATTCACATCCTAGCCCACTCAATTCAAGATCCTGAGCTCTTAAGCAGTCTCCTGAGTAACAGCTTGTCCAAAAAGCTTGGTTTCCGTTTAGTAGAGACCTTGGACCCTGAGGTTTTCTTGACTATCCTTCTTCACTGCCTCAATCCCTGGCTATCTGTGCAATTATGATGAGATGGTATTTTGAAACATCAAACAGTGTCTGCCCATATCTTGTTAGCATTAAACTATTTCAAGAAAGAAATCACCTGCTCCCTAGAGACTGACCTTAATTATGTAAATTTTGATTCTTAAAACATTTCTATTAGTTTCTATAAGAATAATATATTATTTTAAGTACATCACAATTAAAGTATTTCTAATTCTTTTTTTTCCAGGTAATTTTAGGAATTAAATTTATAGAAGTGCTGGGGCACCTGGCCAGCTCAGTTGGTGGACCATGCAACTCTTGATCTTGGGGTTGTGGGTTTGAGCCCCACATTGGGTGTAGAAGATTACTTTAAAAATAAAGTCCTTTAGGGCGCCTGGGTGGCTCAGTCGTTAAGCGTCTGCCTTCGGCTCAGGTCATGATCTCGGGGTCCTGGGATCGAGTCCCACATCGGGCTCCCTGCTCGGCGGGAAGCCTGCTTCTCCCTCCCCCACTCCCCCTGCTTGTGTTCCCTCTCTCGCAGTCTCTCTCTGTCAAATAAATAAATAAAATTTAAAAAAATAAAAAAATAAAAAAATAAAGTCCTTTAAAAAAATTTTAGAAGTGCTAATTTATCTCTATAAGCCAATCAGAATACAGCTCCTTTAATAAAATAAACTTCATATTTTAACTTATTAATATCTTCCATATGTAGGACATCTCATAGTCATATAATAAAAGATAAAGGCCTCCATGAATAACAGACACATAGACACACAGACATATGGAGAGTTTATGGCTTTGATTCTACAATTTCAGCCATGGGTCAAGAGTCAACACAGAAGGGTCAACACAAAGCGGCTGCCTTCAGCTGAGGTCATGATCCCAGGGTCCTGGGATCGAGCCCCGCATCGGGCTCCCTGCTTGGCGGGAAGCCTTTTTCTCCCTCTCCCACTCCCCCTGCTTGTGTTCTTTCTCTAGCTGTCTCTCTCTCTCTGTCAGTTAAATAAATAAATAAAATCTTTCTTTAAAAAAAAAAAAAAAAAGAGTCAACACAGAAGCACAAAAACTCACTAGTCCAGATACCAAAGACCTGTTTTTCCCAGCGGGCACAGAATTCTTGGGCTCAAAATAGACAGACAGACAAGACTATTAAACCAGATTCTCTGCTATCTCTCATTCAATAGAAAATAGATCTCTAGAAATCATTAATCCTATTACAGAGATCACCAATGGTCAGACCATATTACCAAATTGCTGATTACTGCTGCCACTAGAGGGACATAATCTATCGTCAATATACAAACCAAAACACAAAACTGGTAGAGAAGAAAATTAAAATTAGGAAAACAGAGATTTAAAAAAATTCTGTTGAGGGGTGTCTGGGTGACTCAGTCGTTGAGCATCCATCTCTTGATCTCAGCTCCGGTCTTTTTTTTTTTTTTTTTTAAAGATTTTATTTATTTATTTGAGAGAGAGTGAGTGAGAGAGAGAGAGATCACGAGCAGTGGGGAGGGGGTTGAGGGAGAAACAGACTCCCCGCTGAGTAGGGAGCCTGACTCGATGCCAGGACCCCAGGATCATGACCTGAGCCGAAAGCAGACACTCAACCAACTGAGGCGCCCCTCAGCTGAGGCACCCCTCAGCTCGGGTCTTGATCTCAGGGTTGTGAATTGGAGCCCCGCTTTGGGCTCTGCGCTGGGCATGGAGGCTACCTAAAAAAATTTAATTAAAAAAATTCTGTTGTGCTTCAGATTCACATGGGAGCAAGAAAAGAAATACCTGGACTTGGCAATCCATGAGGCACACCTCTTTGGTCATAAGTTCATCTGTTTCTGTCAGATGAATACATTGGGCATCTTGGTGGAAATTGCAAAACTGTTAAAGGATAATTCTAAAAAAAAAAAAGTAAAGTTATACAAAATGATTTTATTTAACTTATTGAATAAAGGAATCAGAGAGATGTTACAGTCTGTTCCAGGAGAATCCAAAAAGCAGACAATTTACACATCAGTAATATTGACTTTGCAAATGGATGCAAAACTGGCTCTTCTACAGAAGAGGAGAGTTCTCCCCCCATTGAATAAAAATCATTCACGTGTTCATAGATAATAATCATTGGAATTACCATCAGTTCTCGACAATTTAACATTAATCACTACAGAATTCTAAAATAGTCATTCAAGATAAAGGTGAATATCTTTTAGGATCAGACAATCCTCCAAACTCCAGCATTCTAACATCCATTAATCTCTTTTTATTATTTCAAAGTGCTACATTTCTCCTACACATCACAAACCAGAGGTTATAGCATGTACTAGAGGGAGAAGTATCTGTTCATTCACAGATCTGCTCTAATTCTGGTCCTGTGTTAACCATTCATTCAAAAATACCTTATCTACAATCTATTGTGTACCTAGCACAGCACCAGGTGAGGTAAATTTTGAAAATAATGGGTCATTGTCCTTGCTCATAAGATACTTACAATCTTATCACAGAGTTAAGACATACAAGATACCAGTCAATTCATTTAATAAACTGCAAAATTTTGAGTACAACCAGAAAATAGGGCTGTATAAAATAGAAATACATCTGACCAGCACTATTCATGCATTATGTATTTGTGAATTTTGCCTACTTACTAAAATGTATCTATAACTCCAAAATCAATACTTGCAAGTGCTTTTTTTTTTTTTTTTTGAGAGAGAGGGAATCTTAAGCAAGCTCCACACTCAGCATGGAGGCCCACAGGGGGTTCGATTTCACAACCCTGAGATTGTGACCTGAGCCCAAATCAAGAGTCTGATGCTTAACGGACTGAGCTACCCAGGTGCCCCCGCAAGTGCTTTTGCAATCATTCATGGACAAATGCAGAGTGGTGAAAAGTTTAGTTGTCCAACCTGCATGTTCCCAGGTGAGGTTGAAGGAAACGAAGCTTGCCTTCTTGTTTCAGCTCCCACACTATAAACAAGTGTCCTCTTCACAGTCTATTTAGTACCATGTTTTTCACGTTTTTGTGCTTTTTGTTGGTGATTCTGTTTAAAATGGCCCCCCAAGTGCAGTTCTGAAGTGCTTTCTAGTGTTGCTAAGCACAAGACGTCTGTGATGTGCCTTGCAGAGAAAATACATGGGTTAGATAAGCTTCACTCATGCCTGAGTTATAGTGCTATGTTATGTTATGTTATGTTATGTTATGTTATGCTATGTTATGTCATGTCATGTATCGATTAGGTGACTAAAATATGACCAGAGGCTCACGGGAACCCCTATATTTCCACTAGAGGCAATGGTTCAGTATTTGCTAATTCAGTTGGCAGTAACTTTAGAGAACATAACTACCACAAATGATAGCAATCAACTATATTTATACTGAGGGAAAATGCTTTTCAAATGCATCTGATTTTCTCATTAAGATATGAGAACCAAAAAAGCCTTCCCGATAAATTACTATGCTGCTCTCCCAAAGAGCCTACAAAAGCAGTGATTCTGCCTTCCAGTACCCTTTCCCCACCTCCCCAGTTTATTCTTCCGTCTTCCTCAGTTTCTCTGTCTCTGTCCCTCTCGGAAGGGTCTCCGCTTAAATAATGCTTTCTAATAATCTAGAGTCCTATACTAAATTTGAGAAGACACACAGGACACACACATACACTTAAAAGTGACCCCTGCGGCTGTGTTCCCACAAAATTAACTGCAAAAATCCCTGGTACCACAGTTCTACGGGAACAGAGACAAGGGTATTTCCCCACCTCGGGCATCCGCCTTTTGAATCTCCCAAGGATATAATAAAAATACGCTAAAACATATATTTTTTTCTTCTTAGCTCTCACGCAGTCAACCACCCCGTACCCTCCCGTAAGCCTTTACAAAGCTGTTCAGCCCTTGGTTCAGTTCTTGTTTCTTTAACACAGAGGTCGGTTGTTTGCCCTATTCCGAAATGGCTGCGCAGGCTTCCCCACACTCTGCGCATGCTACTTGAACGCAATTCGGTGTCGAAGCAATTCCGAGACTTTCGCGGCGCAAGATGGGGACTTGGCGGCCGGCGAGCCTGAGCTTCCCAGCATGCCTTGCAGGCGGGCCCGGAGTCCCGACGTCTAGTGATGGGGAGCCCCGGGTGCTTTCGGCCGCCAGATCGGGTGTAGAGGTTGAAACTGAGCCCCGGGCCTGGGAATTGGACGCCCGCAGGGGGGAAGATGGAAGCGTGGCGCTGTGTGAGGAGGGGCTACAGCCGCTGTGTGGTGGGGAGAGGCCGGTCAGTAGGGCTGGGTGGCAGGAGGGAGGAGCGGGGGCGGGCGGCCCGGGTTAACCTGGGGCGGGGCGGGCTGGGGGAGAAAGGAGGAGGAAGAGGGTCCGGGCGGCGGTGCCGCGGGGACGAGCCTCCGGAGACTTCGAGGGATAGGTAAACCCGGCGCGCAGCCGGCGGGGCGCTCAGCGGACGGGGGCCGGGCCGGGCCCGGGGCGATCGGTCGCCGGCAGGGCTCGTGCCTTCCCGACCTGGTTGGGCCTTGGAGCCCCGGCCCACTTCCCCTGCCCTGCCCCGGAGCCAGCCCTAGCCCCCCGATCGCCGGCCTCCTTCCGGGCCTTAGCACCCGCAGGGAGCTGAGCGTCGGCGGGGAGGCGGCCGGTCCGCCGTAGGTCCCGGGGCGGCCTGACCCCGAGGCAGGCGCGCGCATCGCACGCACGCCCAGGGGTTTGTTTGTGGTGTCAGTGTCTCTCCCACTTCAGTCATTTATATACCAGACTTTACGGTTTATTACCAAATTCTCGTTCCACACTTCTGTGTACTACATTTTTTCTTGAAATTGTCTCTCTTTTTTTTTTTTTTAGAAAGGCACTTCAGTAATGCTGCCTATATTAGCGTCGCCCTAAGCAGTATCCACGAAACCTTGGGTTTGACGTAGTCATTATGGGTTTTTTCTAATAAATACTTAGATGTGAAAAATCAAAAAGTTTCATTGTGTATCATGTGAAATGGACTGGTGTACCGCACCTGGGAAACACAACACTGTATTAATTATTATATAAGTTACGGGGATCTGGTTTTAATCTATAGTCCGGGGCTTGATGACAATTCAGTTCAACAGTGTTTTCCTGAGTACCAGCTGTATGCCAGGCACTGTGCTAGGCACTTGTTGGGGGAGAGACCGGGTGAAAATGAATAAGAAAGCTCTGGCCTTGAAGGAGCTCATCATCTTGAGAAAAAGACGTCTATATAAGTAACTACAAATATAGAGAATAAGTTTTGTAGCACAAGTTTTATATTTCAATACGGTAGCCTATTAGGATAGAAAAGATATGGAGCAAGCACCTAAATCTCTGTGGCTTTCAGAGTTGTCACAAAGCAGAATAATCTGCCCATGTCATGCCTTTAAAGATTTACAATTAAGTTGAATTTAGAGAACGATTTGAGAATGCATAAACAACAAAAATATATCATAAAAAATTTAAATGCCTTTAAAATGAATATATAAAAGTCAAGTAACCATAAATACAGTTTAAGCAAAATTTCTTCGGTGGTAGAAGTGGACAATATTAACACTATCTTGGAAGTGTACCTTTAATGAATTCTGGGAAAGGATAGAAGTTCTCTGAATCCAAAATCTGGCCAGAATAGTATGGTGAGAAGATGGTGCTTAAGTTGCATTGTTTCTTAAGAGAGCTGGAGAGCAACATATTTATTCAAGTTAATGGTAACACTACTTTGGAGATATTTTGGATGATCAGTACATTGGTGCTGTTGGGTTTGAAGTATTGGTGAATTATTAATAAGTAATCGCTATCCCATTTCATTACCCTCAAGGAGAAGCATGCCTTAAAAAAATAAAAAAGGATGGAAAAATAAATTATGCATCTACTGATTAGCCAGAGAGGTAGTTTTGTGAAGTTGTGATAGGTTTTTGTTTTCTTAGCTATACAAATGTTTGGAAAATGTAATCTTGGTGTAAAAAACTGCTCAGAAACATGTTTCTACTCTAAACCCAAGTTGGAGGAGAGATTGGCTTTAATTGTATTCAGCTTAAGTGTTCCATATTGAATCAAGTATTACATTTGCTGTGGATTTTATTTTTTCATAGAGTTTACTAGATATTAGAAAGCTACTCTGAAAACCAGTTTGATGGTTGGTTAATCTCTCAGGTGAACTGAGGACTTTTTGAAGTGTGTGTGGTATTTTGGGAGGCTGGTATTCTATGTTAAGTATTTCGAATACCATTCATAGGTGTTTAGGGAGAGTTTTGAGACTGTTGCTACTAATAATTAAATCATGGCTGTTCCCCTCCCACCCATCCTTCATGATTTAGAAGTCAGATTTTAAATATTAGACATTATCTTCCCTTGAGGAAACAGATTTGGATTTTGGGTGCTATAGCGTGAACAAATAGTGGTGCCTCAAGGAGTGTATTTATTTCTTTTAGATACCCCATGTTACCCCATCACCAGAAGAGTCTGGGCAGAGATTGGACGACACCGTGGGAGAATCTGCAAAGGTGTTGCTGGAACAGACATATTTCTAGTTGTATGAGGTGGCCTGGACATTATTCTCGTGCTCCTTACCCATACTTCAGTAGTAGGCATTTTTCACTAAATTGGAGACCACCTTGTTTGTTTGAGTCTAGAACTCCGTTTCAGTACTGGAACTGGAGACCTGACAACCTGAGCCAGACCTCTTTGATTCATCTCTCTAGTTACATCATGAACTCTGAGGGAGATGAGCCTTCATCAAAACGAAGAAAACACCAAGGTAAAGGTGACGTTTATCTTGGTGCAGAAATAGAAGCCGTAGAGTTATTGAAACTTTACTATCTAATAATCCTTAAAACCTCCTCCGGATTTTGGAGGGGTTTAGTATTTATTTTCAGCTAGTAGTTTTCCGTTAGGAAAAAGGAGGTGATTTTTTTTAACTTAAGTCTTTATTTATATCTATTTTTATTTTTTATTGTGTATTCCTGGCAGTAAATATAGAAGAAACTATATATAGAGAGAATAAGGTTGGGAAAGGATGTAGGACTAAATTAAAACATTAAATTTAATTTAAGAATAATTATCAAATCCATTGTTTTTAAAACAGAGGTCCTTAGACTTCCTAGAAATTGGTATATGTTCTTGGGAGTTCACATATCTATTTAAAAAATTAAATTTCATGTTTTTATTTATTTATTTTGAAGATTTTATTTTTAAGTAATCTCCACACCCAATGTGGGACTCAAACAACCCCAAGATCAAGAGTTGCATGCTCTACCAACTGAGCCAGCCAGTTTAATGCTAACTTTTTTATGTAAGACAAAAGGATATTCTTAAATAGATGCAATCATAAATGAAAGATATTTTCTTACAGAATAAGAGTTTAGTTTATTCAGTATATTTCTCATAGTGGGTTCTGTTGATATAATCTTGAGAGACTGTGGGAAGTTTTATCTTTTAAGAAGGGGACGACATCTTATTCAACTTGGAGAAATAATATTTTTCTAATTATGTTGATCATTTCTAGTTTTGTCATTCTTCTTACTCCAAACAATTCATGAGACTTCCTTTGTGCTGCCAGCCCTGCTCCTCCCTCAAGTATATATGAATGACCTAAGTAGAATTTTGAGTTGTCTTTCTTATGAGCTGTGGTTTTCAGTGAAGATAATTCCTCTGAAGGTATTTGGAAATAGACTCTGTAGGTGTTAATGTGTAGGGAGCTCACATAAGTTTGTCAAAGGAAAACACGCAAAGTGAGTCTCACTTGGAAGTCAGAGCTAGGTTAGCTCGAAGATTAGTTTGTGATCTTTTAAGTGAAAATTCTGCTACACATTTGAGTAGAAATTTTAAGCACTGAAAGTGAAAATCTATTTTTATAATACTTGACCACAGCATGTGTTCATCAACAAATATTCGTTTGAACGAATGAAAGGTGTTAGAGGCATTAAAATTAGGTTCCTACGAACAGTCAGTCCATAACCTATAAGTCTAGGGCTGTATGAAGACATGAGATTGCTTTTCCTTCCCGTATTCATTGTTCATCAGGTCAGCACACTGCTCTCTGGTTTAGCCTTTTGTAAATCTGGTGTGCTCTCAGGTGGAGCTGTGGCGTACTGACAAGCATGGGCTCAGGAACCACTCCCTGCTCTCATTCTGCTCCACCACTAATTGTGTGAACTTGGACAGGTTATGGAACCTCTCTGCTCCTTGGTTTCCTAGTGTGAAATAATGCCCACTTTGAACGCCTGTTGAGGATGAAATGAGACATGTCAAAGTGCCTAATACACTGTCGGCTTCATAGTAGGTACTCAGAAAATCGTGGTGGTTTTCCCTTTAACGGATGGGGGATTACATTTACATACTGATAAACTTTGATTGCGACCTGACTCTTTATATGTCCGTTCTTCCTAGGTGTTGTGAATAAGGAAAATGCTCTTCGTTAAGCCATATTTGTGACTTCCGATAATTCACTAATACTTTTCCATCAAGAGAACAGCCTTCTAACTTGCCTGTCACTTTAAAGTGGCATTTGAAGGATTTGTGTGACACAATTATGACTTTTTAATTAGGCACCCTAAAAACCTGATCAGGCCTATTGCTTACTTTCTTTGATTCATCTGTCTTCTCTGCTGTGATCACCTTGTTCCTCCTGACATGGAAGGTATATAAGCTTTTGTAGTGTGAATTTATGTTGTGAAGTATATGAAGGCCAAAGACTGTCATCTCTGTCAGGCGTCTTCAAATTGTCTTCCATGGAACCCTAGCATTCAAACACATTTCTGTATGTTTATTAAAAGCAAATGTGGTCAGGAGAAAATATGTATTTACCCCATCACCCCAGCTCCAGTATACCAGGAGTTGATGGTCATGACATGAAAAGTAATGCGAGAGTTGTACAAAGTCTAGAAGTTTGAAAGCCACTCTATTCATTAGGTAATCTGATGGTTTCAGTTATTTCAAAAATGGAATTGCAAAAAGAGTTGGCTTACAAACGCTTGTCCCGACAATACAACCTCAATGATTTATGTGCCCTTACATATACATATTTTACAAGAAAATACGAACAACTTTTCTGGACCTTCATCTTTCATATTTTACTATGGTGGTGACACCAGGATAGTGCTTTGTGATGGTAGCCTGCATTTTGTTTGCATGACTAGAGTCCTTTGCATCTCGTATACATACAAAGACTATGATTTGTAGCTAAAACCATCATAGACAGTCCCCAATTTATGAATGAATTGTGTTCTAGGTAATTAATTCTTGAGAATCAGTTGTCAGCCATTGTTTCTGTTTTCCCCATGGAAACTGTTACAAATCTCAGAGTAGTCCTGCAGAGTCAGTGCAATTAGCTGTAGTTCTGGGCCTTTGCAGGTAGGATTCTCCATATTCGGTGCAGGAAACAGGAGGGGATAGTTTCCATCCCTTTCCTGGGTATAGGACAAGCTCCAGGCTAAGTTCTGTAATCCTGGAAGGCTTTTGTTTTGTTTGGTTTTCTTTCCGTCCACCTTTTTTTCTTTACCCTTCTCCTCAGGCTCTTAGTACCTTCATGGTATTGTAAGTCTCCAATACCCCGTTCCACCCAGACCTCACTATTCATAAAAATGATCTTTCTCTTCTACCCTCTGGTCAAAATGTCTACTCCCTCTGGGAAGCTGCTATCAGCATTTAGATTTTGAGGAAAACAATCTTATTAAACTTGTTTACCAGAGGGTATTTTTAAATTTCACTTTATTGGCATTCTCATGGAGTATATTGATACTCTGATTATGAATATATCATCATTGTGGAAGATTTAGAAAAATCACCTACAATCCTTCCACTCAGATAACTGCTCTTAAAAATACTGGTATATTTCCTTTTGGTCCTTTTTTCCTGTATGTATAGAATTATTTTTCCTAATTTAATCTTTAATTGGTAGAATCTTAGGCATTGTAATCCAGTATAGTGAAAACCTTTATGCAGGAAAAGGGAGATATTCTAAGGCTGAGGTTTTTCCTGTAAATTTAACCATACTTGAAAATCGATCTCCAAATCTGTTTTCCCAAGTTCTTCCCATTTCTTGTTTTCCCCTTCTATTGAGCTCATAGAATCTCTAAAAGTTCCTCATTTTTCTTCATGGCTTCCATGGCAGTAAGAGTATCCTCTTTCATGGTGGGGTGAGGGAGACAAGATCAACGGGGCGTACGTGTGTATATTTGTGTGTGTGTGTTGTAGGTCATTTCTAAGTCGAGGACTGCCTGTAGTTGCAAAATCTCATGCTTTTGATTCTCTTTTCATCACTGTCAGGGTACATGTGTCTTTGCAGAGTGTAAACCATCACATATTCCTGGTTGCTGCATGCTGGGTTCTTCAATCAGCCCTTGTCATTTACTAGCATTCTACAACTATGTTATCTTTAACTTTTGCTTTGGTGTGCATTAAAAAGATTTCTTTGTTCATTTTGTCTGCATTGTTCCACTAAATACTGCTTCCATTTATTGCCATCATACACCCTTCATTCATGTCTAAACCAGAATTCTGAGATGAGTTATTTCTAGAATTTAATCATTTGATAATCTTATCTTACTAATAGGAAATAAACTACGGTGTGAAATCATCTTATTGAAAAGCCAACTGTGACATACAGATATAGTTGACCCTTGAACAGCAGTCGAACTGCGTGGGTCCACTTAAACGTATACTTTTTTGATAAGTACGGTACAGTACTGTAAATGTATTTTCTTTATGATTTTCTTAATATTGTCTTTTCTTCAGCTACTTTATTGTAAGAATACCGTATAAAATACATATAACATACAAGTTATGTGTTAATCTACTATTTATGTTATTGGTAAGGCTTCCAGTCAACAGTAGGCTATTAGTAGTTAAGTTTTGAAGGAGTCAAAAGTTTTATGCGGATTTTCAGTTGCACAATACCCTTAACCCTCCCCTCCACCCCCCACCCCCCGCATTGTTCAATGGTCAACTGTATGTTATCATGGTTATAAAGTTGCTGAGCGTGTCTGGCAGAACCACTTCTTAACCTTAAGTAAGTGAGAAACTATATAGATCTAGCTTTATTAACACGCTCTCAGTCTCCATAATGACTTGCTGGATCCTTTTAAACTTGTTTTATACCTGTTGGTCAGTCATTATATCATTTTACTGCCTTCATAATCAATTTGATGACAACTTCTGTTACTTAGTGCTATGTTGCCATTTCCTAGGGGAAAACATTCTGTTCATTACCTGTGGGAATTTTTAAAAGGCAAGAAAAAGCTTACAAGCAGGAAAATATTTAGTCTGTTTTTCATTAATTCTTTATATTTTGTTCAATCTATTTTAACAGGCACAATACAACGACATTGGGAATATATATGTAACCATAATAAAGACAAGACGAAGATCCTAGGAGACAAAAATGTTGACCCCAAATGTGAAGACAGTGATAACAAGTTTGACTTTTCAGTGATGTCCTATAATATACTTTCACAAGATTTATTGGAAGACAATTCACATCTTTATAGACACTGCCGGCGGCCAGTTTTACACTGGAGTTTTAGGTTTCCCAATATTCTGAAAGAAATTAAACACTTTGATGCAGATGTAAGTGCAGAATATCATCAAAATTCTTCACATAAGAAAAACTCATTTGTGAACTAAATGGTTTTATCCCTTTTGTTTGTGGGGTAAGAAGGGAAGGTGGTTTTAAATATAGTGATGGAACACTTTTTAACAATGTATCATGACTTCCAAAAAGTCATTTGCTAATCATTAAATTTTCAAAAAAAATCCAAAAAGTTGGTATAAATAATCATTATTGGTATAAATAATCATTAAATTTTCAAAAAAGATCCAAAAGTTCTGCTTACCAGTCAGTCTTGAGACAGGGACTGGCAATGTATTAAATATTCAGTAAGTATTTCCGTTGATTTGAAATGTAAGTCATTCCTATAAAAATCTAGATACACTCAAAGAAATCACCTTAAGAAAGGACTAGTAGGATTTAGTACTAATGAACATTGTAATTCAGGAAAAATATCCCAACATGTAAATTTAAAATACTTCTTTTGGGAAATACCAGTTTTGGATAGTAAGAGAGAGAGCTTCATGTAATTAAAGGCCAGGTTTTTGGGAACTGATCAAATCTAGAAATATTAGATAGTTTTAAGAAAAAGGATTGTGTCTTTTTATTTCAACTTTCATTAGATTTTTAGAATATTAGATGCCTGTTTTTAAAGATGAAAGCACCAGAAACTTCATATTTGCTCTCTGGTTTAATTCAAGCCATTTTTTTCCTTCCAAGGTACTTTGTTTGCAAGAAGTTCAAGAAGATCATTATGGAGCAGAGATCAGGCCAAGTTTGGAATCTTTGGGTACAATGTAACTTTTATTTTAGCCGGATTTACTTTGAAAGATTTGTGTGTTGTTAAAGTGTAACATGCTAACAAAGATGTGTGTGGTGTATCCAGGCAAAAAAAAATCTTAGGGCACCTGGGTGGCTCCGTCGCTGAGCGTCTGCCTTCCGCTCAGGTCATGATCCCAGGGTCCTGGGATCGAGCCCCGCATCAGGCTCCCTGCTCCGCAGGAAGCCTTCTTCTCCCTCTCCCCCTCCCCCTGCTTATGTTCCTCTCTCACTGTGTCTCTCTCTGTCAAATAAATAAAATCTTAAAAAAAAAAATCTTAATTTTGAAAAACTTTAATACCCATTTCAAAAGGTCAGGAAAAGATTGAGATATTTTAAGTGGGAACTTTTGGGTTGATATATAATTTTATTTTTTATTATTTTGTTTAAGATTTATTTCTTTTGGAGGGGAGGGGCAGAAGGAGAGAGACTCTTAAGCAGGCTGCACGCTGAGCCTGCTGTGGGGCTCAATCCCACATTCCTGAGATCACGACATGAGCCAAAACCAAGAGTCAGATGCTCAACCGACTGCACCACCCAGGCGCCCCTTGATAATACAATTTTAAATCAAACAGAAAAGTATGTAAGAATCTCTTAATAGATTCCTTTCCAGGAGTTGCTCTACCCACCACTAGACCCCGAAGTTTCTGAGTTCTATATCAGGGACCATTCTGTCTGGTTCATCATTATAACAGTGTCTACCAGTAACAAATGGGTAGAAGCTAAAAACCTGTTTGATGAATGAACACTTCGAGAAACAGTTCATCTATTTAAGAAATGCTGCCTACTTTGCATTCATTCCTCAGCAAATATTTTTTGAATGCCTACTATATCCTATGCACTATTGTAGGCTGTGGTGATCTAGCAGTGACCCAAATAGATAAGTCACTGTCCTTGTGGAGCCTATATTCTGGTGGAGAAAGGCTGACAGTGAACCAAATAAATACTTAAATAACACATTAGGTAATGGTAATTTTGGAGAAAAGCAGGAAAGTAGAATGGGTCAGATTTCAGTTTTTTTTTTTTTTAAGATTTTTTTTTATATATTTATTTATTCATGAGAGACAGAGAGAGAAGCAGAGGGAGAAGCAGGCTCCCAAGGAGCAAGGAGCCCGATGCGGGACTCGATCCCAGGACCCTGGGATCATGACCTGAGCCGAAGGCAGACGCTTAACCGTCTGAGCCACCCAGGCACCCCAGATTTCAATTTTAAACAATCAGAGAAGGTAACATTTGAGCAGAGACTTGACGGAGGTGAAGGAACAAGCCATACCTAGAGCCTTTCAGGCAACAGAAGTAGCAAATCAAGTGCCCTGAGATGGAAGTGCTTGAAGGCAGGTGGTGAGGTGTGTGTGAAGTGGAGCAAGCAGGGAAGAGTTAGAAGCAGAAAGGTCAGAGATGGGCTGTCAGGGGGCTGGGGGGGGGGGTGTAGATTATCATAAGGCCTTACTGTCTTTGTCACGACTTTTACTGGGATGGAAATGAGAGCATGATCATGCACATTAGCATATTTAGGACTGAAGTCTACCAGTAAAGAGATGCATTCCTAGGACCTAGACCCAATCTCAAACTTAGCATCCTACATTAATGCTTGGGAGAATACACTTTGATAAATGTTGTACGGAGATATTAGGAGAGCTGTGTTTTGCCATATATGTTTATATGGCAGTCCCTGTGTTAAATTTTTTTTCTTCCTCGTAGGTTATCACTGTGAATACAAGATGCGGACAGGAAGGAAACCTGATGGCTGTGCCATTTGCTTCAAACATTCCAAGTTTTCACTCTTATCAGTGAACCCAGTGGAATTCTACCGCCGTGATGTTCCTCTGTTGGACAGAGACAATGTTGGATTGGTGTTACTCTTGCAGCCCAGAGTTCCGAGGGCTGCCTGTCCTGTGGTCTGTGTAGCTAACACACATCTGTTATATAACCCAAGGCGAGGCGATATTAAGCTGACCCAATTGGCCATGCTTCTGGCAGAGATTTCCAGTGTTGCCCATCAGAAAGATGGCAGCTTCTGCCCTATCATTATGTGTGGTGACTTTAATTCTGTTCCTGGTTCTCCGCTTTATAGTTTTATAAAAGAAGGAAAATTGAATTACGAAGGACTTGCCATCGGCAAGGTAAGTGCTTGCTTCATCATTATTAGGAGGCGGATTTAGTCTCTCTGTTCATTGTAGTGTGAGGATAGTCATCACATGGCTGTTTGAAAACCTTGGATGACCCAGTACCCTCGCTTTACCAAGCTGTGATGATGTTCCCCAGCTACTAATAAGTAATGATGCTCACTTGGTTGAATTTCATCTTTTCCATCTATTCATGGCAGCATTCTGCTTGGAGGAATTGGCAGGTAGCAAAAAATCCAAAATGGGGGAGAAGAAGAAAAAGCATTGATAGACTTCGTAAATGAGGAACTATTCATGAGGGAGTGTAATAGAATTTTGAGTGCTGCATGTGGGCAATATAGTTGGCAAAACAGTAATTTAATATTTCTTTAATATGCACATTTTCCTTTTCATGATGGTAAATATTTTCTTAGCTGACTATATCTCATGTTTCTCCCATGTTTATCTTCATTGTGCTTTTTGTTGCTTGCTTCAGATCATTTGATCTCCAGGGTTTTAACCAAAATACAACTCTCCACCACTGAGGTTTGAGTGATAGTTTTAAAATTTTATAAGAGTTGATCTCCCTTAGTATTTTATATAATAGTTAGATCAAGTACATAAGATTTTATATTAGTGTAATTGCAGGTAGCAAAAAAGGAGGGGCAGTATTAATCCAAAGTTATAGATCATATAGATGTCCCAATTAGAAAGACATGTGCAGGAAAGGAAAATATTGCCATTTTTATGTAAACAGTAACTGCTTTCTGAATTGTATTTGAACAAGAGTTCATAAGCACAAATAATCACTTACTCTGATGAATAAAGGGTAATATTTACCATTCTTGGATTTCCTCTTATTTAAGACATAAACTTTTCAATACATAAACTATTTAAAATCTATTCACTTAAGATACCTGTTGAAATTTTGTTTAGGTATCTGGCCAGGAACAGTCTTCACGGGGACAAAGAATTTTATCTATTCCAATTTGGCCCCCAAACCTAGGTATCTCACAGAACTGTGTGTATGAGGTACAGCAGTTACCAAAAGTAGAAAAGACAGGTAAGTGTTTGCAGTACATTTTGGCAGCCTCCTTAATAATAGTGTTCCCTTTGAAGAAGACATCAAACTAAATTTTTCAAGGGATAACATCTCAGGGATGAATATTCATATATAAAAACATAATACTTACTTGCTTATTCCTTTTCTTAATGAAGTCTAAATTTACCATTCTTAAGTTGACCTTCCAAAATTGTCTGCATGAATTATTTGCATGTTGCTTTGGAAATGTTTACATTTCAGTTTTGCTAATTACAGAGACCACCAAAACATAAAGATTCCCTGATGGAACATTTAACTAGGCATCTGTCTAAACTAGACATGTCTTGAATATCATTCCTAGAGTAGGAGGACTATTCTATGGCAAACTAGAGCAGAACCATGTATTGATAGTTTAATATGTTTCTCTTTGTTCTTATAGACAGTGATCTGACACAGACAGAGCTGGACAAAACAGAGGTCTTAGTGACAGCTGAAAAGTGAGTTCTGGAAAGTAACAGTAGACATTTACGGACTTTACTTGGGTAAAAAAATCATTTCTCAAAAATCACTTGGATAAAAAATGAAAAGGATGTTTTTCCATGCTGGTGAAGAATGCTGAAGTCAAAATAGACCTGAGTTCCTAACTGTGCTACGTTTTAGCTGTGTGATTCTGAACAAGAAACTTAACATCTCTGAGATTCAGTTTCTTTATCTATACTTTGGGTAGTTGGGAGAATTACATGAAACAAAGCATGGAAAGTTTGATGTTTGATTCATAGTAAGGGCTTAAGCAGTGTTATTTAAAGCAAACAGCCTGTCCATGGACCTGGACCAGCTAGTACTCTGAAATATGTTGCTATTACATATTTAAACAAAGGTCAAGATTACAGGAAAATACCTTTCAGATTTCAAGAGGATGCTTAGCCTCCTTTGACTTACTAGATCTCAAAATAATCTGTAGGAGAATTGATCGAAAAAGAATATGTCAGTATAAATACTTATATTTAAATTATATAGTTTACATAAATATTTATATCTCTTGAACTGCAGGGAAAAGTTACCAAAGGTGGAGGGGTGAAGATGCCTGGATTCCTTATTATTAAAGAAGCATGAATATTTAGGGCTATGGTTGAGAAACAGATGTATGTGAATACAGCAGGATGGAGATTTAAATCCTGTCTCTTTGGGAGATTCTTTTTTTTTTTTTTTTAAAGATTTTATTTATTTATTTTGACAGAGAGAGAGACAGCGAGAGAGGGAACACAGCAGGGGGGAATGGAAGAGGGTGAAGCAGGCTTCCCGCCGAGCAGAGAGCCTGATGTGGGGCTCGATCCCAGGACCCTGGGATCATGACCTGAGCCGAAGGCAGATGCTTAACGACTGAGCCACCCAGGCGCCCCTCTTTGGGAGATTCTTAAAATATTTTTATTTTATATTGTGACTCTTTTATTAGTTTTAATTTTTGTTTTAACATTTGCATTTAGGGACCAAATTAGAATCCTCTCATTCATTTTATCCGCTTTCTTCTCGGTCTTTTATTTTGTATACTTTGTATTGAGAAAATATTATCTCATATATAAGAAGCTGGTAAGATAAGAAGCAACATTTTTTGAATTTTTAAAAAAGAATATGTAAAAATTCATGATTAAACCTTTCAAATATAGTAAAAACTTCCCTAAGATTTTTTTTTTTTTTTTAAAGATTTTATTTATTTGACAGAGAGAGAGGGAACACAAGCGGGGGGAGAGGGAGAAGCAGGCTTCCCGCCGAGCCGGGAGCCCGATGCGGGGCTCGATCCCAGGACCCCGGGATCATGACCTGGGCTGAAGGCAGACGCTTAACGACTGAGCCACCCAGGCGCCCCTTCCCTAAGATTTTTTAAAAGATTTTATTTATTTATTTGAGAGACAGCACGTGCGTGAGAGAGCATGAGAAGGGGGGAGGCGCAAAGGGAGAGGGAGAAGTGGACTTCCCGTTGAGCAGGGAGCCTGATGCAGGACTCGATCCCGGGACCCTGGGATCATGACCTGAGCCAAAGGCAGACGCTTAACTGAGCCACCCAGGCGCCTTCCCTGAGTAAGATTAATAAAAAGACAAATCTAACAAATATTTGTTTTGTTTGTTTTGTTTTTGAAGATTTTATTTATTTATTTGACAGAGAGAGAGAGACACAGCAAGAGAGGAAACACAAGCAGGGGGAGTGGGAGAGGGAGAAGCAGGCTTCCTGCGGAGCAGGGAGCCCGATGCAGGGCTCGATGCCAGGACCCTGGGACCGTGACCTGAGCCGAAGGCAGACGCTTAACGACTGAGCCACCCAGGCGCCCCCAAATATTTGGTTTTGAGTAATTCTAAAATCTTTTTATAACAGAATGAGGTATAAGAAAAGATACTTTTAAGTATCTATATACAAATGTAGTGTGCTTATATGCAGAGCTTTTATCTATAAACCAAAAAATTGATAGTAAGAGAACAGTTTGTAGGAAACCTATTTTACATTTAATAGTATTGTAAATATAAGTTCTCAGACATAAAACATTGCTAAAACTGGAAAGCAAGGGCATTTTGAAAGAATAACCTTTGTTCTTTGACATTGAGCTCTTTAAAAAGCGTCTTTATATGTGTATTTTAAGCACCTAAGGTAGTGCCTGAAACTTAGTAGGTATTTGTTAAATGTTGAATTTTAAAGTTTTTAAAATTTTTTTTTCACAATATAAAAGATTTTTAAACCTTAAGATGTGTTTTTTGGAAGTGATTTTTAAACTCTTTACTACATAATCACATGTATTTGTAACATGAGATAATATAAACCATTATAGAAGCTGTTTTAAGATGCAGTACAAAATTATCTGATATGTCATAGCAAGAAAAATCATAGAAAAATATAGCCCCTCTGACATCAAAAGTCTGGTGGGTTCTACATAACATTCATAAAGGCCACTTTTTCTTTCTTAAAAACACAACAAATAACTTATAAATTGTTGGGCGCCTGGGTGGCTCAGTTGGTTGGGCGACTGCCTTCGGCTCAGGTCATGATCGTGGAGTCCCTGGATCGAGTCCCGCATCGGGCTCCCTGCTTGGCAGGGAGTCTGCTTCTCCCTCTGACCCTAACCCCTCTCATGTGCTCTCTCTCATTCTCTCTCTCTCAAAATAAATAAATAAAATCTTTAAAAAAAAAAAAAACAAAAACTTATAAATTGTTTTAGAATGCATATTTATTGGGAAGTGCAGGCTCTCAAATATGTTATAATTAATAATAAATCACATTAATATGTTAATAATTCAGCTTTTACCCCACATATCAAAGCCTTGTTAATGGGTTTTGGATATCACCACATGAATAAATGAAGGCCAAATTGTGATGTGGTCTGTTTAAATAAAGCTTGTCTGAATGTCTGGCTTTGTCTGGAAATGAAATGAGAAAGTGCTTTAAACAGGAAGGATTCTAAAAATCAAGAAAAACTTGATGCTAAGCAATTTTTCTTTTCAATTTAGATTATCTTCAAATTTACAGCACCATTTCAGCTTGTCGTCTGTTTATTCACATTATTTTCCTGACACTGGAATTCCAGAAGTGACCACCTGTCATTCCCGAAGTGCCATAACTGTGGATTATATTTTCTATTCTGCTGAAAAGGAAGATGTTGCCAGGCAGCCAGGTAAAGAATGCATGTAATCTTACACTGTGCTTAAGAAGATAGTAATTCCAACCTTGGCACTAGAGGTCAAGAAAAGTTAGCTAAATATCTAGGTGAAGTTTTAAATTAAAAGTTAAAAATATTTTGAAATTGGTAATGTATTTGAGTAAATCAGTTAATCACCTGCAAATCATGGAGGCAGTGAAGCCCTTCAAAGCAAATTATTGCCTAAGAATTATATCCTTAGCTCCCCCTTCCAGTTCCAGTCAGCTTCTTAGTTATGGGTCTCTTATATTGCCCTTTGGTTTTACTTGCCATAAATTTACTGGGTTTTTTGGGGGGCGGGGGGAGGGACAGCAACATCAGATAGTTTTGTACTTAAATTTTACTAAGGCATGCTGCCTTCATCGGAGGACCTAGCTTATATTGCCAACAATAGACAGTTATGTTGACTCTGGAATATTAGATCTTTCTGGAACGAGAAATCCATTATATGAATATGTGGTTTCAAAGAGCAGAGGTGATAAAACACTTTTCCTTATATGATTCAGTAAAAGTAAGGTTTTAAATATTAACCAAAATATTTAACATGGAGAAGAAAATGCAGTTTAAAATGACTGGAAGGCAAAAAATATCTTTCAGAAAACTTCACAAGTCCAAAATGTGGACAGTTGTTTTGTCTTTTCTGGTTTTCCTTTTCTTTCTTTCTTTTTGTGTGTGTGCGCTACTTTCCTTTTGTCCTTTTTTCTTCTGCTTGTGTTTTCCTTCCTACTGAGGATAACCTTATTACTAACACTCGGCATGGCTTAAGCTTAGCCCTCCCCAACTAGATCAAGTCTATGAAATAATGCTTGCTGCTTTGAATCTGTAGTCAGGGTCTGGTAGTTGTCATGCTGTAAATGTTCACTAGGTGGCGGGAGCGTGCCATGGACCGGCATCTCAAATGCTGCCATTAACAGCAGGTCCACTTACTCTTTTGTAGGCACTGACTCTGGGACCAAAGTATACTAATTTATTCTCCATTCACCTTGTAAACTTCCTACTCAGCTGTGGCTGGGTCTGTCTGGTTTATACAACTATGGAATAGTTGATGAATTTCTTAATGTAGTTGTCAATCTCAAATTACTTTTTTTTAGATTTATTTATTTTAGAGAGAGCAAGAGAGCATGTGTGTGAGCATGGAGGAAGGGGGAGTGGCAGAGAGAGAGAGTCCCAAGCAGACTCTGCACTGAGCTTGGAGCTCATCGTGGGGCTGACCCCACAATTCCAAGATCACCACCTGAGCCAAAACCAAGAGTCGGATGCTCAACCAACTGGACCGCCCAGGCACCCCTCAAATTACTTTATTTTTCATTTTTTAATTTTTATTATTTTTTAAAGATTTTATTTATTTGAGAGAGAGAGCATGCACAAGTCGGGGGAGAGGCAGAGGGAGAGGAAGAAGGACAAGCAGGCTCCCTGCTGAGAGTGGAGCCCCAATGGGGGTTTCAGTCTCAGCCCTGAGATCATGACCTGAGCCAAAGTCAGATGCTTAACTGACTGAGCCACCCAGGCGCCCCTCAAGTTATTTTAACATACTTATGTATTACAGACAGTATTTTCTTCTAAAGATTATTTGCAGAACTCAAAACAAAAAAAAATTTGAACCAGAAATAAAATCAAACATCTAAAACTGCTATGTGTCTGAGAACTATAATTAGGTTATAACTCAATATGAAATTTCATCATAGTCTAAAGGCTGTTTCCCATTAGACTACAGGAAGTTCTGAAGTTCTATACCATCGTTTAAAAAAGGACTTGTATTATTAATTTACAATGACCTGTTGACACAGTTTCACTAAACATGCGTTTCCTTAATGTAGGAGCTGAAGTTGCTCTGGTTGGTGGCTTGAAACTTTTGGCCAGACTATCACTCCTTACGGAACAAGATTTGTGGACTGTTAACGGACTTCCAAATGAAAATAATTCTTCAGATCATCTACCTTTATTGGCTAAGTTCAGACTTGAGCTGTGACTCTTCTTTGATTACATATATACTTTTCTTTCCAATTTACATTCTTTTTCAAAAAATGTAAAATATTTCTTGAGAGTTTGCATGTTTATTTTTGCGCCATGGAGTTTCTGAAGAGGTTATGTTAAATGCTTGAAACAGATGTGAGAAGAAACAAGTTTACAACAATTTTCTTTGTAATACCGAAAAAATATTTTCCTGACAAGTGCGATCCAAACGCTCCTTATTGTAAAAGAGTTGTAAATATTTTTTATTCTAAATCCCAGTAAAATTGACAGTGATTTTTAAATACAGTGCATCCTCTTGAGTTAGTAAAGAATTTCAGTTGATGTTTTTGGCAAGCTTTACGGTGGATCCAAAGTATCTTTGAGTTCTTGCAAACCACAACTCATTTCCCTCCCAGAAGGCCTGATTTCATTGTGAGGACCATCTGTTTGTTGAGTCCGAATTATTTCATCTCAGAAATCACTCACAAGTGTCCAGCCAACCATTTTAGCTTGGTTTTGAGGGGGCTTGATAATGCTTTCTAAAATTGTACAAATTGCCTAATCTGTCTTACTACTCCCCTGAGCCGTGTACTGTGTCTGCCTTTTGTTGGGAGATGTAGGTCACCATTACTAGTGGGTGAGGTGCCGTATACACGCCCTCTTTCCATCCTGTGACAGACCATTCCAGCATGCCTGAGAGAGGCAGAGACTGGGTGAGAGTGCCTTTGTTTCCCTAGCACTTTGTTCTTTGTTTTTTTCTTTTTTCTCTTCAGTTTCAAGAAGAGATCCCTGGGTTGGGGGAGAGTCTTTATTTTTCTGAACCAATTCTGTGGAAATTTATTTTATGAGGAAACTTGTCTTTAGAACAAAGTGGCAGCTGTAAGATTCTTTTGGTTTTGCCTCAGATATTTAGGAAGCCCGCAGAACTAGTAGGGAGATACCAACTTGGAGACCTAATACTCTTAAGTAGTAATTTTAACCATCTTAGTGGTTTTGTTTCTAAGATGTTACTTTGTTTTCTTTTATAATGAGGCAGCAGTGTGAGGTGGTGCTGACATTTTTTTGTAAAGTGGTTTAAGAGCAGGTCTAGTGAGTCCCACAGTTGGTGCTCTGTGAGTGTTTGGATCAAACATTTTAAAACAGAAAAAGTGAACATGTCCTCTTTTTTAGACATTAGGATCAAAGAATTATGCGCATTTTTACTAAGTAGTAATTTTATATTTAATTATACTGAATTATAAAAGTTTTTACAATGGGTGTTCTTCATAGAATGCCTCATCTTAAATTAGAAAGCAGTAGTTACTCCGGGTCCTGGACTCTAAAGGTTTTTGTACTAAAGTATATTTACTACAGTTATTTTTTAAGAAAAGAAATCAAATGACTACCTGAACAAGGCATGTGGGTTATAAGGATTTACCTACTAAAAATCATAAGCAAGTATTTTTAAATGTTTAATTTCTCACCTTTTTGGGTTTTTACTTAGAGTATTAACTGTAGTTCTAAGATTTTCCACATTTTCTAGTAACAGTCTGCAGAATATTGTATGTTCTAATTAGCAGATATTGTCATCATGAAATAATAGTATAATTAATCCTTTTTAATATTGGGGAAAGAAAAATGAAAATTCATTAATCACTGCTTTGTGTTT
Organism: Leptonychotes weddellii; assembly: GCF_054177405.1. Taxonomy (NCBI): domain Eukaryota; kingdom Metazoa; phylum Chordata; class Mammalia; order Carnivora; family Phocidae; genus Leptonychotes; species Leptonychotes weddellii. The sequence continues at coordinate 104,177,498 of NC_138374.1, forward strand.
ATGTGAGTTTATTAACAGATAACTTTGTGTATAGGTCGTTGTTGCTAAACTAACATCTCTGAAAACCTCTGTGAAAATTTAATTTTTTATGTCCTGATCAATATATTGATTTTAGGCCCTTTTCATGTGCTTCACTTTGTAGAGTTAATCCATAAAAATGTTTTCCACTTTAGCCTTTAGAATGTAATAGTATTTTGTGAACTGGAGGCCAAGGGGTCAATGTAACCTTCTCACAGGTTTTTAAAGCTCCACTAAAATTAACTATCCACTTGTCTTTACTTTTTTTTGGTCAGAAGAATTGGTAACTCTCTTGTATTTACCTGCCAAAAGCATTTAAATCTGGTTAATTGCTGAAGCCAAATCACCCCCAATCTGGTACTGGCCAAGTTTTAAAATGGAAAGAGATACTGTGGAGTAAGAAATGTTGGTTTTACTGTACCTTTTGATATCAAGATGCATGTTTGAAATCTTGTCCCTTTTTTTTGGAATTTAGCAACTGTCTGCTTTTAACCCTTTGCTTTCCTAAAAAACCAAGTTAGAGATCCAGAGAGTTCAAGGCGTTGGGGAAACAGAGAATTCAAGTTATTTGCACTTTGTTTCTGTGAATCACCTAATAAATTATTACTCTAGTGCATCTGGGCCTGGAGATTTTGTGGTGGGTGTGCTAAGTGTGTACGCTGGGCTGTTCCCCTTTCTAAACTATTCCATTACCCTAAAGCCTGTATTACTTAGGGTGATGCTAAAATGTAAGTGAATTCAGATGTGGCAAAACAGAATAGTGTTGAATATAGAGTCTGAAAAGTGTGGAAGAAGACAAGGATGAGGGAGTGATAAATGAGTTTACTGGGACAAGTATGTAGTAAAAGGACAAGAAAAAAATAAATCACACCATCTTATGTTTTTGGAAGAAAAACAATCCTTTAGTTTCCAGGATGGTTTTATTAAAGTCCCATGCTGTGTATAAACATACAAGTGATGAGAAAAACATTAACTTGAAACATGCACTTATCTGGCATTCTCTAAAATACCATTATACAAGTTTTCCTTTACTTAGAAAAATACCCACTAAAACAATCACAGTTTTCCTTAAAGATTTAAAAAAAATGTATTGGCCAGAACAAAGTCCAAGAGAATAAACAAGATTCTGAATTGTGTGTCAAAAAAACTGTACAAGGTTGTACATAAAACTATAGCTTACAAAAGCCTTGGGTATAGTAAGAATACAGAATTAAGATTTCCAAAGTTCTATTTACCAATATCTATTAATAAAATCCTTATGAAATAATTGACTTAGAAAAAGTGAAATGCTCATGATTTCAAAGTGTATAGAAAATACTAAATATCACTTTCTGAAATAAAGTATACTCAAAACAGCACAACATGGAGTCTAAAATCAAGATTTCTGTCATCCATTTAAACTTTGCATATATCCCCATAATGGCTTAAGCATAAAATTTCTCTTGCATTTATAACTTTAAAAACTAGACTCAAATCATCTCATAGTTTTATTTTTTATCTTTTGAATAATAGCCAGTTTTAAAATCAATTTTGGGGAGGGGGGTAAATCATGTCATGGTTTTGTTTTGTTTTTGCCTTAATATCATTTTAACTAAATTCCTGCGCTAGAATTTAAGAGTTTGGTGCCTTTCTCACATCTTTCAGAAATCAACATAATTCCATAGGCAATAAAAATAGAATGAAAACTAAGAGCATTTTAAATTACTTTTCATGTTTCTGTGACTAACCCTGGCTCTGGGGGACTGAATCTTAAACTCAAGAAGTGAGTGGAAAAAAGATCAGGTTACTAATTGAATCACCAAACCAGCTGGTGGTTTTAAGGCTTATAAGTCATCATATTAGAACAGTTGGTGTTCCTATCCTTTTACCCTTTTTTGTGGGAAACAAGAGGCTATGCAACTAATGACATTGTATATTTTGGAGGGGACGGTACTTAAATAATACTTGGAAAATCCTATTCCAAGCTCTTAGAATGATTGCAGTGGTAGAAGTTGTATACTTATTAGAGATAATGAAGTGTCAGATTGATAAACATAAGATACATATATCTTGTTTTTCACAGAGAGAGCTAAGTCAGTATTGTTTTAGAAGGAGAATGAATTGACTAATTGAAATACTTCAGTACATGTGGCCATGAGGCTGCAAATGAGTTTGCCTTATGAAGAGATACAAAGATACCTCATCTTAAACTGGAACTGAGAATACTATTCTTAAAGTGATTAAGTTCAGAATTTTTAACTTCTGTATTTTAATCTAATTGAGATGTATACTTACTTGGTCCTTTTCATGTAAAGGACACTAAACTTCCTTCTTTTTCAAGAAAATACCACTTTCTATGAATGCCATGAGTTGTTGTTTTTTTTTTAATGCCATTGAGTTTTAGCATAAAGTGAGCTCATGCACACACGGCCGAGGGATGGAGTCACCTTCAGTGGTTTTACTGGTAAAGAATCTCAGTGAGCAGATTATTTTTCTATTCCCCTTTCTAAAATCAGGCAAAGAAAGCCAGGCACAGAAAGCCAGAGAGGAAGCCCTCAACTGAGATAACACTTCTGTTGACTAGCAGACTTCACTTACATCTGCGCGGTAGTCTCACGAGTTGGCACGGCCGTTGAGCTACAATAGATGAAACGGAAGCATGCTCTTGATGTTGATAACATACAGACTTGGCGGGTAGGGTTCCTCTGTGCGGTCTGCAGTCAGAAGTTACACAGATACACTGTCCATCACGGACTCCATCACGCTCTAAGATGGAACACTGTACCTGAAGACTTTTCCATTTAAGAAAAGGTTCTGCTTCTCTAATTCATCACATTTTCCAATATCAGTTCCTAAATGTCATGAAGTGGTACTTAAAAGCAAGGGACTGGAAAGGGATCACGTCATGCCACATTTGGTCTTAATATAAGACATCAGAACACCTCTCTGACAACAGTGAGTCCTTCAGAATCAAGGCCTGACTCAGAGTTTAAAAATCAGATGGACGTAAACAGAAAGGTTAACTGGTTCTCAAGACTCTGCTGATTGATTCCTGGCCTCTGCCTTTCTGAGTGTGTGATTGTCGGAGGTAATTGCAAAACTGCTAAATGTGTGTCACAGTGCCATGACCTCTTGTGCTTTTTTTGCTGGAGTTTGCAAAGTTTAAATGTTAGTGACAGAACACAGACTACCTTCTGATCATGCTTTTTGTTTTGAAAGAACAAAAAACCGCTGTCAGTGAATGCTTTAAGAAATATTAAGAAAGAAGTAACTCCAAGGTCCTGAAAATAGTTTCCTGTATTGCCAGAATTTCAGTGCTTTTTAGTAAAACACTTGATATAATACCTTAACTCCCATTATGTGTGTACCAGGAAAAAATTCCAAACTTTGTGGAGATCCCCATTGGAAATACTGGGGAAACAATACAAATAGAATATATATAAAAAAAAAAAACAACAAAACCATTAAGTTTGCATATCTGATGTCAAGATGCTGAGGTAATATTGACTGCTTAAAAAAAAATCCCACCAATCTTTGCCTCTGTTATTGCTGAAAAAAGACATTAATACTGGCTGAGTTACCTTACTATATCAAAAGTGGGAGGGAGGGTTTCAGTAACATATACTACTGGTGAGGAGGCATCATGTTCAAAAGCAAGGAGACAAAAAGTAGGTCAATGGGAAGATAGAAAACTACGGTTACATATTTCCCTTTCTATCTGTAGTGAGGGAGACAGTCCAACCCCGATGGGGTTTCTTACTTCGGCCTTTTCCTGGTGGCCCCTTGGTGAATTTCAACATTAATTGTTACCACCCACTCAGATTCCATGTCCAAGTGAATCCTTAAAAATAAAATCCACAGGTTCTCAATAAATAGTTGCAGTTCCTCCTAAAGACGCTGGGGTAAAGTGCAGAGAGAAGCACCACGGAAGCCCTCTTACTGGCTGATATGGCTTGCCTAAATTCGGATTTGGTAGCCCACCTCATTCAGCGTGCTAAGGTCAGCCACATTCTTCTCAGGCAGTGCAGGCCTAAGGGTCAAAGGAAGATGGTGGGGGAGAGGGGATGGGATAGAGAAAGATCACTTAGTATTTGATTCAGAGAACTCGACTTTGTTCTCCTGACCCTTCAGATGCTTGCCCCCAGCCCGCCCCCCGCCCCTACCCCCGCCCCAGCCTTGGTTCCCAGCGTGACCTCGTGTTCTCAAGTCCACTTTGATGGGCTATGTAGGGAACATTTTCACAGGCTTTTCAATGTAGAGCTGAAAAAAACTGACAGGTTGCCGAATGAGTTTGTCCAACTTGAAGCCTGAAGCCTGCGTTCCATCACACTAACTTCTGAAACCCAGTTATCTGTAAACCTTGCAAAGGTCTAAAAAAATCACATGTAGTCCAGTAGAACTAAAAACCTCAGCCAGACTCTCCCTGAAACCTTGGCTTCCTGGTGCTCGTGCCCTGGGGGAAACCCAGCAACTACAAGACTTCTCAGGTGCCAGATTGGCACGGAGAGATGCTTGGCTATCTTTGATAGAGGATTACTCTTCCAGGCCTCGGTGCATAAAATTGGGGCGGATCCTTTACAACTCATCTGAAAAAGCATGTCAATGTGGAAAATCATTCCGTGGCAAATCCTCTCTTCTCCCTAAATACATTTTCCAAAGTACTAGTAAGCATTTATGTGAAGTCATGTCAGAAAATACTTCAAGCTGGAAAAAGAAAATCAGTAAGCACATCACCTGTCTTCATTAAAGACATTTCCTCAATGATTTCCCGATATAAAAGTACGCCCAAGCATTCTCCCGACTTCTCTCACAGTTTTTCCATTTCTTAGCCTCCTACCTTCTCTGATAAGAGAGAACGGAGCTTCTGAACCAAGTTTAGCAGGTTCAGTATGGCTAGAGAGCTCTAATTCCAAAGTTTCACATTCAGCCATTTTTACCAGAAGACTGAAGATATTTTTAGGATACACATGACCCTTGTTTTAAGTGTTTGAAGAAAAGAGACCAAAATGAAAATATAATGGTTTCTTGGTTTATCCTTTGAAGGGTTTCCTAACAACAAATAGATTTCCCCCGGCAGGAAGGTGCTCCAACTCACAGAGCCAGAAATCAACAGCCAGCTAATGTCGACGGGGCCGCTTAAGGACACGAGGCTCAAATTTTGGCAACAAGTTCTACCGCCTACATATTATTCTCTCTCTGTCTCTCTGTCTCTGCCCACCTCCATCTCCTCTCCCTCCCTTCCTCATCACCCCTCCCTCCCTTTCCCTCAACAGCCTATGAACATCCCCTCTGAACCTGATTATTCAAAGTGGTCAAGAAACCTTCCCTGACTTGCTACTTGGCATTACTAAGGAACTTGTAAACTTAACTCATCTCTGTGTTGCATGAGGCTGATTTCCCAGCGTGACCATGTGCCCTGCTTTACTGGTCAGAATCATGCCTCTCGTTTCTTTGTGTCTCTGCTCATGGTGCCCGGGGTGCACAGATGATGCTGACAAATATGGCCGACAGAGGACAGACGTCCTCGGACTTGCTTGCATGTAGGCCCCTGCTCACTGTACCAAAGAGCTCAAGGCTTCTGACCGGAGCAATGGTGTCCTCCAGCCGTACGTGCCCTAGAGATCAACAGAGCCACTGGTAGAGTGGACCCCGGGGACCACTGTAAGGACCATTCTTGAGTTGGCAGCTAATGGGAGCACACTTCCAGCTGAGGGTTCAAACTTAAATTTATATCTCTATCCTAGTCCTCAGCCCGCTAACGTGGAGAGAACTAGGGCTCTTGCAGACAAGTCCGGTTCAGAGTCCATTTGTATCTAATCCATTTTCTTTCTTTTTTTAATTATTATTTTTTAAGATTTTATTTATTTGACAGAGAGAGAGGGAGAGAGACAGCACAAGTAGAGGGAGAACCAGGCTTCCCGCTGATCAGAGAGCCCGATGTGGGACTCGATCCCACGACCCCGGGATCATGACCTGAGCCGAAGGCAGATGCTTAATGACTGAGCCACCTAGGCCCCTCTAGTTCAGTTTTCGAAAAGCCTGACATAGAGTCTGTTTTGTTTCCTTGCCTGAGGTGTGTCATCTTTTCAAACAGCGAATATGGGACTTCCTCCTTCAGGTAGACTCCCCATAAGTTAGCATCACCCTAAGGCAAAAGAGGTTAGAAAGGCAAATCTACTTCCCCCCTCCTCCATGTGCCCCACTTTTAGAAAATTCAGCAATCAAAAAAAATTCACTTGCCGAAGGATAAGCTTCAAGTATCCCTAGGATAAGCTTCAAGTATCCCTATGCATTCCTCGCTTTACAAAAGGATTAAATGGGGGGTCATTTCCTAGAACAATTAAAATATAATTTCCACACTACCTTTCCTGGTGGTTGAACTACGTGCACATATGTTCCTTATCCAAATATAAATCACATTTGCAGTGAATGGATTTTTTCTTTTTCTTTTTTTTTTTTTTAAAGATTTTATTTATTTATTTGAGAGAGAGAGAATGAGAGACAGAGAGCATGAGAGGGGGGAGGGCCAGAGGGAGAAGCAGACTCCCCGCCGAGCAGGGAGCCCGATGCGGGACTCGATCCCAGGACTCCAGGATCATGACCTGAGCCGAAGGCAGTCGCTTAACCGACTGAGCCACCCAGGCGCCCCAATGGATTTTTTCTTTATCTGATGCTTTTAATGATCTCTGCGGGGCAGAGTCTGTTAGTTGCCCCGCCACGTCCACCATCCCCTTCTGCCTTAGTACAAACCCGCTTTTCAGCCGGCCACAGAGCTGCCAGAACACAAACCACGTTTCCCAGCCTCTCTGAAACCGGTCAGGCGTCGGACTAAGGTGTAGCCACTGAGACTGACGTGGAGGTTACCAGACACCTCTTCCAAAGGCAAGAAGCATGGGCCCTTCGTGGGTTTCCCTGCTCTCTCTCCTGTCTTGTGGAAGTGATGGCTGGAGTGCGGCCCCCAACGTGGGACACTGGAGAGGCCCAGCAGGAAGACGCCCCCTACCGCCTCAGTTGAGCCACTTTCCCACGTTGGTGAGCCCCCGGCTAAGTCCTAGCTTCACCCCGACCTTACCCGCCACCAAACCTGGTCCTGACTGGGATCATGTCCGTCCGTTAACTCACTGAGACAACGCCAAGTCCGATGCCAGTCATGGTGGGTGCCGAGTGGGCCTGAGGAAGGTTCACCTGGGGAGTGAGCACACGTTCCTAGCAAGTTCTCTAGAATTCCACTCGGGAGAAGTAGCCACACCCTACACAAAGTCCGGAGACTCATGTGTAAGAGTCTGTCTTCTTCCCCAGGGCCCTGCACCCCGTGCAGGACCTACGCCATGGCGGCTCTTCACATCTCCCATTGTCAAGAGTAAGCAACAACTCGTGCTCAACAAGAGGATCCCCGTTCCAGGGGCCTTTGCAGCACACACCAGTGAGCTCACCCCAGTTCCGGCACCTTTCTTCCCAACCTGGCCTCTTTCTCAGCACCGAGTTACACGTCTCCTTCTCCGAAACTCTGAGAAATATGCTGCCCTTCCTGTGTGAGAAGAGCGCTCGTAAGACACCAGCCTAACATGCTTTCCCGGGTGGTGGAGCAGGTCTGTGCTGACCTCTTTTCTCTCCCTCAGTCCCCGGACCAACGGCGCCTGCTGGGAAGTCAGCGGCAGGACAGGCTGCAGGGTCCGGGGGTCGAGAGGAGGACGAAGCCTAGCCGCTCGGCCCTGGGATGGGGGCTCGCCTGGGATCCTGCTGCAGCTAGCCACCGGCATGCTGCCTCCTCAGAAGCCAGTGTTCGCCCACTCACCGAACTCTCTCACTTTGGAGCCCATCGGCCCCCAGGAAACGGAATGTTCACCACACTCTTCCAAGTGTGTGTGTTCCTAAAACTTCAGCCTTTACCTTTACCCTTGGTCTGCTACTGGTTCCCTTGGAAACAGATGTACTTTAACTCGGGGGGTCTTTGGCCTCCTTTTTCCTAAACCTTTCCTTAGCACCTCCACCAGTCGCTGCCCCCTGCCCACCCCAGCGGGGTCTTCCAGGTGCTGAGAAATCACCATTATAAATAGTTTCCATTTAGTTGGCCCTTACAAGGCACCAGGCATTGCTCTGAGAGGTTTACGGGGATTAACTGAGTGTCACCATAACCTGATGGGGTTGATACTGTTCCTACCCATTTTACAGAGGAAGAAATCGAGGCACTGAAAGTTAGGGAACCTGCTTAAAGCAAAGTCACATGTTTAGCAAGTGGTGGAGCCAGAACTCCTCCCCGGAATCTAGAGCCCGTGTCCTTAACCATGAGGCAAACGGACCCCATCCTCCCACTCCCCACACAAAGCATCCTCCCAAGCATCGAAGGATGACACCACAACCACTCCCGCTTCTGCACCATGACACGGAATGCCCAACCCCATGCCTTGTCGTCCCTCCATGGTCCAACCCGAACACCACTTCTCCCGCGAAGTATCTGACTTCCTTCCCTCACAACGCATTACTTCTCGCCCCCGTATGCTAGGGCATTTTCTCTAGTACATCTGCTAAAGAATCCTGCAGGTTCCTACTCCTCATGCCTGCCTCAGAGACTGAACAAATTGAGAACAGGGATCCAGTCCATTCAGCTATGAATCCCTCCTGTTGAGTAGCCTGTTCTCAATTAAACCTGGGTCAAGTTCTCATTAACATGTAAATGGCGGAGAGGGCTTCATTATGTTCTCTTTATCATGGGATATTTTTAACAACGTCCTAAGCCAGGAATTCAAGTCACCATGATGACATTCTAAGAACTAACAAGTTTTCCTGTACAGGACAGGATTTATCTTACCAAAGCCGCTTGGGGAACCTGCCTACTTTGAAAAGCTGAATGTGGATCTGCAAGCACAGAGAGCTGGAGGGCTTCCAGAGGAAAGGGACTAGGTTGTCCCCTTCCTCTGTAGCCCACCCGTCCCCCTGCCCCCTATGTATCCAGAACCCAGGGAAGAACAAAAGGCTAATACTGCCAGAAAAGGATTCAACTGAGATCCCCGGTGAACTGCCTGAAAGAGGAAACCCTTTTCTCTCCCAGCGCTGCTGGCTGCAATCCCCTGGCCTGGCAGAGGGCATAAGTGGGTTATCATAGCCTGCCACTTGCCCGTGGGCCTCAGCCAGAAATCCTGCTCCCTCCTGGCCAGCAGCTCGTTTCAGGGCCAGAGCTGGGTGAGCTTGTGCGTGAAGAGACCTCTTCCAAGCGCTCCCCTGGCTATAATTAGAATTCTGCAACGGATTTATTTTTAAGACACACAAGCACCAGGATGATGATTCAGCCAGATCTGCACTTGCCCAGAACCTCTCATCAGATCCACGGTTATTATTTTAGACCGAATAATCAATGTCTCCAAACCCCTCCCTAGTCCACACAAGGGAAAACATCTCCGAGGATTTCCTAGTGAAGGGCTTTCAGCCCGCCTTCTGTTTTAGGGGAAGCAGGGAAGGGAACTTTAAGTTTCCGGTTAATAGACTTTGTGGAAGGAAGGGGGGGTGGGGCGCTTCTCTCAGCACACAAATGGATAATCCCAGCCTCGTCTGTTGTCACATAAATATATCCAGGGTGACTTAGGGTGGATGGCCTGGTCCCAGGTGTCCCCTTCACCCCACCCTCAGGCTTGCATTCCTGGAGCTAGCTACAGCAGAGGCTGTTCAGAGGGGAGGTAAGTTGAGGAGGACAGGATGGTGGTTCCATAGAGAAGGTATTCTGTAGCAGGGAAACCTTAGTTTTCCATCCTTGTGACACATGGTGGAAATTCACACTCTGGATTTTTTTTAAGTAAGCTCTACGTACAATGTGGGGCTTGAACTCACGACCCTGAGATCAAGAGTCATATGCTGTACTGACTGAGCCAGCCAGGGGCTCCCACACTCCCGATTTTCAATGTGATCTTTTGTTCCAGGTAGCTGGGAGTAGATATGGGACTTTTAGTTTTCCAGTTTGTCTCAATCTTATATGGCTTGTGACTCGTTGACTTGATCCAAGTCCTTCCGAAACCTTGACAGTCCGGGGCGAGTGAACCATCTCGTGGGTGGGCAGTGGCCCCTCGAGTCTTGCACACAACCTGAGGCAGCCTCAGTGTCCAGGGAGAGCTTGGCTAGATTCTATGTTGGTGTCAGTGAAGCCACAAGGAACCTCAGAACCAGAAAGTTCATGGCAGCATGTTGGGGACCGAGTGGGGACATCGTGTCCTAGGGCTGAACATACCAGCTGGTGTGTGTCTGTGTGAGACTGGGTTTAAGAAAAGAAGCAGTAACGCGGAAGGAGAGCCTACAAGCTTCCCGCCAAGCTCCAGCCCCCATCCCTTTTCTGCCCTTCTGACTAAGGCCTGAGTCTGGGGCACCCCTCCCCCCACTTCTCAACCCCCGCCCCCCTCCCCTCAGCAGCTGCTGGGGAGCAGGGTCAGCAGGCCTGAGTGGCGGCTGGGAGGGGAGGGCAAGGCTCCTGCAACTTGCTGGCTGCTTACTCACCCACAGGACTTCATTAAGTAACACTTTGTGCCAAGTACCTTGTAGGTCTCGGGGTTACACCAGGACAAACAGCAGCTCCTGCTCTCCCTGGACCCGAGGTCCATTCCCTTTCTTCTGATGGAAATTTGCCTCTTGTTTCTCCCGTATGAGTAGGATACACTTGGGGGACACGGCCCATCTATGTCCAGTTCAGGGCTGCCTGATTGGGAGGCACGGGCCACCCATCTATTCATGCTTCTTACTCCTGTGTCCCCTGAGGTCACAGCCCTGGAGGGTGGGCAGTGTGCATGCCCATGTGTTCACCCACTCACCCTCACGCACAAACACACCCAGGAAGACCAGGTTGGCTCTATTCCTTGTGGACTCGGGATTCTAGAAAGGGATATACAGTAAGGATGCAACTCTAACATGGACCTCTCGGTCCTCAGTGTTAAGTGTGTGGGACAGATTAAATCAGGGATGGTGCTGGCCCAGCATTTACAAGTTCAAGCAGAGACCCCAGGCCTTCCTCTCTTGTCTAGTCTGGCAGGAATCAGGTCAGGCTGGGCCCCGAGTTAGGACTTATGACCTGTCTGGGTAGGCCTCAGTTGGAGGGCCACGGGAGGGGGAACTGGTTCCTTCCAACCTGTCACTGTCATTCCAAGCCCGTCCTGCTCCTCGCTCACATTCGCCACTTCCCAGGACAGTAGGTACCCTGCTGGCAGGTGCGGGGGGGCTGACAGCTGAAGCTGCTATGCACGCATAAGAGATTCGGCTCAGCAGAGACTCTCCAGGCCCTGCCCCTTCTTTCAAGGCCTGCAGAGGTAGGAGGCTCTGGCCAGAGACCAAGAGCCACAGGCCACTGTCTGAGATTCCAGGGCACAGCCTCTTCCCCTTGCTGTGATGGAGAACCCCTCTAGCACCCCCCAATGGTGTCTGACCTCCAGGAGCCTCTTTGCTCACTCAGGTCAGGAGGTCTTTGCTGATACGACTCATCATCCATCCTGGTTTCTCCAAGCGTCCCCAGGGACCCCAGACTCTATGAAATCCCAGGAGAGCTAAGCTGAGCAGTCCTTTGTCTGGGCTTCTAGTAGGAAACTCCACATCATCCAGGAGGCTGACTTCTCCCTCTCCTTCCACAACCATTCTACTTCTCTCCCTCCCTCTCTCTCTCTCTCTCTCTCTTTTGCTTCCCCTCTACTTTCCTTGCTAAGGAAATTATCTCCTTTTCACCTCTGGGGACATTTTCTCATCCGGAATGGAAGAATGGAATGACTTCTTGGGCCTCATTCACAATATCTTCAATGTGATTAAACCATGGAATCAAACTGATTCTCTATGACTTCATTATGACTTCATGGCCTCACTCGGGCAACTGCCTGGAGGCATCATTGCGATCCTTCAAGACAGAAGGGAGCAGGAACTCCACTGTCTAGCTTGGGGCCAGCAGTGAAAGGAGACCTTATCTTAAGATGGGGCTTAGTAACCTCTGTGACCCTGAGGGTCTCCAGCAGGGTGAGCGAAGCCCCCTAGAGCCACAAACCGCCACAGAGACAGATGACCAAGAAGGGAAATCAAAGAGGGAAAAAAAGGGAGGAATAGAATCATAAATAGCAAAGAAGAGCAGTGGAGGGACAGAGGGGGTAAAAGAGGAGCCAGAGAGCGGAGAGAGAACAAAGACATTCTCAGGGGTCCTTAGGGACTCTTGCCCCACTTGGGAAGAATGTTCCACGTGGTCATTCCAATTGGCATGAGCTGCTTTCATGCTGACATGGGCAGCCCAGCCAGAAACCTGCCGTCTGCGCACGCCTACGCTCCCGGGTTGTGGCCATAAGCAGTAAGCCAAGACGTGTGGACTGGCAGAGACAGAAAGGACCCCAGGGAGCCTTCGTGGTTCTGCGTAGGGGAACTGTTGGCATTTTAAGTGGAAAGGTTCTTAATGGGGGAGGATGAGCTTCGCAGGAAGTTTACCATCCTTGCCCCTCCCTGGGATCTCTCATTATAATAAGCAAAAACCTCCCCTCGTCCCACCTCATTTCTAACCCTTGTCCCCTAGGGTGTCCTGGCTGCTGCTGAGAAGCGACTGGCAAGGGGACCGAGGCCCAGCATTGGGAAGCAGTTGGTAGAAGTTCACGCCAGCCTTTAAAACGTGGGTCTCAACCTTGATCTCCTTGTCTCTTTTAGAACCATTTGACTGCTCTGTGTGGAAGGTGCTTTAAACACTCCTAGGGGAGCAGAGGATGACAAAGGACTGGTGGGTGGAGGGTGGGGGAGTCCGTTTCCCTCTCGAAACCTTGCCCTGAACCGACACCTCGTACAGCCTTTGCTGTTTGCCCTCCCACCCCGCTGACTCTTCTGTCAACCCAGTGACACCGATCTTCCTTTCCAGAAGGATTATTCAGACCAGTGCAAAAATGGAGAGGAATGCAGGGCTGGAAGTAGCTGCAGCTGTAGGGGTGAGGTAGGCAGGGATAGAATGCCACTAAAATTATCCCAGCATAGAAAGGCGCTGGGGCCCCACAGCTGATGGGCCTCTTGCCTGTTATGGTAATAGTCCACCCTTGGGCCACTCCCAAGCTTCATTATGGCACCCAACACATTTAGAAATGATTTGATGGCCTTATGTAATGCTGAAAAAAAATAACACAGTGACAGAGCCACCAAGCCCTTCCTAGTCCCAGCCATTCTACCGTAGGATGCCCAGAATTTTGGTGGAGTTATTGGGTCACAACCAGATGCGTCCCTTTCTCATTTCCTCGCCAAATCAAGATCACCTGGAGAAAAGCCTGCTTGGTGAAGGCCAGAGGTAGAAGCTGAGAAGAGGCTCTCCTCCAGACACACCTCTAGGAACCAGGGTGTCCTGGGCTCTAGTCTATGGCAATGGCAGAAGCTGGGATCTGGAGGGGGCAGGAGGGGCTTGGTGCTTCCGTCCTTCTTGTCCTCCCTGTCTCATGCAGCCCTTCATTTTACTTTCAACTCTTCCCTTTCTGTCCTCTCGAGCCCCTGTGATCCCCTACCCAGCCCTGCAACTCAGAAAGCAGGATTTAGGAGGAATTAGTAACACCTTGTAACACCTCAGTCCACTTCAAACTTCAGCCACGATGTTTGACCTCTAGAAACCCCTCCTGACCTCCAAACTCGGAAAAGAAGGGGCTTCAACTACCAAGGATGGCCACTGTCTTCCCGGATTTGCTCATACGAAATGGTCCACAGGAACCCACAAGCCACCTGGGCTCCCTTGATGGTCAAACTCTTCCAAAGCCACCCCGCCCCGGCTGTGAAAAAGAAAATCCCTAAGACCTGACCCACTAGGGAGAGTTCGTGGAGGGAGACTCCTGGGAACCAGTGCCGTGCCCAGGAGAAAGGGCTGCGGGGTTCTGGGGCTGGTCACAGCCACTCTTCGCCATTTTGGAAAAGTTTATGTTTTCATTCAACCACGAGCCATCACCTCTGTGCCCCTGGGGCCTGCCTGCTGGGGCTGGGATCGACTTCGGGGCGTGGAGGGAAGACGGTGGTGGAACGGAACCCCCATCTTCCTGCAGGTCTTCCTTTCTGACCCCTCCGGTGACTACTGCCCTCTCCCTACTGCCTTTCTCCCCATCCCTGGGCCCACTTCCTGCTTCCAGCCAACAGGAGGGATGAGGGCGAGTGGGGCCCCGACACTAGAAAGTAGCTTTGCAGTCACAACTGCGGCAGTCTAAGAGCTGTCCTCTGTAGGTGCAAGTGTGGTCCCTTGCCTTGGCTGCGTGACAAAGCAGCCAGAGATTAGGGTATGGGCATGGCCAGTTTCCCTTCCTGGCCCCTAGAAGAATGACCAGCCAGGCTCCGACCAGCGTGTCTTCAGTGGAGCCCAACCATGGGGGTCAGGCCGGGGTCACACCCTCTAACCTCACCCCAGCACCTCAGGCTCCAGAGGCCCAGGCAGGACTGGGCAGAGCTGGGCCCCGGAATCACACTCGGCCTCCTCTGCCCCCCTCAGCAGACCCAGTGCCTGCACCTTGACATTCTGTTGTTTTTTTTTAAAGCCAACCCCCAAATCAGTTCTCCCATTCTGACTGATCAAACCGTGGCTCTCCAAGAGTGGTCCCTGGACCAGCAGCATCAGCATCACCTAGGAACTTGCCAGAACAGCCGGTCCTCGGGCCCCATCCAGATCTGCTGAATCACAAACACTGGGAAAGGGGCCCCGAAGTCTATTTAAACAAGCCCTCTGGGGATTCCGGGCTTGCTGAAGTTTGAGAACAGGGTGTAGGATCCTTCTATCTATCCTCACCTGGGCCCTTGTGCTGCATGCAGCCCCTTCTCCACCCCGTGCAGATAACCCACCTGCTACTCCTCACTCCCACCCAATGACGCACCTCCTTCACCAGCAGGATAAAAGCCACTGAATGCACAGTCTGTCAACTTCTACGTCCTCATCTACCTGACCTTAAACTCTCCCTCATTTTCCCCCCTTCCTTTGCTCCTAAGATCTTCACAGCTGGCTTCTGCAGGTGCGGACAGGCCCCTTCACACTCCCGATCCATCCTCTCTGCCTATTCCTCCCCCATCTCCTGTTCTGGTTCTTCTTCCTCCGGGCTACTCAGGGCCTGACAGCGCTTCCTTCCTTCCTCACCGATTTATCCAGCTATCGCTTCAGCTGTCACTTCTAAGTAGATGGTTCTGATGTCATGATCTCTATTCCTCAAGCTCCAGATCTGCATTCTCAGCGGCTTCTAGGATGCTCCCCCGGGATGCCTGAGAAGCGGCTCAAATCCCACAGTCCAGGCTCCAAGGCACCTTCTTCCCCTACTGTTCTCAGACCACCAGCACCTCGCGTGTCCTCTGACTTCTGTCTCCACAGCCAGTGTCTGAGATCGTGTTGGCTTTCCCATCCCTGGGCACTCATGGGAACTTTTTCTGGTTAAAAACTTCACAGGCGGGCGCCTGGGTGGCTCAGTTGGTTAAGCGACTGCCTTCGGCTCAGGTCATGATCCTGGAGTCCCGGGATCGAGTCCCGCATGGGGCTCCCTGCTCGGCGGGGGGTCTGCTTCTCCCTCTGACCCTCCTCCCTCTCGTGCTCTCTGTCTCTCATTCTCTCTCTCTCAAATAAATAAATAAAATCTTTAATTAAAAAAAAAAACTTCACAGGCCTTGGACTGCAAAGTTCCAGTGGATGCAAGTAGAACAGATGCGACAGCACTCGTCCGAAACCCCACACGGCCGTCCCGCGCATCAGTGAGTCAGGTGGCACGCTCAGGACTCTGGTTTAGAGGGCAGAGCGGGGCTTTATTGACTGCTCGATGTCTGCTGCAGACTGCGAGCTCCGAAGGGAAGACTTCGCCCTCCTGGGGCAGCAAAGCTAACCAATCAGAGGAAAGGGCCCCTCCCCTGCTTCTTGGGTGACCAGACTGCCACTTCTGGGTTGCTGGCTGCATGCTTCGTGACCCTCCGAGGAGGGTTTACATACGCACAGTCCTCTGAGACAACTGTTACTTTGTTCAGGGACGCCAATGACGGGATGACTGCATCAGAGAGGGGGAGAGCTAGGGTTACGGTGAAGGTCAGGGTCAAGAGGCAAGGGTGGTGGTCAGCATCGGGGGCAGGATTCGGGTCAGAGGCTTCTGCAAAAATCTGAAGTCATCCTGCTCTCTAAAGGGACAAAGCCATGCTGAAGCCCCCTTGTTCTCCAGCTTCTCTTGCTGCAGGAGCTCCCCAACCCCCCCCCTTCCTCCTTCTCCTTTCCAAGCCCGGACCCCAGTCATCTTAGCCAACACCTCTGGCTGTAGATTCTGCACCCTGGGTTCAGCAGTGGGAAGTAGAATGGGGACAAACCGAGAACCTTCCTCGGAACTGACACCACTTCATCCCGCACTGTTCTTCCAAAGACAGAACCAACACTTCCGTCCCCCTCCCCCTTCCCAGAGCCAGGGGACCTGGGTTCCAGCCCCAGTCCCATCACTGACCAGCTACAACACAGCATAAGATAACAAACCTGGTTTGTGTTCTTGTTTCTTCCTTTGACAGTGAAAACGAAAACTCTCCCTTCTTACTCTACAGGATTGATGTGACGATAACGACATGCTTGTATTAAAGGCAGTTCACCATGAACAAATCGCTCTCACTATGTCTTCTAAGTTGATCCTACGACTCCTTGAGAGAGAGGCAGCGAAAGCATTTTTACCCTCTTGGACGAATGAGCAAACTACGGCTCCTGAAAGGCTTGCCCAGGCCGCAAGGCTACGGGGCGGCTGAGCTGAGGCTCACCCCGGACCTCCGGGCGCTGTACCACACCGTCCCTGGCTCGGCGAGAGCCTCCTGTGACCCGGCGTGCTGCTGGTATTAATAAAAGTGGTATTTTTTCCTGCTGTGTAATCATGGCCCAAATATCTGCCAGTGGATTATCACTGGTTACTTTGGGCCTCCTCAGCTTCTCCAATCTGTCAGTGCTCAAGTGAGTCATTTTGACCTAAGAAGTAGGTGTGGGGGGCGCCTGGGTGGCTCAGTTGTTAAGCATCTGCCTTCGGCTCAGGTCATGATCCCCGGGTCCTGGGATGGAGCCCCACATCAGGTTCCCTGCTCAGCAGGAAGCCTGCTTCTCCCTCTCCCCCTGCTTGTGTTCCCTCTCTCACTGTGTCTCTCTGTCAAATAAGTAAATAAAATCTAAAAAAAAAAAAAAAAAAGAAGAAGTAGGTGTGGAATCTCTGGCCTCGGGGCTAAGATGGGGGAGGGTAGAGTCAGCAAGGGAGAGGAGGAGCCTGCAGGTATTTCTGATGCCATGATCCAAAGAATGATTGTGATTTCTGCCGGGCACAGAGGGCTACAGGGTTTTAGGAGAGTTTCCTCAGTTTTAACAATCCGATCTTCTGGCTGAGGGAACTTAAGCCCGGGACGCTTACATGACAGGCCTCACGTCATGGGGCTCACAAGGAGCTGAGCTGGCCCCAGACCCAGGCTTCCTAAGTCTACATCCCCTGCTCCTCCCACGAGGTCAGGATTTCGGGGTATCCTTCATCTCTTGCGGTCTGGAGCCTGTCCCTTCATCTGAGTCTACAACTGGCAGGCGGCGGCCGCAGAGCAACGGGGTTCATGTGCATAGTGGATCCTTCTCCCCAAGGGATGCCCCCTGAACGAGGGGTGGTCCTCTCAGAGATCTCCGTCTGCTTCAGATGCCATGCCCAGGACACACCTTTGTCCCCACGGGCCAGGACAACCCCACGGATGCGTGTGTTGGGCCCCGAGCCGGGGAAGAGAAAATACTCACGACTTGTCTCTCCTGCCGAGCCGTCTCGGGGGGCTCGCCTGTCTCCTTCGGGGGGACAGGGACTTCCCCCGGCTTCTCACTTGGGTTGGAGAATGGGCACTTGCAGGTTTCAGGATCTGAAGGAGATGTGAGGAGTTACCCCACTGGCCCCGAAAGGAAACCACCCTCGTGTCTTCCTGCAGCATCCCTGCCCCCAGCCTGCCGTGATCGCGGGGCTTAGGAGGTACCGAGCTGGAAGACCTCCAGCGGGGAGTCCTAATAGATGATCCTCGCGCAGTCTGCACTGGCAAGGAGCAAAGGACCCCCTCCCAGAGGCTGAAATGATTACACCACGCCCCCTTTTCCACAGCAGAGAGGCAGAGCCCCATGCCTCAGCCTCCTGGGGCTGCTTCCAGGTGCTGGGTGCTGTCTTGTGAGGGCAAAGTCCCACCTACATTGCCCCAGAAACCAGCTTGTTCTTCCTCTGACTCTCCCACCCCACACACAGGCACAGAGCGGTTTCAATTTCTCTAGAATCTCTGTTCCAGGTTCCTCAGGGTGAAGAGGACAAGTCCCCAGGCCCTAAACAGAACCAAGCCTGAGGTCAGCAAAATCTCTTTCCCCTGGGGTCCTCCGTGTACACACAGGCTTTCTCTCAGTGACTCCACAAGCCCTGGAGGGACAAGGACAAGCAGGCATGATGTCACCAGGGATGTGACATGGGAGAAGCAAGAGGGGCTTATGAGTGTAGATTCTATGAAGCCAGCACAGTGAATGATTCTTCGCTATTGTGACACCAGGTCAGAATTTTATGCCAAAATGCATTGCAATACATAAAGCAAACCCAAGACATAATGCCACTCTGCAAAAGATTATAAGGCAGGGTGATCTCGTGTGCCCAGAACCTTCCTGGTTTTAAGTACTAAAGATGTCATGTCCTGGGCATGTTTCAGGCAAACTGGAATGACTGGTCACCCTATTATAAAGACCAAAACAACAAAACAAAATGAGAGGCTTAATCTAAAATGACTAACATTTTAGATTTGATTTCATAGAAGGATGTACATGCCAAGACATCGCTTAACTGTAACATCTAAGTTGACTTCAGCTCCAGTGTTTGAAGTAGTCTATACAAAGAGAAACTTTAATTGTCCATGTCAAATAGCAAATGATTTCTATTTTTTGTTTTAATAGGATGGCTACTAAGCAAGATAAACTCAAGAAACTTTTGACTATCCCAGAAACATGGGGCATGAGGCAAGAGGGAGACAGACAGAGGTTGGGGATAGAACTCTCTTGCATCACTCATTCGCCTTCCCAGCACCTACCTTCATTCTCATGTCCCTGGCATATTTCTCCAGCTCCTTCCTTATGTCAGCCCTCAACATCTTTGAGACATTGAGGACCAGCTGCTTCCACTCAATGGGCTGAAAGCTATGAGGCTCATGGGGGACATACAGCCCAATCTTGACCTTCTTCACTGTGTGCAGGTACTTCTTGTAGGAGTCTTCAAAATCAAAGATGAGGTCACTCAGAGTCCGAAAGGTCAACGGCTTGTCCATCAGCTCAGCCCTTCGGCTCATGCCCAGTGAGCCATAGTGGCCATTGCAATAAATCCCCAGCACAACGTGGTGAAAGTAGTTTCCTGAGAAGTAGGTTTTAAAGCTGATGGGGAATCGCTCGATGGAAGGCTGTCCATTGGTTAAGTATCTTAGACCATCTGAGTCAAGGAAGAGAAGGGAGGCCTTGAAAATTCAGAGCTTGGACTCCCAGGAAGGGAAGTGGCCCAGACAGGCAAAGTAAGTGTCCATCCCTCTGCCTCTGAGGCCCACATCTAACCTATCCAGACTAATCCTTTTAGAAAGGATTCACTTGATATCTTTGAGTACTTATTATATGGTGCATACTGAGGCCAAATTAAAATGGGACAATGAGAAAAACTTGCCTTCTACTTTAGTAATTAAATAAATGCAAAACAAGATCATGGCTTTTCCCCCTCCCTTGGTTTTCTACAGGGATGATGAGTATTAAAGACTTTTTTTATGTAATCAGAATGACGTTCTCAGACATTAATTCTGGCTGGAGTGTGTGGGACAGAGCCAGAACTGAAGGCCTCTGCAATGTTCCAGGAGAAAAATGAAAACCAGAATCAAGGCAAGGCAATGAGATGTAAAAGAAACAGACCGGGGCGCCTGGGTGGTTCAGTCGGTTAAGCATCTGCCTTCAGGTCTGCTTCTCCCTCTACCCCTCCCCCCTGCTTGTGATCGCTCTCTCTCAAATAAATAAATAAATAAAATCTTAAAAAAAAAAACAAAAACAAGAACAGACTGGTTGATTATCTGGAAGGGAAGGCATCAGAACAGGTCACACCTGCCCCTCATCTGTTGCTCTCATGGACCCCAGCACACCCATGCCAACAGCCTTGGGTACCACACAGAAAGCTGCCTCCAGCACCCGAACCTCAGGCTCCTCATTCCCCAAGGCACTTGGCGTCACAGATTGGCTTTCTCCACTTATCAGCCCATCTGGATCGAGCAACCCAGCCTCTTACCGTTGTATCGGTTTGGGACCAGCTACCCTACAGGTGCAGCGTCATGTAACTACCCCACTGACTCCACACGCCGGAGCACTGGACAAGAAGTACCACATCCTTCAGCCCATCTCAAAATCCCAGGATAGTCCCGGCAAGGACCCAGTATTTCTGGAGAGGGATGTTGAAAACTCACGGTGTCACTTTTCTGCTGAACACCTGTGGTGACTCCAAGGAGTTTCTAAGGTAAATAATAATCCAGGTGCTCCCCAAGGCAGCTTGTGCCTGGTAAGTGCTCAGTCAGCGGATATGGTTCTCCACTGTCTGAGAATCTGTCTTCACCATTTCTTGCCCCCACTCAAGTGGACTTTCTACCCAGAGGCCAGAATGTTCTATTCAAGCCAAAATTTGGTACGTGTCAACTCTTCTGCTTCAGTTTTCACTGTCTCTCATCTTCTTCAGACTTGGTCCAAATCCCTTACCAAAGTCCTGCCACAATTCAGCCCCTGCTCATTATTCCTTTGTCCGGTT
This sequence comes from Leptonychotes weddellii, assembly GCF_054177405.1. NCBI lineage: Eukaryota > Metazoa > Chordata > Mammalia > Carnivora > Phocidae > Leptonychotes > Leptonychotes weddellii. The sequence continues at coordinate 104,198,236 of NC_138374.1, forward strand.
TCATGCCCCCCACACCCTGGTCCAGCACATGGACCCGCAGTCAACCCGAGACATTTTTGGAGGATACACCGAGACCATAAAGAATCCACGCCCGTGCCCTTGGCACATACATTCCCTCATAATGGGAAGTCATATATAACTGGAAGTCTTAAATGACTTTTAAATGACCTTCACATTACAAAGCTATGAGCCCAATTCAACAAAATGCCTCTGCACATACTCTGCACCACATGACACCCCCTATTGCAGTAGAACTTCTCTTATGGCTTCACTCACATATCAGCCTTCTAGTGCAGGGGATTCAGACCTGGCAGAGATCTTTGGGGTCTTATAAGAATCACGAGTGAGGACGGTGTGGGCTTACTCTCTTTATACAGGCGGCACCCCGACTAGAACAGCCCCACTGCTCTCTCCTCCCTCCTTCCACTCTTCCCCGACCTTCCTCAGTATGAGTTAAGTAGCCCCCCCAACTCAAGAGCCCCTGTAGCACTTGCTGCTCAATCATCCAGCGTTGTAATTGTGTATTTGCATTTTGTTTGCATCTTGTAGGGGCGGGAGTTGTGTTTTGCAGGCTGGTGTCTGTCCCCAAGCGTAGCCTGGTGCACAGAAGTTCTTCGTTAATGCTTGCTGCAAGGATGACCCTCCATTGTGAGCACACCTTCCTTAGGCTCAAAAAGACTGCCTTAGTGAGGGCCAACCCAGGTACCCTTACAAGAAAGAAGCTAACAGAAGCCAGCCCGAAGCCCTGAGGTCAGCCCTGTCCTCTGTCCTCAACTTAAGCACAGATGGCTCCTCGCTATAAAAAGTTACCTGTTGGACGCCTGGGTGGCTCAGTTGGTTAAGCGACTGCCTTCGGCTCAGGTCATGATCCTGGAGTCCCGGGATCGAGTCCCACATCGGGCTCCCTGCTCGGCAGGGGGTCTGCTTCTCCCTCTGCCCTTTTCCCTCTCATGCTCTCTGTCTCTCATTCTCTCTCTCTCAAATAAATAAATAAAAAATCTTAAAAAAAAAAAAAAGTTACGTGTTCTGTCTTCACTTCCTCCTGTGAGATTAACTGGCAGTAAGGGAGTGAAATCACAACCTTCCGAGTCCCCTGACGTCCATTCCTGCTTGTTTTCTGGGGTAAGTTCTCTGGGGCTGGAATAAGGGCATTCCTTAGCTGGTTTAGACAGGATAGCAAGCCCTTACTGGGTGCGGATCTCCTGTGCCAGACAGCCTGCAGACAGGGCTGTGGAGCCAAAGATGAAGCCTGTCGGGGAGACAGACTCAAATGGACACAACATGATCAGTATGGTAGCTCCTCAAAAAAAAAAAAGAAACAAACAAAGAGTTGCCACACGATCCAGCAACTCCACTTCTGGGTGTGTACCCACAAGAATTAAGGGACGCCTGGGTGGCTCAGTCGGTTAAGCGTCTGCCTTCGGCTCAGGTCATGATCCCAGGGTCCTGGGATCGAGGCCCGCATCGGGCTCCCTGCTCCGCGGGGAGCCTGCTTCTCCCTCTGCCTCTGTCTCTCTCTCTCTGTCTCTCATGAATAAATAAATAAAATCTTAAAAAAAGAATTAAAAGCAAGGACTCGAACAGGTATGTGCATACCCATGTTCACAACAGCCAAAAGGGTGACGTGACCCAGGTGCCCCCAGATGAATGACTGGATAAACCAAATGTGGCGTATGACATACAACGGAGTAGTATTCTGCCTTAAAAAGTTAGGAAATTATGACTCGTGCTACAACACGGATGAACCTTGAGGACATCAGGCTCAGTGCAATAAGCCAGTCAAAAAAGGGCAAATACTGTATGATTTCACTTTCTGAGGTACCTGGAGTAGTCAAATTCAGAGAGATGAAAGTAGAATGATGGTTGCCAGGGGTCGGGCGGAGGGAGGAAAATGGGGAATTAGCATTCGACGGGTGTGGCATTTCAGGTGGCGGAAGATGAAGTTCTAGAGATCGCTGGTGCCCATTCTTTGCAATGTCACTCAACTGCGCCTTAGACATGGTTAAAATGGTAAATTTATGGTATCACTATTTCACTGCAATTAAAAAAACCCACATTCACAATACATGTACGTCAAGCCACTACGCTGTTCACCTTAAACTTACACAGAGCTCTACGTCCACGGTGTCTCGGTCAAACTGAAAAGAACCACCCCAGCGTGATGTGTGCTGCGAGAGAGACAAGCCCCGCACCCCCAGGGAGAGCAAAGAGGCCACGCGGTGACCACACCGAAATTAGTCTTGTGGGACAAGTAGAGTCAGCCACATGGAGAAGAGGGAGGGAGGAGGGGATGTCACAAGTCGCCATCGCTAGGATTTGTTCCATCTTTATGGCCATCAGGAAAGCCATGGGACCTGGAGCAAGTGGGCCCAGAGCAGGCAGGGACAAGGAAGTGTGGCTGAGGGCAGGGAAGTGGCCTGAGCTTTTCTGAGGGAGCAGCCGTGCTCAAGGTCCTGGAAGATCCGCCCAGCATCTAACCCGCCTCTAATTACAAATCTGTCACCTGAATCAGCCATAGCACTTTAGTACCGTGATTAAGCCCCTTCATGGTCAGCGAGGCCCCCCAGATTGCTGCCAGGATTTGGAAGATGAACTAAAGGGCTCTGTAGCGGGCAGGGCTGTGCACGTGTGTGCATGCACACATGAACTGAAGCAAGAGCAAACGAAGGGGCTCTTCCTGAATGAATCCTGAACTCTGGACTAACGTCAAATGAGAGAAAACAAGGAAGGACAAGACGGGGGACTTGGGCTTCCAAGCAGCAACTGAGCTGACCTGTTTCAAAGTTGTTGAGGTGCCATCTGTTTCCCAGGACCCGCAGAGGGGCCTGTAGGTGACACAGACAGATGACCCAAGTCATGTCCTTCACTGTGCTCGAGAGAAAAGCAGGCCATAGGGATGCTGACAAAGAGCAAAGAGAAAAGACAAAGATGCTGTAACTTTTGTAATTCAAGTCTGTGTTTCTTGTCTGTGTCCAAGAGTCAAATTTCCCTGAGTTCAGCAGTGTGAGCCCCATTCCTCCACCCTTCCCCACCTTCTCGGCACTTCTCTGAAACATCACACTGGTAAGAACAAAGGAAAACCGAGAGCACACTGTCTGATTTGGACAGGCCCAGAGGCCAGTCACAAGTATATTCCTCACAATCCCAAAAGAACTGATTAATCCCAGTAAACCTAAAGTAGTGCTTCTGTTCATACATAGCACAGGGCCGCGGCTACTGTGTAAAGCAGGATGGCCTCTGCCCAGGTGCACCCAGACCTCCGTCAGCAGAGTCTGAAGGTAGCTGGTCCGTCCAGGGAAGGGCCTGGGCTCGTGCTCTCCCTCACTGATCCCCCCAGCAAATCCCCAACAGCTGCTCACCCCCATTAAACTCGCAGGAGGCTCTGCCCCACAGCTGTGGCGGACTCCTGCCACAGAAGGGCCCCCGGAGCCATCTGCGGCCTCCACCCCGTTCTGCCCTCTGGCGGGGCTCCCCAGGCACACATCTCATCTCCTTTGTGAGGAGCGGAGAGGAGGTAGGACAGAACTGTGGGGGAAGGGCCACAATAGGGCTCAAGCTCCCATTTTTCAAATGTCAGCCTGGGCACCTGTGGACAGTCTCTTTCAGACGAGGCCTGCCAGTGCCCTGCAGACTGCAGAGGGCCAGAAACGCCCCTTCCCATGAACGTGTCCAGGAGACCAAGCCCACAGACTGCACCTCTCCTACTGACCCCGGGCTGATTCTGAGCCACCGGTCCTTCCGCTGACGTCACGCTAGCCTCTTTCTCTCCTGGGTTTCCTTCCAGCTCTCTAACTTTCCTTCTTCGTCTCTGTCACGGGCTCACCATGTCCAACTAAACCAAAAAAGGGCGAGATGTCATCCTTGAACTTCTTCTCTTCTCACTCCTTCCACAGCAGCCTCCACTCCCTAAACACTCGCAGCTCCCCAATTTCTATTTCCAGTGCAGAGCTGCCTCCTGAGCATCATGCTCTAAATACCCCACCCTGACATCCTACCACACCCCACGTCTCAAATTGAACAAATTCAAATCTGAACTCCCCTCCCCATAAACCTGACTCTCCCCACAAGCCCTTCCCTTGGGCTGCAGCGTACTTATCCAATCTCAGTTTTCCAAGCCAGAAACGTGGGCTCGTTGCCTTTGTCTCCTCTAACTCTTAGAGCTGATCAGCCCACGGGTGGTGTTGATGACCCCCCGCTCCTTCCTCCACCTTCCCGGCTACTGGGTCAAAGTAGCTCACCTCTCGGTTGCCTTCATCACTGTATTGGTTGACTTCTTCCTCATCAACTCCTGCACTCAGTTGGCCTCTAAGTCCTGGAAATTCTATCTCCTTGGTGTCCCCTCACCTCCATTCCCCTGGCCAGGACCATGGTTCAAGCACCACCATTTCCCTCAGGGAGCAGCTCCTAACGGGCTTTGCAGATCCAGCTCCTTCTCCAGTCTGCCCTTCAATCTGCCCGAAGAACCACCTCTCTAACACACACGCCTGATCGTGTCGTGCCTCTGCTACTGATCTTTCACGGGGGCTGCCCTTGCCTTCTGGAGGAAGATCACAATTCTCAGCACAGCACTCAACAACCCACCTGGTCTTTCCTGGGACAACCTGCCAAATTCATGTCTTGCTGCGTCTCCTTGGTCACTGTCCCTTCCAGCCATCCACCCCAAAGGACTGCAAGTTTCTTTGCTCTTCTACCAAATCATATTCTACTGCCATCACAGCTTTTCTGGACCATATTCCCCTCAGGCTAAGGAGCCAGAAGTCTGGCGGAAAATGGAACAGAAAGTATGGGAGAGCCCAGACCCTTGTTTCAGCTCTACATTCTGTGGAGTTAAGACTCTACACCATTGCTTGGTCTCCTCCACAACCCACTCTTAGAATTTTCCCTAGAGATGCGTTTGGATAATCCCATTTCCCCTTGACTGTCTATCTTGTTGCAATGCCAGATAAATGCAAAAAATAATGATACATGCTCTCTCTGCAGTCCCTCTAAGTTGGAATTCTCCTCGTGACTAGTGGATCTGGCCTGAGACCTGGGCCTGGTGCAGGCTGCAGCTAACAGCTTACATTGACAATGACCGGGGAGCCAAGCTCTGATCTGGTTCAACTCTAGAAGGTGAAAGTTAAAGAGAAGCATCAGGGGGAGCTTGACACTTTCCCCAAGGAGACCACGGGCATCATCTCTGTGAGTCTAGGACAACAAAGGCACAATGGGCCCCACAGTGAGGCCACCATCTATGGAGTAAACTTGAGCAAACATAACTTCAAGGATACATGCCCAGGATGACAGCTTCCAGGCATTTGATAGGCAAGGACTCCCGAGTCATTTCTTTCGCTGTTTCCATTAACCTGTAGGGTAGAGCACAGCAAAGTATCTCAGGACTTATTTAATTATGCAGTCTGTCTGTCGGTCAATCCATCAGCGTGCCTGTCTCCACACCAGGTGCCATGCAGGTTTATAGAGGGAAAGGGGAGAGCTCGCTGTGCAGGACGGAGCCAAGGTGCATCTGGATCCGGCAGAACTAAATTCCTAAATTCTCCACTCCTCTCTCCAAGCGTTAGTTCCTGGAGGTTGGTGCCTGTATGCCATGGCATTCTCTATGCCCCAGGACAAGGGGCATTACAAAGAGCAAGTAAAGGAGGCCACATAAAACAAACTTCAGGGCCACCTGGGTGGCTCAGTCGGTTAAGTGTCCGACTCTTGATCTCAGGGTCGTGAGTTCAAGCCCTGCATTGGGCTCCACGCTGGGCGTGGAGCCTGCTTAAAATAAAGAAGATACACCCTGAAATTGCATTGCCAAAAAGAAGCCTGAAACTGTGTGATGCTGGGGGTGGAGCCTACTCAAAAAACAAGAACAAAAACAGAAGCCAACTTCACAGGCCTCCTGCACGCCTGTAAGAGTTAGTCTTCCCCACAGAGCTTAGCTGTCAGAGTGGCCCAGCCCCTAGCCCCACCGCCAACCTGGCCCTGGGGCACCCCCACCCCCACCCCTTACAGACCAGGATGTTGGAGCAGGGGATATAGGGACAAAGGGTGGGAGAGGGAGTTGACAGCTTTCGAGTAGGAGAGAGGTCCCCTGGCCCACAGATCATGCACCACTTACCCACTCAGCGGTCTCATTTTCCTAATTTCAAAGAACTGGGTCCCTGTATGATTGTATCTGTGTGAAGTATGTAAAGGGAAAGTGACAGAAAACTCCAAAGGTCCCAGTGATCCAGCAGAGGAAGCTATGCATTGATTTCTTAAAGGGATGAGGAATGAAGAGTGAGGGACTTTCTGGAAAGTGCCCAGTAGCCAGAAGGTAGCCAAGAGCCTCTTACTCCTCACTGTTCTGCCCTGAAAATCCAATTTCTAACTTAAGCTTCAAAACACCTTGGACCTTTATAATAGCTATTTTCAATCTGCTCTGTATTCTGTTTAGTTGAAAACATGTCTTAATTCACTTATTAGACTACAAACTCTTTGGGAGTTAGGACCATTTATTTATTACCTTTATATCACCCACAAAGCCTGGCACAAATCCAACATACTCCAGTTAGCAACTATTATTAAATGAATGAGGAATAAATGAATAGATGGGTGGACAGATGGATGGATAAATGGGTGGATTAGTGGAAGGGTGGATGGATGAATGAAAGGAAGGAAGGATGAATGGAATTGATGGAATGGAAAGGTAGGTGGATGGATGGATGGATAGACAGACGGATGGAAGGAATTGATGGAATGCAAAAGTGGGTGGATGGATGTATAGATGGATGGATGGATGATGGATGGAAAGGATGAATAGAATGGAAGGGTGATGGCTTGGAAGGGTGGATGGATGGATAGATAGTAGAGGTGGATGGATGGATGGATGGATAAATGGGTGGAAGGAGTGGATGGAATGGAAGGGTAGATGAAATGGAAGGGTAGATGGATGGATGGGTGGGTAGGCAGGCGGGTGGCTGGATGGACAGATGGATGGATGGAGGGAAGGATGATGGATAGAAGGGTGGGAGCATGGCAGAAGGGTTTCTCAACAGTGCAGTCTCTGCAGCAAAGTTTACTGTGGAGACATCACCTTCGTTTCACTGGACTGATACTAGACCATGGTTACTAAGTCTGAGAGGATGACACTATTACCCACAACTTGGGATTTAGCTGGTTGCCCAGAAAGTGTCAGGGACTGGCAAGCCAGCACCAGGTCATTCTGAAGGAGATCAAAGATTCCCTGATGTGATGCTCTCGGAGACTAGATCTTGATTTTTTCAGAGCCTAAAGAAAAGTTGCTTTACACATTTCTCTTTCCTGCCTCAAACAAAATCCTATAGATAAAAGCATATGTTGGGAAGGTGCTCATGAATGGAGAACTTGTAACCCTGGCAGGGGGTATGAGGGGAGATGTGTGACCCCAGAGTGGTACAAGCAGTGGCAGAAGGGGGCGCTGCACACCCTCCCAAGGAGGGTTAGGACCCCCAGCCCCCTCCCCCCAACAGGCACGCATAACAACTACTGGAGGGTGGGGGGTGGGGAGCTCATTATAAGGAGACTCTGGGCTCCCCCCCTGGAGATTCGGATTTCAGGCCATGGTCCTAACCCTCGCTGTCATTCAGAGTCACACTGCCTTGGACTGTTGTGTTGGAGGTTCCAGGGTGAGAGCCAGAAGATGATTTTAACAAGCTCACCAAGCTGGAAATTATCAGCATGAGCCATAAGAAGAGCCCATCACAGTATATAGGCTCTTGCCCAGCTTTTGAAAAATGCAATATAAAAAACCTCAGAGGGAAAAGAGAAAAACGAGGGGCTACGTATCCTCACCGTGAAGCGATATTTTTACTTGACCAAAGATCTCATTCGAACAGTGAGACTCCTGGTAAATTTAAAGTAGAATTCAGTGGACAAAAATTCCACCTGTATGCCTTTCTCCCTGTTCACAGATCCAGTCTATACACCTAGTGTGTAAAGTGAGACCAACGCATAATAAAGTAACAAAAAATTGCCTGGCCTTCCATTCTCAGTTCCTTACCGTTATGAGCCCCAGAAAGTGAGTTGGGGGGAAAGCCTCCTGTAAACATTGCCTTCAGAGTGAGATACTTCCTGAGCCCGAGCTGACCCTCAGAAGGCCTCTCCCCACGAGGCAGAGCTCAGGGGACACCTGTCTTTCCAGAAGTCCATGCAAGATTAGCACTCCTGATGGCTGACACTCTGAAGCTGTCAGAAGGGAAGGCAGGATTTGTCTTTTCATGTCCCCAAACAAGCACGTCTATAGTTAGGACTAGCCTGGTAGCCAAGCATGTGTTACTGTGTCCAGGACAAAGCCGTAGGAAGTTCCAAAGACCTAAATACATACTTCCTTTTACTGCCCTTCGCTTTACTGCCCTTTGCAGATATTACGGTTTCTTGTTTTGTTTTGTTTTGTTTTTTACAAACCGAAGATTTGGGGGCACCTGGGTAGCTCAGTCGTTAAGCGTCTGCCTTCCGCTCAGGTCATGATCCCGGGGTCCTGGGATGGAGCCCCGCATCGGGCTCCTTGCTCGGCGGGGAGTCTGCTTCTCCCTCTCCCCCTCCTCCATGCTTGTGTTTCCTCTCTCCCTGTGTCTCTCTCTGTCAAATAAATAAATATAATCTTAAAAAACAAACAAACAAACCGAAGATTTGTGGCAACCCAGCATCCAGCAAGTCTGTCCACACCATTTTGCCAACATGTGCTAACTCGGTGTCTCTGTGTCAGATTTTGGTAATGCTCACATTTCAAACTTTTTCATTATTATTATAACGTGCTATGGTGACCTGTGATCAGCGATTACGACTTACTGAAAGCTCAGAGGATGGTTAGCATTTCTTGACAACAAAGGCTTTTAAATTAAGGTACGTAGATTGCTGTTTTAGATACGTCATTGAGCGCTTTCGATGTGTTATTCCAGGTATGTTATCGGGTAGTGTCAGCAGAAATTTTACGTGCACTGGGAAACCAAAGAATTCACTGGACTGGCTTTATTGCCATATTTGCTCTCTTGCAGTGGTCTGGACCCGAAACTGCAATGTCTCCGACGTGTGCCTGTAAAAGTCTGGGCAGCAGAGAAAACAGAGGTCACACTCTGCCTTCTTTGCGCATTGGCTCCAACAGCCAAGTGACCGGGGGCACGATCCCAGCAGCCCGCGGCACTTTCCCCTTTCCGGCCCTCTCTGCAGTCAGTGATCTAGGTCAGTGACCATCGTTACGGGTCAGAGAAGAAAATGAAAAAGCAGATCCTTCAGGCAAACTGTGAAAGTTTGGCTGAGAACATGCTGTAGGGTTTATGGAAGAATGAGCATATGATGTACATTTGCCCCTATCAGGGCATCCCCAGCCAGGCTCATTCCCTTTCATCTCTGGCTGCATGATCCTTGGGAAGATCATGTGCTAGATGGAAGTGGGGAGCAGTTCTAATTTCTGTCACCTTCTAGAATATTCTGTGAGCAGTCAGTCACACCCTTGGGCTCTTGGGGTCCCAGGCTATCCTGGCAGAAGTTTATGCTATGCTCCCCAGGGGTCCCAGTTTGGGGATCAGCACCAACAGCAGATAGCCTGCTCAGGGTTAGGGCTGTTCGCTTCACCCCCGGAGGCTGGTGCCACCTCCCCCTCTACTATTTCTTTCAGGATTCCACCGGGAAGATGCCATGCAGGGGAGTTATATCACCTGTGAAGTGGGAACTGCGAGGCTAATGAAGTAATCTGCCTACCCAAATCAGTAGCAACTGGTGTTACTCTCCTCTGGTATGCCCCCCCTTCAGAGAGACACACAAATCCAGAGGAAAGATGCTTGCATGTGGCACAGAGAGGAAGGGCCTCTTCTGGGGCACGTGGGAACATGTGTGCAGTGTCCAATGAAATCCTTTCTGCTGAGTTCTATGTCTTTCGGGACAAAGGACGGAGGTCAGCAGAGAATTGACCTCTTGGACAATGTGCTGGGGGCTAGGGGGCCAACAGCTGCCTCGGTAGGGCGTCTGATGCTGTCTTAGCTCTGAGATGTTCACGGGCGGGGGCAAACAGTCTGTCCCTCCCACAGACACCTCTGACAGCCCAGCTCCCATCTGATTCCTGTCCCTGAAAAAAATACCAGCAGTGGCCAATGGACCAGCCTCCGCTGCTCCTTTGTTCTTACAGTGCTGCTGGTGTGGGCCCACAGAACAGATCTAATCCTGGCTACAAACAAGCCATGGACACTGGCAGAGAGAAGGACCAGAGTCCGGCTGGTCTGAATTCAGCCTGGACCCACAGGGTTCCTCCACGCTTCTCCAAGCTCACATGAGGGAAGAGGACCCCCATCCCAGGGCCCCATTTCTTCCTGTGGAAGGGAGCAAGGCTGCCGGTCTGGGGCACCTGGGGAGCCAAAGGCAGTGCCAGGTGGGCCTCCTATAGATTGCAAGTGGTCAGGATGAAGGCGAAAAGTGAGAAAGGAAAGAAAAAGAGCAGAAAGAAGCCCAGGAGGGAAGAGGGAGAAAGACAGATAGTAGAGGAAGAGAGGAGGGAAACAAAGATCCCCTTATTATCATGCTTCCAGACTCACATTGGGGCATCCCTCTATGCCCGGCCTCACCAACCTTAGAGCATTTACTGACCAGCTGGGGACAGACCTGCCACCAGGCTCGAGATCACCACACCCGTCCCCGCGGGGTCCGCCCAGACCCTGGTTGGAAGGATACTGTAGTGTCTTCATGTAGTTCTGGATTGCCTGGAGCCAGTCTGGGATCGTCATCGACAGCCTGTAGTTTGGAACCTGGGGTACTGAAGGCTGCAAAGAAGTAGAGAGAGAACTCTTTATCAAGGAGATGCTCCGGGGCCCAATGTCTGAGGGCAGCCAAAGGGCTGAAAGCACCAGAGAGCTGCTCCTGACAGCAGACGGCCACCTGCACAAGGTCTCCCCAGACCACGTGGTCCCTTGCCAAAGTTCTGCTTGTCTGTGTTCCCTCCATACCCTCTGCCCTGGGGCACCATGGCTCGCTATGGCCCTCTGTGGGTTGTGAATGTGAACGCAGCCTGCCTCCCCATGGGAGCCTCAGCGTCGTCTCCTTGAAGCCAAGGACCATGTCCTATAGCATCCCCCACTCAGCCTGGCCCAGGATGTTCACAGGGGTGCCCCACGAACCCTCACATTTTTACTGCATGACTACACCTTTTGCTGCATGGCTAGTATGACCCATTATACTCCAGGACACCACTGAAAACAAGACGAATGGTGCCCTGAAGAAATGCAACATGATGCTGCACCTGCCATCTCTCCTCAACACCACGCCCATCGAGGCCCTTCCCTCGAGGCCTAGTTTGGCCCAAGCGGGTTAGCAAAGACTCCCCTCTTGCCATGACTCTTCCCAGATAAGGGCAGCCCCTCTGACTCATGAACACCCCCAGCTGCCCAGGCGCTGCTTCTTTTCCTCGCCTGCCCCTCAGTTAACACCCACTGAGTGTCTACGGCTGAGTGCACGAAGTTCTAACCACTGCTGGGAAAAGAAAGGAGCAACATCAGGCGAGGACTGGAGAGCGGGAGATAAGTGCCTCTTCTCAGGAATTTAGAGCTAAGACACCAGCTCTGAGACACCAGGCAGCTCTGAGCACCCCTGCCAATGAGGCCAAGAGCAAGAATGAGCAGGGGCTTCTAATCCAGCCCTTCTTTTTTTTTTTTTTTTTAAAGATTTTATTTATTTATTTATTTGAGAGAGAGAATGAGAGAGAGAGAGAGAGCATGAGAAGGGGGAGGGTCAGAGAGAGAAGCAGACTCCCTGCCGAGCAGGGAGTCCGATGCGGGACTCGATCCCGGGACTCCAGGATCATGACCTGAGCCGAAGGCAGTGGCTTAACCAACTGAGCCACCCAGGCGCCCCTAATCCAGCCCTTCTCTTCCTGGGTAGAAAGGGACAGTGTGTGCTTTCTTCCCCCTATATGCTTCTCAGTCTCATAAGCTTGGCCTCTGGCGGGGCGGGGCTGTTGGTGACAGAGACACTCGGCCCCTGTGAGCCTGTGGAAAGGGGAGGCTCCTCTAGGCTTAAGCCACTTAGGGAGGAGCAGAAGGGGCCACAGGACGGATTAGTTCATCCTCAATCCTCGAGAACACAGGGAAAGGGAGGCCCTGGGGATTTAGTGCTCAGCTGATGGAAGGTGAAGCCGCCGGTGGAGAGACTTGGGGACGGTGCTGCGCAGCCTGGCTGGACACCAGGGACAGACACCGCCCAAGGACATGCCCTGGCCCCCTCCCTGCTCTCCAGGCTCGGGCCCGCGCTGAGGCTGGAGGGCGCGCTGCCCCTGGGCCTGTGGCGGGGCTCCTTCCATACTTCCACGCCTTCCACACCTTCTACACCTTTAGCTGCGGTTACTTAAAATGCTACTTGACATTCATTTCCTCTCAGTGCTTCTCTTTTCTCTTGGCTTTGCAACTTCCTACTTCACAGCAACTGCCCCTCTGGCAGAACGGAGACCAGTCACACATCCTGCTTCATGGCCAAGGTGCCGAGAGTGTGTGTGTGTGTGTGTGTGTGAATGTGAGGGGGTGTGTGTACACGCATGCACAGCTGTTCTGCAAACTACATGTGGTTCACAACATATCCACTCAAATCACGGTTCTGTCTTGGAGAGGAATTTTGGGGAGCAAAACGTTCCAACGTGACCATTCGCTCACGTGACCCTCCCACACACGCAAGTGCACGTATACACACACCGATGAAATGTATGTATTATGTATTATGAAATGTATCCTCGTATTTCTGCCCTTACAAACACTAGAAGTGTCCATCTTGTCCTTGCTTTTTGCAGTAACATCCACTGATCTACCCGTACCTGGAATTCTGTGGAAGAAGGTGCCAGAGATTGCACAGAGAAGTGAGGAGAGAAGGGGAGATGTAGACAAACATTTCTTTAGCACCTGCTACATTCCAAGCTCCAGGTCAGGGGCAAGGGAACACAGAGATGGAGGAAGGAAGGAAGGAATGCTGTCTACAGCATTACGGCACACGTGTATTTCTACACGGAAAAGTGCTATTTGTATCTATTTAATACAAAAGATGGTAAAAGCATGGGGAAATGCCCCAAAGAATCACCGGCCACCTAAGGGATCCTCAGAGGGGTGTCCCTTGGCCAGAGCCCTGCCATAGCCACACGGACTTGGTTCAGAGGTGGCTACGGGGGCCAGCCACCAAGCCCAACAGAGCCCACAAGAGCCAGATGGTGGGGTGGGAGTCAGGCAGCAGCTGGTCCTCAGAATAGCAGCCCGATGGCGCCCAAGGGCTTTTAAAAACAGCTGCCTGGTTACCTCAGGCCCGGCTGAGAGTGCCGGAGCTGTGGCCACATTCCCCAAGCCCCAGCTGGGGATCAAGGCTGCAGTGGGGAGAGGAGCTGAGACAGCTGAGGGGCTGATGTCATCAGGCTACAACGCACCCTGCTGTCTGGGAAAGCTGGCTGGGGCTCAGGCTGGGGGCCGGCTCCCAACCAGCATCTCAGGCCTCCAACACGCCCACAGGACGGTGGACTATATAAACCAGGTGGGCTCCTTGGCCGGTAAGTATGAGACCGACACAAGATCAAGTCCCCGCTCTGTCACCTACTCACTGTGGACCCTGTCCAGCTCCATGACCTCTTTAAGCCTCTGTTTCTTTCCTGATAAAACAGGAGAGTATCACCCACTTCAAACCTTCTGGGCTGGTTGTAAGGATTGTAGGACCTAATGTACAAAGCAGGCAACTTGGGACTGGCGCTCAGCACTCTGGAAGGGTTGGCTATGTTATCATTCATCAACAATGTGTTTTCGGGATCTAGACTGGGGAAGCCTGAATGGTCTTCACTTTTCTGGAACTGGAAGACAGAATCAGCAGGGCCTGAGTCTCTGCACACATTCAACGTGGAACATCACAAAGATGCCTTCTCACCCCAGTGGAAGAGAACACGTCCACTTCCCCCTGGGGACACATCTTGACCATGAGCTAATATCCTTAATTCATGAACAGTTCATACAAAGTTATAAGAAAACTCTTCAGGGGCACCTGGCTGGCTCAGTCAGTACAGCATGTGACTCTTGATCTCGGGGTCATGAGTTCGAGCCTCACATGGAGTGTACAGATTACTTAAAAAAAAAAAAAAGTAAACTCTTTGGGCTTTAATGAAAAAAAAAATGGCCCAAAAGGTAGAAGAAACCCAAATGTCCATTGACAGGTGAATGGATACTTTAAAATGTGGTACAGGGGCACCTGGCTGGCTCAGTCAGTAGAGTATGTGACTCTTGATCTCAGGGGTCATGAGTTTGAGCCCCGCATTGGGTGCAGCTTATTTTTTAAAATGCGGTATATACATACAATGGAATATTATTCAGCCTTTAAAAATGACATTTTGACACAAGCTACGACATGGATGAACCTTGAGGACATGCTAAGTGAAATAAGCAAAACATAAAAGGACAAATATATGATACCTCTTACACAGTCGTCCCCCTTTATCCACGGGGCATACGTTCTGAGACGTCCCCCCCCACAGATGCCTAAATCTGCAGATAGTGCCAAACTCTATCTATACTATGTTTTTTTCCCCAAGCATACATATACCTCTGATACCGCTTCATTCATAAATTAGGCACAGTGAGGAGATTAAAATAATCAATAAAATAGAACAAGTATAACAATGTACTGTAATAAAAATTATGTGAATACGATCTTTCTCAAAATCTCTTATTGTAGTGTACTCACCCTTCTTGAAATAGGAGGTGATAAAATGCCTACACAATGAGATGAAACGAGGGGAATGGCGTAGGCATCATGACCTGGCCTTAGGCTACTATTGACTCTGACGACAGGTCAGAAAGAGGATCATCTGGGGTGCCTGGGTGGCTCAGTCGTTAAGCGTCTGCCTTTGGCTCAGGTCATGATCTCAGGGTCCTGGGATCGAGCCCCGCATCCGGCTCCCTGCTCCGTGGGAGGCCTGCTTCTCCCTTTCCCACTCCCCCTGCTTATGTTCCCTCTCTCACTGTGTCTCTCTGTCAAATAAATAAAGAAAATCTTAAAAAAAAAAAAAAGAAAGAGGATCATCTGCTTCCAGACGGCAGGTAACCATGGGTGACAGAAAGCATAGAAAGTGAAACAGTGGAGAAGGGGGGGCCAACTTTATGAGGCACCCACAGTAATCAAATTCATACAGACAGAAAGCAGAGAAGGGTGGTTGCCAGGAACTGAGGGGAGGGAGGAAGAGGCGTTAGCGTTTAATGGGTACAAAGTTTCAGCTAGGGAAGAAGGAAAACTTCTGGAGATGGAACACAACAGTGTGAATTACTTAATGCACAGAACTGTACACTTACAGGGGGTTAAAATGGTAAATTATATGTTATGTATATTTTACCACAATTTTTAAAACAGTCATGAAAAGACAATTCACAAAAGAAATGAATACATATTTGAAAAAAATTTTCAAGCTCACTAATAATTTAAGAAATGCAAAGTAAAGGGGCACCTGGGTGGCTCAGTCGGTTAAGCGTCTGCCTTCAGCTCAGGTCATGATCTCAGAGTCCTGGGATTGAGCCCCGCATCGGGCTCCCTGATCAGCGGGGAGTCTGCTTTTCCCTCTCCCTCTGCCTACAGTTCCCCATGCTTGTGTGTGCTCTCTCTCTCTCTCTGACAAATAAATAAATAAATAAATCTTAAAAAAAAAAAAAAATGCAAAGTAAAACCACTGCAAAATGCCATTTTCACCTCCAATTAGTAGAGATATTCTGAAATGTGGACACCTAATGCTGACGGGGATGCTCTTATAAGGCACAATGGGAACATAAATTGGTACAACCTTTTTATAAAATGCCATGGCACATTCTTTTTTTTTTTTTTTTCCTCCCTGATGGGTCCTAAGAGTCCCTCCTCATGTTATTTTCCTGTCCTGTTTCACCTGAAACCCCAGCCTAGATTTTCCATGGCCGTTCCCCTCAAGGTTCCTGCCTCCTGCCTCCTGCAACCAGCCCCTCAAGTCACAGCCCAGATGATGAAGGTGGAATCCAGAGGGAAGAGATCAAAACCAGCCTCTCTACACAGGCACTGTGCCTGTGGTCTGGGGTTGGGGACCCTGAGAGGTGGAGGGCAGGAGGTAGGAGTGGGCCAGAAGGGAAGATAGCTGTTCACGAATAATGCAACCAGCCACAGGGAAGGCTTCTGTGGTCAGGCTCTCTCTCATCCCATTCTCGGCAAACACAATTACCTGTCCAAAGAATGCAGGGAGAAATGATGTGAATGGACATAGGTGTGTAAGTGGCATCCCCATAGCAAGAGACGGGGAAAGGCAGAAAAGGAAGCCCGGAGGCAAGCCAGAACACTCAGCACCAGGAATCTTTAACAAGAAAGAACAAAGAGAAAGCAAAGCTTTTTGCTGTCCCTGCTCTGGAAAACACGGGTGCCTGTGCAGACACCCCAGGCAGAAGAATCTTCTCTCGCAACTTGGAGAAGCAGCATAGAATATCACTCATGAGCCCAGGATGGACCCCAGACCTCTGCATCAGGGGCAGCCAGGAACCTGTTGAAGGCGGCCTGGTGTGGAGCTCTGGGGGTCTCAACCTTGGGCCAAGCAGGAAGGACAGACCATGGTTCTGAATCGAGGACACAGGCAGGAGTGAGCTGCCTGTGTGAGCTAGCAGGGGGCAGGAGTGGGCCCTGACTGCAAACTCTCCCCGCCACAGTCTCACACTTCTCCGCTCAGTCAAAGCTGAGTCCTCTAAAAGTGAATTCTTTCCCAATTTAGAAACAACATGAGAATGAGGCACAGAAACATGGGGTCTTTAAGAAACTATTGCTGTTTCCTGCTGAATCCATTCTGGTCACCCCTTGGAGAGTCCAGCTCAGCCAGTAGAGAAGCGGAGGAGCTGTTTCCTAGCATACCCTGCTGGTTTTTCTGGGCCAGCCACTCTCTCTGCTTTTCCTTTCTCTTCCTCTATCATCCTCCAATGACTGCTGCTTTTTGGTACTTTCCCTGAAAAGCCCCGGACTTCAGCTAGTCAGCTGCTAGCTTGGACCCAGTAACCACCAGGGGTGAGGCCTGCAGTCACATATTTAAAAGGTGGCTTGCAGAGGAGGTGAGCCCCCGGACCCCCGAACCCCTCACCCCCCCTCCCGCCCCGGTAGGGGCACCTGGACCTGTGGGCAGAACTTCCCGTGGCTGCTCACAAAATGTCCTGCAAAGAAGTATCATTCAGTCCTCCTCTTAAACCTTTGGTACCTTCCCCTGTCCTCTTTTGCTTCTTAGTCTATATTCAATTGCCAAAAAAGGTTAGTCTCCCTGAAACTCTCCAACCCTCTACCACCACCCAACACCCCTCTTCTGTACAAAGTCCTCAGCAAGACACTGGTAAAGGAGAAAAGGACCCAGACCCAAAGGAAAAAGTCTGCCAAGCTGAGTGCAAGAACAGCCCTTGGACCAGAGAGGAGCGGCCCCCGGAACCAGGAGCTATTTTGAAGCTCTTTCCCATCTCAGGACCTAGGTAGGGGTCAGGGGTTGGGGAATGTTAGGACTTAGGAGAAGGGGATGCTGAGATGGAGTTGGGGTGGGGGAGAGAACCAGCTATTATGATGCAATGTAAGAGAGAGAAATGTTAAGTTTTTTATTTAGGTTCAAAAAGCCAAGGTCCATATTTAGCCTGGGGTTTTCCTGGCTTGGCAGTTCTCATATGACTTCAGGTTACTGTGAAAAGAAAAGACAGTGTGGCTGCTATATAAAAAAAGGGAACTTTTTTTTTTTTTTTTTTTTTTTAAAGAACGCAGCATTCAGCCACAATAGTGGAAGCATCAGGTACGGGTCTCAGGGAAGAGTGATCTGTGTTCTAAACCGCTCAGACAACATTGAGAATATTGTGTTTCATATGCGCTTATTTTAACCAACTGAGCCACCCAGGCATATGTGCTTATTTTAGAGGGCTGACTGGTGACAAACTAGCAAGTGTCCTAGAAAGAGGGTGAGGAGAGTGCTTTGATCTGGGAACTGTGACACTAAGACCCAGTGAAGGGAGCTGCGTGAGGACAAAGAACTAAAGGAAGATGCAGAATGACGGAAGCTCACGGCTCTGAGGACTTGTTCTAAGCCAACTCTGTTGTCTCATTGGAGACCTGGAGATGTACGGGTCATATCATCAAGGGACTGAAGAGCTGGAAAGAAATTTATATGAAATCTGGGCTACTCCCATTTTACAGATGAGAAGACTAAGGCCAGAGATTTTAAGTGAGTGACTGAGGCCACAAAGCCAGACGTAGCACAACCAGGACTAGAATTTAGTCCCTTGATTTTTACTCCAAGTCCCATCCTTACTCCAAGAGCACTGTGTCGTAACATTCTAGGGAGCTGTGAGTAGCGAAGGAGGTAGATGTGTGCAAAGAGCAACACAAGAATCTGCGGGGACGTCACGCTGAAGATGAAGAAAGAATTTCTGTGCCACCGAAGAAAAGAGTTTCCCAATCACCAAAACCCAAATCTGGCCAGGCCCTGGGGCCAGCTGCCCTGTGAGGTGATGAGCCCCCCATCCCCATGAGGGCTCTGGAAAGAAGAAGGGATTCTGCCGAGAGGTGGGAGACCAGTCTCCACCAAAACAAACATTCCCTGATTTCCATGGAGGAAAGGGGTCCCCACACACAAGGCCAGGAGGAAGATGAAGCCACAGTTAGAAGCAGGGTCAGCGGTCAGGAGGCTGAATTAGAATGGCAGCATGGGACAGCAGGAACAGGCCTCTGTCCCCTGTGGCCACCTCTCTTCCATGCTTAAAGGGCTCCCAGGTCCTCCTTAAGTAAAGCAAGGCTCACTCAAGTAAGGACAAAATCTGAAGTCAGAACTACTGGCCAAGACCAGTGTTGTTCTCATGCTCAGGGAGAACCCAGCAAGGTAATTACAGCTGACAATGAAGCAGGAAAGATCCTCGTTGGGCATAATGAAGATCTCCTTGACCTGCTGTAAGAAAGCACTGACTGACTGCAGCAGGAAGCGTCCGGGCTCTGTCACTCTCCCCAAGGGCACACACAGCTCTCTGGCCTGCAGGGCTCAGATGCTCAGGTCACCAGATGCTCCAGGTTGGGGATTCAGCCAGAGGGCCTTTCAGGTCTCAGGTCTGGCATTTTTAGACCAGTCCAGGAATGTTCTCAGCCACATCAGTGTCCCCAGGGGCCAACGGAAACCATCTGCCATGCCATAACCCCCAGGCTCTGCAGCATTTCTCTGCAGCTTGCATTTTGAGGTCTCATAGAGTGACCACCGCACATCTCCCTCCCTCCGTCTTACTAACTATATCCTCAGCCACCAAACTCAGTCTGCCCACTGGCTTCTCTCCAAGGTAGAAAGAGTTTCACTCCTGAACCTCTTTCTCTATCCAGTGAGACTAATGCATCATGTGCACTGGAAAGTCCCTTTCAAGCAATAGTCAAAACTCTTCTTTTTTTTCTTGGAGTGCAGATAAGCTGGGAAAAGAGACAGTTCACTGCTTTGCAAGTTTCAGAGGTGAAAGTCACTGCCATGAAAAAAAAATTGGCAAAAAGTCTAGAAATGATTCACGCTGAGAAGTCTGACTGGTTGATTGCAAAATTCATTCACAGCCTGATAAATCATTTGCAAGGGAGAGACAGGGGAGGACTCAGAGTCTCCAAAGAGGAAAAGTAGGGTGGGATCCCTAGGGGGGCCTGTGCATTCTTGGCACCGCTGGTGTTACCTGGTGGCTACAGCTTTTGGTGGAGGAGGATGTACATGGGGGTGAGCAAGCAGTTTGGCTGGAGATTCAAAGAACTCTTGGCATGACCAGACCACACAGTCCCAGGACAGGAAGCCCTCTACCTCTCCCTCCCCCATTTTTAGGGCTTCCAAGACAAACATCTCTATTAAGCAAAGGGGGTGGGGACTGGCCGGAAGAATGGGGAGCATAAGGGAGTTTAGAGCTGGACCAGGAAAACGGACATGGCCACTACTTGCTATGCAGACTGAAGTGCTCCCATCGTTGCCCACCCCACCCCGTCCATCGAAGCCTCTGACCTTTGCCAAGAAGGTGGCGTTCCTGATGGCGCCCACCATTTCTCCCCCCTTGGGGTGCACCTTGGCCACGTGCATCCACATGCGCTCCCAGGTGTGGCTGTCGATGGGAAAGCCGCTCTTGTTAACGTGAAACAGCACCCCGCCGTCTTTGTCCTCTTCCTCCGAGCCCCCGCTGGTGGCGAGGCTCACGGGCCGCGCGTGGCTGCTCCGGGACCGGGTGCCTTTGGCGCCTTTGGGGTGGGGGCAGCGGTGAGTGTCGGCCGCGGAGCCGGTCATGGTGGGGCCGGGGCGGGGCGGGGGTGCGGGGGGCGCGCTGCGGAGGCGCCGGCGGCGGGGGGCGTGTGCGCGCGGGCGTGGCGCGGGGATCAGCGCCCCGCAGGGACAGCCTTCTCCATGCCTCTGGCTGCCGCAGGACGCGCGAACCGGGAGCGGCGGCTGGAGCTCCGCTTACCGGCCGAGCCTGAATCAGTGGAGACACAGCACACACCACGGGTAAGTGTACACCAGAGGAACCGAGGCGGGGGCCACTGTGTCCAACGGCGGTGGGGCCTCGGAGTGGCCCCGCGTCACTCCCCGCTCCCCCACCCCCGCGCGCCGACAGACCCCCTCCAGCAATTGCACACGAGCTTGCAGCCATGCAATTCCCGAGGAAGGCGACTCGAATTTTGCCCCAAAGCTTCACACACCCCTAGACACCGGGAGGGGGATCCAAGGAGCGTGGAGGGTGCGGAGTGGACAGGTAGGGAGAAGAAAGACAGCTCGTGCTGCGAGAAGGAGCAGGAGGTCCCCACAAGGCTCCACGCATTCCTTGGTGCCAGATGTGCCGGAACGTGCCGGCACGTGAGCGCCCGGGCTGCCGCGAGGGCGCAGCAGCAGCCTCGGCTTGCAAAGGCGGCCCCTTTTCCGCCCGGAGGCCCTCCCGGAGCCGGTGGGCGAGGGTCGGCTGCAGCCCCCAGGCGCCGGTGCAAGTGGCCCCACCCGCCCCTCTCCCCGAGTTCCAGCGCCAGGCACCCTGGGGACTGGCTGCGGGCGGGGCGCGAGGCGGGCGCGCCGCAGCTCCGGGACCCTACCTCGGGCGGGCGGGCCTCATGGCCGCGGAGCTTCTCCGGGCGGCGGGGGCTGCTGCGGCGGCTGCGGCTGCTGGGCCTGGGGCTGCTGGGGCTGCTGCGGCCGTCGCCTCATTCCATGTCCCATTCTCGAATGTTATTCTGTGACATATAACCGAGTCACCCGGGCAGCCGCCGATGTTCCGAACGCGTCCATTGGCCACCGCAACAAAGAGGGGCGGGTCCCGGGCTCGGGACTCTACAACCGGGAGCTCCGCGACGCTCTGATTGGCTCCGGGGCTTCCCGGGCAGGAGGGGAGAGGAGCAGGGGGAGCTGGGCGGCCACGCGAAATCCGATCGCTGTCTTGTCATGGGAGCCCCGCGGGGCTGGAGCGTTTGTCCATGGGACTTAAGACCGAGTTTCCCCAGGGAGGGTGGCACTGCGAAGGTCTGCGACTGTGGGAAGCAGAGGAGAAACAAAGCCACCCAAGAAGTGACCCCGAGGTATCGGAGGGCTTGTCCTTAGAACTTCGTTCCCTGAGGAAGGCTGGACACAGTCATCTGCCCCTAGCAGGGAGTGATGGACAGTTTAGGCAGGGGCTGTCACAGGAAGGTACAAAATTAATTTTTTTTTTTAATCTCACATTACAAATTTTCCAAAACCAACAAGGGGGCACAGTGTGTACCTTCTGACATTAGTCATGATTAATAAATTCCTTTTAAACCCATGCTGATATGCGCCACTAAAACCCAGGAAGTCAGTGAGGCCCCAACTACTCTGTCACAGCTAGAGTTAGAGTAGGGGCTGGAGAGATGCTTGAAAGCCATGGTGAAGTGGGAGCTTTTCCACACTCTCCACAAAACACTTTTGCCTTATGAACACCTTTTTTTTCTCTCTCTCCCTTTTTTTTTTCCTTAAGATTTTATTTATTGGGGCGCCTCGGTGGCTCAGTCGTTAAGCGTCTGCCTTCGGCTCAGGTCATGATCCCAGGGTCCCGGGATGGAGCCCCACATCGGGCTCCCTGCTCTGCGGGAAGTCTGCTTCTCCCTCTCCCACTCCCCCTGCTTGTGTTCTCTCTCTCACTGTCTCTCTCTCTCTGTCAAATAAATAAAATCTTTTAAAAAAAATAATAAAGATTTTATTTATTTTGGGTGGGGGGAGGAGCAGAGGGAGAGGGACAAGGAGACTCCACACTGAGCAGGGAGCCAGATGTGGGGCTTGAGCCCCCAACCAGGAGATCATGACCTGAGCTGATCACTCAACCGCCTCAGCCACCCTGGCACCCCCTCCCTTTTTTTTTCTTAAGAAAAAGAAAAGAAAACTGAGATGGGAGAGCACCAGACTACTGACCCAGGGCCAGGCTCTAAGTCCAGGTTTGTCACTTGGCTAAGTTGTGTGACCCAGGACAAGCCACTCGCCTGTTCTAGGCCTTAACTTCTCTTTCTGAAAAGCGGAGAGTAGAACACCCCCCACAAACTCACACACACACACACGCACTCCAAGTTCTATTCTGGCTCTAAGGTTCTGTGATTCTCTGGTTTCCTCTCTCAGGGACACTTAGGAACATGGCCATAATATCCTTTCTCTTTACACTCCCTGCCAGCTTTGGGAGGGTAAGCAGTTGTGGTAGCAATGCTAAGTTAACCTGGAATTAAGAACGTGGTCATCAAAGAGCTACTGATGGTGGAGGGCATGGTGAGCCTCCAGTGCAGCAAAAGCCCTGGAGTACAGCTGAGAGCCAGGCACTGCACACGGAGACCTGGGTTCTGGAAAGTGAGAACAATAATGTAGGTCCATGCAGACAACAAGAAATGGGCCGATTCAGGAAATCATCTGAATGATGCAAGTGAAACAGAACCCTTAAAAAAATCAGGAAACTGAGAGAAAATTATCCTCTCACCATATAATTGCCTCAGGTTTCATTTCTCCATTGAAAGAACACATGCCTCAGTGAGTGTTCTGCTTTCTCATCTTGAACATCCTTCCTCTCTGCTCACTCATCTCTCCCATCCGCCCCTCTCTCCTTACTTCCTCTGAGTTTCAAGTCCAGGAGGCGATATGAGGATGAAGACCTGTGTGCACAGGATGAGAATTTGGCCTCACAATCCTGCAGGAGAAAATGGAGCTCTCAAAGCCCAAGTGATCAGTTGGCGAACATTGAAGAATGTCTGGCAAGTTTCACCTTCCTTGGCATCAATTCCTAGTGTCCCACTCAGGCCAAGTCCAAGCAAGTACAATTAACCTGTTATACCAGGGCCTGGATCCTGCTCTACCTGAATCAAATCCTATGGACCAGAGAGGGTCACCAGTTCATGTTTCCGCTCCAGGCATCCCAGAACTCCCTGACAGTTGGGGGAAAAGCTTTTGTTGGTCATCTCCAAAATTCCAACTGTCTGTTCTCTTCTTCCCTGGGGGCTGGGTGCAGTTGGGGCCCAAGTGACATGGCATATGAAGAGAACTAGGAGATTTGGCTACTTTTCCTGAAAGGTGCTAAGAAGGCTTGTGAAGTGAACTGTGCCGTCCCAGCGAAGGACTGAGAGGCAGAGGGCCCTTTTGTTGAGAATTCTTTTGCATTAGGGAATTGTGTTCATTGCATGGACCAGCCAACTCTATTCTTAATATCCTTGTGTATTTAGTGTTATGTAACACTGAACCCAGGCCAGACAGATGATGGGTTTTGAAAGTTCAAATAGTAAGAGTGACGTGGCCATATATATATATATATATATACACAGTGGGACAGAGCCAACTTTTGATTTGAACAGGGACGTGTGGTGACTAGAGGCTCAACCTCCGAGAGCATTTGTGGACATAATGACTGGAATAGCAGACATGTGTAGTGGAAGGTTTGGAGCAAGAAAAACGGGTCAAGGGGTGCCTGGGCGGCTCAGTCATTGGGCTTCTGCTTTCGGCTCAGGTCGTGATCCCAGGGTCCTGGGATCGAGCCCTGCATCGGGCTCCCTGCTCAGCGGGAAGCCTGCTTCTCCCTTTCCCACTCCCCCTGCTTGTGTTCCTGCTCTCACTATCTCTCTCTGCCAAATAAATAAATAAAATCTTAAAAAAAAAAAAGAAAGAAAGAAAGAAAAACGGGTCAAATAGTATCTCCTTTTTCAAGTGCCAGCTGCTGAGGTCTCAAAGAGATTTCAAACAAAATCCCACCTGAGGGATCGTATTTCTAGCTCCACCGCTTGTTGATGTTAATAGCCTCCGAACACACCGTGGCTAGACCTCGCCTTTCTCCTGGCTCCACCGCTGCCCCGTGGCCTGCCCGATCTGTGCAGTCCAGCCGCCTGCCCCAGGCTGGCCAGCCACACGGGCAGAGTCTCTGACTCCCCCACGACTTCTAGACCCAGAGGAGAGGCCACACTGCAGGATGATGCATCTTAAGCAATCAAATCCTTTTGATCAATGAGAAACAGGAGTTGGGAGGGAGCTGGGCAGGTAAGTCCGCTTTCCGTCTTCCCTTCTGCGGACAATTCCGAGGCATGATTTTCCAGCAAAGCCTGTCTGGAGATGGCCTGCACGGCTGAGCAGACGTCCCTATTGAGGGACCTGCCGCGGCTCTCGGCAGCCGGTCTTGAAGCAGCTACCAGTGTGAGAACACCCCACCTTGCAATCCTTCTCATCCTGTCCTCTCCCGGTTCCCTTTTTTGCTCACTCTGGCTGCCTTCCCCAGCAGATTTACTCGTTGCTTCAGATTCTGCTTTTCTAGGGAAACTGAGCTAAAACAATTGGTTCCACAAGTGGTTCTGGAAAGCACATGCTCAGGATGGATTTAGGGCTTGTATTGCCTCCCTGTCTGAAATCAGTAGAACCCTTTGCTGGTGACAAGAGGGAAGGCAAGAACTCTGATACGCAGGAGCACCTCAGCTTTCACTTGTGTTTAATTGGGGTGAATTTGGTGGAGAGCAAGACATTAGGAGATCGAGTGGCTGTGGCAGTCAATCAGTTTGGAAACAATGATAATTATAAGGTATGAGAGACTTTGGAAACAGAAAATGACAGGCTCAGCGCAGTTAATTACCCGCTCATGGAATGCTCTGAAAGCCAGAGAGCCTCCACGGCATGTTTAAGAGTCTTATTTCCTGCAACCGTAGTAGAGACTCTTAAAATCAAACCCAGGACCTGATCACACAGCAGCAGAACTGCAAAGGATTCTAAATACATGGTCTTCACAGGCTTCCATGTCAGAGTCAGAGCCCTGATAGGGAAGAGTGGGACCCAGGGTCCTGGAATAGGGCTGTCTCAGTGGATGAGCATTCTTGACCCGTCAAATCCCTTGTGAATGCTCCTGCCCAGAGAAGACCCCCTTCTCCATGGCTTGCTCTCCTCAAGACCACTTATTGCCTCCACCAATACCCAGGGTCAAGTGCTAGCAGAGCCCACACTGGAAAGAAGAAGTCCCACTCCAGGGAGAAACAGCATCCCGGCCAAAGATATTGTAGGGCTTAGCTAACATGCACTGGCAGGAACTGTGGAAACGTATGTGGATCCTGAAGATGTTATATTTGGGGGGTGGGTGTGGAGGGGGAAGCAGAAAGCTCATGGGGAGAATTGACTGATTTGGGGATACCCCTACAGAACTCAGCATTTAATGTTTTAGCAAGGATGCCTGGAGCTTGTCCTAATCCCCTTGTTTGTTTGGTTGGGTCTTTGAAGCCTGGGCTCAACAATAAGCAAAGTGGAAAAAGCAGACTTCCTTGTGTAGTGTAGAGGACGGCTCAGAAGAGTCAGGAAGGAGGGAATAGTAGAAGGTTTTATTAAGTAAAGTTCAAGGACCGATCACCTGACTAGTTCTGTGGGCCAGCCACTAGGACACTCACTTCACTAAGGCAATAAAGGATGCACGAATAAGGAGGCAGTTGGTAGTGGTTATCCTCGTAGTCCAGGGGTGATGGTAGGCGGAATAAGTGGGCTGCCTACTATTAGCAAAGATGACAAAAATCCCCAAATTGCAGAGGCGAGGTGGGAGCACTTAGACAACAAGGACAAGGTGAACATATCACAAGAGACAGCAGGGTAGAAGAGCGATCAGGGTCACTTTCTCTGCATGGACTCATGCTGGATAATAGATCATGGTGTTCCTAAGGGACGGGGATTCATATAATTTATTGCCCACACGGAGCTCCTTCTGAGAAGGAGAAGCTGTGCTAGTGATGATTACATGGGGACACGTGGTCTACACCAGGACAATCCCAGTCAAATTGACACCTATGGTCACCCGACCAAGGGTGGGGTGGAGGAGCAGCCACTCAGGTTATTGCTTGGTTTGTATAATCAGAAAAAAGAGCTGGTGAGCAGAAGGCTGACTCTGGTCACCATAGTGAAAGATCATAGACCCTCACCTAATTTCCAAATTTGGGCCAAATTTGGCCCAAAGCTATTGCCATTGCTGAGTGAGCCCAACTGGCCACCTGCAGGGACTGATGCTCAGTCTCACAACATTGCTCAGATAACCACCTGGAAGCAGGTAAATTTATATGGACCTTCCACCTTGGAGATAGCAGAGAGGTGACTTGACCACAATCAATATAAACACCATATATGGGTTTGCCTTCCCTGCCCACAGGGCTCAGGGTGTACCACCATCTGAGAGCTTCCAGAATACCTTATCCGTTGACATGTTACCTTAGACAACATTCCCTCAGAACAGGAGACCCATTTTATGGTGAAAGATGGGCCAACAATGGGCTCATGACCATGGTCTACTGGTCTTAGCATGAATCCCACACCCAGAAACAGCCGACCAATAATATAGTAAAAAAGCTTATCGAAACTCAGTTCAGGCAAAGCGAGGGTACAACGCTTTGCCGAGTTGTGGTACCGTCCTCCAGGTTGTAATATGCTTTGAGCTAAAGACAACTGTGTGGCGCTTAATCCTTAATAGCTAGAAATAATGAATCCCGGAACTAAGGGACGGAGGTAGAGGTGGCATCTTTCACCATGACCGCCTGTGACCCACTTCAGGAATTGGTGCTTTTTGTCCCTGAAGCTTTGGACTCTGTTAGGTAAGTGGTTCTGGCTTCCAGGGAGATCACTCTGCCAGGGTATGCAGTAAGGTTCCACTGCCCTGGAGCTGAGACTGCTACCTGGTTCTTTTGGCCACTTCAGGCCAGAGGGCAAAGAAAGGAGTTAAAGTATAGTGATTCTAATTACCTCGAGGGGCCTGGATGGCAGGGAACTCAAGGAACTCACTGGGATAGCTCCTGGGAAAGCAATAATTTGGCAGTGATAGCAACTAAACTCAATAAAGGCAGTTCAATTAAGAGCGTCAGACCCAATCAGGTAACCCATCCGGATAAAGCAGCTGAAGTGTTGGACAAGAGTGAGGGAAGTCTAGAATAGGTCACGGAGAAGGGAGACGATGAATATTAATCACAGCCTTAGGACCAGCTCTGGTAGCTTGAATCAAGCTGACTGTAGCTCTACTCGTTGACTCTCTTCCCTTCGATCTTCTGGGAGATCGTAACTCGCCACAACCTTAAGGGGAACTTCATAACTGAAGGGATTTGTATCTGTCTTGGAAAAAGGGTAAATCCTCAAATCCGGACTGTTCACCCACCCTCACCAGTAACATGGACATTTAGTGCAGAGCCTCTGTCCTCCCCTGTCTTGTTGGGAATCAGTATTTCATGTTGGTTGAATGTAGTGGATGTGACTAGTGGAACCCAGGTCACCTCTTTGTGCCCTACCTGCAAAGAAAATTGGAGAGGAAGTTTTCCAGATTTTATCTTCAAGAAAAAAGACTCACATGGTGGGAAATCCCCCCAGACACAACCAGCGTGTTCAAAAGAGGCTACACAACTCTGAAACTATTGGGGATGTCTGATAGGATTAAGCAAACGAGTCCATGCCCTTATAGTGTGGGGCGACAGTGTTCTCATATGGAAGAGGGAACATACCAACGTGGGATGGGGAGAGGCAAAGAAGGACCCTGTGGGATGAACTGGAGTTAGAGGTATTGATGGGAACTCAGTCTTTCTAAATCCATAGCATGAATCTAATCATGAACAAGCATCAGACCTATCCAAAATAAGGAACGTTCTGTTTTTAAAACTGTATGGTTTAACTGTCAATGTAATAAAAGACAAAGAAAATCTGTGGAAAT
Source organism: Leptonychotes weddellii (assembly GCF_054177405.1). Taxonomy (NCBI): domain Eukaryota; kingdom Metazoa; phylum Chordata; class Mammalia; order Carnivora; family Phocidae; genus Leptonychotes; species Leptonychotes weddellii. The sequence continues at coordinate 104,226,360 of NC_138374.1, forward strand.
ATTCCATATTAAAGAAGACCAAAGAGACACGGCAACTAAGTGTGACACCTGATCAAAAACTAGATCTTGACCTGCAGGGAAAAAGTGATGTGAATGATATTCTTAGACCAAGTGACAATATAGTAATATAGATGTTCAAGTAGATAAAAGTATTGTGTCTATATGAAGGGGCACCTGGGTGAGCATCTGACTTTGGCTCAGGTCGTGATCCCAGGGTCCTGGGATGGAGCCCCAAGTCAGCTCAATGCTCAGCGGGGAATCTGCTTCTCCTTCTCCCTCTGCCCCTTCCCTGGCTTGTGTTCTCTCTCTCTCAAATAAATAAATGGCAATCTTTAAAAAAAAGTATTGTTCCTATATTAATTTTATTGAAGTTGATAAACTCTACTATAGTGAAAACCAGGGACTATCCCAATTCTTATTCTGGGGAAATACACACCGAGGTATAGAGGGGGAAAGGGCCACTGACTCTCAAGTGGTTCAGAAAAAAACCCACTGTGTCTGTGTGCACACGTGTGTGCGTGTGTGTGCTCATGCCCATGTGTACAGAGAGGAAATGAGAGAGGAAATAATGCAAAATGTTAACAGTAGATGAATCTGGGCAGAGGGTATATGGACATTCTTTGTACTATTCTTATACTCACCACTTTTCTGTAAGTTCGAAGTTATTTCCAAGTAAAACACTTCAAAAAGGAGGGGGAAAGATTAACCCCTGAGACCAGAGTAAATGTCTACTATAATAAGCCTGTGAGATAGGTGGTATCATTTCCATTTTACAAAGGAAGCAGCCGAGGTTTTAGAAGGTTAGGTAACTTGCACAAGATGATATAATTAGTAAGTGTCAGAACTGGGAATTACACTTAGATCCTCCTGATCCAGTGCTTTTCTTTTTCTTTTCTTTTCACTTTTTTTTTTTTTAATACGAAGAACATGGACTTAAATGGTAATCACAGACAATTCCCAGATGTCCTTATGACCAAAAAGTTTAACTGTCCTGATGCTTCAAACTTTTCCCTCAGGGGAGTCCCTTGTATTTTGGGCTTATTTGTTTTTCTAACTTATCCTCTGAAAAGGGGGTACCAGAGGGTGGGGAGCACGGAGGAGAATGAGAAACAGGATGAACAAGACCAGGCGAGCTACCAGGGAAGGGACTGCGCTGGCAGCAGCCGGGACCCTGGACAATGGTCCTTCCGACCAGATTTAGGGTTCTAAGGTCCTTTGAGGACATTTGGCCCAACGGAGCAGAAATTTAAGACTTTCTTGGATTACAGCTACTTTTCACCCAGAGAATAAGAGAATCATCTGCTGTAAAATTACTACCTTCTGTCACAATGGCACCTTTCAGAGGAGAAGCCTGTTGTCCCCTTCCAGACAGAGCATTTGAAGGCCCTGTGCCTACCCCTGAACAAAAATACCATAGACTGCATTGCTTTTCAACAACAAATGTTCATTCCGCACAGCTCCAGAGTCTGGGAAGTCCAGCATCAAGGCTCTGGCAGATTCAAGGCGCTGGTGAGGACCCACTTCCTGGTTCATAGACGGCCATCTCTTCTCCCTGTGTCCTCACATGGCGGAAGTGACAAGGGAGCTTTTTATAAGGGTGCCAACCCCAGCCATGAGGGCTCCACACTTATGACCTTCTTACCTCCCAAAGGCCCCACCTCCCAATACCATCCCATCAGGGGTTAGGATTTCACGAATGAATTTCAGAGGGACACAGACATTCATTCTGTAGCAGCAACCATCTTGCAAATACTTGGATTTGGCCTCTGTGGGATTTTCCTGAGATCCATACAGAGAGGAGCAATGCCTCAGATGCCGTGGGATGGCTGGGCTATGTGAGAACGCCCCCCCCCCTTTGATTCTTGGGTACTTCAGGAAGGTGAAAATGAAGTAAGCTGAACAATATAGCCTCTGTGTCCCGAAGCAACCCAGGCCTGCCCAGCTATTGAATGAGACCTAAAGCAGTTACTATGGAGGCGCGTGATTGGGGTCACACAGGAGCTACACTGGGGAGTTTCTGATGGTCCAGGAACCTTCTGTGATATGAAGGGGACACCACCTGCTAGTCTTAGCTCTGCCCATAACATCCTAGGTGAGGCAGGTAGCCACCTCTTGGTATTTAGGGAATGCCTCAAGATGAGTATTATGAATATCCTTGGAAATTGGAGTTGGACAGTCTTCCCTGAAGAGGATGAGTGCATGCATAGCCTATCACACCTGGCCACTGAACAGTTTCTCTGGGTTCTGATCTCTGTTCTGTCCCCTCAGAAGCTCTGTGCGGATCAGGTTCCTCCTGTAGCAGTCAGGGACAAGCAGGAAACAGGTGGAACTCTCAAGAAGGTTTAAGTGAAGTAAACCTTTTGAAGGGTCTGTCGGCAGAGGCACTGACAAGATGAGGGGAACCGTCGAGGATGATGAGGAGCCCCAGAGCTGTTCCCTGCTCTGGGCCTGAAGGAGCCCAGTGAGAGCAGAAGACAGGTGTGCAGTCCACCGAGGGCAGCCTCCTGGGCAGAGGACGGAGCGAAAAGTGGGTCAGGGTGGACAGAGATGACTGCTGACCTCGATCTTCAGGGCGCAGGCAGAGGCCCCAGTGCCTTCCAGGGAATCTCACACAAGGACACGTAAGCTGTAACAAGAACTTCACACACGTGGGAAAACAAGGCATTCATGTATCCAGACCATAGATAAGCACGTTCAGAGGCTGAACGTCTTCCTGGGTGAGCTGAAGAAAGAATGTGAGCCCAGCGTTGTGCGGGGAGGCGGTTGGACGTTCCCTGACGAGAGCCCCCAGGCGTCTCTTGTTGACCATCTCCCTTGGTGCTCCCTGAGTGTCCACTTTGAGGAAAGGGATCCACATTAGAAATGTGCCAACACATCTTCCTTTCTTAATTGTAACACTCTCTTTGGCTTTATGGAAGACGACAGCTGTTGGGAGTAGAGTGGGTGCTCACGATGACGATGACGTAGCTTTTGGCAGAAGCAGCACTACAGAACGCAAGAGGAAGCCCACACCCTCAATATTATCATCATATATTATTGCTAATATTTACTGAAAACGTACTACGTGCCAGACACCTTTTTGAGGGCTTTTCAAGCATGTAGTCATTCCGCCCTCACACAACCACCCTAGGAAGTGGGTGGTGTTGTTATGGCCTGAGTGTTTGTGTCGCCCTAAAGTCGTATGTTGAAGCCCTAACCCCCCCGCCCAGTGTGGCTTTATCCGGAGATGATAAAGGCCTCTAAGGAAGTAATTATGGTTAAATGAGCTCCTAAAGGTAGGGCCCTGATCTGATAGGGGCTGTGTCCCTATAAGGAGAGACACCAGAGAGCTCGCCCCTTCCCCCCCAGTGCTCACGCTGAGGAAAGGCCATGTGAGGACACAGCAAGAAGGCCGCGGTCTGCAAGACCAGGAAGGGAACTTTCACCAGAAACCAAATTTGCTGGCCCCTTGATTATTCCAGTGTCCAGAACCGCGAGGAAATGAACGTCTGTTGTTTAAGGCCCTCAGTCTGGGCCTGAGCTGACGGAGACAGGCCCTATCAATATTCCTCCCATTGTGTAGGTGAGGAAATTGCAGCAGAGGGAAGCTAAGTGGTCTTCTTAAGGTCACCCCGTTTGCCTTTGCCTTTGGTCTCTTCACCTCTTGGGGTCCTGCTTTTCCTGTAGGAACGGGGTGGGTGGAAACAGATTGGGGGGCCTAAACTCAAACGTCAACAGGAGTCGGGCAGATAATAGAAACAAGGGAAGCTGGCTGAGAGGGCCCCTTGCCAACTGAAGAAGGCAGGTCCCTTTAGGGAGGACAGCTTTTTGTCTGTTTCAACAACGTGTTGGCCAAATGGCTGGTGTGCTCAGATCTGCAGTTTTTCAAGACAGACTTGACATCTGGATCTTTTTTAGGAAACACGATTTCTCCCGCATTCCATCATGCAACAGTGCGCAGGCTAATTAAGACCTGTCTCTGGGCCATGTTTGGTATACAGTGTCCAGTTTGCGCCCCCTCGGGACTAGATGATTTTTTTCTACACACTTTTCTCCTCCTGCCTCTTCACTGGGCCATGACTCTTTGCCTTCGGCCAGATTCCCTCCCGTGTGCGGACTCTAAGCCCCCTGCCTTGAGAAAAATGAGCACCACCATGATCCAGAAAACGTTTTAAGATACAGTCAGTGCACAGAGCCCTATGTCGTCGACTCAGTTGAGCCACGTGACTCTGAGCCCATTTCCTCTTCTGAAAGTGGGTCCAATCACACCCGCCTCACAGGAGTTCTGGAAGGATTAAATACGACTGGGCGTGAGGAGGCAGAGGGCAGAGAGCCCCTGCTGGGGCTCAGAGACCTTGTGTGAGTGCTTCCATCCTTCATCAGGCGCCTCAATATTAGGTGTTTGAGCTGCTTACGTATAGCAGACTTGGGCTTCCGTGGCTGTAACATGCTTGAAACAGAAACGATTGGCCAGGTTCTAGAAGGCAGCAGAGGGTGATCTGGAGAGGCCCGGGGCATGGCTGGGAGCTGGAGGAACTGTCAGGGAGGAGAGCAGCAGAGATGCCAGCCCTGGGAGGTAGGAACAAAACAGCCTCCTCTGCCCTTGAGCGGTCTCGAGGCATAGTTAGGAAGAGTGTGTGTAATAATGCACTGAAAGTTCTACTCAGGCTTAATAGCTGCCTGTAAAAATTCCAGGAGGTCCATTTTTAGTTGGGGCTAATGAGGGTTAAAAACTCTCCAGACTCTGCCCAAAAGACTCCCAGGGAGGCCCCCCAGGAGGGGATTTATTTACTGCACCACCGATTAAGGAACAGTTTATCTACTCTGGATCATCTTTCACCAAAGCCTTTATCAGTGGTTTTTTTTTGGCTACTGGTGTTTGGGGGTTTTTTGTTTGTTTTTTGGGTTTTTTTTTTTTTTTTTTAACAAATGAGAGCAGATTATGTGTGTTCCAAGGCTGTGACCCAGGTTAGCTGTCTGCCAGCTGTGAGCAGGGTCCTCTGGGGCCAGCCCTCCCCTTGCAGAGCTGGTGGGGGGGGAGTGGGGGGGGCGGGGGCGGTGCCAATAAGAAGGATGAAATAGAAGAAGGCAGAAATCCCTTTCTTCCAGGTCTTGCTGGGGAGCAGCTCAGTGTGGGTGGGAGACTCTGGGGATGAGTGGGTTCAAGGCAGCCGAGGTGGAGGAAGAAAGCAGAAATGAACTGGCCATGGGAGGGGAGGGGAATGAGAGACGCTCCAGGGGAGGTGTGCTGGAGACTCCCCAAGAAGCCCAGGGAGCTGATGCACGTGGTTCTAGAGGGAGGGCAGCATGGAGCAGGAAGGAGGATAGGGTGAAGCTGTGTTCTGGGCTGCACTGAAACTCGGGTTAAATCTAAATCCACTCTGATCAAGGAAGGGTTTAAAAGGTGTGACCTTGGGGCGCCTGGGTGGCTCAGTCGTTAAGCGTCTGCCTTCAGCTCAGGTCATGGTCCCAGGGTCCTGGGATCAAGCCCCGCATCGGGCTCCCTGCTCGGCGGGAAGCCTGCTTCTCCCTCTCCCACTCCCCCTGCTTGTGTTCCCTCTCTCGCTGTCTCTCTCTGTCAAATAAATAAATAAAATCTTTAAAAAAAAAATAAATAAATAAAAGGTGTGACCTTGGGGATGGGGTGCCTGGGTGGCTAAGTCAGTGAGGTGTCTGACTTTTGGTTTTGGCTGGGATCATGATCTCATGGGTCATGAGATCGAGCCCCCCATGGGGCTCAGGCTCCATGCTCAGCATGGAGTCTGCTTGAGATCCTCTCCCTCTCCCACTCCTTCTCCCCCTCCCCCTCCCCACTCACACACACACACACACACACACACACACACACACTCTCTCTCTCTCTCTCTCTCTCAAATAAATAAATAAATCTTAAAAAAAAAAAAGGAAGAAAAGATGTGACCTTGGGAAGGGTGTTCTGTCCTAAATGAATTTTTAAGAGCACTCATTGAATTTGGGGGCTCAGGCCTGCCACAAGCAGACTAAATAATCCTGGGTACTCCTTCTCCCCCCTTTCTGAGGCTTAGTCTGTAAAATGAGGGGGGCTGGACTGGATCCCTAGTTCTAAACCTTTGCTGCACATTAGAACCACCTGGGGGACTGCAGCCCAGACCAATGAAATCAGATTCTTTGGGAGTGGATCCAGGCATTAGTCTCCCACAACCTGGAATACTGTCCACAGCCAAGTTTGAGACCCTCGGGGCTAGATGGTCTCTAAAGGTCTTATTCAGCCCTGCCATTCATTAAGACTTTGAGGAAAGGAGAGAGAGGATGATTGGCAGGCAGTCCTCAGTAGAAGCAAGGCACGGACCAAATGGCCTCTTAAGAGTTCCCCTGCCCATAAGATTCCATGATTTGAGACTCCAAGGGGAGAGTCAGGCTCTTGGTGCCAAGTTCCAGCCAGCTGTGTTTCTTGCTCCCTTAATTCATTCCAGAAGTATTTATTGAGCACCTACTATGTGCCTGGCACTGTTCAAGGTGCTAGGGATACAACAGCGAACAGACCCTCTCTTGTGTTCAACTCTTGGGACAGATCTGAAACCACAAGCTGGAGAGGAGGGGGCAGGATGGTGCAGAGAGCCAGAAGGGAAGGGAAGTTTGGGAATCTGATGATTCACACAGAGTTCCCCAAACTTACACATCATTTCATAGAACTGAGTGATGAGGTTACTGGGGATCTGTCCTTGTTACATTAATCCACCTTCTTTTTTTTTTTTTTAAAAGATTTTATTTATTTATTTGAGACAGAGAGAATGAGAGAGAGCACATGAGAGGGGGGAGGGCCAGAGGGAGAAGCAGGCTCCCCGCCGAGCAGGGAGCCCAATGCGGGACTCGATCCAGAGACTCCAGGATCATGACCTGAGCCGAAGGCAGTCGCTTAACCAACTGAGCCACCCAGGCGCCCCGATCCACCTTCTTTTCCTCCTTCCCCTTCCACTGTGGAGCCATCAGTCTCTGCATTTAACAAGTCAGTGCTGGCACCCAATTCCAACATGTCGGGGCGTGATGGATGGTAACCAACATCACCCAGGCAACTCTCGGACACTAGCAGGGTGTGCTACAATTTAACTCAACTCTGACAGTATCTACCTGGAGATAGGGTCAGATCCTGTAGGGTAAGGGCTCAGTCCCAGAAGACTCTGCCCCCATCCCCACTTCAGATACCAGTGGCAAGTTCCCTGTACTTCTGACCAACTGGCTATAAATCAGAGGTTCCCATGATCCCCTGCTTGGGTTTGATTAATTTGCTACAGTGGCTCACAAAACTCAGGGAAACATTTTATTTTATTTAATTTTTAAAGATTTTACTTATTTGACAGAGAGAGACACAGCGAGAGAGGGAACACAAGCAGGGGGAGTGGGAGAGGGAGAGGGAGAAGCAGGCTTCTTGCTGAACAAGGAGCCCGATGCGGGGCTCAATCCCAGGACCCTGGGATCATGACCTGAGCCGAAGGCAGTCGCTTAACGACTGAGCCACCCAGGCGCCCCTCAGGGAAACATTTTAATTACTAGTAAACTACCAGTTTATTATACAAGGATATAACTCAGGAACAATCGTATTGGAGAGACGCATGGGATAAAGTATGGGGAAAGGGCTCAGAGCTTCCATGCCCAAGTGAGATACTCTCCCTAAATCTCCACATGGTCACCAACACAAAGCTCTCAGAACCCAATCTTTTTGGGGTTTTATGGAGGTTTCATGACAGGCATGCTTGATTAAATCACTGGCCGTTGGCATCTGATGCAACCTCCACTCCCTCTCCCCTTCCCAGAGGTAGGTGTGTGTGGGGGGGGTGAGACCAAAAGTTCTATCCTTCTAATCATATGGTTTGTTCCCCTGGCAACCAGTTCCCATCCTTAGGTAATTTCCAAAAGTCTCTCATTACCATAACCAAAGACACTTTATCACTCTTATCACAGGAAATTCCAAGGGTTTCAGGATTCTAGTGCCAGAAACAGTGACGAAGACCAAATATATATTTCTTTTTATAGATCACAGTATCACAGCAAGCAACCCACGGGTCAGAAAAACTCTTCTCCCCGATCCCAAACTCATTCTCCCGGGTATCCATCATGTCTTCCCAATTCAGTGTAAGCCCCTCACAGCTGAGGGGCCTTGAGTCTTTGGGGTAGCAGATGGTGTAGTTCAGAGTGTGGGGGCTATAGACAGATCCTGGATTCAATTTTAGCTCTGCCTCTTGCCGGAGGCTATCACGATGTGATCTGGGCACCGTACCGAACGGCACCCTAACCCCCTCTCAGCTCGGCGCCTTACAAATGCGGATTATAACAGCACCACCTTTGACGTTGCTGTGAGGAGTAACGAATTCGTGAAGACAAAGCAGTGTCTGGCACTGATAACTCTCAGTAGGCGGGGACTCTGATCGTCCTTGAGCGGGAGACTTTAGGCGTGCTTGTTCTGATTAGGCTTCTGGAGAGACCAGCACGGTTGTACGGTTGTACATTGTGGTGGCGTATCTGCTCTCTTTCTCACTTCCCGACAGGGCAGGCGTCGGATACATTGGTCAGAAGAACGCTAGCTGTGGTAACAGGGAGGTCCTGAGATCTCAGCAGCTTCATTCAGTAGGAGTTCATGCTTCTGTGCAGTCTAAAGGCATGGGGAGGGAGGGGGGTGCCCTGCCCCACGCAGTCGTGTAGGATGCCAAAGGCTCTGTCACCCTCGAGGAAGGCCAGGACTTTGACATCCAAGTGCCACACAGGCTGGGAGAGTGGAGGGTCACAAGGGAGCCTTTTGTGGGCCAGGTCAGGAAGGGCATCCCATTCCACTGGTCAGAACAGTCGCATGCCACCAAGAGCCTGGGAATAGGGTCAGGAAGAAGCACATGGGGTGGGGGGGTGGGGGCCTCTAGCGCCTGGCCCCCAGAGGTTCTCTCTTCTGAGCTGGCAAGGTCTGTCTTCTGATCTCAGGCGCCCAGCGCCCGTGGCACTGACCCCATCTGGGATGGGCCCTGGGACCACTGTGCGTGTATAGGGCCCCCTCCTGCTGTCTTCTTCCTCTCTGACCTTCTCCAGTTACTTGCCTCCAATTCCCGTTCTCTCTCCAATGGCACCTTCCCTCTGTTGAACTCCTGTGGTTGGAGAAAGGTTAATTGTTCGGCCATTGAGAGCTTTGGTGGAGAGGTGCCCTAGGGATTCAGTGACAAAGGATGTCGGGGGAGCGGGGCGTCAGCAGAGGAGCCTTCCAGGGAGAAGAGCTGTGGCCACCGCCACCCGCCTCCTGAAATCAGAGTCAGGCCACTGGGTTCCCAAGGACCTGGGAGAGCTCTTAGCCCCGATACAGTCCGTGAACAACAACCGTATCACCTAGGAACTTGCTAGAAATGCAGATTCTCAGTGCTGTCTTAGACATGCTGAATCAGAAAACCAGCTCAGAAAGATTGGTAACCTGCCCAAAGTCACACAGCTCATAAGAAGCAGGACAAAAGTGCTTGAACAAGTCCTTAGGTGATTCTGGCGCACACGGCTGAGCATCCCGGCTGCAGGTAGGCGTGTGCCTCACACTGCCACCCAGTGGCTGCAGAGCAAACAACAGCCCAGCCTCCAAGTCCGGACAAACTCAGGCTGAGGAGGCAGCGCGCTAATATTATAGGTTAGGAAGCAAGTTCTGGAAAGCACAGGGAATCCACAGGTGTAGCAGGGGACTCACCCAAGTCTAGCCTCATGGACAGTTGTTAAGACTTAGCCTAGAGTCCAGCCCAGAGCCAAACCCAAACTCTGCTGCTAGAAGGCCAAACCCACCTGCCTTTACGTTTTCTGGAGACCAGACATAGCCGGCTGGAGAGGCCTCTGCCATCAGACTGATGACCCCATCAGGGGCAGGCTCCGTTGTCCTCACAGCGTACCAGAAGGAACAGAGGTCCTTCTTCTCTGAGAGAGCACAGAACTCCACCTGGGACCCTGCCAGCTAGGACCCTGAGGCCCCAGGGCTGGCCTGGTGTGGCACTCCCTGTCTATGCCCGGAGCTTGGGGATGTTGGGGGGGGTCGGCAGGGGGAGGCTGGAGGTAGAGGAGAAAATGTGATGAACCCTCAGGGTGCAGCCCTCTCCTGCCTTTGTGATGGGGAACTGCAGGGATGGGGGTGACATCTGAGCTTAATGAGGAGGAAATGTCCAGAGACAAAGACCACGTGCTCTCTCCCTCATCCCTTGGCCTCAGACACAGCAGGGGCAGGAGGCTCAGCACCCTGAGGACTGACTCTGAGTTTGCATTTTTATGGAAGGACCTAGTAGCTGTGGGGTTCCCAGGGGATGTGCCCAGCTTGCCTGGTAGGCAGACTCTGGGAGAGGAGGAAGGGCACCAGTGTCCGTAGGCATCCTGCACTGTGTGGGGAAGTCGTGGTCTCATTCAATCCACACACACGGTAAAACTCAGAGAGTTTAACAACCTGACCAAAGTCACACAGCTATGTATGCTCTGTCCACCACTCTCTACTGCCCATTCCCCACGCAGAACTCCTCTGGGCTGGCTGTTGTGCCAGGCAGTTCTTGAATCCAGAAACCCATGGGATCCAACAGCGACAGAGCATCTCCTTGCGTAGCTGCCCTGCCCTTTGCTCCCAGGCCCCTCATTGGCTCAGGAGCATCTCTGATAAGGGAGGAGGCTCCAGCCAACTTAGGAACTGGGACATTGGCCTCTGTCCGAGGTGGGGGTGGGGAGCCGCTCCATCCTGGAGCAAGGCTGAGGTCCGGAGGGTACCCATCTCTGCCCTCGGGGCTCCTAACCAGGGATGCAGAGCAGGGTCTGCGAGGGGGAGGGCAGAAGAGGGAGCAAAACCACTGCTCAATGTATCCAAAGGAGGGACAGTTGGGGTCCCGGGAGCGGCCCGGCCACCACAAGCCCCAGGCGCAGGTGAGTCCTGAGCCAAGTCTGGATGGTGGCTCCCCAATGCCCTGCTCTCCTGAGTTCACTGGAGAGACCCAGTCACCTCACAGTAAGGGTACCCAAAACCCAGGGGCTGCTCTAAGATAAATATTCCGCTGCAGACTTGAAGCTACATAGCCGTTGCTAAAATAAACACGAGAAAAGCATGCTAGGATTTATACTTTAAACTTTATTCAATATACAATTGTTATCAAAGAGCCTAACAGATGAACCTCACACTTTCTCTGGTTGTCTGGCTCAGGAGGATGTGGGTTTGGTTTGTTGGACTTTTTGTCTTGCCAAAAGATTCCAGATACCCCCCAAATTTGGGGGTCACCTGTGTGGCTCACTCTCATCATCATTATTCGAAGCCTAGAGTGTCTACCTCTGTATGCCAGGAACGTCTTTCCCGGCCTCTGTCACTGACCCACATCCTCACAGGGAGGCCCAGGGCATGGAGCAGACTTAGAAAGGGAGCTTCCCTGGGGGAACCGGGGACGGCTACCCCCAGGCAGGTTGGGTGTGGGAGGCCTTCTTTCTTGAGGGTCTCTGTGGACCAATCCAGGAAACTGTCTTATGGATGCTGGGCGGCAGAAATTTCTTGTCTGGGGCTGGAGCTGCCACCAGGCACTCCTGACTCGGGGCTTCTCACCTCCCCTTTCCAAAGGAGGCAGCAGAACCTAGGAGAGAGGCCTTCCCTGGGCAATCTGAAGAGTGAGGCCCAAGTGAGGGAGGAGTAAGGCCCTGACTCCATTCTTTCGTAGCTATGCAACTTTTGGCAAGGCTGAGTCTGAGTTTACTCTTCTGCAAAATGGTTGTAATTAGTGAGGCTCCAGAATTTTTTATAGGAGGCACTTAGGGGGCCTTCAGCAAGGAGGTGGGTGTGCTGGGAAATTGTCTATAAGCACATACACAACATTCTGCTTAGATTACAGGCTTGGGGTGGGAGGGGGAATTGGGGAACTCGAGGCAGGGCTCTGCTGAAGCCCAGCCATCTTTTGGTGCTGCTGTGGTTATAGGATCCAAAGCAGCCTCCGTCACGGGGGTCAGATGAGATCACATAGATGAACGCCTTTGGGAATTGTTCTCAACAGATGGAGCATATTATTATCCCCTCCTAAAGTAGGACCCTAACTGTTTAGTCGGGAGTCTGGCCAGCATTGCTTGCTAATGGATCAGTGATGTTGCCCGTGGGCCCTTCTGCAGAGGGGCCACCACTGAACACTCTCCCCTGCCCTGGGCGATGCTTCGGTTGGTTATCTGGGGGCTCCTTCCTAACCCAGAGATGTGGTTAGATCTTCCAAGCCCCCAAAGCACTGTTTCAGGAGGAATCTCCCCACTCATCAACAGCCCAGGTAATCCCCCAATGTCTTGCACAACTTGTGCAAGATTTCAGTCCCAGAAGACTCTGCCCCCATCCCCACTTCAGATACCAGTGGCAAGTTCCCTGTACTTCTGACCAACTGGCTATAAATCAGAGGTTACCAAACGGGCGGTAAGAGCCTGCATAGACAAAGGATGGCCACAGCCCAGTTGCTTCGGGAACACGTCAGATGCTTGTGAAAACTTCCACAGCCCCATTCCGGGTCCGAGGAGTCAGTTTCTGGGAGCGGGCTTGAACAGTCTGTGGGGTTTTTTGTTTGGTTTGGTTTCTTAATCGAAGGCATCCCTGGTTATTGTTGTGAAACTACGTGTGAGTCTTGGACAGGGATGGTCATGGGATCTGGTCCGCTCTGCGGGACAGACTTCCTGCCAACCCTTCTATTTCAGGAGAATCTTTCCCATTTCTAGAGAGTTCACCTGTCCGGGGAGGGGGCTGAAGTGACAGGAACATGCAAAACATTCCGGCCACGTGTCCTTTAGGAAGGAAAGTCAGCCCGGACTGTGCAGCAGGAGACTCGAGCTCAGAGGACTGGGGAAGGTCAGGTTTTCGGTGCATTTGGAGCTTTTGCTGAGGACAGAAACTCCTGGCTCTGTGGGAAAAGACAGGGAAGGAGAGGAGGTCTCGAAAGGGGCACAGGCAGCTGCTCCGGTCAGACCCAGCTGGAGCACCTACTCTGCGGGCAGCCTGCCCGCACCTGCTCCCTGCCCGCCTCACCTCTGCCCACAGACGCCACCCTCGCTAATGGGCCACAGCACGAGCCAGGCACAGACCCCCCCACACGCCTTCTCACTGTTCAAATTCCCCATGTCTGTCCTTACCAAGCTACTCTCTCCGAAGAAAGAGGCCTTTGCTTCAAGCCCAGGAGTTCTCCCTGTTGGAAGTGGTGGGTTCCTTGCCCAGTTCCAGAGGTAGAGCCTCTTCTCTCCTTTGCTGCTTTTCCTCCAGACCAGGTAAGGGTGTCGCTTGCTTTCCCGGCTTCGTGGCAGTCAGGGGCTGTGGGGATGCGGTGTCTGCCATCTTCACCGGGGAGGAAACCGCTTTCCTAGAAGCCAGTTCTTCTAACCCCGTTGGCCCTGCTCCCACCTGTAACCCACCCTGTCTCCTGAAGCGGCCCAAAGGAAAGGGGAGGGGAGGAGGATACAGGGCTGACGGGGAGGAGTGACAGCTGGCACTGGCCGGGGCTCAGCCTGGCCCTCCCTGGACTCTGTGGGGGCGGAAGTTTGCTTCTGCACAGAAGTGGAACCCGGCTGGCTGTGGTCCCTGCAGGCTGGAGACAGGCCAGCAGCACCACCTGCCTTCCTTCCCTCCACAGTCCCAGACGCACCTGCTGGGCTCAGAACCGTCTGCGTGTCTGAGAAACCAGATCCCTACCTTGTTCCTCTTCACTGGGGACACACAAAAGCCTCCCATCTGGACAGTGAAAAGAACAGCCAGGTCATGTTTCCAATCAAGCCCGAGGAAGCATTTTTGGGGCAGCTAAGGGGAGCCTCTGGGGGAGGGGCGCTGAGCCCAGGTAGACCCACCTGACGAGGTCATGTGTGTGTTCAGCCCATCTGGGGAGGCAAGGCCAGCTGGCAACTGCTGGAAAGCTGTTCTCGAGGCTCGAGGTGTGGTCCTCGGATCAGCAGCCTCTCGTCACCTGGGGCCTTATCAGGAATATGTATCCTTGGGCCTCACCTCAGACCTGCCGAATCAGAACCTCTGGGCTCGGGGCTTGGCACTTTGTGTGTTAATAAGCGGTCCAGGTGATTCTGAGGACACTCGAGTTGGAGAGCCTTTGGTTAAAGTAGGCCATGCTAGTGAGCCTGGAGCCCTGGGCTGGGAGGCAGGGCCAAGGGGACTGTGTGTGACGCCCCGGGGACTCCAGTCACAACAGCCTCAGCCGTCTTGCTTTTGCGTCAGCAGGGACGGGGCTGGAGAAAGCACGCGGCCGAGCTGCAGGCTGCCTATGGGAGGAAGCGAGGGCTCCCCCCCTCCACCGCGGCGGCACCGGGACAGGCCGGGGGCAGCATGGCTGGAGGGCACACCGGGGCCACGGGAGGGGCTCACAGATTCCACGGGGGCGCAGTCTCCGGCCAAAACACCCTGACTTTTCCCATCTTGCACAAGTTGTGCAAGACAGTTAAGCTGAGTCAGCCTCCACCAACCTTGCCGGAACAGGCTTGCCTCGGCGGTCCCGAGGGCTCGGTTCCAGGCCACCACGGTAGCTCGACTGGCACAGGAAAGCGATTCCAGTGAATGTTTCGGTTTCCCAGTGCCTCTGAAAGTGATGTTTTCACGGTACTGTGGTCTTGTACGTGTGCAACACCATTATGCCTAAAAAACAGACATACCTTAATTAAAACATACTTTATTGCTAAAAAAACCGCTAACCATCATTTGAGCTTTTAGTGAGTCCGAATCTTTTTGCTAATGGAGGGTCTGGCCTTGATGCTGGCTGATCAGGGGGGCGAGGGTTGGGGTGAAGGCTGGGGTGGCTGTGGCAATTTTTTTTTTTTAAAGATTTTATTTATTTATTTGAGAGAGAGGGAATGAGAGAGAGCACACATGAGAGGTGGGAGGGTCAGAGGGAGAAGCAGACTCCCCGCCGAGCAGGGAGCCCGATGCGGGACTCGATCCCGGGACTCCAGGATCATGACCTGAGCCGAAGGCAGTCGCTTAACCGACTGAGCCACCCAGGCGCCCCGGCTGTGGCAATTTCTTAAAATGAGACAACAGCGCAGACTCTAAACCCTTTGTGGTCACTTCAACCATCTCCACAGCATCTTCATCTGCAGAGTCCATCTCGAGAAGCCACTCTCTGTCCTCATCCTTAAGAAGCAAAGCCTCATCCTCTCAAGTTTCGTCATGAGACTGCAGCAACTCACAGGTAATAATAATGAAAATGTTTGAAATATTGCGAGGATTACCAGAATGTGACACAGAGTCACGAAGTGAGCCAATGCTGCTGGGAAAATGGCGCCAAGAGACCTGCTCTTGGAGCAGGGCTGCCACGAGCCTTCAGTTTGTAAAAAATGCAACATCTGCGAAGCTCAATAAAATAGGATATGCCTGTATTTGCCTCGAAAGTGCCAGTAAACATGTGAGAGTTGTCAATGGCTAATGTTCACCACGGCTCCCTGCTATGTAGCCCAGACAGTGGGAGTGTGAGGACACACTCACTTGTTTAACCTGTGTGTGCATGTGCGTGTGTGTGTGTGTTAGGGGGCAAGTGACTCCTACTGGTTTGGAGATACGGCTAAAATGAACTGGCACATCCCCGTCCCCCCTCCCCAAAACATGCCCACACATCCCCTCAGCAAGCCAGTGCAATTGCGGCCATGAGTCCAGAGCAGTTCATGAAATGACCAATAGAGGGAGTGCCGGTCCCATTTTTGGAGAGGAAAGGGGTCTCCCAGCCCCGGGCCAGGCAAAGGGCCAGCAGCTAGGTTTTCAGTGCTAATGAGGAAAAGCCAGATGTACTGGTAGGTTAGAGGCACAAGCCTAAAGCAGAATGATTTCAGGGACACAAAAAGGTGCAAAGCCTCACATAATCCTGCTGGACAATTGAGGCTGTCTGAGCTTTATCCTTTTAGCCTAGACCAATTTAAAATACAAATACAGGGGCGCCTGGGTGGCTCAAGCATCTGACTTCAGCTCAGGTCATAATCTCAGGGTCCTGGGATGGAGCCCTGTGTCCGGCTCCCCGCTCAGTGGGGAGTCAGCTTGAGGATTCTGTCTCTCCCTCTCCCTCTACTCCTCCACCTGCTCGTGCTCTTTCTCTTGTACAAATAAATAACATCTTCAAAAAATAAAATACAAATACAATCCAGGATTGCACGTCAGGATTTCACATCTCAGTGAGATGAAGGGAGCTGAAAGAAGGTTTTGCCAAACTAGGAGGTGAGGGCGGCCCAAGAGGCATAAGGGGCGTAAAACAATGAAGTTGGGGCTCCCCAAGTATCAGGAGCCTCCTCTGTTCAAAACAAGAGAAAAACCTTGTCTGATTCCGAGGGTGAGAGGCTGCATGTTGGTGTCCCCCCAGGAGGGGGCGCCGCTTCCCTAGAGTTCCCTTTTTATTTGCTCATGTTAGGTCTCTGAGCAAGTGCTGTGGACTCTGATGGTTTGTTTTCTTGTCTTAGAGCATTTTGAGAGGACACTGTTTTGTATTTCCAGCTCCTACCAGAAACCCTGACACAATTGTACATGCTCTATACACATCAAATAGGTAAATGAATGAATGTCCGTGAGCAGAGAAACATTAAAGTACGGTATATCAGCCTGATGGGGGATATTATGCAGTTATTTTAAATAATGGTTATTTGTTGTTTTGTCTTGTTTTGTTTTACTTACTTTTAAAAGGATTTTATATATTTATTTTTGCGAGAGAGAGAGAGACAGAGAGATTGAACGCACAAGTGGGGGTGGGGGGAGGGCATAGGGAGAAGCAGACTCGCCGTTGAGCAGGGAGCCTGATGCAGGACTTGATCCCAGGACCCTGAGATCATGACCTGAGCCGAAGGCAGACGCTTAAATGACTGAGCCACCCAGGCGCCCTGTTTTGTTTTAAATAATGGTTATTTGAAAGGTACTAAGAGAGTAGATCTTAGAAGTTCTCATTACAAAAAAAACAAAATGGGTAACTGTGTGAGGGGCTGGATGTTAACTAACCTTACTGCGGCAATCATTTCACAATATACATATATATCAACTCTTTATGTTGTTCACCTTAAACTACTACAATGTTCTCTGTCAATTATATTTCAATAAAACTGGAAAAAAATAAAATAATGGTTATCAAGGCCATGTAGCAACATGGAAAATGCCTAGGATATTGTATTAAATACACAAGTTGCTTTCTACCTGTGTGAGATTCTGCATGCATGTGAGTGAAAGGGAAATAAGGAGAAATAGTTGCATATGGGTGGAGGACTAATGGGTAGCTTCCTTCTTAACTTGTTTAATCTCCTTTGTTGTGGGCTGTGCAATAAACACAGAAACCGCTTTTTCCTGAGTGTCTCAGTTTCGTTCTTTGGTGCCCAAGTACCTTGACTTCCAACCCATCTGTCCAGATCTCACCATCTCTTTAGAATTCAGTTTTGTTTCATTTTCTTTGCACCAAGCCCAGTGTTCTTTGCACCAAGCACATGGTTCTTCATTTTCTTTGCATCAAGCACATGGAAGTGGCTAAGTACTTTGGATATCAATGATTTTAAAGGCAGCTGCTATAAATCATGTCAAGTTCAAACACTTAAACACATGTTCTCCCAAATCAGTCAACTGCCTCTCAAGTGTTATCAGCAGTCAGTCCCTACCTTTACTGTTTCTCACAATGGGAATAACAACGCGTCTGATTTGTTAAGGATCTATTGTGTGCCTTCTAGTTAAATTTCATCCTCACCGCAAACCTGCAAATTAGGAAATATTATTCTAGTTAGTAAGAGAAGAAACAGAAATTCATTTTAAATTCCTTTCCCAAGATCATAGTCATGTTTCACACGGAAGACTTTAGGTTCCCAGAGGACATGTTTTTACCCTACACACCATGAGGGATGCTTTCCAAGGGCCTACAATGCAAAAAAATAATGCATATCAATAACAGATATGCATATCAGTAACAGAATCTAGCCATACAACGAAACCAAACTGTCCTATGAATAATAGTACCAAGTACTGCATAGGTTTCCAGGTAAGGAATCTATGCCCATGCGTCACCCCTCCAGGGACATGTTCTAATATTAATCTGATTGTGTGTTGGGAACCTCTGTCCACGCATAAATCCTGCCCTGGCCAGAATGATCCAGAGCTTATCAGTCTTCGTTTTGGGTCAGGATAAGTTTTGAAGGATTCAGGCTTTCCACTGAAAAAGAAATCACTGCCACTCTTATTTCAGCCTCACTTTTATGCATGATGAGGCTTTATGAAAATTTAATCTATCAGCTAATCTCAGGGGTTAGGGGCCATTTCAGTCCCTGGAGGAATCAGACATGTCTCTGAGAAAGAGAGGTGCTCAGGCAGCCTTTATTAATCAAGACCTGGAGGCTCCAGCCAGAAATCAAGTTTCTACTGGCTTCTAACAGCTTATTCTCTTTACAATGACCATTTCATCATGGGCTTAAAGTAACAAATGAAAGGGGAATTGCAAATGAATACATCAAACAAAATTAGACAGAGGCCTAATACAACATTTGTCTAAGTGGAAAACGAAGCTCACCATCTTAATGAGTCTTCCCCCTTCCCCCCCGCCCCCACCAATATCATTCTCCTCCTTCCTCAAGGCTTAGGGTCTCCGGATCACATCCCCACCTCCCTTCTATTCAGACCTGCTCAAGGATATCTCTAGACCCTAGTTCAGATTTCAGACAAAGTATTCCCTCTTGGTGGTCAGTGTGCTTTGAAACCTTGCCTCTCTTTGGGGACCCAAAGGTGTTTTATCTCCTGTGAGGTATCATAAATGCATCTTCCAGGCACAGGATCCCGTCAAGAACCCTGAAGTCATTTCAGGGCAGGTTGTCACCTACACGGATGGCTAGCTCCCCTCGCAGGGAGGGAGGCCCAGTGTGGTAAAGGCAGGGGTCTCCATCCGAGAACCTGAGACTGGCCGGCGGGTTACAGGAGAAACAACGGGCTTCGGAAATGGGTTATTTACCTCGAGAGCTTTGCCTGCTGTGGAAAATAAGAATGACTGTAATTCTAGTGAAAGGTCTTAGGTTTTATTTTTTTTTTTAAGATTTTTTATTCATTTATTTGACACAGAGAGCCAGGGGGAGAGAGACAGAGAGCAAGCACAAGCAGGGGGAATGGCAGGCAGAGGGAGAGGCAGGCTCCCCGCTGAGCAAGGAGCCCGATGCGGAACTCGATCCCAGGACTCTGGGATCGTGACCTGAGCCGAAGGCAGACGCCCAACGACTGAGCCACCCAGGTGCCCCAGGTCTTAGATTTTAAAGCCCCTGTTTATTATAGGGTGATGGTAACAGATACAATGCTAATAGTCGGCTTTTTTTTTTTTTAAAGATTTTTATTTATTAATTTGACAGAGAGAGAGCACAAGCAGGGGGTGCGGCAGAGGGAGGGGGAGAAGCAGGCTCCCTGCAGAGCAGGGAGCCCGATGCAGAACTCGATCCCAGGACCCCGGGACCATGGCTGGAGCCAAACGCAGACGTTTAACCAACTGAGCCATCCAGGTGTCCCTATAGTTGTTTTATTTCAGTTTCATGACCTTGGCCTTAACTTTTAGCTACCTATAAAGCTAAATAAAACTGGAAACTTCATCTTGAAATATCACACCGATTATAATTTATGAAAAGAGGTACTAGTAACATTTTTATGGCTTCAGGTAGCATCTTCGTTTGCACCTGCCTGCTCTCCTCTCTTTGGCTTCATTAACAAAACTACCCGGGGTTTTGCCTTTCTTTCCCCACAGGCTCTGTTGTGTCTCCAATGACTCTTCTTCCATCTCGGCTCCGCTTTAGAGGCCTTTGAACTTTGACCCTGCTCTCCTGTCCACTCTCCCTGGTTTCTCATGCTGTCGATCCCTGATCTGCGCTGATGACAGCCGATCCCTTTTCCAGAAGAGTGGTTCTCAGAGTGTGGTCGGCGGAACCTTGGGAGTCCCCAAGACCCATGTCAAACTCTTTTGTAATCCTAGAAAGAAGTGATTTGCCTTTTTCACTGCACTGACGTTTGCTCTGACGATGCAGAGGCAGGGATGGAAGAAAGCGCTTGCACCCTCGCACTGAATCAAGGCCCAGGCACCGAGCTGCTCTGGTGGCCACTGGGTTCTTCCCCGCCATTCAGCGGCAGCGAAAAAAAGAAAGTCAGAGCCACTGAAGAATATCCTTGATGAAAAAAGTAAAAGCGATTGAATGCTGATCCTTGGGCACATGACTTTTAAATATTGTGGGATGAAATGGCAAGGACGCATGACACACTTCTGCATACGCCCAAGTATGAGGCTCGTTTCGAGGAAAAGCATTGGTACGTTTATTTGCGATGCAAGCTGAACGAGAGGTTTGTTTTCAAAGAACATCATTTTTACTTGAAAGGATGGTTGACAGATAAATTGTGGTTATTCAGATGGGTGTTTGGCAGGTATTTTTTCAAAAAGCAATGAAGCGAGTCCCTCACTTCGAGAAAATAACTGACAGATTTTTTTTTTCCCACCCCAATGGCAAGAATCAAGTTTCCAAACTAAAATTAGCATTCTAGAAACCCTGCGTCTGCCAAAACAAGGCTTAAGAGACTTGTATGAGCTTGACGGCTTCCCAGCACTGAGACTTTCTGATGAGATCAGAGGTATTAACAAATGTGATTTATCTGGCATCATATGATGAGATTTATCAAAGTTGGAAGAGCTGCATAACTCAGTGAAAGAATACTTTGCAAATGCCAAAGCATAATATTACAACCACACATGGTTAAAGACCTATTGGAAGGACAAGACAGACCATCAAATTTTAATGTTAACCAAGTAGGAAAGGTTTATTGATATGGTTCCAGAGTCCACATAGCAACTAATCTTTAAGAAACTACCAGTTCCAGGGGCGCCTGGGTGGCTCAGATGGTTAAACGTCTGCCTTCGGCTCATGTCATGGTCCCAGGGTCCTGGGATCGAGCCCCGCATCAGGCTCCCTGCTTAGCGGGGAGCCTGCTTCTCCCTCTCCCTCTACTGTTCCCCCCACTTGTGCCCTCTTGCTCTGTCAAGTAAATAAATAAAATCTTTAAAAAAAAAAAAAAGATACTACCCTTTCCAACTTGCTATTGTATTAAAGACTACCCACAATTCTCTGAAAAGGCCACTAAAATACTTCTTTTCCAACTGCACATGTGTGCAAAGCTTTTCTTCGAACATGTCAAAATAGCCTATCCTTACAGACTGAATGTAGGATCTGGTAGGAGAATCCGGGGCCTTCTATGAAGCCAGATGTGGAAGATTTTTTGCCCTCTCTAAACGTTAAAAGGTGTCATTGTTCTCACTACATTTACTTTGGAAAATAATTATTTTTCATAAAATGTAATTTATTAAGATGTAATGAGGTTATTTTTAAATGAATAAAAGTTTTGTTTTAGTTTCTAGTATGATTAATATTAACAGCCATAACTCAGAAAAACAGAAGTTCTTTGGGTTCCTCAATGATTTTTTTTTAAGATTTTATTTATGGGTTGGCGCGGCGGGGGGAGAGAGAGAGAGAGAGAGAGCACAATCAGGGGGAACGGCAGGCAGAGGGAGAAGCAGGCTCCCCACTGAGCAGGGAGCCCGATGCGGGACTTGATCCCAGGACCCTGGAATCATGACCTGAGCTGAGGGCAGATGCTTAACCAAATGAGCCACCCAGGCATCCCAGGTTCCTCAGTGATTCCTAAGTGTAAAAGAATTCTGAGACCAAAACCTTTGGGATTCACCGCCCTAATCTCTCATCCAGCCTCCAGTCTCAATGACAATTTCCTTAATCGTGACCAACCAGTTTATTTGCACACAGGACTGGCTTCAGGAGGATGTGGAGTGGGCAGCCCCCTGCCAGGTCTGATTTGAATAATATGGTTACCACTCCCTTCCTCCCTAAATATCTTCTCTATTGGCCGCTCTCCAGGACCTCAAATTTTCCTCAGTGATATTCTTTTGATGTAAGTCACTTGAACTTCTCTCTTCAAATCCAAATACTTTTAAGTGGTAATATGGTGCTAGTTACCAATCATTAATGCATAAAAATAGTAGCCAAAACTTTTGAGTGCTGGCTATGTCTTTTATGTATTTCTGCTAAATGTTCTTTATGTATAATCTCACTGAAGCTTATAAAGAATGAGCGTTCATCATACCCGATTTTTCAATGAAGAAAGTTATGGTTCGGTTTTATGATATTAATCAGCAAGGCGTTGAGGAAAAAATGACATCTGCTGTGGGGTATCAGGTCCCATACAGGTACATGCTACCAGGAGAAAAAGGGAAAGTCTGCAGCTTAGATGTAGCCATCCCCAGATGGCTCATGCTAGGCACCTATCTGCCCAAGGAGGAGTTAGGCACAAAGGAGAGGAGATTAAGCCCTTGCTACTTTGCTGTTTTCGTCCTGACCCTGGGGGACTGCGTTTCCTTGTGCTCCACAAAACTCCCTCCTTGGCCCACTCTGAAATCTTACAGTCCCTTTCCACTCCCTATGTGTACCTAAGCATCAGAACTTAAAAAAAAAAGCCATACAAAATGAACATTAAAAAAATAAATTTATTTCAGGTCTGAAACACTGAAGGACAAGCATACCGACCATTAGTACAAAAAGCAAAAATTAGAACATGAAAGATGACTTAATACAGACAGGCATTCTTCTGGCAATGCTCTGAGTTTATACACAAACATATTTTTAAAGACATTGCTCCAACATTCACAAAAGCTAGTGTTTGTTTGTTTTGCCACATTTATAAATGCAACAGCTTTTGAAAGCATCCAATTTCTTTCTAAAAGCACTTCATTAAAACTTACACAAGTGTTGGTTACCCAACTCCATTTTCCAAAGATAAGACAGAATTATATGACATTCTTGTTTGACATGTTACAACTTTAACTCAAAATGTAGAAAAAATTATCAATCCATTTTGTGTTTTGGAACATAATATTTCATCCTTTTTCTAATCAACAAAGACACACATCACATACGCATACGCTGCTTTTCAGAAACAAAGTAGCCCAACTTTTATCTGTAATTTTTTTCAAAAGCTCAGGAACTCAATAAGTATGTGATTATTTTAAACAATTGATAGTTCACAAATAAAAATAATTATTTAGGAGGGATCTTAGAATATATTTTTGGCCATAAAACCTGTAAGTATCTAAGGAAGTTAATGATTCAGCATATTCTGCCTGCACTACCACCAACTGAATGAAAAAGCAAAAACAGATGTTAAAGTCCCCATATCCACCAAGTATCCATCACAGCTGTTGATCCAATTCTCCAGGGGATTCTTCTCTAGCTAGAATTAAGTTCCTCTGGTTCAGTGATTTGGTCTAGCCCATGACAGACGGCATTTAAGATTCAAAAAAGATCTCTGAGATCAAAGTGAACACATTCATTATATGGATGAGGAAAATGCTGGCCAGCGAGTGACAGGGACAGCTAAAAATAGATCCAGGTCACTGACCCAGAGCTCCTGATTCCCAGCTACATTCTTCTGGTGACACATTCTCCAGGGTAAGAGTCTATATAATTTACTGTCGTTTGATTACAGAGAATGTTATCATTTCAATATAAAGCAATGCATATAATATGCCCAAATCAGAATTGCTAATTCACTTCAAGAGTATTCAAGGGTATATCTGACTTTTTTTTTTTTTTTTTGGTTGATGTGGACATAATGTAAATATCATGGCTGCTTAGATGTCATTATTGTAAAGATATTTCCCTATCAGCTTACGACAGTCAGGACAGAAACAACATTTAAATTCTCATTGTAAACAAAATGAAGTGGTAGGCACTGTAGAAACACATTTGGTCCTATTTTCCTTACCCTGAGCATGTAACAAAGCAGACTTTTTTCCAACAGTGTGGAGACTATGTACACTCTGGTGAAGAAAAGAATACACTCCCCCCAACACGCCGAGGGAGCACGTACCCGGGCACAGTATTCCTCGAAGGAGAACGATCATACCCATGATAGTGCAGAATGAAGACAGCATTTCCAGAGGTCTCCACTAAATGAGACCTCTGGGCTTCGGTACCACAGATTTATCTCCACAGCCTTCAAGCCAAAGTATTAGGCGTGATGCAAGAAATCACGAAAAAGCCAACAGACACGTAGGATGGCATTTTCTTGCTAGAAAGTTATACACAGGCATACCTTGTTTTACTGTGATTTCATTTACTGCTGTTCACAGATACTGTGTTCTTTTTTTTTTTTTTTTTTTAAAGATTTTATTTATTTACTTATTAGTAAGTGAGAGAGAAACAGCATGAGAGAGGAGAGGGTCAGAGGGAGAAGCAGGCTCCCCGCTGAGCCAGGAGCCCGATGTGGGACTCGATCCCAGGACCCCGGGATCATGACCTGAGCCGAAGGCAGTCGCTCAACCGACTGAGCCACCCAGGCGCCCTCTTTTTTTTTTTTTTAAAAAACAAACTGGAGGTTTTGTGGCAACCCTGCATCAAGCAAGTCCATTGGTGACATTTTTCCAAAAGTATCTGCTTGCTTGTGTCTCTGTGTCACATTTTGGTAATTCTTGCAGTATTTCAAACTTTGTCATTATTATTCTATTTAGTAGGTAATCTGTGATCAGCAGTTATGACTTGCTGAGAGCTCAGATGATGGTTAGCACTTTTTAGCAAGAGGTCTTTTTTCCTTTAAGGTGTGTACATTGTTCTTTCAGTCTACTGCACACTTAACAGACTACAGAATAGTGTAAACATGACTTTTATGTGGACTGGGAAACCAAAGAATTCATTCGAATCACTTTATGGTGATACTTGCTTTATTCTGAATGGTCTGGAGCTGACCCCCCAATATCTCCAAGGCATGCTTGCATTGAAAAAAAGAGAGTAAACAAGGCAGTGGGTACAAAATCATTCTATTCCAAGTTGGAGTGAAAAAAAAAACAGTTTTAGCATTTAGGCCATGGTAGGAAGGCAGTGCAGAGAACTCAAGGTAATGAGCCTGTGTCTGGGCTCCTTAGCTTAATTAGAACATGAGTCTAAGACCAAAGTCGTGGGTTCAACGTGTACACAGAATAGTTTTGATGGTCATCGAGAGTACATGTTACAAAGCACTGTTTAACAAGAATAGAAGAAGCCAGAAAAATCTTAGAGGTTCCGTGGAAGTCTCATCCCAGTGCTGTCCTTTGAGGGCTTAGAAGTGCCATGTTGGTACTCCCACTGAGGCCGACTGGACAGTTGGTCAGAATAATGGAAAGGGAGCCAATTAGGGATATATTGCACGCTTGGTTCTAAATGGTATATACTCCTCTGTAACTTAAGGTGATTAGACCTCCACATTATTATTTTAGAAAGCCTCTGACCATCTATTTTCCATAGAAAAGAAAACACTTCTGGAAAATACACGTCAAGAAGCTTACTTTCTGATCAGCAGTAGGGGATTAACAATGGGATGCTCAGTAGATAAATGGTAGTGTTAATAGGATGTGAGCCGAAGTCTCTTAAGCAAAATCTTGCTTACGTTAACAATGAAGCAAGATAGTAACTATAGTCAGAGGTCACATAGTAATTTTCAATTAAGTATCCATCTCCTGTCATGTATAAACCAAGTCTTACTGCTCAACTATCACATGATGTTAACTTCTTCTTTCACCTCAAATTGCCGATTCTGACTGCTTGGACATCATCATAGTTTTGGATTCTTGATCTGTGGGACTATCTTCAACTGGTACCTACAAAAAGAATCAGGAGATAAAAAAAACCTTACAGCATCTGGCATATGCCATTATGACAGATCAACAGTTGGTTCGGGAATACAAAATAGCTGACTAGACAGATTGATTTCACACATTTCTCAATAGTATAATCATAAAAATGCTCATTACTTACAGCTTTAATATCACCGTTCACAATTCCTATGTTTATATTGTGTCTTTTGAGATCAGATTTGATTAATGCTGAAACAGAGAAACATCAGTGGAGTTACCAAAGAGTATATATGAATATATTTTTCTCTAAGCAGTACAGTCTTTTTTGATGTTGTCACATTTAGCACACTGTAGTACCATCATATTCAATAGCATCCTCATAGCATGAAAAAATGCTAGGGACGCCTGAGTGGCTCAGTCGGTTAAGCATCTGCCTTCAGCTCAGGTCAGGATCCCGGGGTCCTGGGATTGAGTCCCACATTGGGCTCCTTGCTCATCAGGGAGTCTGCTTCTCCCTCTGCCTGTTCTGCCTGCCACTCCCCCTGCTTGTGCTCTCTCTCTGACAGAGATAAACAAAATATAATAAATAAATAAATAAATAAATTAATTAATTAATTAATTAATTAATTAATTAAATCTTAAAAAGAAAAAGAAAAAGAAAAAAATGCTAGTGCTTCTCTAAGCCACTAACTTAATTAGCAATTCATTTATTAGTGAACAAATACAGGATGCTAGGAACCAAAGATACAAAGATGAGAAGCACAATTCTTTCCCTAGAGCACCCTCCAATCTAAGGAAATACTGACATGCAAGCGATTATAATACTGCAGGGTCATTGCAACCCCGTAGGTTATTATTATTTTTTTTTAATTATTTTTTTTTTTAAAGATTTTATTTATTTATTTCAGAGAGAGAGTGAGAGAGAGAAAGAGCACAAGAGGGGGGAGCGGGAGAGGGAGAAGCAGACTCCCTGCTGAGCAGGGAGCCCGATACGGGACTCGATCCCGGGACTCCAGGATCATGACCTGAGCCGAAGGCAGTCGCTTAACCAACTGAGCCACCCAGGCGCCCCAACCCCGTAGGTTATGTAGAAGGTGTAGTGGGAGCCTGGGGGGAAAAATGCCTCTGTCAGTCCAGACACAATCACGGAAGGTTTGCCAGAGGAGACACATTTGAATCGAAACTTGGAAAATGAGTAGGAACATGTCAAGCGATAAGAAGAGAGAGGAAGGCATTCTGGGCAGGCGGGAAATGGTATATGCAAAGAATGTGAGACAGGAGTAGAAGAGCCAAGAATGTGGCACCGGAGGTATCTGGGATCACTGGAGCATCAAGTACAAGGGGAGGAGGCAGGATATGTGGCTTGGTTGGTAGGTACATTGTATAAAAAGAGTTTACACTGCCATCTGAATAGGGAAAAGGAATGCAGAAAGAAATCAGCCAAGGGAGCTAACAGGAGAAGCAACGTGGGTGCAGAAACACTGCTGGACATTAAGCTTTGCTTCTAAATCCATTTTTACATTCATGCGCCCAGACAAACACAAATAAAAGCCCTTTTCTGTGCTCTTTCTCTGGCGGTCGGGCAGGTTGGGTTCTACTCCCGTTCCTGCCCGTGTCTATTCTGATTATCCCTAACAAGGGTAAGAACTGGCTAATCATTCCATGTGCTATTTCCATGACCACACACTATCATAATTGCTGACGTGATTAGGCACGTTCTAGGTGCCAGACACATGCTGGGAGCTTTTCATGAACCACCTCAGTTAATCCGTGTAGCAGCCCTGTAGGGCAGACTTTTTGATACCTTGTTATATGAGTGAAAAAAGGAGGATTTGAGAGGTGAAATAACTTGGCTAAAGTCACACAGCCAGTGAGAAGCAGGTCTGTCCACTCCAGAGTCTTTACCGACTCTTAATACAATGGTTTTGTTTTCTCTGCACAGTGATAGCAGTATTGAAGTTAAAATCTGAAAAATGAATGAATAGATTCATATTCTTGGAAAAAGACAAGTAATATCCTGCTTTTTATCTCTTTTTTCCCCTTGAATTCTGCCAAGCCATTGAGAATCACCGGACATGAAAATTAAATATAAAGACAATATGACATAAGTAATTTTGCCAGGAAAATGCCCTAACTTACCTGTTAAAATGATGCCTAGAAACATCCAAATACAGAGGAAAACATTCCCTGCCCTAGGACCATAGGCTGACGTGAGCTTTCCTTGAGCCAATGTGAACAAAATTCCAAATATCTAAAACAAGAGAAATAATTGTTAAATTTGCTTCTTTGAAATCAGTGCAATGTTTTCCCCAGAACTTTTCCTAACTATTTCATTCATATGATTTAGCTTCTAGAAACATTGCAAGGTAGAATTTGTCAAACAAGAACGATTTTTAAACTTGTTACCCGCTAGAACAGTCAGCAAACTAGTCATCTCAGATTTGAGAGACGTCAGAGGTTTACCTGTGCTGAGGCATTAAGAAGACCAGAGGAAGTACCTTCAGATTCTGGGTAAGTGATTTCAACAGCAAATTCAAAACCCAATGGGAGGTAACCGGTCATGAAGAAACTAGGAAAATAAATCCAGAATTATAGATACAATGAACTGAGGGACAATATCACATACTGAGGCAATCATTCTACTTCTCAGGACTATTCTAGTGATCAGATAACGGAGTATTCTGAACTTAACGTAAGGCCCTATTATTATTCACCAATCAGCCCAAGGACAGAAGAACTGAGAAGTAAAGCAGTTTCTAAGGTTTTCTTTTTCTGAGAAAAATTTACCTCTAGTTTGCGAAGTCAGTTGTTTTTCTAGCTAAATAAAGTTACCTGGACTAAGGAAGGCTTATCCATTTTTCACTTATCACATATACCAAAAAAAAAAAAAAACAATTTTAAACTACTTCTTTTTAATTTCTAAAGAATTACGCATTTACGTACACAGGATAGATTCTTTAAAGTTTAAAATATTACAGGACATTTGAATGAACTAAAAATGTACAACCACAGTAGTAATACTTCAGAATTGTAACAGCGTACTATCCATTCCTCCTACACACCCAATGCTTACCCAAGTACCCCTCCAGTAACGAACACGACGGCAATGTGTCCAAGGTCCAACGTGACAGTAAATACAACCATTCCCAAAAAAGACAAAATGTAAACTATCAGAGTAGTCTGTCTAAAACAAAAACAAAATTGTTAGTATTTTGTCTGATTTTCCTAGGTATATAAAAATCACGTCGCTAACCATTGGTCTGTCCATATGGTAATAAATGCCTTGGTTTTCAAGATTGGGTTTCTCTTGTATGGAAAATGTTTCCACCAAAGCATGGACTTTAAAGCTTACATTTAAGCTTCAACAGCAGCAACCGACAAAACTCACACCCTATCCAATGTTCAGACAGGAAGGAATATTCATATGGATCAAATCGTTTCTGTTCCACCAAGTGGGATAGTTCCCTCACTGTATCTCAAGACTGAGTTCAAGTTCTACCTCTTCCAAAATGCCTTTCCTAACCACTGCAGCTTACAACATTGTCTCTTCCTCCAAATTCCCTTATCATCTCAGAATCTAAATAACTGTCACATGACAGACATCTCTTGGGCGTATGACATCTATTTTAGTCTGTTATATTATTATTTCTCATATATGAATGCTTTATTTTCCCCACTTAGACCACAAATGTCTCAAGGACAGGGACCCTATATTGCTTGTCACAATCCCTAGCTGAACTATGGCCACAACACAGGTTTGGTGAATGAATGGCAATTACTCTGAGAATAAAATCAGGACAACAAAGAAGGCATTCCTATGCCTATCAAGTTTTCTAATTCTAAAGTGGATCAAAG
The DNA here is from genome assembly GCF_054177405.1 of Leptonychotes weddellii. NCBI lineage: Eukaryota > Metazoa > Chordata > Mammalia > Carnivora > Phocidae > Leptonychotes > Leptonychotes weddellii. The sequence goes on from NC_138374.1 coordinate 104,255,792, forward strand.
GCTAGTAATAACTTTAATCCTTTACATATGTTCCCTTTATCTACAGATTGAATGGGTTTCACTGTAAGCTACCATTTCACAATAATGAAACCACAGCAAGTGTTGTATTAAATTATAGGAGAGCTATCTTGGAGAATTTCAACATGAGAGTCTTTGGAAGGGCTAACATAATGATATCAAACATATCTTGGGCCCTGACAGGTACACAGGATACATAGGTGACAGTTCCATATTTCATTCATTCATTCATTTTATTTCATCCCATTCACTTATTCATAGTTCCATTCATTCATTTCTCCCAAGGAGATAGGAAGATTCTGCCTGTTAAAAAACGTAGCTATTCGGGCGCCTGGGTGGCTCAGATGGTTAAGCGTCTGCCTTCGGCTCAGGTCATGATCTCAGGGTCCTGGGATCGAGTCCCGCATCGGGCTTCCTGCTCCTTGGGAGCCTGCTTCTCCCTCTGCCTCTCTCTCTCTGTCTCTGTCTCTCATGAATAAATAAATAAAATCTTTAAAAAAAAAAAAAAAAAAAAAACGTAGCTATTCTTGGCTTAGAGGCCCAAGATGGCAGCCTAGGAAGACCTTGAATGCATGTCCTCCCACAGACACATAGAATCTACACAGAAAGCAATTCCTCCTGAAGAAGAACGGAAGACTGACTGAACAGCTCCTGCATGATAAAGGGTAGAGGGACCACACAGAGAACAGCAGGAGAGACAGAGACAGGGTGACAGTAGGAACCCCACCATAGACCCAGTGACCTGCAGTCGGGAGAGATATCACTGGGCTGTGCCGTGCAGATTCACCTGCCCTGGGGGCACAGCTAAAAACAAAAACAAAACAACAGTGGTTTAAGGGGCAACTAGACTATGAGTGAAGGAAATCCATTTACTAGCCCTAGAGTGTCTGCCGAACAGTGGGGAAATTGCTGGGACTCACTTTGGAGTTGGAGATCCTGGTAACAGCCACTGTTTACATTGCTCTTCCCCCTTGAGAGACGGGAACAGAGTCCACTAGCCCACACTAGCTCCATCTGTCCTGCAAGGGGAGCCCTCCCAGACTGCATCTGCTCCAGGTCAAGGTGCAGAGCACCCCCACTAGCACTCACTCTAGCTCCAGCCACCCTGCACGGCAGCCAGGGCACAGAGTGCCTACGAATGCCCCAGGGCCCCCCGGCTCACGCCTGCTCCAGGTGCAGCTATTCTGCCAATGTGGACCTGGCATGAAGCCCCTGGGACCACCTGGCCCAAATGTGCTCCAGTCCAGCCCTCCCACCAGGGTGGCCTCCGGCATGGAGCACCCCACAACCTCTGGCCTGGACCAAATCCAGCTCCAGCTGATGAGCCTAAGTAGCCAGGCACAGAGTCTACACGGGGGACGTTCCTACATAAGGCCACTCCTTCAAGACCGGAAGCGATACAAACCTCCAGTTATAAAATAAGTAAGTCATGGGGATGAAAAGCACAGCATAGGGAATATAGTCAATAATATTATAATCCCTTTGTATGGTGTCAGACGGCAGCTACACTTACTGTGGGGGGCACTGAGTAATGAAAATAATCATTCCCCTATGTTTCTTGCAGCATTATTTATGATAGCCAAACTATGGAAGCAGCCCAGGTGTCCACCGATAATGAATGGATAAAGAAGATGTGGTGTATAAATATATAATGGAATCTTATTCAGCCATAAAAATGAAATCTTGCCATTTGCAACACTAGGGATGGATCTAGAGAAGAGATCTACCTATACGAAATAAGTCAGTCAGGGAAAGACAAATACCATGATTTCACTCATATGTGGACTTTAAGAAACAAAACAAACAAAGGAAAAAAAGAGAGAGAATACCAAGAAACAGACTCTTCACTATAGAGAACAAACTGATGGCTACCAGGGGGAGGTGGGTGGGGGGATGGGTGAAATAGGTGACGGAGATAAAGAGCACACTTATCTTGATGAGCACAGAGTAACTATAGAGTTGTTGAATCACTATGCTGCACACCTGCAACTAATATAATATTGTATGTCAACTATACTTCAAATTAAAAAAAAAATAACAAAAAACAAAACCAAAGAAAAAAGCACTACCAACCCCCAGAAGGTCCCCCCAGTCACTGCTTCCCTGCCTCCAAGAGTAACCACTATCTTGACTTCTAACAAATGTGCTTTAGATAAATGAAATCATACATCATAAATGTATATATAAATAGCTATTCTTTTAAGGCTCAGTGCAAAAGATGCTGCCCCTGAGACCCCTTTTCAGTTTCCCAGTTGGTATTCCTAAGTTCTTCTTTTGTATTAGCATTTTGATTATATAAATGTTTGATTAATACAGTATTTTCATATTATGTATTATATTATAGTTAAGTGGTGCTACAGTGTGGAGCACTTTAGGCAAAGGCTTTTAAAGACTTTTTCTTCAAGGTTTGATTTATTTATTTATTTTATTATTTTTTTAAGTAAACTCTACATCTGACATGGGGCTCAAGCTCATGACCCTGAGATCAGGAGTCGCATGCTCCAACAGAGCCAGCCAGGCACTCCTACACTAAAACTTCTTACCAAAAATGCCTTATGCTCGATAACAATTTTTTGGTAGGAGAGACAAAATTTTTTGTTTTTAAGCTTACAACATGAGAAAAGAACAGGATAAAGTCTCTGTCAGAAGTCAAATATTTCTCAGAAAGGGCTTTTGTAGAATAGCAATGAGCCCTTCTAAAGATAGATGTGTGCATGGTTATTATTAGAGGGGAAGAAGCTTCGTAAGGTATCCAAATTCCCAAAGTCGAAATAAGGATGTCCGATAAAATAAGACAATATATAGACTTCATTCAGAAGTGAAGGGAATCTACAAATGTCTAGAATCCAAGTCTTTTAGTAATAATAACACTCTTTAAATTTCTCAAATTAAAAAGCAAAGTTTCCATTAAACCCAGAATACCCTGGGTTGTACACCATACGTTTATCTACTACCACTTACTTGTATGTTTTGGTATGATCTAGCCACAAGCCACAAAGAATAGAGCCTACCATTCCAGCTACTACCAATGTTAGCCCAATCCTTCCAGCATTGATTTCTTCTCCCTTAAAAAAATTTTTCAAAAGAAGTCAATCAGATACTTCTAACTCAAATAGATCTTTCACATTCCCATACCTTTCACAGTCAATGGAAATAATCGGATAAATTAAGCATACAATACAGTAGGAAATTTAGTACATCTGTTAGGGTGAAGGGGGTGGGGGGCAGGACACTCTATTTTCCAACCAGAAAAAAAAAGAAAACCTGAAATGTGGGATAAATAAAAGAAATTTTTCTTGATCCTCCATGGTTAGAAAGTACAATGATTTTTGTTAGAATTCTCAGGTAATTCACAGAAGTCTGAGAAGGAGATTAATCTGATAGTTTTTACATATTACAACTGCTCTCTCCTTTCAAAAGCTAAGACAGGTAACAGCTTGATATTTACTTCTTTATATTTGGGTTGATTTCCTTTAAAATTGTTTGTTTTTTTTCCCATATAACCAGTCATTTCTTTTAAAAAGTACTGAAGAGGGCGCCTGGGTGGCTCAGTTGGTTAAGCGACTGCCTTCGGCTCAGGTCATGATCCTGGAGTCCCGGGATCGAGTCCCGCATCGGGCTCCCTGCTCGGCGGGGAGTCTGCTTCTCCCTCTCCCACTCCCCGTTTGTGTTCCCTCTCTCACTGTGTCTTTCTCTGTCAAATAAATAAATAAAATCTTTAAAAAAATAAAAAAAAATAAAAAGTACTGAAGAAAGACAGGCATTGTCACAGCAATAATACCTTCTGCTTTCCATTTTGTGTGTTTTATAAACTGGATTAAATGTATTCTCAATGAAAACAAATGAAAATCTTTTATTTATTTATTTTTTTTCAAAGATTTTATTTATTTATTCGTGAGAGACAGAGCGAGAGAGAAAGGCAGAGGGAGAAGCAGGCTTCCCGCGGAGCAGGGAGCCCGACGCGGGACTCGATCCCAGGACCCTGAGATCATGACCTGAGCCAAAGGCAGACGTTTAACCATCTGAGCCACCCAGGTGCCCAATGAAAATCTTTTAAAGCAACAAGGTCATAAATCTTTTTTTTTTTAAGATTTTACTTTTAAATAATTTCTACATCCCATATGGAACCTGAACCTACAATCCTGAGATCAAGAGTTGCACGCTCCACCAACTGAGACAGCCAGGCGCCCAATAAATCTTTAATCTTATGATCATGCTATCAGGATTTACACTGTTTAAGAAACATTCTTGGCCGGGCATGCGACACAGTATAGACAGAAACTCACCTTATAATATGTCAGTATCATTTGATTTAATAATGTTGAGACTGAGTAAAATGCTCCAGTTATGATACCTACAATAATAAACAGAAAATTATAAAGGTACCATTTACTAGTTCATAACATGATATGGAGTACTCTGTGACAATGGTGAACATACAATGTATTTCTCAGACAGCTGCCAGAGAAAACTAAAAACCCTTGCCATTCCATCTCAGACTTTGGAATGATCAATTTAACACCTCAACTTACTAGCGCTTACAATAGTAAAATTCTGTCATTACACCATTTATTATTATTTAGACTCAGCTATGCCAACCATAACTTCTGTCTCCACGCAGAACACTGTATACAGCAATGAAGCACTGAACGGATGGCTGAGCTCCTACAATGTACTCGAGCTAGTGAATGTTCAAACAGGAGACAGAAACTTTGCCTCAGAGATCTCACCCCTGCATCAAAGACTTCAAGGCAATTAGTAAGATAGTATTAATTACAGAATATTTAAAAAGGAAAAATAAAAAACAGTTGGTTATCAGAAAGCATATGACTAGGTTTGAATCCTGCTGATTCCTGGCACATTTGCAAGACTTTATTTTATTTTTTTAAAAGATTTTATTTATTTATTTGAGAGAGAGAGAGAGAGAACATGAGAGGGGAGAGGGTCAGAGGGAGAAGCAGACTCCCCGCTCAGCAAGGAGCCCGATGTGGGACTCGATCCCGGGACTCCGGGATCAAGACCTAAGCCGAAGGCAGTCGCTTAACCAACTGAGCCACCCAGGCGCCCACATTTGTAGGACTTTAGGTAAGCCTCTTAACACAGCGAGGCAAGTTTGTTATTTCTCTCTATTATTAAATACTTCAAGCACAGAATAAAGCGCAGAGAATAATTTAACAAATACCCTTACTCATCACCTAGCTTTGTCAAACATTCACATTTTGCCATCTTTGCTTCAGATTCATTTTTTAGATCTCTAATCCTGTTCTTCTCTCCTATTCTTTCTGAGGTAACCCCAAACCTCATGTTAGTGCTTATCATTTTATCTTATTTACTTTATTTTATTTTAAGATTTATTTATTTATCTTAGAGAGAGAGGGCATAAGTGGGCGAGGGGCAGAGGGAGAGAGAGGGGAAGCAGACTCCCCGCTGAGTGGGGAGCCCGACAGGGGGCTGGATTTTAGGAACCTGAGATCATGACCTGAGCCAAAACCAAGAGTCAGACATCTGACTGAGCCATCCAGGTACCCCCAGTGCTTATCATTTTAGATATTAATTATATGTGCATCCATAAATAACAATTAGAATTATTCTGCATGTAATTGAACTATATATAAATAATATATTATTTGTATCTATCTGTAGCTTGCTCTTATCACCCAATATTACAGTTATGAGATTTATCAGAGTTAATACTTTAAACTTTAGTTCATGGGACGCTTGGGTGGCTCAGTCGGTTAAGCATCTGCCCTCAGCTCAGGTCATGATCCCAGGGTCCTGGGATCGAGCCCTGCATTGGGCTCCCTGCTCAGCGGGGAGCCTGCTTCTCCCTCTCCCACTGCCGCTCCCTCTGCTCATGCTCTCTCGCTCTGTCAAATAAATAAATAAAATCTTTAAAAAAAAAAACAACCCAGATTTTATTTCTTTATTTATTTGAGAGAGAGAGAGAAAGCACAAGCAGGGGGAGAAGCAGACTCCCATGCTGAGCAGGGAGCCCAACATGGGGCTTGATCCCAGGACTGGGGGATCATGACCTGAGCCTAAGGCAGATGCTTAACTGACTGAGCCACCCAGGCGTCCCAAGAAATTCTTTTTTTTTTTTTTTTAAAGACTTTACCCATTTGTCAGAGAGAGAGAGTGCACAAGCAGGGGGACCGGCAGGCAGAAGAAGCAGGCTCCCTGCTGAGCAGGGAGCCCAATGCGGGACTCGATCCCAGGACGTCGGGATCACGACCTGAGCCAAGGCTGCTCAACTGACTAAGCCACCCAGGCACCCCCAAGAAATTCTTTTAAGAATACTAAAGCCAGTTTCCTATATGTACTTCTAAAACTTGAAAGTTCTAATTTTCACCCTTTGGTCTTTACTCCATTGCAATTCATTTTTTTGATATAGAGAGCTAATTTTATTTTTCCCATATGGATAATCAATTATCCCAGGACAATTTACTATATAGTTTCTCTTATACAAAACATCTAGTTTTCATATATACACGTTCTAGTCATTAGAGCTGTTTGCAAATACAGTAGTCCTCTCTTATCTGCATGGGATTTGTTCCAAGTCCCCCAGAGGATGCCTGAAACTGCAGATAGTACCAAACCCTACATATACCATGTTTTTTCCTATATATATATATATATATATATATACACATACATATGGTAAAGTTTAATTTATAAATTAGGCACAGTAAGAGATTAACAACAATACTTAATAATAAAATAGAAAAATCACAGCAACATGCAGTAATAAAGGTTATGTGAATGTGGTCACTCTCAAAGTCTTTTTGTACTGTGATTTTTCTTCTTCTTGTGATGATTTGAGATGACAAAGGGCCTACGTGATGAGATGAAGTGGGGTGAATGACACAAGCTGTGTGACGTAGGGTCAGGCTACTGTTGACCCACTGTAATAGGTCAGAAGGAGGAGCATCTGCTTCCTGACTGTGGTTGACCATGGGTAACTGAAACCAGAGAAAGTGAACTAGGACTACGAGGATCGCTGTATTCTAGTTTTTCTCTTTTCAGACACTTACATGGCCATTTGACTTTAGATGTGAGCAAAAGCGACATTTCCCACTTGCTGCCCTAGTAATCATAATAGCATGTGCAAAGATGTCATTCTGGGTCCCTGAGTTAACTCTGGTGAGCAGCACCTTGCTGCCAATTCGCATTGAACATGCAGGACTGACTGGCAGTAAGTAAATTTTTGACGTGTTAGGGCACTGAGATTCTTTATTAGCAGAATTTCATTGCTATCATACGAACTAGCCTGCAAATGGATACAGAGAAGTAGGTCACTGGGATTGTTACTCTGTTCCAGTAATCTAATAGTCTATCCCTTGATCATATGTGGCATCTTAATTATCATTGTTTTATAAATTCTGGTATCCGAGAATGTGTCCCTCACCTTGTTCTTCATTGACATTATCTTTGTTGTTCTTGGCCCTTACTTCTTTTGCAGGAATTTTACAAGTAGTCAAGTTCCCTTACAAACCCTGTTTAAATGGAAGATTGCAGGATGAGACATACAGCTGTCTAAAGATCGTATCAAAAAACCCTGAGTAACTGGCCTTGGTTGCTCACTTCCCACTGAGTTCAGATATATGTAGGGACCCAGCATGGTTTAGCCTGAGGAGGCCAAGGAAAACAGGTCTAAGGGTACTCCACTGCACTCTACCCTATGCTGATCTTGCATCTATTCCAGACTGGAGTAAAGATAGCAAGAGTGAGGATAAAGGATCATAAGAACAAGAAATACTGTTATCTGAGCCTAGACTATTTGTCTGAGTTTCAGACAGCAAATAGCAAGAGTGGCATTGTGAAGGATCGCGTTTTCTCCAAATAGCCTTACCTCAAAAAATGTTACCTTTGACTATTTGGTTCCTAAGTTTTGGACACTGTATATAATCCTGAAAACCTGTCCTAGGAGTATAGTCCCTATCTAGACTATCCCATGTGCAAGTCTGCTCCAACTTTATATTTTAATTTTTTTTTTTAAAGATTTTATTTATTTATTTGTCAGAGAGAGGCAGCAAGAGAGGGAACACAAGCAGGGGGAGTGGAGAGGGAGAAGCAGGCTTCCCGCGGAGCAGGGAGCCTGATGCGGGGCTCGATCCCAGGACCCTGGGATCATGACCTGAGCCGAAGGCAGATGCTTAACAACTGAGCCACCCAGGCGCCCCTCCAACTTTATATATATAATACTAGTCATGCAGGGAGACAGGTGCACTGTCAAAAGGTGTGATGTGACTCACTCATTCAAAACCATGATCCCCAACTAGGCACCCCTTCAGTAAAGAATATGAGGTCAAGAAAGTTTTCCAACTCTCCTGGGGAACTCTCCACAGTGTTTCCCAACGCCTTCTTTCTGAATTTTTTTTTTTTTTTTTGAAGATTTATTTATTTATTTTAGAGACTAAGTGAGGCAAATGTTAAGCCAGCTCTTGTAGGGCTGCTTAAGGGGAGAAAGGAGTACATTTCAGGTAAAAGGAATAATGGCACAAAATTACAGAGACTAGAATTCACAGCATATATGCCCGTGGAGGCATGTTTGTGTGTGTGAACGTTTGTCTGTGACAAGGGGCTGGTTATAAATTGGCTCAAAGAAAGTCTTATCTTGGGAGTCAGGGAGAGATAAAGAAGGTAGGAGTCTTTCTTCCTTAAACGACAGGCTACGGAAATGAGTTTGCTCTTATAGATAATAACCGCCCACTGTATTTTCTCTACTTCCTAGTTATGTGTTGTAGGTTTAAGCTAACCAGTGGAGGGAACCAGCAAAATTAAGAAAAGGAATTATGGCATGGTGAAGTATTTAATGATGATAGGATATAACATCTGGGATTTGCTTAAAAATATTCCAGGGAAAAAAAATTCCAGGAAAAAAGTAGAAGAAAGAGATAAAGCAAGAATAGTGAAATGTTGACCATTGCAGCTGGGTGATGATAGGTACCTAGGAATTCACTACATTAAATGTTTTATTTTTGTGTTCAATTATTTTCCCTGAAAAAGAAAAAAAAAAAAAAAGATCAAGTAACCATGGTAAAGGGGTGAGTGAGCATTTAGGTCAGGGCATAATTTGTTATAACCCGTAAAACAGTTATGTACTAGGGTGTGTGCTCCCAAAACGATGTCAAGAAGAGAAAGAACAGCAGTGAGTGACTTCTGAAGACAAGTAAGACAGAAATAGGGGGTGTTGGCAGTTATTATAAACGGTGTTGATATAAAAAAAAAAACAAAGAATAAACTGTCAGCAAACTCTGAATGGAACCAAACGGGTTGGTGCCTGCAGTCAAACCTACAGCATCAGAGTGAGTATCTGTCAGCTATCATGAAATACCTAGAAGGATAAGAATTGTTTTTCAAGTTAGAACTGGTTAAGGTGATCGCATTAATGTCTAGTTTTGACTGAGTGGTCAAAACAGATGCCAATTTGCACTGGAGCAGAGAAAGGAATTGTTGATGACATTTCCCATATGCTTACAGCAGTTTATGAAGGACTTAAAATACTCGGTGTAAACAAAAAAGAAGGCAGTGCTTGTCTATTATACTTTATTTAAAAAACATAACAAATTAGATTAAGAAATTATTAAGAAATTGGATTAAGAAATTTTGCTTTTAGTTCAAAATTTAAGTTTATGGCTATGCCATCCTTATTTTTAGAGTTAACAAACCTATCTCATTACTTAAAGCTCAATCCACTAGATTAAATGAAAAGAATCTACAATGCTCCGAGTTTTATACAGAAATCAAAGTAAAAGAAAACCACTTACCATAAGTGATCAAGAGAAGGACAAAAGGAATGTTTCTAAATAGGTTCCTTATTGATTTCTTATAGGAGTATTCAGCAGGGGAACTTTTTTGAAGAACTGCTTGAGCCTGACTCGGTGGATACTGAGGTTTTTCTTTGAATGCTGGAAACACACATGGAAAGGTAATTAAATACATGGATCTTCCTTAGTGAGCAGACTAAATCAGTTCAAGCTTAAAGAGGTAGTGAAGGTCTTATAGTGAGTCTTTCATTTTCATGAATTTCTGAAGAATATCCTCTCAGTCCTCTGAAGCGGACTACAACTCAGAGATTTGGTCAATTCACATAACTGCAAAACCATCTCAATAATATGTCACAACCTTGCCCACTGATTAGTCCATTCTTAGTTAAGCAAGATTAATTTTTATTCTAGTAAGTATTCAACAATTCCATTTCTAAACTTAGTTCAACTTGTAATTACAGGTGACATCAGAGATGAGCAAACCGGGCTGTGTTACCTTTTAGAGGACTGTCCTGAGTTAGTAACTGTTTTCTTCTACGATTTGCTACAAAATTTATCATCTGATCTAATTAGATATGATTTCTAGAATTGAAAAGGTCCAGGTAAGATTCATGGGAGCAGAGCTCACCAAAACATCGATTAATTAGGATATACTGAAAACTTATCAAACTAAAACAGACTTCTATTTTTACAGGTGTCACAACTAATTCAAGAGGAGACATACTCATGAATATTTACTTTTGAATGTTCTTATATCAGAGGACTGATAGACACAAAATGTTTAAGTTGTTGCAATCCCTTCTCTTCGTTCACCCTATCTGCTCCTTGCACTGTTGAGGATGCCTGTTGTCCTTTCCTGAAAGTCTCTTTGGGTCCTAGTTAAGATAGGAGATATCTCTTTTTGTTAATAGTGGCAATACACAACTCACGCGGTTGTAAAACAAAGTTTCAGAAAGTAAAAACCGTGCTTATAAGGTAATCATGGGGATTGAGTCTTCAGTCTCTTACTAGGTTCTTTTTTTTTTTTTTTAAAGATTTTATTTATTTATTTGAGAGAGAGAATGAGAGACAGAGAGCATGAGAGGGAAGAGGGTCAGAGGGAGAAGCAGACTCCCTGCCGGAGCAGAGAGCCCGATGCGGGACTCGACCCCGGGACTCCAGGATCATGACCTGAGCCGAAGGCAGTCGCCCAACCAACTGAGCCACCCAGGCGCCCCTCTTACTAGGTTCTTATTTACTCTGGTAAAGTAAGTATAAGTGGCTCAGATTTGAACTCAAATGCAAAGAGAAAACAATGCCTATTAGTCTTCAACTCCACTGAATTTATTTTCTGAAGACATGTGTTATCTTTTCGTTTCAGGTAGTCATCTGCCCTGTTGGACAAAATCAGACCCGTATCTATCAGCTACACAATACACTAAAGTTGGGTGTCAGTCTATACGAAGAAAAGGAAACAGAGGAACAGAAAACCACTGGTCTATGACCCTGTTTACTCTGCGTTGCTTCCTTTAAAAGGATGGAATATGGCTTTTTCTTTCTCCTTTGAAACTGGAAAACAATAGCCTTCTTCTTTCTTCTCCCCACCAAAAATGTATGCCAATGAAATAACTAACTACTGGGGCCCCTGGCTGGCTGATCTCGGGGTCCCACACTGGGCAGAGAGCTTACATAAATAATAATAATAATAATAATAATAATAATAAACTATTCAAGCAGTTATTCTCCAAAGTAGCCAAAGGATTTGGGGGCACCACATTCAAACCTTTTCTCCCATGATGAATAAGAAGGAAATCTATGTGTTTAAGACTACTTCTACTTTTGGAATTAAATAATAACATTATCTTTTGATTTCATTATTTGTCCCTGTATGATTCAAGCAGACATTCCACATATTAACTTATTACAAGATATGTAGAGGTTTGAATACTGGCTCTGCCTCATATCTTTGTATAACTCAGAAGAAGTCAATTCCTGTCTCTCAACTATAGCTTTCTCATACATAAAATGGAAATAACAAGTTGTCATGAGGATTATATGATATAATATATGCAAAATAATCTTGTAATTATTGAATGCTACACAGAATACAGTGTCATTTTCAGGAATACTTGTTTTTTTTTTTTAAAGATCCATCTATTTATTTGAGAGAGAGAGCACAAGCAGGGGGAGAGAGAGAGGGAGAAGCAGACTCCCTCTGAGTGCAGAGCCCAACATGGGGCTCGATCCCAGGACTCTGAAATCATGACTTGAGCTGAAGTCAGATGTTTAACTGACTGAGCCACCCAGGTGCCCCCAGGAATACCTACTTTTAAAAGTCAGAGACTTTATCTCAGGGGCTTGAAATTCTTATAGACTAAGTAAAACATATTTCTGTTAAATGTTTACAATAGCAGTCTATGTATAAATATCCTGAATATAAGAATCAAAAGTAGAATTATACGTACATGTTATATACTCATGTGTTTAAGTACCTTAACATTAAATATTTTGATTGCCTTTACTTCTGGTTTCTCTCATCCACTCACATTAGTGAATCAGGAAGGTAAGGATTTTAATTTGCACATTTGAGTTACGTGATAGAGTTTACTGCCCTCCTGCACAAGGATAGCTTTCAAACACAACTGCATTACCACTTATACAAGCGGAATTTGAACTGGAACAAAAACAAGACTAATTAAAAATTAAAATGCTGTATTTTTTTTTTAAAGATTGTTTTTATTTATTTGAGAGAGAGAGAATGAGAGACAGAGAGCATGAGAGGGGGGAGGGTCAGAGGGAGAAGCAGACTCCCTGCCGAGCAGGGAGCCCGATGCGGGACTCGATCCCGGGACTCCAGGATCATGACCTGAGCCGAAGGCAGTCGCTCAACCAACTGAGCCACCCAGGCGCCCTAAAATGCTGTATTTTTGTATATAACCTTTTAAATATGGAGTTAGGGTACCTAGGCTCAAATTTCATCTTCAGTATTCACTGTGACCATGGATAGATTACATTTACTGCAATTCTGTGTCCTAATTTCCTCATCTAGTAAATGGGAATGAGAATAGTACCGCCCTCATATGGCTGTGAGGATTAGATGACGAAGTATGTAGTGTGCCTACTTTAAACATGTTTGGTACTTACCAAACCACCAAATGTTAGAGGCCACAGTCGTGCGGGGTATGAAGAACGAGGTATTAGTGTGAGATCTGGTGGAAGGCTTGGGTTAATTCCTAGATAATGCTAGATGGATTACATTCATGAATAAGCTCCATGAGGGAGGGCAATAGGGTTACATGGCATGAAGCCTCAAGATAGTATTTTTGAAAGAGTGCTGAATACCAATTTAGTATATGTCACATTGCTGAAAAGCAACAGCAAAGCCAAATTACTTTATAAAATTTGGTTGGGCTTCCAAAGTATTTATGGGAAGTATTCAGAGGGAAGTAGGATTGTCTCTTAGTAATTAAGGACCTTTAAAATAATCCCTATCTTCCTCAATAGCAAATATTTGAGCGTAAGGAAAAGAGATAAATTTTTTTTGTTTAAATGTCACGATTTTCAACCCAAGACATTCATGTCACAACTGTATATTATCTTGCTTTTATACTATGCTTGGTATCATAAGGTTAAGACTACAGGTCACCAAGCAAAACTTGACAGTGAGCCCTTTCTTCCCTGCTCCATCTCCACGGTCTCCTCAGAAGCTAGGAGTGCATAATAAGTAATAATGTACATGAATAGGTCTCTTTTAATTTCTCAAGTAACACAGGTGCTATGTCAAAGGTCAACCTATTATTACTGCCTTTTTGTCCCCTTCCTTTCACAAATAAAAATCTTGTATTTGTTGGGGTGCCTGGGTGGCTCAGTCATTAAGCATCTGCTTTCGGCTCAGGTCATGATCCCAGGGTCCTGGGATCGAGCCCCACATCGGGCTCCCTGCTCCGCGGGAAGCCTGCTTCTCCCTCTCCCACTCCCCCTGCTTGTGTTCCTCTCTTGCTGTGTCTCTCTCTGTCAAATAAATAAATAAAATCTTATATTTGTAGCATCTCATATAGATATGCTTAAACACATGTGTCATATATATGATTTCACATGTATAGATATCTTATATTTTTCCAAAGAGATAAAGCCATGAAAGACAATAAAAAAAGGAAAACCAGAATTGATGTGAAGATACACAAGCAATCATAGGAAGGTGGATTTTACATTTTAATAATCCCTATTGCTAATAGAGGATCCATTTATACAAAACATATACAAACTATATGTCATTTAGCAAATCAAATATGGATACCAGAGAAGTAGACTTAAGAGTTTGTTTTTTAAAAAATACACAGTTGAGGGGCACCTGGGTGGCTCAGTCATTAAGCGTCTGCTTTCGGCTCAGGTCACGATCCCAGAGTCCGGGGATCGAGCCCCGCATCGGGCTCCCTGCTCCGCGGGAAGCCTGCTTCTCCCTCTCCCACTCCCCCTGCTTGTGTTCCCTCTCTCGCTGTCTCTCTCTCTGTCAAATAAATAAAAATTAAAAAAATATATATATACAGTTGACCCTTGAACAACATGGGGGGTTAGGGGCACCAATCCCCCACACAGCTGAAAATTCATGTATAACTTTTGACTCCCCAAAAACTTAACAACTAGTAGCCTACTGTTGACCAGAAGCCTTACTGATAACATAGTCAATTGACTCATATTTTGTACGTTATACAAAACAGTGAAGGGGCGCCTGGGTGGCTCAGACGGTTAAGCGTCTGCCTTCAGCTCAGGTCATGATCCCAGAGTCCTGGGATCGAGTCCCACATCGGGCTCCCTGCTCCTTGGGAGCCTGCTTCTCCCTCTGCTTCTCTCTCTCTCTCTGTCTCTCATGAATAAATAAATAAAATCTTTAAAAAAAAAACAAAAAACCAGTGTTACACACTGTCTTCTCAAAATAAAGTAAGCTAGAGAAAAGAAAATCTTACTAATAAAGTCATAAGGAAAATACTTCTATAGTACTATAAAAAAAATCCATGTATAAATGGACACATGCAGCTCAAACCCATGTTGTTCAAGGGTCAACTGTAGATTTCTTTTAAACTTTGTTAAACTGCGGAAATAGTACAGGGATAATTTGTCCTTTTTCAATAGTCTATACACAGCAAAAATGTCACCCCCTAATTGAAACATAGAAACCAACCACGAGTAGATTTGGCATGTCAGAATACTTTCTATGCTACCAAGAGAGTATTTTTTTCATTATCTGAAGGGAAATTAAATGTATGGGCAGTTCATCTATGAAGGCAGTCTCTATCAGAACAGTCTTCAACCTACATGCCTTTGAAAACCAAGGATTTCCTATCTGGAGATCACAAAATTTGAATTTTTCATTACTATGATAGCCATGGTAAAAATTAATCTTACACATTTTAAAGCTCCAGCTATCATGCAATTTAATGTAAATATTAATGATTAAAAGATGGCCTTTCAACTTTAAAGTTGCTCTCTTCCTCAAATCAAGTTACAATACCGAGTGCCCAAAGGGCAATATTCCAGTTATGTTAGCAACCACATTACTTAAAAAAACCTGTCCTTCGCCCTGCAAGCAAACTTGTTTCCCATTAAAAATAAACTTTAAAAAGCAGACCTTCCCAAATCTTCTTCCAAACTGATGATGTGGCTGCTTGCAGCTGATTTTGACTGACTGCTTCAAGAGACAGGCCCAGACGAGAGGACTCAGGGACGGGTGGAGAGAACAGTGCTTTGCTGAAGTGGTCTAACAAGCTCTCCTGAGCAGCTGAACAGCTTGCCACTGCCCAGGATCGTTCACTGGTCAACATGTTCGGATCCAGTTAATTGTTAAAATGGGGATCCTTGGAAGGATTTCTCATTAAAAAAGAGAAAAAGGTTGGTAGCCTCTTTGCATCATTTCCAAGCATAACAAGAATTTGTTCCTGGCTATGTTAGCATCAGCTGCAGAACACGTAGAGGAAGATGCAAACAGGAGGCAGGTAGCATGTTGGAAACAACAGTTATCCAGGAAGAAAAGTTAGTAGGGAGAGAAATTAAATGAGTTAGCCTTCAAACCCTTTGCGATACTAAAATAGATATAGCTGCCCATAACACATCCCTAGGGGTGTAGCATTCATTATCTGAACAGGTGCAACAGCAAGAATGAAACAGGCAAATAGCAAAGGGAGATATTATCATGAAAATGTTCAGGGTCAGCTATTTTTATTTCCGTATGTTTGCCATGCATTTATCTATTTAAGCAATAGGGAAAATAATTTGCTTACCAATTACTGTTAAAAGACATAAAAATGTGGCGACGGCTGATGTTCCATAAAACATGGTACTGATATTACAAGCCAGAAGATCTGTGTTATTCTGTGTGTTGGGCACTAAAACTGGTGGTAGCAAAAAGCCAACTGCAGTTCCAAGCTGTAAAATAAACAATCCTGTTAATAGCTATTATTAATAAGAGGGAAAAAAAAAAGGACATACTGGCAGTTAATATAGAGAAGAACAGCTAGTGTATTTAAGGTGTAAGGTGTACATTCTAAAGCACCATGTTCTGGGATGCTGGGCTGGCTCAGCTGGAGGAGCAAGGGACTCTTGATCTCGGGGTCGTGAGTTCGAGCCCCACACACCGTGTAGAGTTTACCCAAATAAATAACTATTTTTTAAAAAAACCCACCATGTTCTAATGTTTGTTTTTTTGTTTTTTACTACAGTACTGTTAAATGGTAGTTGCTCCTACTCTTGGACTGATTCTGCTGTAAGGATGTAAGATACCCTTCTTACCTTTTAGATGCTTGCAATCAAAAAGAAGAATAACAATATGCAGAGTAAGGCTGAGAAAAGATGATATACAGAACGGGAGAAAATAGTTGCAAATCCTATGTCGAAGAAGGGTCTACCATCTAGAATATATAGAGAACTCTCACAACAACAAAAAGACAAACATCCAATTCAAAAATGGGCAAAGGACTTGAATTCACATTTTTCCAAAGAAGATATACAAATGTTCAATAAACACGTGAAAAAAAATGCTCAACATCATTAATCAGTAGGGAAATGCAAATCAAAACCATAACAAGGTACGACTTCATACCCACAAGGATGGCTATAATAAACAAACAAACAAAAAATTGGAAAATAACAAACCTTGGCAAGATGTGAAAAATAGTAGTTGCTCCTACTATTTGAATGATTCTACTGTAAGGATATAAGATACCGTTCTTACCTTTTAGATGCTTGCAATCAAAAAGAAGAATAAGAATATGCAGAGTAAGGCTGAGAAAAGATGATATATAGAATGGGAGAAAATAGTTGCAAATCCTATGTCGAAGAAGGGTCTACCATCTAGAATATATAGAGAACTCTCACAACAACAAAAAGACAAACATCCAATTCAAAAATGGGCAAAGGACTTGAATACACATTTTTCCAAAGAAGATACACAAATGTTCAATAAACACGTGAAAAAAAATGCTCAACATCATTAATCAGTAGGGAAACGCAAATCAAAACCATAATGAGATACCACTTCATACCCACAAAGATGGCTATAATAAACAAACAAACAAACAAAAAACTGGAAAATAACAAACGTTGGCAAGATGTGAAAAAATTGCAACCCTTGTACACTGCTAGCAGGATTGTAAAACAGTGCATCCACCGTGGAAAACAATTTGGCAGTTCCTTAAAAAATTAAACATAGAATTCCCATATGACCTAGCAATTCCACTCCTAAATAAATACCCCAAACACTAAAGATAGGTATTCAAACAAATATTAAATATTATACGTGAATATTCATAACAGCCCTATCTGCAATAGCCAGAAGGTAGAAACAAACCCAAAAGTCCATCAGTGGATGAACGGATAAACAAAACGTGGTACACCCATATAATGAAATATTATTCAGCCCTAAAAAGAATGAAATATTACCATGGATGATCTTTGGATGAACTTTGAAAAACATGCTAAGTGAAAGAAGCCAGACATAAAAGGTCACATAGTGAATGATTCCATTTACATGAAATATCTAGAACAGCTAAATCCATGGAGAGAAAAAGCAAATTAGTGGTTGTCAGGGGTCAGAAGAAGGGGTGAATGAAGAGTGACTGCTTAGTGTTGGGTATTGGGTCTTCTTTGAGGGTGGATGAAAATATTTTGGATCTAGATAGAGGTGATGGTTGTGCAACCCTATGAATGCACTAAATGCCACTGAGCTGTAATCTAAGATGGTTAATTTTATGGTTAATGTGAATTTCACCTCAGTAAGAAAAACATAAGGTTGAATATGATAATCACAATGAAAGAAATAAAATTAAAGTATTAAAGGAGCTCAATGGAGAAAGATAACAGGGATGGAGATGAGAAGGAAGGGCCCAAGATTGATTTCCAAAAGGAAGAGTCACCAAACACTTCATTTGCTCCTTTACAAAAAGCTGGATAGAGACCATTAAACAGGTAATTACAAGAGAGTTTGGTAAGTACAGTGATACAGTGATGGAGAGGTAGAGGGTGCTAAGACTGGAATGATCACGTGATGTATCATCCAAACGAGAACACTATTCAAAGTGAAAGGGACTAAATGAGTAGTTATCCTAATGAACAGCTCCACACCTGGATTATCCCAGGCAAACTGGAACATACAGTCACCCTAGCTAAGAAACTACTTTGAAGGAGCACTTTGTATAGACTTGGGGTTCAGGAAAAGTTTCTGGAGGAGCAAAGATCTGAAGAAGAAACTGGAGTTAGCCAAGTAAAATCAGTGTGTTCCCAGCCAACGGCCCATCATGTACAAAGGAAGGAGGAGAGCATGACCTTGTGAGAAGCTGTAAGTAGTGGACAATTCCCCTCAGAGCAGAGTAAAAATGTGGATGTGAGGAATGGTGGGGTGTGGAGAGGTGAAGCCGAAGAGCTGACAGGAGGGAGATCCAAAAGGACTCACACTGTCTCATTAGACAGTTTGAATTTTATACTCAGGGCAATGGAAGCCACTGCAGAGAGCAAGGGAGTGTCCTGGACAGATTTGCACATCAGAAAGACCACAGTGGATAAATGTGAAGAGTAATAGGAAAAGTGCAAGAGCTGCAGATAGGAAAGTCAGCCAGCAATCTCAAGGTAAGGGCTGCCGGTGGCCAAAGCCAAGATAGAGGCAGCAGAAATGAAGAGAAATGAGCTAGGAGACCAGGTACATTTGGATGGGTGGCAGCATATGGAATTATCAGCTAGCCAGTATCTAAAGCTGAGTCTAAAGCTCACTCATTTATTCAACCAATTTGTATGGAGCATCTATAACGTGCTGGGCACTGTATTAAATGCTGGTGAGATAACTGTATACATTCAGACCACATGCCTATTTTCATGAAACTTACAATCTAATGGTGGGGATGGGAAATGACTAATAACAATATATAAGCATAAATATATCAGATAGTGATAAGCACCATATGGAGATAAGTATAATGATGTAATAAGAGAGTGACTGGGCAACTCTAAATGGGTTCCTCAAGAAATGCCACAAAATGATATTTAAAATGAATTTAAGGGGCGCCTGGGTGGCTCAGTCGTTAAGCGTCTGCCTTCGGCTCTGGTCATGGTCCCGGGGTCCCGGGATCGAGCCCCGCGCTGGGCTCCCTGCTTGGCGGGAAGCCTGCTTCTCCCTCTCCCACTCCCCCTGCTTGTGTCCCCTCTCTCGCTGTGTCTCTCTCTGTCAAATAAATAAATAAAATCTTTTAAAAAAAAATAAAAAATAAAATAAAATGAATTTAAAATGAGAATTGCATGACAGTAAGGATGTAATAATGTGATCCTAGGAGGAAGAACATTCCAGGCAGAGAGAATGCTTCTGCAAAGGCCCTTATGCAAAATCCAAGCTTAGTGTTGTTTAAGGAGCCGAAGAAGACATATCAGAATAAGGTTTTGCAACCCAGAGTGAAGAGTTTAGATTTTAAGTACTATGGAAAATCATTGGTGAGTCCAAAGCAGAGCAATGACAGGATCTGATCCATGTTTTAGAAGGGTTTCTTAGAGACCTGGCAATACAGATGAATAGTGAAAAGCCAGGATGCAGGAAATCAGACAGACGTGGGCGTGAATGTTGCCACCAGCTCACTGTGTGACTTCTGGAAAATAATTTCATCCCTTCAGGTCTCAGTT
The DNA here is from genome assembly GCF_054177405.1 of Leptonychotes weddellii. Taxonomy (NCBI): domain Eukaryota; kingdom Metazoa; phylum Chordata; class Mammalia; order Carnivora; family Phocidae; genus Leptonychotes; species Leptonychotes weddellii. The sequence goes on from NC_138374.1 coordinate 104,275,708, forward strand.
TCTGTATCTATAAACCGGAGAGACTAATGGTTCCTACCTTATATTATTAAATTCAAGGACACAATGCATGTAAAATACTTAGCATGGTGCCACGTTCTTAGTGAATGCTCAATAATGTGGAATATTATTATAAATGATCACTCCATAATTTAGGCTGAAAATGAGGGCCGTGAAAAGTGCACAGTTACTGCAGCCAAGGAAGGACAAGAACACCTAGGGACAATAAATGTACGAAGAAGGCAGAGGTGGGCTGAACATGAGAGGGAAATCTGCCTATGAGAAAACATTTCCATTTATTATCCATAAATAGATAATCCATAGGTATGGAGTTAATAATATTTCTGCCATGCTCAATGAAGTATGAATATGGAATATAATTTTGTTAATGAAAAATACCTTAAGAAAACAGTTCCTACCTAAACATATGGAAGCGACCAACTCAAATATCAGTTATAAATTATTTTGTTTTTTTTTTTTTAAGATTTTTATTTATTTATTTGACAGAGAGAGACACAGCGAGAGAGGGAACACAAGCAGGGGGAGTGGGAGAGGGAGAAGCAGGCTTCCTGCCGAGCAGGGAGCCCGATGCGGGGCTCGATCCCAGGACCCCGGGATCATGACCTGAGCTGAAGGCAGATGCTTAACGACTGAGCCACCCAGGCACCCCAGTTATAAATTATTTTGAATACACAACAACTACAGTTCAAGCTACCCATTTCTTCTGTACTTTTTTTTTTTTAAAGATTTTATTTATTTATTTGACAGAGAGAGACACAGCGAGAGAGAGAGCACAAGCAGGGGGAGTGGGAGAGGGAGAAACAGGCTTCCCGCCGAGCAGGGAGCCCGATGTGGGGCTCGATCCCAGGACCCTGGGATCATGACCTGAGCTGAAGGCAGACGCTTAACGACTGAGCCACCCAGGCGCCCCCATTTCTTCTGTACTTTTAGAGAAAGAAGATAAACATAAAGTAATAAACATGTAGAACTAGTCTCTTTACGGATTTTAACTAAATCTTATTGTGATCTTGAAACAGGTGTTAGACTGGAAGTAAGAGAGTAACATTCTTTTGTTACATAGCATGTAGGAATATAGGCAAAGAGACAGGTGATTTTTAACTACATTCTCAAGCTGAATGAACACTCAATACAATGTACATAAAGTATCACAGAACTCCATATGCAAATTTTAAATGACAATAAAAGACTCAATCTGCAATTACAACACACACACACAACATTCTACTTAGTAATGCTACAGGAATGCTACTGGAATTTGAACCTATGGTGTTAGAAGGACTAGGAAGCACTTTAAGGGAGAAATGGCAAAATAAGCCACCCTTTTACCATGGGTTCCATGATCTGCGATCTGTCTTGCATTTTCTGACTGTTAAAAATTGGTAATTGGGGGCGCCTGGGTGGCTCAGTTGGTTAGGCGACTGCCTTCGGCTCAGGTCATGATCCTGGAGTCCCGGGATCGAGTCCCGCATCGGGCTCCCTGCTCGGCGGGGAGCCTGCTTCTCCCTCTGACCCTCCCCCCTCTCATGTACTCTCGCTCTCTCAAATAAATAAATAAATTAAAAAAAAAAAAATTGGTAATTGGACTCAGTAATGTTGTGAGGTCTTTACCACCAGAACATTTATTTAGCTGTCATTTATAAGCGTTGTGTACCAGGCACTCTGCTGATTGCTAACATATAAAATTAAACAGGAAGGGCACTTGGCTGGCTCAGTCCGAAGAGTGTACAACTCTTGATCTCAGGGTCATGCGTTCCAGCCCCACCTTGGGTGTAGAGACTACTACGAAAGATAAAAGAACTTTAGAAAAATAAATAAGTAAAACAAAACAAAATAAAATAAAACAGGAGCTGTTCACACTGATCACTCAAAATGAGAACAAACTTCCCAGAATCCAACACCTTCCTTTTACAAAGAATACACTAGGAACGACAAAAATACCTACCTAAGTCTCACTGGTTATTACACTGACAAGTTTTCTATGATGCTAGGGATATATGGGCCAGTTCAGTTAATTATTTTATAGGTAATTCTCAAAACAAGAAGATAAGGTGGTCACTTCAAACTGGTTTTGAAGTTCTGCCCTTACAAATCAAACACCCTCTTTAATCCAAGACTGCCTCCTATCTTATGACTACACGTCTCCTTCCCTTCATTTATACACACCCGCCTCCTGAGGGTCCATCCACACGCCTAGCTCATACAGCCTATGCCTTTATCTTTAAGGATCCGATTTTCATCTATCACTCTAGTTCTTACCTGATTGCCTAGCACGGCAGTGGCACAAGCTGTGGATACCTCCTTGGGCCCAAACCACACCGAGGCGATGCGGGAGGGCAAGCCGAGGATGAACACCTGGGCCACGGAGCACAGGCACTGGCCCAGCATGGTGACCCAGAAGAGATGCCGCTGGACACTGGCGCACTTGATCCAGGCGCCCAGGCAGTTGAGGCCGGAGCCCAGTAGGGCCGTGAGCCGCAGGCCTCTGGTGTCCAGCAGCCACGTGGCGGGGAAGACGAGGGGCACGTAGCCCAGCATGTACACCATGGACAGCCAGTCGATGTGCAGGGAGGAGACGCCATAGAAGCCCTCAAAGACATTGCTGATGATGCTGTATTGGATCCACTGAAAGGCGTTCACCAGCGAGTACAGGCTGAAGATCAGGAGCACCACAAAGCGCCGCGCAGAGAGCGCCGTCTGGGGCACCCGGGAGCCCTCGGCCCCGGGGGTCTCCTCCCCGGGGCCCGCAGGCAGCAGCCGGGTCTGGGTCTCCTCCTCTGGAGCCAGCGGAGTCTGCGGCCTGCCGAGGGATTCAGCGGCGGCCACGAGGCGGTCCCGAGACACTCCATTCGGGGTCAGGCAGCCGGCTTTGGGTCCGTTCTGCGGCTCGGAGCTCAGCTTTCCGGGGGGCTCGCCCCCCGGGACCAGAAGGTATCCATTCGCGGGCGGGTGCCCGGGTGCCACCGCTGCCCCCTCCTCATCGTCCAGCTTTGCCATGTCCCCGCGCTCCCCCGCGCCCCGGCCCTCCTCCCTGCGCCCCCCGGCCCAGGACCCGAGGCCCTCCCTGCACCCCAACCGCAACCCCCTGGCCCACCGCTCATGCAACCCTTTCCCTGGCCGGGTGCGCCTGGGTGCAAGCCGCGAAACCCAGCCCGCGCCGCCGGAGGCCGCAGGCGAAGCAGAAGTCCTCGCGCCCCTCCAGGCCCGCGGTCACCCTGAGCCAGGCCCCGCCCCAAGAACGTCACCCGACCAATCGGCGGGAGAGCCAATCGGGGCGCTTCTGTCAGGGATGAGGCCGGAGGAAATTTGCTGGGACTAGAGGAGGAAGGCGGGGCTGGAAGGGTAAGGCCCTGCGTTCACTCCCGTGGAGAGATGCGGTCGCCGAGAGTAACCCGCCTGGGAAGAGGGCGGGAGGCGGTGCCGAGGGGGAGGGGAGGGTGAGCGGGAGGGTGGGAGGCGAGGGCGGGCGGGAGGCGGCCGGGGCAACTCGGGCCCTCGGAACTAGGGGTGAGGGGTTGGGAGAAACCGGGGAGACCAAGAGGTAGGCCTCGGCCTCTCCACCCGGAGGGGCTCCCTAGGGCCAGGTCCACACTCGGGCAGAGGACGAATTTGGCCTCGCCCCAGTACAGCTGGCTGTCAAGATCGGACCCCGCCTTTAGAGCAGACAGGACCACATTGCAGAAATTCGTGCCACCTCGGCAGAGGAAAAATACCAGAAAGCGTTTCAGTCCAAATGAAGAGATTCGTCAGAAATCTGCCCCTGGTGAAGCTGGAATCCCCCACCCCGCTGGTGACGGAGGCGGGTGAGACGGGCTGTGCCTGAGCAGACCCTGTGACTCAACATTCTCGCTTGGACTTGAACCACCTCCTGTAGTTAGTACTTACTGGACACGCATATTCAGTGGGCTCTGGATTCCAGGTACCAAACTTGTTATGTATGTTCCAGACACTGTCGTGCCCTAGGGAATGAAAGTTTCTGCTCTCATGAGTACGTGTACGCAGCCTTGAGAGTCTTCTAGAGAAAATGTCCCGCCTGCTGCTCCTTAGGAAACTAATTTTGAAACAAAACAAACCGAAAGACTCCAAATATTCATTATTAAAGTGAAATTGAGACCCGGGGTATCTAACTATGGGTTTCATCTAAAAAAGTGCTGCTATCTAGAAGTCTAAAACCCTCTGCGTCTTCTTCTTAATGCCTCTTAATATCATTATTGTGGTGATCTATATCCGATATATGCCTCAAGATATATATCAGATGCCTCTCAGTACAGGGGAAATACTACCTAATGCTAAACTTTAAGGAATATGTGCATTTTAATGTCTTCCTTGACCACCCTATATAAATTGCCACATGCCACCAACCCCCAACCCCCTCCTTCTTAGTCCCTTTCCCTGCTTAATTTTTCTTCTTAGTGCTTACCACTATCTAAAATGTCCTATATTGGGCGCCTGGGTGGCTCAGATGGTTAAGCGTCTACCTTCGGCTCAGGTCATGATCTCAGGGTCCTGGGATCGAGTCCCGCATCCGGCTCCCTGCTCCTTGGGAGCCTGCTTCTCCCTCTGCCTCTCTCTCTCTCTCTGTCTCTCATGAATAAATAAATAAAATTAAAAAATAAAATAAAAATAAAAAAAATAAAATGTCCTATATTTTACTTATTTTTTTTTTCTGGTTATTTTCTCCCTCCCCACTAGAAGGTAAGCTCCATGAGGGCAAGTCTGAAAATTTATTGCTATTTCTTAAATGACTGCAGCTAACAAGCATTGAATTACTATTGAATATTTTAAATAATTGCTTGCTTTGTAAATGAATCCATTTCTTTTTTAAAAACATGCAAATTTCCCCTGCAAATGATTTTCTAAACATTGTTTAGATAATATTTCATATTATGAAGCTGTGTTCTCTGAAGGAACAAACAACTAAATGTGGAATCTAAAGGACTTCAATCTTAGTTAAGAAGTTTGTTTTATGGGTTTCTGAAAAAGATACTGATCGAATTGCTTAATATTCCGCACAACTTATTATTCAACATTCAGAAGCATTTTTAAAATACCTTCATGTACCATGAAACTTTCTACATAGCTTGCAGAAAAGTTGTTTAGAAAGGGAATCCAGGGCGCCTGGGTGGCTCAGATGGTTAAGCATCTGCCTTCGGCTCAGGTCATGATCCCAGGGTCCTGGGATCGAGTCCCGCATCGGGCTCTCTGCTCCTTGGGAGCCTGCTTCTCCCTCTGCCTCTCTCTCTCTCTCATGAATAAATAAATAAAAATCTTTAAAAAAAAAAAATTATAAAAAAAAAAAAGAAAGGGAATCCAATGGGTAGAATTTTAAATGGACCTTTCTTTGCTTGTGTCAGTCATACCTCCATTCCAGATAGTCACAGTAATCACTCAGATATCTGCAAACTTCCCACCCGCTTCCTGAAACCAGAAACTGGCAGATTATATTAGGCCTCTCATTTCCCCATTAGCCAGTGTGTGTTGGCGATTGTCTTCTGCTAGATCTGAACGATAACTTCCCTCTCTGCACAGAGGCGGATTCCGGAATGTACTTCTGCAAGGAGGCCATTCTTTCTGATTGTGTAGGCTTCTTCTGTCTAGAGATAATTTGCCTTTTCTGTGTCCTTAGCAAGAAGGATGGGGTTGAGAGTCCTCTGGGTATCCTGGATAACACTCAGCATCTAATTTCCCTCCACATTTTTACCAGCTGGTACCTATTCTACTCTCACCCACTTCGTCATTTGCCTTTCCTGCCCATGGCAAAGCTCTGTATCTGAAACGATCACCATCTACGTGGAGGAGCATAGCATCAAGGGGGTTTAGAGTAGTGGAGAAAAGCATATCTAGAGATAGGCTACCTGGATTTGAATCCCAACTTTAGTACTCACTAGCTGCCCAACCTTGGGCAAGTTACTTGGCTGTTTTATAATAGTACATGCTATTATGAGGAATAAAGGAGTGAATGATCCCTGGCACATGGTTTAGACATTCTTAGTTACAGTTTTTAAGGTAGTTTATATAGTGGTCCAGGGTCTGGATCCAATTGGCCTGGATTCAAATCCTAGCTCTTTCACTTTCCAGCTGGATGACTTTGGACCAGTTACTCTGTGCCTCAGTTTCTACAACTAGAAAATGAAGACCATATTCTTCATGAAATTGTTGTGAGAAATAAATGGCTAATAAGTACAAAGTGCTTAAATAGTGCCTGACCTCTGATCTGTAGTAATCAGTAATATACTCAGTAAATGTCACCCAAAGCTATTATCAACTCATGTCTGTCCTCAGAGTTATATCTTGTTTTCATGTTATCTTAGATTTGACGCCATCTTGCCTACTGAAGCTTGCTTGCATTGTCCTGGAGTTACTCCAAGCTCTCTCCGACTCAATTTATGATTTTAGAGCCCCTCTCTGGAAGGTACTCTGAGAATATTAGTATACACAGTGGTGTATAGTAACTACCCTTGGCCTAACAAGAGGTAGATTTCTTATCAGAGGTGGTCAGCATTTGAACAGACAATAACCAGGCAACAGATGCTATCTGTGTTGGACCAGGTGTGTTGTGGATAGGATGCCTGAATTCCATAGAAAATTGAACTAAGGGGGGCACCTGGCTGGCACATTTAGTTGAGCATCTGACTCTTGGTTTTGGCTCAGGTCGTGATCTTGGGGTTATGGGATCAAGCCCTGCTTTGGGCTCCATGCTCATTGGGGAGTCTGCTTGAGGATTCTCTCTCCCTCTCCCTCTGCCCCTTCCCCCAAATAAATAAATCTTAAAAAAAGAAGAAAAGAAAATTGAACTATGTGAGATTTAAGATGTCTTCTGACTCTAAATTTCTATGATATATGAAAAGTAAAATAAGATATTTCCAAAGAAAGGATTAGACAAAATTCATATGCTTAGTTCGACAAAGTTCCATAAGTAAAGAATGGAGTACAGAAAGGGAAAAACCAGCAGTATCTCTTTGTAGTATCATTCCAGTCTCTTAACCTTGCCTTCTCTCTCTTGAAGCTTCAATGATAGATACTTATTAACCAGTTTAGGTATGAATCATACTTTATATCATATGTTTAGAGGTATAAAACATAAACCTTACTCTGCCAGAGAGGACAGTACTGGGAGCATCACTTGGCTGGGAGTTGAGAGGAGATTGAGCTACATTATGGGTGTGGAATGCCAAGTCTGAAAGAGACTTGAATAAGTAACTGTTCGGCAATATGAGATCTGAACGGCATCCAGGAACCAAGATCCAAGATGCTATCAAGTGTGATGTGGCTGTTCCTGAGCAAAGGTTTCCTGCAGTCTAAGAGGATAAGATGCAAACCAGAACAATGCTACTAGATGTAAAATCCACCACGTATTAGAGAGGGGTAGATTTTAACAGCCTTGACTTCAGTTTACATCACTATTACTGTGCCCTGTCCACCTGAGTGGCCAGATCTCTGCTGTTGTACTCTGTGGAAGGATTAAGTTGGGAATGGAGGAGTAGAGGAAGCTGGAAATCAGAATCCTCCCATGTGTACTTTATTTTCCCCATCGAGACATTGTGTGTGTGTGTGTGTGTGTGTGTGTGTAACACTTGTAGACAAGAATCCCAGGGTTTTCCCTTCTGTGTATTTTTGTCTTGCTTCTTGGGTTCTTACAAAGAAACCAAATGGAAGGGATGGGGTGGGAGACTGAAATTTCCAACCCTTTAATCAGTTGGTTTGTTCCCCTGGCAATCAACCCCATCCCTAGGTACTTTCCAAGTCATTTCATTAGTATTACAAGGAAATCATCACAGAAAAGTCCCAAGGTTTGAGAAGCTCTGTGCAAGAAACTTTGTTCTGAAGGCCAAATATATTGTTCTTACTATAAATCACAAAAACACATCAGCATTGTAGCTGGTATGTATTAGCAAGGCTAATTCCTGATCCCCAGGCTTGGGAGTGTGAGGTTGCTAACGTACCACCCCTTTGGTCAGAATTACCAAAGGAGCTGGGTGTGGCTGAGTATGCAGACAGGAGGCCATACCAACCACAGAGGAGGACTAGCACCGGGAAGAAGAAATCACACCACATTAGTCCCCTCGGTGCCTCTAGTATGCCATCTTCACATTTATCATGCAATCTGACTCGTGATCTGCTCTCCATCTTCCCTTAATTTAGCCAAATCCCACCCATCCTTTATGGTCCAGGTCAGCTCAACTCCCACTCCCTTCCTTAGTCTATCTCCATGATTGGAGCCCCTAGAGATACCATCCTCTTCTGACCATTAACACCCCTGGAGCTACTCACTGAACATTTCCTGGTGGTTACCTAGCTTTTCTTTGCATATTTTAGCCCTTACCTAGAATTTAGCATCTTGAAACCAGGGACTGGATTTTACTTTATAACACCCTCAGTACCTAAAAAAACTTTTTACATGGCAGTGTAGGGGCCCAGGGCAGGACGCCCCAAAATGGGCCACAGTGGCATGTTGATTACTTTGAATTAGAGCTACTGAAGAAACAGCCAGTGCAAGGACACTCTGACCTTCCTCTCTCCTGCTGAAAATGGGAAATAAATCTATGTGAAAGGTACCCTCCCTGTACCAGGAGGTAGAGAGATAGGGAATCCTTATCACCAGAAATAGGGAATTTAGAGCCAAGAAGGCCATATAAACAAACTCTGTTACTTTTTACTAATTTACTACCTCAGCCCGCATTCTGTTTAGAATTTCGTACTAATTGAAGGTTCTGAACATAAGTTTTCTTTTTCCTGTCTACTCCTCACAAATTTATTGTCTCTTTGACTAAAATGTATAAAAATGGCTTGTTGTGGTCATTTCCATAGGTTTCAATTTCCTTAGGTCTCAATTTCATTACCCTCCATGTGCACATAATTAAAATTTGGGGTTGTTTTCTTTTCCTGTTAATCTGTCTCATGTCCATTTAATTTTTAGACCAGATAAAAGAAACTTGAAGGGTACAGGAGAATTTTTGCTCCTGGACAACAATTCATTTCATACAGAGTAACTGGCATCTAACTCAACAAATGCTTTTAGGTGACAGTGACTAATAGGAAAATGGCCAGCTCCATTATTGCAAAATTGTAAAATTTAATTTATATCAGAAGTTAAATCAGGCCCAAAATGTAAATAAACACACTTTATTTTCTTTATTTATTTTATTTAAAATCAATTAGCCAACATATAGTACATCATTAGTTTCAGATCTTGCATTCAATAATTCATCAGTTGCATATAACACCCAGTGCTCATCACATGTATCCTCCTTGATATCCATCACCCAATTAACCCATTCCCCCCCCACCTCCCCTCCAGCAACCCTCAGTTTGATTCCTATAGTTAAGAGTCTGTCATGGTTTTTCTCCCTCTCTGATTTCTTCCCATTCAGTTTTCCCTCCCTTCCCCTATGATCCTCTGTGCTGTTTCTTATATTCCACATATGAGTGAAACCATATGATAACTGTCTTTCTCTGACTGACTTCTTTTGCTCAGCGTACTACCCTCCAGTTCCATCCACGTTATCCATTCATCTGTCCATGGACATCTCAGCTCTTTCCACAGTTTGGCTATTGTGGACATTGCTGCTATGAACATTGGGATTCAGGGGCCCCTTCAGATCACTACATTTGTATCTTTGGGGTAAATACCTACTAGTGCAATTGCTGGGTTGTAGGGTAGCTCTATTTTTAACTTCTTGAGGAACCTCCATACTGTTTTCCAGAGTGGCTGCCCTGCTGGCATTCCCACCAACAGCGTAAGAGGGTTCCCCTTTCTCTGTATCCTTGCCAACATTTGTTGTTTCCTGACTTGTGAATTTTAGCCATTCTGACTTGTGTGAGGTGGTATCTCATTGTGGTTTTGATTTGTATTTCCCTGATGCCAAGTGTGTCTGTTGGCCGTTTGTATGTCTTCTTTGGAGAAATGTCTGTTCATGTCTTCTGCCCATTTCTTGACTGGATTGTTTGTTTTTTGTGTGTTGAGTTTGATAAGTTCTTTACAGATCTAGGATACTAGGCCTTTATCTGATATGTCAATTGCAAATATCTTCTCCCATTCCATAGGTTGCCTTTTAGTTTTGTTGACTGTTTCCTTTGCTGTGCAAAAGCTTTTTATCTTAATGAAGTCCTAATAGTTCATTTTTCCCTTTGTTTCCCTTGCCTTTGGAGATGTGTCTAGCAAGAAGTTGCTGTGGCCGAGGTCACAAAGGTTGCTGCCTGTGTTCTCCTCTAGTATTTTGATGGATTCCTGTCTCACATTTAGGTCTTTCATCCATTTTGAGTGTATCTTTGTGTATGGTGTAAGAAAATGGTCCAGTTTCATTCTTCTACATGTGGCTGTCCAATTTTCCAAACACCATTTGCTGAAGAGACTGTCCTTTTTCCATTGGATATTCTTTCCTGCTTTGTTGAAGATTAGTTGACCATAGAGTTGAGGGTCCATTTCTGGGTTCTCTATTCTGTTCCATTGATCTACGTGTCTGTTTTTGTGCCAATACCATGCTGTCTTGATGATCACAGCTTTGTAATAGAGCTTGAAGTCAGGCACTGTGATGCCACCAGCTTTGGTTTTCTTTTTCATCATTCCTCTGGCTATTCGGGGTCCTTTCTGGTTCCATACAAATTTTAGGATTATTTGTTTCAGCTCTGTGAAAAATGTCGATGGTATTTTGATAGGGATTGCATTGAATGTGTATATTGCTCTGGGTAGCATATATATTTTAACAATATTTATTCTTCCAATCCATGAACATGGAATGTTTTCCCATTTCTTTCATAAGTGTTCTATAGTTTCTAGAGTACAGATCCTTTACCTCTTTGGTTAGATTTGTTCCTAGGTATCTTATGGTTTTTGATGCAATTGTAAATGGGATCAACTCCTTAATTTTTGATTCTTCTGTCTCATTGTTAGTGTATAGAAATGCAACTGATTTCTTTTTTTTTTATTTAAATTCAATTAGCCAACATATATCATTTGTTTCAGATGTAGTATTCAGTAATTCATCAGTTGTGTATAACACCTAGTGCTCATCATATCACGTGCCCTCCTTAATGCCCATCACCCAATTATCCCATCCCCTGGAAATGCAACTGCTTTTTGTGCATTGATTTTACATCCTGCCATGTTTCTGAATTCCTGTTTGAGTTCTAGCGATTTTGTGGTGGAGTCTTTTGGGTTTTCCATATAAAATATCATGTAATCTGCTAAGAGAGAGAGTTTGACTTCTTTGCCAATTTGAATGCCTTTTATTTCTTTTTGTTGTCTGATTGCAGATGCTAGGACTTCTAGCACTATATTGAACAACAGTGGTGAGAATGGGCATCCCTATCCTGTTCCTGACCTTAGGGGAAAAAATTGCAGGTTTTCCCTGTTGAGAATGATATTCACTGTGGGCTTTTCATAGATGGCTTTTATGATATTGAGGTAGGTTCCCTCTATCTGTACACTGTGGAGAGTTTTAATCAAGAAAGGATGCTGTATTTTGTTAAATGCTTTGTCTGCCTCAATTGAGAGGATCATATGGTTCTTGTCCTTTCTTTATTAATGTGATGTGTCACATTGATTGATTTGCGAATGTTGAACCACCCTTGCAGCCCAGGAATAAATCCCATTTGGTCGTGGTGAATAATCCTTTTAATGTACTGTTGGATCCTATTGGCTAGTATCTTGGTGAGAATTTTGGCATCCATGTTCATCAGGGATATTGGCCTGTAGTTCTCCTTTTTGGTCTTTTGGGGTCTTTTTCTGGTTTTGGGTTCAAGGTAATGCTGGCCTCATAGAACGAGTTTGGAAGTTTTCCTTCCATTTCTATTTTTTTGAAACAGTTTCAGAAGAATAGGTATTAGTTCTTTAAATGTTTCGTAGAAATCCCCCAGGAAGCCACCTGGCCCTGGACTCTTGTTTGTTGGGAGATGTTTGATTACTGCTTCAATTTCCTTGCTGGTTATGGGTCTGTTCAGGTTTTCTATTTCTTCCTGTTTCAGTTTTGGTAGTTTATAAGTTTCTAGAAATGCATCTGTTTCTTCCAGATTGCCTGATTTGTTGGCATATAGCTGCTTATAAAATGTTCTTAAAATCGTTTGTATTTCCTTGGTGTTAGTCGTGATCTCTCCTCTTTCGTTCATGATTTTATTAATTTGGGCCCTTTCTCTTTTCTTTTTGATAAGTCTGGCTAGGCGTTTATCAATCTTAGTCTTTCAAAGAGCCAGCTTTTAGTTTCATTGATCTGTTCTACTCTTCTTTTGGTTTCTATTTCATTGATTTCTGCTCTAACCTTTATTATTTCTTTTCTTCTTCCAGGTTTAGGTTTTATTTGCTATTCTTTCTCCAGCTCCTTTAGGTGTAGGTTAGCTTGTGTATTTAAGACTTTTCTAATTTTTTGAGAAAGGCTTGTATTGCTATGTACTTCCCTCTTAGGAACGCCTTTGCTGCATCCCAAAGGTTTTGAACAGTTGTGTTTTCATTTTCATTTGTTTCCATGAATTTTTTAAGTTCTTCTTTAATTTCCTGGTTGACCCATTCATTCTTTAGTAGGATGCTCTTTAACCTCCAAGTATTTGAGTTCCTTCCAAATTTCCTCTTGTGATTGAGTTCAAGTTTCAAAGCATTGTGGTCTGAAAATACATAGGGAATAATCTCGATGTTTTGGTACCAGATGAGACCTGATTTGTGACCCAGTATGTGATTTATTCTGGAGAATGTTCCATGTGCACTTGAGAAGAATGTGTATGCTATTGCTTTAGTATGGAATCCTCTGTACGTATCTGTGAAGTCCATCTGGTCCAGTGTGTCATTCAAAGTCCTTGTTTCCTTGGTTGATCTCCTGCTTAGATGATCTGTCCATTGCTGTGAGTGGGGTGTTAAAGTCTGCTACTATTATTATATTATTATCAATGTGGTTTTTTTTTTTAAGGTTGTATTTATTTATTTGACACACAGAGAGAGAGAGAGCACAAGCAGGGGGAGCTGCAGGCAGAGGGAGAGGGAGAAGCAGGCTCCCCGCCAAGCAAGGAGCCTGATGAGGGGCTTGATCCCAGGACCCTGGGATCATGACCCGAGCCGAAGGCAGATGCCCAACCGACTGAGCCACCCAGGTGCCCCCAATGTGTTCCTTTAATTTTATTATTAATTGGTTTATATAACTGGCTGCTCCCAAGTTATATAAATATAAATATTTATAATTGTTAGATCTTCCTGTTGGATAGACCCTGTAAGTATGATATAGTGTCCCTCTTCATCCCTTACTACAGTCTTTGGTTTAAAATCTAATTTGTCGGGTGCCTGGGTGGCTCAGTTGGTTAAGCGACTGCCTTCGCCTCAGGTCATGATCCTGGAGTCCCGGGATCGAGTCCCACATTGGGCTCCCTGCTCGGTGGGGAGTCTGCTTCTCCCTCTCCCGCTCCCCGTTTGTGTTCCCTCTCTCGCTGTGTCTTTCTCTGTCAAATAAATAAATAAAATCTTTAAAAAAATAAATAAAATCTAAGTTGTCTGATATAAGGGTTGCTACCCCAGCTTTTTTTTTGTATGTCCATTAGCATGTTAAATGGTCCTCCACCCCTCTCACTTTCAATCTGGAGGTGTCTTTGGGTCTAAAATGAGTCTCTTATAGACAGCATATTGATGGGTCTTGCTTTTTTTTAAGATTTTTATTTATTTATTTGACAGAGAGACACAGCGAGAGAGGGAACACAAGCAGGGGGAGTGGGAGAGGGAGAAGCAGGCTTCCCGCTGAGCAGGGAGCCCGATGTGGGGCTCAATCCCAGGACCCTGGGACCACTTCCTGAGCCAAAGGCAGACACTTAATGACTGAGCCACCCAGGTGCCCCTGTGGGTCTTGCTTTTTTATCCAGTCTGATACCCTGTGTCTTTTGATTGGAGCATTTAACCCATTTACTTCAGTGTAACTATCAAAAGATATTACTTTAGTGCCATTGTATTATCTGTAAAGTCACTGTTTCTGTATATTGTCTCTGTTCCTTTGTGGTCTATGTTACTTTTGGGCTCTCTTTGCTTACAGGATCCCCTTTAATATTTCTTGCAGGGCTGGTTTAGTGATTACAAATTCTTTTAGTTTCTGTTCGTCCTGGAAGCTCTTTCTTTCTTCTTCCATTCTGAATGACAGCTTTGCTGGGTAAAGTATTCTTGGCTGCATGTTTTTCTCATTTAGTGCCCTGAATATATATATCATGGCAGCCCTTTCTGGCCTGCCAGGTCTCTATGGATAGGTCTGCTGCCAGTCTAATGTCCCCACCCTTGTAGGTTAGGGAGCTCTTGTCTTGAGCTGCTTTCAGGATTTTCTCTTTATCTCTGAAATTGGCAAACTTCACTATTATATGTCAGGGTGTTGATCTATTTTTATTGATTTTTGAGGGGGATTCTCTGTGTCTCCTGGACTTGAATGCCTGTTTCCTTCCCCAGATTAGGGAAATTCTCAGCTATGATTTGCTCAAATATACCTTGTCTCCCTCTCTCTCTTTCTTCTTCCTCTGGGACCCAATAATTCTAATATTTTTTCATTTTATGGTATTGCTGATTTCCTGAAGCCTCCCCTCATGGTCCATTAGTTGTTTTCCTCTCTTTTCCTCAGCTTCCTTCCCTTCTATCATTTTGTCTTCTATGTCAGTGACCCTCTTTTCTGCCTCATTTACCCTAGCTGTTAGAGCATCCATTTTAGACTGCATCTCAGTTAAAGGAATTTTAACTTCGGCATGATTAGATTTTATTTCTTCACTAAGAGATTTCTAGTGTCTTCTATGCTTTTTTCAAGCCCAGCTAGTAACTATATAATCGTTATTCTGAATTCAATTTCTGACATTTTACTTATATCCATATCGATTAGCTCTATGGCAGAGAGTATTACCTCAGGTTCTTTCTTTTGCTGTGAACTTCTTCTAGTCATTTTGTCCAGACAAGAATAGATGACGAAGAGAACATAGTCAAAAATATCAATCACGACCCCAGCGAAATACACCCTAGACAAATCTGAAGAGGTCAGAAACCAAAAAAAAAAGAGAGAAGAAAAGAAAAAAAAAAAGAAGGTAAAAAAGAGAGAATATAACCTCACAGGTGGACAAAACAGGGTGATCCACTTGGTCCTGGGTGTATTTTGGTCTGTTTGTTAGAAGATACTAAATCCCAAAATTATAAAGAAAGAAAAACTTTTATATATATATATATATATAAAAGCAGCGAAAGGAAGCCAAATATGAAGAATATATCTATAAAATGTAAATGTAAAAATGAAAATTAAAAAAAAGACTTAAAAACAAAGAGTTGATAAAATAAGAAACTAGTTGAAAAGGAGAAAAAAGGAAAAGGAAAAAGAAAAAGAAAAATTTAAACTGAAAGACTAAAGACTCATGAGGAAAAAACCCTCGATTTCTATATACTATTTTCCCCAGCACAGGAGTTTTTCAGTTCTGAATGATCTGTAAACTTGGTATTTGCCTGATGTTCCTGCTGATCTTCTGGGGGAAAGGCCTGTTGCACTGATTCTCAGGTGTCTTTGCCTGGCAGAGTTGCAGCACCCCTTCCCAGGGGGCTGGGCTCAGTGTAAGCTGCTTCTTGTTGCTCTATGTGGCTTTTGTTGCCTGAAGGCTTTTCCTGCCGCTTTAGAGGATGAAAAAAAAAAAAAAAAAAGTAAAAATGGTAGCACCTGATCTCCAGCCCCGGAGCTAGACAGTCGTGGCTCCCACTCTTCAGTGCACCCTCAGGGAAAGGCAGTCAGTCCCTTTCATGTGCGCCAAACTCCGCAGAGTCCTGCGGTGCACACCTGCATCAATCCTCCCAGGGAGGGGAGCGGGGTCTCACCGGGCCCTACGGCTGGCTAGGCCCCTACTCGGGAAGTGGTTGCCGGATTCTGCACGCACCTGCGCGGCAGCTCCCCTGGGGGAAGGAGCAGGGTCTCCCAGGGGTTGTCGCTTGCTGGGCCTCTGCTTGGAGAGCGGTTGCACAATCATGCCGCACTCCCAGTTTATGGCCACACCTAGGTGAGAGGCCACTCAGGGGCTCACTAATTGTAGCCAGTTTCCCTGCTCTAATGCTTGGGAACTCTGCCACACTCAGGCACCCCCGGTCTTCCTGTGACCCCGGGGATCTTGAGACCACACTGTCCCACCTAGGATTCTGCCCCACTTTGCCACCTGAGCACCTTTCAGGCAGGGATGTCCCTCACAGAAGCAGACCTCTAAAAGTTGCGATTTTGCACTCCAGGGCTATATCACTTTCCGGTAGCCGGCTTCTGGAGGCTCCATCCCCTCCGTCGTTTATCTTCCCCTCAGATTCACGTCTCCGCCCCTCTTACCTTGCAAAAAGTGGTCTCTTTTCTATTTGTAGAATTGCAGCAATTCTTTTCTTAGATCTCTGGTTGAGTTCACAGGTGTTCAGAATGATTTGATAGATAACTAGCTGAATTCAAGGGACCAGATGAAGCACAGGTCCCCTGTTCTTTCACCATTTTCCCTCTCCCTCCTAAACACACTTTAAATTCAGTTTTACATATTTGGCCATGATTGTGCACACCTGGTGTTGTATCTTATAACCTTAGAGTAGGAATGAAGTAAGACCTTGGTGAGGTTTGAAGTGAGTAGCTATCGGGGAGGGGAAAATTTCCCCCTTACCCTCTTAGTTAAAAATATTAAAACAGTGTAAGACAGATTAACAGGAGAAAACAAAGTTAATTAATGTACACATGGGGAATCCACATAAACATAAGAGATTCCAAAGACAGTCAGGCAAAATGAGGTATATATGCCATCCAGAACTAAGGAGAAGGGGTAGGGGTTTAGTAACTCGAAAGAAAGGAAGTAATTCACAGGAAGATGAAACATGTTTTCTGGGCCATACAGAAACACTGGGACACAGGAATTTTAACAGTCTTGGCTTGGTTCCTCCCTTCCTACCACACCTGGTCCATATTATAATGTAGTTGTCTGTGGAGCAGGTCCTCTATCTCAATTCTTTTAGAAAGTTAGGGGTGTGAAAATGAGTAAAGGAAACCTCATTTCAAATGGAGTCTCGAAGCACTGTTGGGGATGGGGGAAGGGTGGGGAGCTCTCACACATCCTTGCAACCTGCATAACAAGTAGGGGAAAAGAAGATAGATAAGAATTATCTTGATAAGGGGGGGCATTTCCTACCTAGGTATTTATCTCCTGCTTTTAAGAAAAATAAGAAAGAGCCCTCTGTGCCCCAGCAACAACGCGTTAGTCACTGTTTACAGCCAATGAAAGCCCTCCACAACCCCAAACTCTTGTTCTTCTCCAATGAACTTTTATTCAAAACAACCCTCCCCAATTTCCTTCTAAAACCTAATAAAAGCTAACCTTCCCTTTGTCTCTTTGGACTTGCCTGTAGTTCACCATAGCTTGCTTGTCCTGAATTGCAATTCTTCTCTCATTCCCAAATAAAGTAACTGACTATTTTATTTTTAAGGTTGACAGGGGGAAGGTCAAAGGTTCTTCCTGTGCCTTTTGGGCCTTGATTTCAAAATAATCCACATGGCAAAGCAGCACATCCTGGGTGGCCTGCCCTGAACCTCAATAGTTTCTTCCTCTGAGGCTTTCTTAGAAGTTTCATATATTGAAAGCTGAGCTGGTGAGTGTGGAGAGTTAGTAGCTGAGTGGCAAGAGATCCATAAAGGGAGAAAACAACAAATAGAATAAGGATAAACAAACAGAAAAGAACAAATTGAAGCCCATTACCCCACACCCCATTAGACAAGTCTCCTACTCCTGGGAATAGGTCAGTCCCATATAGTGGGTAAATTTAATTTATCTTATGAAAATTACTAATCCTTTCTTTTAACAGATTGAAGTTAGACATAGAAATGACATTTTTCACCCATGATTACAAATTCCTCCTTGTTGAGCTAAAGAGACACATTTTGGGGTGGCAGATTTCGCTCCCCTACAGTCCTGCCTTTGAAATTTCCCCAAGAAGTTTCATCATCCAGAAGTTGAACTGGTAGATTGTTTCATCTCATCGAACTAGACTCTAGTCCTGACAGTAGGTCAGTTCAGTTAAATTCCTTTCAGTAGGTCATCTTGCAGATAGACTCCCAAAGTTAGGCCTGTATTATGCAAACAATAAAGTATTGAGTAAGAGGCATTTCTGTGGGAACAAAGAAAAACAACAGTTAATGGGTTAATGATTGGAGTAAATTTTAAACCAGTTTCTGAGTTCTGAGGGTAACCAGTTGAGAAGATTTCTAGATGTCAGGCTTACGCATTTCGAGATAGAGTGAAGGCAGCCAGGGTCATCTGATAGACTTTCCTAGTTTGCAGCTTGAATGTTTCTGGTAATTTTTCTGAGTGGCCCCCACAGCAACAGGCAACAAGGATGGTCCATACATGAGCTATTGTGGTAATTCCCCTGAAGTTCATGTATCAAGTTGTCCTAATTTAGTTTGCATGGCTTTAGGAAAAGCACAGTTTTAGCTCTTAATGATTCTAAGACGGGATAGGAGGAGAAAAATTGGAAATATGAGTTTGGAGATTTGTAGCTAGAAGACTTTTGGACCCAGTCCAGTTTGTGATGAATAGTATTAGCTTCTAATATCCACAAAGGTGTGTTATTGAAACATAATTTTTCTCTTTATAAGTACTGTCATTTCTACCAAAGATAGCCAAATTAAGACTAATCTGTTTGCAAAATAAGTCTACTTTGAATAAACTTGGCCTGATTATTTACATAAAGACTAGCAACTGATCATTTAGGCTCCTTTAAATTTGCTTGCTGGAACTTTTCATAAGGAATCTCCAGGTTGAACTCCTAACAACTTCTCAAGGTGAAGAGGTCAAACCAAATACTTGCCATCAGTCTTGTAATACCTATAGATTTGGGTTAATTCCTCTCTTCTTGGGGTCTCCCAAATATCCTGAGGTACTTGCACCTGCCAGGAAGTGACCTCCTTACTCATCTGATAGGGCTGCTGGGAACCCTGTGAGCAAGGTACCAAGCTGATATTTCCAAGGGGTTTAATTGACTCCATAAAGTCAACCTTAGTCCCTTAAAGCTATCTGGTCACACCTGAGTCTATGCATGCCTCTTTTAAATATGACAGTCCAGGCAAAGCCTCGGTAATATTACCAGCTTCCAATTGTGTCCTGTTACAAGGAGAACAGATTCTTATTGAACTTGGGCAAATAACTATATTGCCATAGAATATAAGAATATTCACTGAGAGGGCGCCTGGGTGGCTCAGTTGGTTAAGCGACTGCCTTCGGCTCAGGTCATGATCCTGGAGTCCCGGGATCGAGTCCCGCATCGGGCTCCCTGCTCGGCGGGGAGCCTGCTTCTCCCTCTGACCCTCCCCCTCTCATGTGCTCTCTGTCTCTCTCATTCTCTCTGTCTCAAATAAATAGATAAAATCTTAAAAAAAAAAAAAAAAAGAATATTCACTGAGAGTTTCTGAATTCTGGAGAGATCAGGTAGGGAGAAAAAGATATTTCAATTCTGCTTACAAAGGTGCATTTTACCAAATTGCTGTAAGTCATAGTTAGCTTAAGAGGAAAGGCTTCCTTCTATCTGGAAAAGAGAAGATTAAAGAACCAACTATATTTTAAATAAAAAGTCATAAAAATTATAATCGTCCTCATCAGTTCATTTAGTCCCATATAATTCTTGTTCTGCTTGAATTCAGTTTTTTCATTGGTTAAGGAAATTTACCCAGTTTTATGGATATTTACATCTATTTAATTCATTTATTAATAATCATACCTAGATTGCTTATGAAAATTTCATGAGACATTAAAGCAGTTAGCCATCATCTTAAGTTATTTACTTTTTGCTGACACATTTGGTAACAAAGATAACATGAACTTGTTTGACTTTTAGTAAACCAAAGTGGAAAAGTATCATACTTTATGCCAATAACTCTAAAGACATGTCTATATATTTTTTTAGCATCTGCATCGCACTTTTTTCCTCTTTTTTAATTGAAGTGTAATTAACATACAGTGTTACATTAGTTTCAGGTGTACAATATAGTGAGTTGACAATTCTATACATTACTCAGTGCTCATCACAATAAGTGTATTCTTAATTCCCTTCACCTATTTCACCCATTCCACCCACCTCCCCTCTGGTAACCATCAGTTTTCAGTATTTAAGAGTCTGTGGTTTGGGGGCGCCTGGGTGGCTCAGTCGTTAAGCACCTGCTTTAGGCTCAGGTCATGATCCCAGGATCCTGGGATCGAGCCCCGCATTGGGCTCCCTGTTCCGCGGGAAGCCTGCTTCTCCCTCTCCCATTCCCCCTGCTTGTGTTCCCTCTCTTGCTGTCTCTCTCTGTCAAATAAAGAAATTTTTAAAAATCTTTAAAAAAAAAAGTTTTAATATCAAAAATACACTGGTGCATGGGCGCCTGCGTGGCTCAGTCGTTAAGCATCTGCCTTCGGCTCAGATCATAATCCCAGGGTCCTGGGATCGAGCCCCGCATCGGGCTCCCTGCTCCGCGGGAAGCCTGCTTCTCCCTCTGCCACTCCCCCTGCTTGTGTTCCCTCTCTCGCTGTGTCTCTCTCTCTGTCAAATAAATAAATAAAATCTTTTTTTTTAATTTTTAAATTTTTTTTAAAGATTTTATTTATTTATTAGAGAGAGAATGAGAGAGAGCGAGTACATGAGAGGGGGAGGGTCAGAGGGAGAAGCAGA
>NC_138374.1:104296851-104314486 GCF_054177405.1 Leptonychotes weddellii
CTGGGTGGCTCAGTTGGTTAAGCGACTGCCTTCGGCTCAGGTCATGATCCTGGAGTCCCTGGATCGAGTCCCGCATCGGGCTCCCTGCTCGGCAGGGAGTCTGCTTCTCCCTCTGACCCTCCCCCCTCTCATGTACTCGCTCTCTCTCATTCTCTCTCTCTCAAATAAATAAATAAAATCTTTAAAAAAAAAAAAAAGAGAAACTGAGTGATTTATTCAAGGATACATGGCTGGTTAGTAAATGGTCTCTCTACCTCCAAAATTTCTCTTAATTAGGGTTCTATGAATAGAACAAAATTGGAATGACTTAGATCATAATATTCCATCACCAGGGTAACATTTCAGTAGGCTGATCCAAACCAGTGGATTTCAAATAGGCTTTGGGTTGCTGCACATTAAAGGTAATTTATAATAACATACCTGTAGAAACAGTAGTATATTTTCTATATATACGCAGTTGAGTCTTGTTATTGCAGTAGGTATGTTCTATAAAGTGGCCCCAAACATCGAATTATCAAATACTTAGCCACTGCTCCTAGGGGAAATACAGGGTTAGGTTCTTGTGAGCCTCTGGTCATAACATTTTTGTCAACCAATCAATACATAACCTTATTTTATGTATATAACATTATTTAATACATACTATTGATTCATTAACATTGAACTCACAACTAACAGCATTATAACTCATGCCTGAACAAAGCTTATCTAACACATATAAGTCACATTACAGCCTTCTTGCTGCTTAGGAGCACTGGACAGCGCTTTAGCAGTATACTTGGGGGGCATCCTAAAAAATAATGACACTAAATAGATCAGGAAAAGGACACTTGTTTATAGTATGAGAGCTGAAGCAAGAACGCAGAGTATCCCCTTGTTTGACCTTAGCTGGGAATATGCACATCAAGGAGACTAAAATTTTTGCTACTCTGTGCATTTCTGGGAATGATGATGGAAATGCCACAAGTATTGATTTTGAGATAACAAATTTTTATGAGTAGACAATTTTGCTAATATGGACTCCATGAATAATGAAGATGTTCTCTCTGTAAATCCTTAATATTTTCAAAGCCCTTTTCTTAATTTTTGGGGTTTTTTTTAAGATTTTATTTTATTTTTTTAAGTAATCTCTACAACCAATGTAGGGCTTGAACTTACAACCCTGAGGTCAAGAGTCACATGCTCCACCAACTGAGCCAGCCAGGCGCCACTCAAAGCCCTTTAAAAAGCCATAGGTTGTTCACATTACTTATCTCTGTTTAAAAGACTAAAACTGGGTGAATTAATCATAGAAATCATCCTGTTACTATGTAATACACAGAGTCAGTTTCATAGGCATGTGACCTCTGCACTAACACAGGGACCCTATGCTCAAAAGGGCCCCACACTTGGTTTAATGCTCTGCTGTTGCCATCTTGAAATTTTCAATGAATTTTCAATAAGGGGCCCTACAATTTCATTTTTCACTGGGCCCCACAAATTATGTAGCTGATCCTGGTTGCATAGCAAGTAAACAGATCAATAACTGGAGGGACAAACAAACAAAACAAAACAAAAAATAACTGGAGGGACAAAAAATAACTGGAGGGACAAATTTCCCCAACTTATCCAATTGAACAAATCCTTTATTTCACAGTGCCTAATTGATATATTAAAGTTACCATTTATTGAGGATTGGCTATATTAGGTCATTTAATCCTTATGACACTCTGTGAGTTGGACATTATTTCCAATTAAATAAGGAAACTGAGTGCCCAGAGAAGGTCACTTAACTAAGGTCATACAGTTATTTTGTATGACATATAAAACATACCTTGTTTTCTTTTCTTTTCCTTTAGTCATGTCCCAATTTGATTTCAGCCCCTAGAGAGGATAAACAGTAAAAGTGTTAGAGAGGATATAATTCAAAAAGTTTAAATTCTGATAAATTAGTATCTCTAGTAAAAGTAAGTTGAAACTGATGACAACAATGAGGTATTTAAACTATTTAAATAAAACCATATTTTGTTTCCACTACACTGGATAATAATTGGTGATTGGAATAGAGTTAGCTTTGTTGAGGCCAATTTAATTCTTTTTTTTTTTTTTAAGATTTTATTTATTTATTTGAGAGAGAATGAGAGAGAGCACATGAGAGGGGGGAGGGTCAGAGGGAGAAGCAGACTCCCTGCCGAGCAGGGAGCCCGATGCGGGACTCCATCCAGGGACTCCAGGATCATGACCTGAGTCGAAGGCAGTCGCTTAACCAACTGAGCCACCCAGGTGCCCGAGGCCAATTTAATTCTTTAGTGTTAATTGAGTGTGTAAAATATTTTGTCTTCCTTCAATTTAAACTTGCTAGATCCAATGCTGAAAAGGCATCTTTTCTCTTTTCATGTCTGCAATTGACATCTTGTCTAAAGAGAAAGTTTACTTAAATCATTTGAATACCAAGGGATCATTTTCTGGTGGGTTGTGTATTATCTTTTATATTTGTGAGCAAATGTTACTGGATTTATGCATTTAAGAAAGTCAATTTGTCAATTGCTTTTTATTGGGCTCCTACATTATATGAGCTTGAACTCCAATTTTATTGTGAAAGATATGCTGCCTAAGCTTGAGGATTTTTCAGGGAGATAGGAAACAGAAATGGGAAATGGAAAAGATGTGCCTGCCAGAGGTGGGAAAATGAAACTGCAGTTCAAGAAAAAATTGTTTTCTTCTCATATCCTTTACCTTAAAAAAAAAAAAATTCTCTTATGCTATTAAAATTCCTAGAAACAAAATAAGGATAAGAGATTTAGATCCCATCTGACATGTTGGATTAAAGGAAAATAGCTTTTCTTGTTTTTCCCAGTCCTAAAATTTTGGGAGCAGACCTAAGCTCAACCTTCACCGGGGAGCCAAGCCCAGCCAGACCTTCAAACCAGAAGCCAAGTTCTCAGGTGAGCCCAGCCCAGCTCAATCCACCACTGAGCATGAGAATAAATGTTTATTGTTGTATGCTGTTGAGTTTTGCAGCATTATTGTGGCAATAACTGCCTGAGACAATTCTTTACCATCTTTCAGAAAATTCTAGTCTTCCTTGAGCTTTGGACAGGGGGAGGGGGAAAAAAGTTCAAATTCCATTCTCCCTTAAACCATTTCCTTTTGTTTAGGGACAACTATTTTCTGCAGGTACAAACACATGTAAGATTTATGTGTTAGCCAGAGAACTTTGAAACATACCTCTTCTCCTTTTGTGTATCCAGGAATGACAAACGATGACTCTGGCAGGTTTCCTAAAATAGTGTGTGTTTGTGTGATTTTTGTCACTCCAGTGTGTTTCAAAGTGTATTGGTCAAAGTGTAAACAACCTACAAGTCTAACAATAAATGGACTAATCAAATATATTATTTTAAGTCCATATGAAAGACTACCACACTGTCATCAAATATTTCATTTTTATTATGAATGACATATATGTAATGGCATGAAAAATTCTCATTATATAATAGTGAGTGAATAGGAGTCAAGATTTATAAGTAATATACTTTTCATTCATTCAACAAATATTTATTAACCACCTGATATGCATTAGGCAATGTGCTAGGTGCTGATTCCAATTTTATTTAACAGTTTTATTGAGATGTAATTAACATACGATAGACTGTATGTGTTTAAAGTACAATCTTGTAAACTTTGACATATATATATATACACCCATGAAACCATCACCACAATCAAAATAATGAACATAGTCATCACCCCCAAAAGTTTACTCATGTCCCTTTATAACCCCCGTCTGCTGCCCTTGTCCTCAACCCCTTCCCATTCCCAGGCAAACACTGATCTGCTGTCCCAGTAGAGTAGTTCACATTTCCTAGCATTTTATATGAAGGGAATCATATAGTATATATTCTTTCTTGTCTGGATTTTTTTTTCACTCAGCATAATTACATTGAGATTCATCCATGTTACTGTGTAGCAATAATATATTCCTTTTTTATAACTGAGTAGTGTCCATTGTGTGGATATACAATAATTTGTTTATCCATTCAACTGTTGATGGATATTTGGGTTGGTAGAACTTATTGGCTCATAAAAATAAAGCTGTGATGAACATTCATATATAAATTTTCTTGTGTACAAATAGTTTCTTCATACGCTTGTATAGAGACTTTCACTTTTGTTGGGTAAATACTCCGGACTAGAACATATGGCAGATAAACGTTTAACTTTTTAACTACCGCACTGTTTTCCAAACAGTTGTACCATTTTACAACCTCACTAGCAGTGTCTGAGAGTTCCAGTCCTCCACATCTTCACCAGCACTTGATTTGGTCGATCTTTTTAATTTCAGCCATTCTACTGATAGGCAGTATCTCACTGTAGTATTGATTTACATTTCCCTAATGATTGATGATGCTGAGCATCTCTCTGTGTGCTGACTATACCATCTGTATAACTTCTTTACCGCAGTGAAAATATAATTTCTCTGTTTTATGGCTTCTATTGTTCCTTTTTGAAAAGTCAGCTGTTAGTTTAACTGCCCTTCCTTTTATTCTCTCATTGCTTATAAGATTTCCTTTTTTTCCAAATTCCACTGTAACTTAAGTGTGGATTAAAAAAAAATCTTGGGGTGCCTGGGTGGCTCAGTTGTTAAGCATCTGCTTTCGGCTCAGGTCATGATCCCAGGGTGCTGGGATAGAGCCCCGCATCGGGTTCCCTGCTCAGCGGGAAGCCTGCTTCTCCCTCTCCCACTCCCCTGCTTGTGTTCCTGCTCTTGCTACCTCTCTCTCTCTGTCAAATAAATAAAATCTTTAAAAAATAAAATAAAATAAAATAAAATAATAAAATAAAATAAAATCTTGACTGCTATTCTTTAAGCTTCTTGAGTCTCTGGAGTGGTATCATTTGTCAGTTCTGGATATTTCTCAAACATCTTTTTAAATCTTGTCTCTGCCTCATTTTTGTCCTCTGGATTTCCCATTTCCTGTAGGTTTGACCTTCTCACTGTGTCCTCCACATATTTAGCTTTTTCATACTTTTTGTCCTTTTTTGTCCTTCTATGCTGCATTCAGGATAATGACTTCTGATTTATCTCCCAGTCCTCTAATTATCTCTTCATCTGAATCCGTATCTGCTGCTAAACCTATATGAAATGTTATTTAATAACATTTTCTCATTTCTAGAAATTCTTTTTGGCTTCTTGTTTCCTGAAGATAGCTGCAAACTTATTTTCTCGTTTCTTTAGATGTAGTCTGTGTAATTGTTCTATAATTCATCTGATGCTTCTCCCATATGTAGATTTCATGGTTTTGTTACTGTTGTTCTCACTTTATGATGCCTCATCTACCCTTGTGCTTGATTGCTTATCCTTGGCTGTGTGCTCTTTGTTGTCTTTGAAAAAGTATTGGGGATTCCCCGAGGCCTAGGATGAAGTTCTTCCAGAAAAGATTTGAGTTTGCTTCTGTTAGTCACTTGGATGTACTCCCAGCCTGGAACCCCTTTAGCTAAATTCTTGCTACCACCCTTGCTTCGCAGCTTGATGTTTCTTGCACCATTCTTGCTTTTCAGCTTGACATTTCTTGTAACCGCCCTAGCTGTGAATTTGGGTTGAAAATCCATGTGAGAGTCAGGAAGCACTTACAACTTTTCATGGAGGGATTTTCCCCCAGAGCTGTGCCTAGTGCTAAAGCAACATTCTTCCTGCAAGTTCGTGATGGAATGTGAGTTTATTTCTTATTCACTCTCACCCTGAGGGGGTAGCCCTTTGGATGCCAACTTAATATGGAAAAGGTCTACTTTAGGGTCTCCACTGTGCATAGGCTTTGAGCTTTGATTTTTCTGTCCCTTGCCCTCTAGGCTAGCAAAATGACTTCTTTAACCTCCAGGATTAGAAAATGTCCTCAGGCAAGCGCAGGTTCTGTCTACCTCTCTATGTCCTTGTTCTTGCTTTCATTCATTTTGGACCTGATATTTTCTAACTCTCTTATCATTTCATTATTAACAAATTAAAAAAATTTTTTTCCCCATAATTTTTAGTAGTTTTCACTGGGAGTTAGGTCTGAATAATCTAGTCCACCATAGTCACTTAAAAGAAAGTTCTGTTCATCGATATAAAATGTTTATGTGAGATTTTTTTTTAATGTCTGGGAGTAGCCTTTGTGTGTAGAAAGGACTATATAGTTACTTGGATTTCAAATTAATATTGATTTTATAAAATTAAAACATTAAAAACCTTTCTGTCAGCCTTTGATTTCAACATATAATTCTTATATTCTATCTATAAATTGAGTTATTTTTATATATAGAATATCCTCATTTTCTCTGAAATTAATGTTCAGTTAACCAAGTTGAAAAGACTAAACACCTCTAAGTAATTAGTCCATTTACAAACTTAGTTAATGCTTTAAATATTTAAATATTTTAAACTTCTTTTGTAAATTGAACATATTTGATTTTTAAGCACTCATATGTCTGAAAAGACAAATTGATAGTCCTAACAAGCAAAATCTTCCTAAATACTTAACATTTTACGTTTTTAAGTTTATGTTCTGCCATAGCCATTTTAATGTCTTTTTCTGTACTTTTTATAATAAAATCCCTTTGGATATTTATTGGGAAAGAAACATCCAAAATGTTAATTTGGTTGTCTCTGGATCAAGAGTGATTTTAGTGGGGCGCCTGGGTGGCTCAGTCATTAAGCGTCTGCCTTCAGCTCAGGTCATGATCCCAGGGTCCTGGGATGGAACCCCACATAGGGCTCCCTGCTCTGTGGGAACCCTGCTTCTCCCTCTCCCACTCCCCCTGCTTGTGTTCCCTCTCTCGCTGTGTCTCTGTCAAATAAATAAATAAAATCTTTAAAAAAAAAAAAAAGAGTGATTTTAGCTTGTCTACCTTATGCTTTTATGCATTTTCTTAATTTTCTACAATGAATATGTATTAGTCATATTACAATACGCTTTAAGGGACTCTCATTGTCCCTTAAAGCAAGAATCAATACATAGCGTTAGTTTCAAAAACAAAATATATTCTCTTACTAAAATCCTCTTTTTTCTTCTTCTTTTATTTACTTAAATTCAATTAGCCAACATATAGTACATCATTAGTTTTTGATGTAGTGCTCAATGTAAAATCCTCTTCTTATGATTTTTTTTTTCCTGAAGAAACATCAAAAACCAAAAAGATCTTAGGAAACAATAATAAAAATGGAGTGAGATATGGGGTGAGGGGCACAGCGGTAGTGGTATTTTACAGGAGGAGAAAGAGGAACTGACTGAAGACTGGTCGCTAGGTCAGGCAACCACTGATAGTATTTTGTCATTTGTTTGCAGGACAGTAAGAATCACTTGATGACTGGTTTGTCAGCATAATGACTTCTACGAACCGAACCAGTGAAATAATTACAAAGCTCAAAGAAAGCGAACAATGTCTCCTGAAGGAGATAAATGAAAAGCGTGAATCCAACTGCCTTGTGGAAAGAAGCAATCAAGTCAGTTTACTGAGAGTTCAAAAGAGGCATTTCAGTGGTGCCTATATGCCCTCAACTCACACCCAAATCAAAGAATATGTTCCTGACAGTGGCAGGAGCTCCTGGCTCACACTGAGTCTCCTTGCTCACACGGAGAAAAAGCACTTTCCTGCAAAAAGTAAGTTGTTGTGGTAGGGTTCCCACCCAATTGACAGGAGGGATTTATAAGTAAACTTGGGGAGAGTTTCTGGGGTTGAGAGAGTTTCAGGAAGTATCTCTCTGGGATAGTTTAAAGGAAATCTGTCTGAAGTAAAAAGCATCAGTAAACAAGGTTCTTTGATATAAGGTCTACTAGAGATCAGAGATTCTCAGTTTCTTGTGCTTAGAGAATCCCAAACTCCACCTCCAGACGGACTCATTCAGTAGGCTCTCCTTTGGTCCCCAGAATCTGCATTTTTCAGCAGGCTAAGGAGATGCTGATGCTGATGGCCTGAGAACCATATTTAGAGAAAAGCCGTTGTAGCTAATTATAAGAGACCACAAAAACTCCAGAGACCTCCTCTCACCAATTTCTGTTGCCTATGCAAAAATTTCACATGCAAAATTGAGATACAATAGAAATTATTTTGATGACAAATATCAAACAAGAAGCCCTGAGTCACAATAATAAAGTGTGGAAGGAGGTTGGCATGGGGGTTTGTGGTGGTAGTGATATTATTTTGCAGGAGGAGGAAGAGAAAGGGTAACTACTATTGATTGGGAACACTTGTTCCTAAGTCAAGATAAGCAACCGATGGCATTTTGTCATTTATGTAAAAAGAAAAAAGAGTGCAATTGTATTAAATACAAACAACACATGATTAAGTTAGATCAGAAACAAAAGAATCACTATTTTATTTTATTTTATTTATTTTTAAAGATTTTATTCATTTATTTGACAGAGAGAGAGATAGCGAGAGCAGGAACACAAGCAGGGGGAGCGAGGGAGAGGGAGAAGCGGGCTCCCCGCTCAGCAGGGAGCCCGATGTGGGGCTCGATCCCAGGACTCTGGGATCATGACCTGAGCTGAAGGTAGACACTTAACGACTGAGCCACCCAGGCACCCCAAGAATCACTATTTTAGAGATTTAACTTCAACAAGATTAACTTGATGAAGGAGTTGTGACTTTTCATTTGCCCCAAGCTCTTAGTAAGTGGGATAGAGAGGTGATACAGTGTGTCATGGGAAACTGAGATTCTCCATTGTGCTTCAAAGTTAATCTGTAACAGCCATGTGTTTATTTTACTCAAAAAATAACTCTTTACAAGGAGGAGTGCATCTAGTGTTCTAAGTGGATCTGCACAATCTTTTATTCTGCTTGAATTACTTGGAACTAGATGAGGTAAGCCACAACTAGTAGGTTAATTCTCACAAGTTTAATGGTGGTTGGTAATATCCACCTTCTATGACAAACATAGTTTACCACTTTACGTGAATACACATGGTTTTCTACAAAACAGAGTCTAACAAACATAATTTCCATAGCCAACATTAATGATATTGAGGTTATAAACCAACAATTCTGGAACGTTGAAACAAACCTTTAAATATTGCAAAAAAGCTCTTTGTTTCTTTTAAGTAAGCAGACTCAAACAGAAATTCAATTTTATGATGACGAGATACAGAATAAGCATAGACCTAATTTTTTTTTTTAAGATTTTTATTTATTTATTTGAGAGAGAGAATGAGAGAGAGCGTGAGAGGGAGGAGGGGCAGAGGGAGAAGCAGACTCCCTGCTGAGCAGGGAGCCCAACGTGGGACCCGATCCCAGGACTCCAGGATCATGACCTGAGCTGAAGGCAGTTGCTTAACCAACTGAGCCACCCAGACGCACAGCATAGACCTAATTTAAAGGTTATGGTAATTGGCATGTAAATACATGCTTTTTCTTTTTTAGTCTAAATTAGTAGTTCTGAAAGGGTGGTCTGGGGAACCCCTGTGTATTCAGGTCTTTTCAGGGACCCACAGGGTCAAAGCTATTTTCATAATAATGCTGAGATATTACTTACCTTTTATATTCTCATGGGAGTACAACAGAGTTTTCCAGAAGCAGTATGATATGCAGTCACATCATTTTTCTGACCATTAAATGGAATGTTGACTTGTATTCTTGAGCTTTAAATTTTTTCTCCATTTAAATTTCTAATGTGGTAAATATTGAGAGGTACAACACACATGAACAAAACTTTGATAGGGTTTTTAATAATTTTTAAGAATATAATGGATCTTGAGACCAAAAAGCTTGAGAACCACCTGTTTGAACAAATGGTAGGTAATTATTGACCCAGTACTGTGTATTCTCAAAAGCTCATTAGAATTGTTTCCCCATTAATCTCTACTTGAAACTTAAGGTCTCTGGTTTCAACTTTAGATAAATAAGAGATATTGGGTTTTTTTTTTTTTTTTTTCCCCACAAGTAGGAAGTATGTGGGTATAGAGAAGGGTGCTGACATTTTTTTGAGTGTCTACTTTATTCTGAATACTGTAGAGGCTTGAAAAAACAATAATATCCTTCTATTCCTCAGTTTGTATCAATTGAGAGACGGATGGAGGTAAAAATTGGCTTTGTCACTTTGTCACTGGAAAACTATCTATACTGGGAAATTGGCTTAAAATCAGTGAAAGTTAAACTCAGCCCAAAAGAGAACTTACCACATTCCAAACCAAAAGTTCAGCCCCACCACACTAGACTGAGAACAGATATGAGAGAATACCTCCTCCCCGAGAAGGCCAGAAAAAAAAATCCTCATTTGTAAAAATAAGGAGACGGGACATTACTTATAAAATTTGATGAACATATTACTCTAGTAAACCATCAACAAATATGTATTGAGTTGAATGATAAACATCATTAACTGTAAAATCACATCCTCTTTCTGTAAGATGGCCCACTTCTCATCATCTACACTTAGTTTTCAGGTGATCTCAATGAGACAGATTGCTGGTCTTCAACTGTTAGAGAACTTGAAAATCTCATCTCTATCCTGCACATTTCTATTTCTGGCCCTGACCTTTCTCCTGAGTTGGAGACACCCATCCTGTAACACAATACCGGGCTACAGTGTTTGTCACTCCCTAACGCTCCTTGATGGTGTCTGTTTTTTCACTGCTTTATCCATTCCATTCCTAGAATGGTGTCTGGCATTAATTAGGCACTCAGAAAATATTCATTTGGTGACTGAATAAATACTGGGACATAGAATGTATTTTTCTAGAAGTAATGGTAAATCTTACCTCATTCCTCTCGAGACCAGTAGCTGTGCCCTTGGGCGATGGCTCACAAACCTAGAGTTTCCCATGGCACATTTGTTGTTGCAGAATAATCTTTAGAAATAGAAGAGGATAATAAGAAGGTACATTTTGCTGGATATATGCAGTAAGAATTAGAAAACGCTCTTTTCCTTCATACATACCTATGTTAGAGGAAGAAGCACATTCATTCAGCAAATTTTTATGGCACTGTTCTCTGCTTGGCAGTACAGTGATAGATAAGACCCCTGCCTCATAAAACTTAGATTTCAGTGGGTACTTGAGTGGATAGAGGCAGGGAATTTTTAAGTGGGTAAGTGATATGGAGGAACATAAAGCAGCAGGATGGGAGTGAAGAGGAAGTGCCGGGTAGGGTTTGCACTGCTGCTCATAGAGCTATGTGGTTAGCATCAGGAGATGTGGGGCAACCCAGAACTCCTGGCTTCCTTTTTTCCCCATTATTTTTATCTTATTATTTTTTTCATCATGATAACTATACTCTTTAATCCCCATCACCTATTTGAACCATCCCCCCACCACTGGTAGCCATATCGTATGACTCTATAGTTGAGTCTGTTTCTTGGTTTGTCTCTCTCTCTCAGAACTCCTGGCTTCTTGAGGTAGCCCAAGTAAACAGGGATAAAGAACAAAATGAGGGGGCGCCTGGGTGGCTCAATCATTAAGCGTCTGCCTTCGGTGCAGGTCATGGTCCCAGGGTCCTGGGATGGAGCCCCGCGTCGGGCTCCCTGCTCCCTCTCCCACTCCCCCTGCTTGTGTTCCCTCTCTCGCTGTGTCTCTGTCTGTCAAATAAATAAATAAAATCTTTAAAAAAAAAGAACAGAATGAGATTAGTCTTAATGGTCTCAAGTAGTGGTGAGGCCATGAGTGTTAAAGCTGAGAATGGTTGGGACTTTGCTAAGAGTGCTTCGGGTTCTGGGGACTCCTCTTTGCTTCTACCAATAGGGATATGAAGACCAGGGAACAGGTTTTCTTAGCTGGAGATCTCCAAGCTCTCTTCTCAGTCTTCCACTTGGAGATGTGGAGGCCCAAAGAGGGGCATACTAGCCTTAAAAACAGAAGATGCAGGTATCTTAGTTCAGGCTGTTAGTTTACAACAGATGGGGTGGCTTAAACAACATTTATTTCTCACAGTTCTGGAGGCCGGAATTCTGAGATTGGGGTGCCAAAATGGTCGGGTTCTTGACGAATGCCCTCTTCCTGGCTTAGAGAGGGCTGTTTTCTTGCTGTGTCGTCACACGGCAGAAAGAGCTAGCTAGCTCTCTGGCCTCTTCTTCTAAGGGCACTAATCCCATTTATGAGGACTCCACCCTCATGACTTAATTATCTCCCAAAAGCCCCAGCTCTTGACACCATCACACTGTCATTAGGGTTTCAACATAAGAATTTGGGGTGATGGGGGGGCATAAACATTCGGTCCATTGCACTTGGGTTCAAGTTCTGCTTCTGCCATTGACTAATGTCATGCGCTTAGTCATTTAATGTTTCTAAGCCTTCCTTTCTGTATCTGTGAAGCAGTACTCATCCTCTCTGCCTTCAGGGTTATTCTGGAACTACGAAATGTATTATACGTTATCTAACAACTACTTCTTTTTATTTTTCAGATAATGCCATATTTGGATAAAGTGCATCTCCAGAGACACAAAGAAATATAATCTCTTTGATCCTTCCTCAATGTCTATCTTATTTACAAATATTAATTATAAAAGAAGAAAAAAAATTATTCACTGGATCACCAAGAAAACATTTTATTGTCACATAAAACATATCTTATTCATTCCAAACCATTATTTAGACTTGGATGTTCTGGAGAGGTTTTGAGTGATTAAAGATAGTTTCAAAGATGAATGACCAAAAAGTTCACTTTACAGTGATCTTCTCTTTTGTAAGCTAAAATGTTTTATTATTTTTTTTTAAGTTTATTTATTTATTTAAGTAATCTCTACACCCAACATGGGGCTCGAACCCACAACCACAAGACCAAGAGTCGCATGCTCTTCCAACTGAGCCAGCCAGGTGCCCCTAACCTAGAATGTTTAAATAGCTTGTTTTTGAAATTAGTAGATGTGTTGACCAATCCCACTAGTCAAGTTGAAGACTCAAGTTTCTCAAAGCTAACACTTGCTTCTATGGTGTAATTGCATTAACTTACTCTGTTAAAGCTGCGATTTTGATAATTTGAAGAAGTACATACTTGAGAAGGTAATATAAGGTGCCTACAGAGACTTCTGTTCTATTTCATTACCCAGCTCCAAAGTGGGCATTGCCAGAATCATCTTGTGGCCAAACCCAATTTGGCTACCATCACCTCCGTGTCATTGTTTCCTGGATAGCAGACTATTTTTTCATTTTAAGCTGGTGTGTGTTCCATGTTGTAGCCTGAGGTCATAGCCTATTCCATTTGGTAAGCCAAGCACTGCCTGGCTTCTTGGCACTTGTCGTTACATCAGTGAAATATTCACCTTGTATTTAGTTGCCCTTTGCTTCCACAGAAAGCTCAGATTCATAAACCGGAGTATTTTTGTATTAGAAGGGATATGGATTATTCAACTGGCCTAAAATCCTACCTCAGCCGGGACTTCACAAGTGCCCAATACGGATAAGATTCATTAACTCTTGATGTTAAAAAAAAAAAAAAGCCAGACCCAAAACTAATTTTTTGCTTCTCAAGAAGGCAAACACCTAGTGTCAAGAGCTTTGAAGGTTAGCCTACCACAGCTTCA
The DNA here is from genome assembly GCF_054177405.1 of Leptonychotes weddellii. NCBI lineage: Eukaryota > Metazoa > Chordata > Mammalia > Carnivora > Phocidae > Leptonychotes > Leptonychotes weddellii. Next base: position 104,310,317 of record NC_138374.1, read on the forward strand.
TGAGCTTTGACAGAAGGCAGAAGACTCCTAGCTCTGAGGCAAAGGACTTTATTACTCCAAGCACAGCAAGTAGCACAAGCCTCATGTTTAGGTGGGTCCCCCTTGCCCTCCATGGCAATATGGAGCTGTCCAGATAGATGCCACATACACAGAGGTTTTGCCTCACACCTGAGGACCCCTGAGCTTAAGAAACCCAAACTGTATTATACTGGATGGTAAATAAACCTTCCCTCTGTTCCAGTGAGACATTATTTCTGCCATCCAAGGTCCTTGGCTACAAACATCCTTGAAGAGGTAGTCTGGAACAAAAGCTGTTGGTGCCTCTGCTCCCAAGACATGCAGAAATGTGAGAGCTCTGTGGAGAATTATCTCCCAACACCGAGCAACTCAAATAAAGACCATCAGATACAACATCATTCCTTGGGTTCACTCTAATATGAATCCTGGGGAATAAACACACAGTGAATGTCCAGTTATGTACTATATAATTAACAATTCTTCTAACCTCATTTCTCTGTAATCCCCTCCTACCTTCTCCTCCAGGTTTTAAGGAACTATTTGTGGTTCTCTGCCTTATTCTGTTATCCTCCCTTCACTTGGCTCGCTTTAGTTTAAATACCACCTTCTCCTGGAAACCTTCCCTCCCCCAGCCCTTTTTCCTAATAGGTGTTTCCGCATCCTCTTCCTCTATACATCCTTTGGCAGCCCCCCAAACCGTATATATTTCGGACTCTGACCCTACAGATGGGGTTTTGGAATATAGGTGAGGTTCAGTGGGGTGGGGTCCGGAGTCGATGACCTAGAATTCTTGAGACGTCTTTGGTGCAAAAAGGTGGTTTTATTAAAGCACAGGGACAGGACCTGTGGGCAGAAAGAGCGCTGCACCGGGGTCTTGAGGAGCGGTGATTATATACTCGGGAGTTGCGGGAAGTAAGGAAAAGGGAGGTTTCAAAAGAACTTTCACATGCTAAAGAGGACAGAGCTACAAGATACCTACAAGATACCAGAGGTCTTGCCATTGTCATGTTAAGGTTGTTTTCCCCTCTAGCAAAGTATTAACATTAAGATAGTTGGGAGATCCCTGGAAGAATGTCACACATGTCCCACCCAGGAGTGGGGGGTGCGGGTGGGGGGAGGTTGCAGGGTGTGAGCTTCTGCTCTGTCTTCAGCTAGCCTTCTGCTCCCTCATGACTACCTGAAATCACGAGGAGTCCAGCCACCTCCTCTACCCCCTCGCAGTAATGTTTCATATCTGTTGATGCACGTGTTCCCTCATAAACATGTGGGGACCAGCATTTTCCTCCTTTTCTGCTCTGGATCCCTGTATGGCTGTCTGCAGGTGAGTTTCCAAGTGAAGACCAGTAATGCTCCTGCAGGAAGGCCCCCTGTGGCACCCCTGGTACTCCAGAAAAGACTTCGGCATGGCTCACCATTGCTGCTGTAGGCAGCCATTTTGGCACGTAGATGACTCTTGAGCTGAACACCAGCAAGACCTCAAAGACTAAGGAAGAAACTTTGACCTTCCCCCTAACTGCCTGAAAGAATTTAGATTGAGGACCTGCTCCAGGAAGAGAGCTATCACCATCAATAACTACAGGGCAATATGAACTAGGTGTGGAATAGGGAGGAACCTAGCAAAGTCTGTTACAAGTCCTCTCTGTGTCCCATTATTTCGGTATGGCCCAGCTAACACTCCTTTTCATCTTCCTGTGAATTGCTTTCCTTCTCAGGGTGACTGAATTCCTCTGATTTTCTGAGAACTGATTTCAAGGTGATATACCCAGCAAGGATCAATGGAGGCATCTCCTTTTTTTTTTTTTTTTTTTTTGAAAATTATTTATTTTTTTAAAGATTTTATTTATTTATTCATGACAGAGAGAGAGAGAGAGAGAGGCAGAGGGAGAAGCAGGCTCCCAAGGAGCAGGGAGCCTGATGCGGGACTCGATCCTGGGACCCTGGGATCATGACCTGAGCCGAAGGCAGACACTTAACCATCTGAGCCACCCAGGCGCCCGGAGGCATCTCCTTTTTAAACATTATCTTTCCTATTAACGAAACAAACAGCATCAATCTCTGTCACCCTGTAGTCACACAGGCCATTCAAAAGTGAGTCCTTCTTGCCGTAGGGCCATCACATCAGCTCCTCTCTGCCTGGGAAGTTCTTTCCCCATTCTTCTCAGATCTGACCCCTTTGCACCCTTCAGCAACTCAACTAGCACGTCACGTCCTCAGAGGCCTTAGCTGACTACCGTATCTGAAGTAGAACTCTTTCGAGCAACTACTCATTACTAAGCAGGCAAAAATACAAGTCATGGAATATGTTCTACAGGTTCAGTGAAGTCCTTGCCCTCACCCTGCTAGTCACGGACCAGCAGCATCTGCAATATCTGCAAGTTTTTTGAAATATGGGATCTTAGGTATAAGGGAGGAAAACTTTTCCTTCTTCCTTTATAGGTTCTTTGGCTGGTTAATAATTAAATTGACGTAAGACAGAGTAACAGGAGAAAGCCAAATTTAATTTTATAGGAGAGCTAACAAAAATATGAGACTCAAAGGAAGTGACCAAAGCAGAACTTCTATACCTTTCAGACAAAGAAACAAGAAAATTGTGAGGAACTGACAAGACAAGTCTGGGCTTGGGCTAGTAAACTGGTGAAGAAGAAACGAGTGTTTATACTAAGCCTCTCAGTGCTGAATTCCCTATCTCTGGTGATAAGGATGTCTCTTCACCTCCTGATTCGGGAGGGTATCTTTCACAGGGGAGATTTATTTCCTGCTTGCAGGAGGACAAAGGAGGCTCAGAGTGTCCTTCTTGCACTGCTGCTTCTTAAGTAACTTTGATTCAAAATAACCCAAATAATTAATATTGCAGAGTGGCATATTTGGGGGGGCCTGCCTTGGACCCCATCACAGGTTTCACCCCAGCTCTACTGAAATGGAACCTGTCTTTTAACAAGATCCTCAGCTGACTTATATATAAAGTTTGAAAAGCACTGCAGTTTAAGGCACGGCCACAAACACCTTTCTTGGAGTCACTCCATTTTCCAGCACATGGCTCTCAACTTTGGCTGCACTTCAGAAACATCTAGTGAGCTTTTCAAAAATTCACTTCCCTATACCCCGATTCCAGCAATTCTCATTTAAATGATCTGGGTCGGACCAGACATGTGGGAACTTTTTAAAAGCGCCCCTGGTAATACCGATGTGCAGCCAGGAATGAGAACCACCGCTCTGGTTGGGGCTGAGTGAGCCTTCCAGTTCAATTCAGGTGACTGGATCCTCTTTAAGGGGCTGAATTCCAGACCAGGAGACACCCTGGGCCTCAGGCATTATTCTGAAAAGTATAGGCCAGGGGTCAGCCAACCATTTTCTGTAAAAGGCTAAAGGTATTTTAGTTTTTACGTCCATGTGATCTCTGGTGCAAATAGTCAATTCTGTCACCGAAGAATGAACACAGACACAGGAAAACGAATGAGCATAACTGTGTCCCAATAAAACTTTATGGACACTGAAATCTGAATTTCATATAATTTTCACATATTGTGAAATATTATTATCCTTTTGATGTTTTTCCAGCCATTTAAAAATATATCTAACTCATGCAAGAATTATATATCTAGCTAATCCAAATATCTGAGCTTTACTCATTCCACCAATGAAAAGTTTTCTCTATTTTTTTTTTTAAAGATTTTTATTTATTTATTTATTTGACAAAGAGAGACACAGCGAGAGAGGGAACATAAGCAGGGGGAGTGGGAGAGGGAGAAGAAGGCTTCCCGCCGAGCAGGGAGCCCGATGCGGGGCTCGATCCCAGGACCCTGGGATCATGACCTGAGCTGATGGCAGATGCTTAATGACTGAGCCACCCAAGCGCCCTTTCTCTCTCTTTTTAAAAATTTTGGATACTTCAATGACAGTTCCAGACTACTTAACTTTTTTTTTTTATATATATTTATTTTTTTTTATTCTTTTGTTAATCCCCATACATTACATCATTAGTTTTAGATGAAGTGTTCCATGATTCATTGTTTGTGCATAACACCCAGTGCTCCATGCAGAATGTGCCCTCCTCAATACCCACCACCAGGCTAACCCATCCTCCCACCCCCCTCCCCTCTAGAACCCTGTTTGTTTTTCAGAGTCCATTGTCTCTCATGGTTCGTCTACCCC
>NC_138374.1:104314986-104343041 GCF_054177405.1 Leptonychotes weddellii
GTGCACGTACCCCTTCGGATCCCTACTTTTGTATCTTTGGGGTAAATACCCAGTAGTGCAATTGCTGGATCATAGGGTAGCTCTATTTTCAACTTTTTGAGGAACCTCCATACAGTTTTCCAGAGTGGCTGCACCAGCTTGCATTCCCACCAACAGTGTAGGAGGGTTCCCCTTTCTCCGCATCCCCGCCAACATCTGTTGTTTCCTGACTTGTTAATTTTAGCCATTCTGACTGGTGTGAGTAGACTCCTTAACTTCTATTAACAATAAATGCTTCCAGTTGGGCCTAAGATCAGAAAGTTAGAAGCAGCAGATAAAAATGGATTTACATACAGATTTCCTCCATTAGGGAGCTACTGATTGCAGAAGGTGCCTGTTAAAATGGACTTTAGGAGCGCCTGGGTGGCTCAGTCGTTAAGCACCTGCCTTCGGCTCAGGTCACGATCCCAGGGTCCTGGGATCGAGCCCCGCATCGGGCTCCCTGCTCGGCGGGAGGCCTGCTTCTCCCTCTCCCACTCCCCCTGCTTGTGTTCCCTCTCGCTGTGTCTCTCTCTGTCAAATAAATAAATAAAATCTTTAAAAAAAAAAAAAAAAATAAAATGGACTTCAAATTTGTTTGGTGAAAGTATTGCATTGACGAACTTTGCTGTAGTGGTGTGGACAGCAATGTGAGACACCCCCTGGGTGGAGTTTTGTGGCCTGACTATTACAGCGGTCAGAGTTCTTAGTTTCAAGAAACAGAAACCAACTTGGAATAATTTAAGCAGACAAGGAATTTATTAAATATATTGGGTAGCTCACACAAGCGCCAAGAAGGCCAGTGGACCCGGTTTGTAGGTCACAGAGCTAGAAACAATGCCCAGATCGGGCCACAAAGTGCAGGAGGACTCACTGCCTTCGGATGCTAGATACTACAGGACAATCAAGGCCACCAGCGCCTCTCAACTGGGTGCAGGTGCCACCTCCCACCCCTGCATGGTGTCCACACAGCCGGTTTCTTTATCTTTACATCCCTGGCTTCAGATTCCAAGACTGGGTTGGGTGCAGTATTGGTGGAACTTAGGTCATATAACTGTGATAGTTGGTAAGAAAATTTGGGAAAGCAAGTATTTGGCATCTTCAGCTTCTAGAGTGGAAGACGGGCTGTGCCTCGTAAGCTAAGGGATTCTACAAATACAGGAAAAGTGGAGAAAAAGAATGAAATTGTTCAATGCAGTGTAGCCTTTGCGTTATCCCCGAATCAACATGGATCCTTCTTGCTCTAAGAATGTCTTTGGAAATGCTTTCCCAAGATAAATCACCATCTGCCAGGGACTGCCAATGCCTTCTCCCTGGACATGGCTGCCTGGAACGCTCTACAGGCTCTATAAGGAATCCCATTGTTCCTTCTCTCCCTTCCTTCTTTCCTTCACTTCCCCAAGGGTTTCTTTTTCTTTTTTTTTTTTAAGATTTTATTTATTTATTTGGCAGAGAGAGACACGGCGAGAGAGGGAACACAGCAGGGGGAGTGGGAGACGGAGAAGCAGGCTGCCCGCGGAGCAGGGAGCCCGATGCGGGGCTCGATGCGGGGCTCGATCCCAGGACCCTGAGACCAGGACCTGAGCCGAAGGCAGACGCTTAACGACTGAGCCACCCAGGCGCCCCTCCCCAAGGGTTTCTTGGTGACAACTACTTTAGGGTATCGATCTTCTCACCAATCAGGATTCTTAAAGATAGAAAGAACAGAAACGAAATCTAGCTAATTTAAGGAAATGAACTTACTGAAGGTTATTGGATAAAATCTCCAGGAGGGCTGAAAAACCAAATTCATGCCACTGAACCAGAAGCACAAAGACCACTGCCACAGCCACTGGGCACAGACCCTGCAGTGCACACTGCCAACCTTGCCAAGCTGGACTCTAAATTCACTATCCTACGCACCTCACCAGAATGAAGTCGGTCAGTCCTGGCCTCTTCAAATCCCTCAAATAATTCAAACTCAAGGGTGGGTCATGGTGTCAGTGCCTTGTTGCAAAGAGGCTGGAAAGTGACTACCTGGCATTTTCAACTTCTACAAGGTGAGAGATTCACTAAAGAGAGCAATTCACATGTGTCATGGCCACAAAAAAAAAAGATAGATGTCCATCCATATGAACCTCAAGACCTCAAGACCCCTTCTCTCTCCTACTGCTTCCCTTAGTTACTGCCTATCTACTTAAATTCAGAGTTCTTGATTTGAAATACCCAAAGGATGGCTTTTGAAGGATGTTAAACTAATGCAAAGATCAAATTGGGATATTTGGAAAAAAGTGCTGGAATGGAAGTCAGGGGATTACAATTCGAAACGTATCACACATAAACTGTGAGCATTTACACAATTTATTTAAATTACTTGGGCTTCAGAAGCAATCCACAGAAAGGTCCTGTACAGAGGACATTAGACTTTTAATACTTTCTGCTTTTATATGCTATGCATGGTTCTCTATGTTTATTATATTAAACTATTAACTTGGGAAATGTTATTTGCACCAGTTTTAACATGCAAGGTATAAATAATACTCAGGTTGTTAACGAATTACAGAGATGTTCACCAAAGAAGTCATCTTTTTTAGAGATGTGCTTTCTTTGGAATTAGCCAAAAATAAGGAGGGTAAGGAGGGCGTACTAGGATGTTTTTGCTTGAAGCCTCATGTTTAAGCTTGTAACACTGATAATTAGATAATTAGAATTATCTAATTTCTTTCCACTCTATCTTTTGGACTGACTTTGTAATTATTAGCACAGACTCTGTCATAGTTTTAAAAGGGCCGTGAAAAAAATAAATAAAAAGGACAGCGAGATTTGCTTATGATTGAAAAGCTAAACTCTAAAAAGTACAGAACAATTTCTGGAAACCCTTTGCAAGTTACCCAGATCCTGTAAATGAAATGTCAATTCAAATATGTTACTGTGAAGTATTCAATCAAAAGCATGAAAGGGGCAAGAAAGGGCAAATTAAAAAATTAAACTCTGAAGTATGAGTGTAGCTCAAGCACGCAAAAACAAGACTCTTCTTTATGTTCAGCTTAGAAGAAGGATCTGGGAGAGGGGAAGGAAATATGCAACAGCAAGAGGATGGTGGAGGATTATTAAGAAAAGTAGTGGGCAGGAGATAGAAAAGCAGCAGCAAGGTGATCAAATGAACCCTTGGTTGCATAATAATGGAAGAAAAGAGTTGATATTAATTTTTCTTTTTTAATTTAAAGAATGATACATATTCATCTGATTCTTACCTTTTCTTACCAGAATAAAAAAAGACAAACGCTGGAATAAGAAATGTTTCCTTTAGTAAAGAAGGTCACCATATGCTGTCAGAGGGGAGGGGGTTAGAAAAGCCCTTCTAGCCTTTCACTTGGGGGAGGGTATTCCTACAGAACATTAAAGATTTGCTTTTCTGGACCATGAGAGTTTATTCCTATTTTTCAGAATGTTTAACATTAGGAAATCTTTGAATAACATTTAATACATTCATAGGCTGGAGATGAAAAATATGCACCTCAAAACAAAACAAAACAAAACAAAAGCCGAACCAGTTAAAAGGTACAGAGTATTAAATCTCCATTTCAAAGAGCAGATTGAAAGAGAACATATCTAACTTGTCAGCTGCAGTCAGTTGGACTTACTACCTCCATTCGCTTATTTTAAAAGATATGTAAGAGCATATGATATTGCAAACCTTGTTTCAGACCACAGAGAAGATGCAAAAAGAAAATAAAATTGGTTTGTTCTCAAATGGTCTGTAATTTCTAAAGACAAAAACATATACAAGGTAACCCTAGTAAAAAGGAATGTGTGTTAAATGTCATCTGACTGGTTTTGTAGAACCTCATTCCTCCTTTATTATAGTACTTCTCACATTGTTTTGAAATTATTTGTCCACTTTATTACATTTTGAACTGAAGGCAAGGACCATGTCTTATTCCTCTCTGTAGCCTATGGACCTAGATTAGTGGGAAACCTATTGGAGGGGCTCCACAACTGTTTGTGTGATAAATGAAACGAATAAATTGATGAGTAAATGAAGAGAGCTACACAATTCAGAGGGCAGGGATTGTATGTGGCTGGAGTGATGGAGCCAGGGGAAGTCATTTAAGTTGGATCTGAAAGGATTTAAAGGTGAGAGTTTGACAAAGGGAGTGTGGGCAGAAAGGGTAGGAAACAGGCGGAAGAAATAGAGTTGAAAGAGAGCCAGAAGTCTGATTTTAATAGAATCTCCCACTACATGTAGGAATGTCATCTCTCATGATGCTGATGGGTGGTCAAGTGCCTCATGAAGTACCCTCTTCGGTTTCTTAGCTAATCTAGTTTGGTTTGGACAGTCTGCCCTAGAACTAGTTTTGATTCCTCTATAAATAAATTAATTTCAAAATACTAAAGATTATGTAAAATCACTTAGCTTTTTAGGAAATTCATTTTTTTCTATGATAGGCACTTTTCCCAGTATTTGCTGCTTGTATAATTTAGTAAAATTAAATATGCAGGCTTTGGTATGGGTCACAACGTTTAGTAAACTACATATGAGATTTTTAAAAATTGGGGTAAAAGAGACATAACATAAAATACCACTTTAATAACGACCAGGTGTGTAGGTTAGTGGCATTACATACATTCACATTATCGTGCTACTGTACCCACCATCCATCCACAGAACTCTTTGCAGCCAAGATTTTCAAAACTTAAAAATATAAAATATCACTGTATGCAAAAATAGTCAGATACATTTTAATAAAGCTATGTACATTTTAAACGTGACAATATTCAGACTGGAACTTAAACTCGGTTTATTACCTAAACTTTGGGGCTTGGCACTTAATGGTGATAGCACAAACCACTGGCCTCATAAGTCAAAATCTATGATCAATATAAAAACCTATACATTTTTCTCTTAAAAAGAAGTAATTCAAAGTACTAACAATTCAATTTTACAAACCCAGAAAAGAGATCTCTGACAGTGTAAGAAACAAGATGATCTCCTTCCACTAGATAAATCCTGTGGTGGGGAAGGATCAAACGTTAGCTGTCCCAATACTGCTCATGTCTTACCTGGGGGAGCCTCCCTTGCCAGAAGAAATGGTTTCAGGTCATATGGTGGGTTCTACTTAATGGTGTAAGGTAAGAAGCAGTGGTGTTTCCCAATCTCTTGCTAGGACTCCATTCATTATAAAGAAGCACAAGGTAGAATCAGAATCCAGGGTTTCAGGACCCAAGCCCGGTTTTAGGAGAAATATTTCTCTAAAATCATAATCTTCTATATCCTTATATAATGGCCTCACACTTCAGTTCAGACTCCTACTCAGAACATTTCTTTCTCTCAAATGCTGTCCCCTATGTCATTTGGTTTTGAAGCTACTTCTGGAGCAGATGCTGAAGCTTAGGAAACAGCCTCAATGAATTCTGTGTTGTCACTTCTATAACTTCTTCTACTGAGATCCCCTTCACCTGGGCAATATATTCTGCTGAAATGGAAATGTTTTGGGGTTCATTTCGTACCTGAAACAGAACAAAGCAGAAAGTGAATCAGATATGACAGTCAAGGGAAGCAATCTTGGAGACCATAGACAAAACAGAACAAAGTGAGTTGGTAAAAACCAATGAGGGGCACCTGGGTGGCTCAGTCGTTAAGCGTCTGCCTTAGGCTCAGGTCATGATCCCAGGGTCCTGGGATCGAGCCCCACATCGGGCTCCCTGCTCCGCGGGAAGCCTGCTTCTCCCTCTCCCACTCCCCCTGCTTGTGTTCCCTCTCTCACTGTATCTCTCTGTCAGATAAATAAAATCTTTTAAAAAAAAAAAAAAAACCAATGAGCTTTTTTTTTTTTAATGGGCAGGTTAGGGGTGGCAAGGTGGCAAGGCTGGGGAGAAGGCCCTGAACTTAAGTTAAGAGCTACAGCCACAAGGCTGGCCTGTATAACGTTGACTGTAAGTCGGTGTTGCTCTTTAAAAGAGCCCTGGCACCTAGCAGATGAAGCAGTCTGTAGGTGGTGAACACTTGGTGACCTGCCTGACCTGATGGATTAACTGTGCTTGGTTTGTTGCAGAAGTGAGCGCTTGTAAAGGTCACTGCTCTGTGGCTTGGCCTCTTCACCTCACAGGTTATATTACAGTTGGATTCAAGAATTGCTACTGTGTGTCTGGAAGACTAAATAGATTATACACTGGTATTTCACTGATTCTAAGACACATTTCCTCCTATGTAACATCTCTGAAATTGATAGATGTTTTACTTACATTCAATGGCATGTCACAGCACGACTGGCAGTGTTTTTTTCTTTTTCAATGGTTACAAAACAGTGGTGTATCTATAATCAGGAGTATTTAGATTTTGTGAATTTCATTATTATTATTTTTTCCTACTCAGGATGATAATGATGTTCAGAGGAATAAGAGAACTGTTAAAGTTAAAAAAAAAATGACCTTGATAATTAGCCTAAAAAAACAATGAAAAATGTGCACCAAGATTTTTGTTCAAGGACGTTCATCATATTGTTTATGATACTGTGTTGGAAACAACATAAATGACAACATCAAGTTACATATATTATGGTCTGTTCACACACTGGAATATTATGCAGTTATTAAACATGATGAGGAAAAGTATATTTATTGACATATATAGATATTTACCACATAAAAGCAAGTCAAGAAATGTGTTCAAGTGAATCTTATTTTTATGAAAAATATATATGTACATATATGGATATTAAAAAGGCTGGAAGGACATAAAAACTTACATTTATTTAGTGCTTATTGTTGGCAAGGTTTTGTTGTCAGCTTTTCATGGAATTTCTCACTTATTCCTCAAAGTAACTCTGTGAGATAGGTACTATTGTTATCAGTTTTGTGTACCGTTTTTTTGTTGTTTTATTTTTTTTAAAGATTTAATTTATCTATTTGACAGAGAGAGACACAGCGAGAGAGGGAACACAAGCAGGGGGAGTGGGAGAGGGAGAAGCAGGCTTCCCGCGGAGCAGGGAGCCCGATGCGGGGCTCGATCCCAGGACGCTGGGACCATGACCTGAGCCGAAGGCAGGCGCTTAATGACTGGGCCACCCAGGCGCCCCTTGTGTCCTGTTTTCATAGATAAGAAGGAATCCTACACAGCTAGTATATAGGCTGGCTGAGGTTTGAGCCTGAGCAATCTGGCATCAGTTTATGCTTTTAGCCACTGTACTCTAGTGGTAACCTCTCAGGGGTAGATGGTTCTATTTTCTTGTTTATGATTTTCTGTGTTTTCTAATTTTCTAAACAAAACATATTTTACTTAACAAAAAGCATATTCAAGCTACAAAATTCATTGATTCAATAAATACTTCTGAGTACCTGTTATGTGCAAGGCGCCATGCCAGAAACTCAGAATTCTTGTCAAATCAACTAGATGTAAATATAAACTGAGTTAGAATAGCATTTGAAATTCATTCCTGTTGGGGCACCTGGGTGGCTCAGTTGGTTAAGTGTCGGGCTCCCTGCTCGGCGGGAAGCCTGCTTCTCCCTCTCCCACTCTCCCTGCTTGTGTTCCCTCTCTCTCTGTGTTGCTCTCTGTCAAATAAATAAATAAAATCTTAAAAAAAAAAAAAAAAAAGTGTCTGCCTTCGGTTCAGGTCGTGATCCTGGAGCCCTGGGATCGAGTCCTGCATCGGGCTCCCTGCTCAGTGGCGAGTCTGCTTCTCCCTCTCTTTCTGCCCTTCCCCCAGCTTGTGCTCTCTCTTTCTCAAATAAATTAAAAAAAAAAATGAAATTCATTCCTGTTTAGGGAAAAAAAATGCTAGGTCCTTTTCCTTCTAGTTTACACTAACCAGGAAAGCAATTCTGTACCATTTTGTTCTATACCCAAACAAATAACTGGAATTGTGATTTTTCTGTCTTCTATATTTTTAAGAGCTGACTTACAAAAATATGTATCTAATTGGACATTAATTAGCAATATTCACATTGCAATCATAAACAATCATAGTTTATTAAAAATCACATCACAACTACTCCCAAACCTCTGAATCTTGAATGCCAGTCTTTTGAACCTGGCAGGCATGGAGACACAGATCTGATGGGCGGTCAAGGACACAAGTTAGCTACACACTGGAAGGCGAATATAATACGCACTAAGGCAAAAAGAGTAGATACTCTGGCTTCCTTTCAGTTATAATTTTAAAAGGTAGCAATATTTAAAGTATGATTCTTTGTGACCTATAATAACAAAATGTAGAGAAAGATCACATCAGTAAATCCATGACTATATCAATATTTGTACTGAAAGAAACAGCCTCATTATAACATGCCAATTAAAAGAAGAAAAAAAAATTTTTTGAGCATCTACTATATACCAGACACTGCTAGACATTTCATATACATTATTTCATTTAATCCACACTGTAATATTTTAATGTTATTATTGTCATTTTGTAAACGAGGAAACAGGTTTTTGTGTGTGTGTTTTTTTAAAGATTTTATTTATTTATATGAGAGGGAGAGTGAGAAAGAGAGAGAGCATGAGCAGGGAGAGGAGCAGAGGGACAGGGAGACAGGGGAAGCAGGCCCCCCCTGAGCAGGGAGCCTGATGTGGGGATCGATCCCGGTACTCAGGGATCACGACCTGAGCCGAAGGCAGACGCTTAACCAACTGAGCCACCCAGGTGCCCTGAGGAAACAGATTCAAAGAGATTAAATAACTTGCCCAAAGTCACTCAGCTAGTGGGTAGCAGAGATAGGATTTGAAACCAGGTCTTTCTGACTCTAGACACGGAGTTTTTTTACTATACTGGTGCGGCTCTCATTATTATGTAAATTAAGACCTGGCCAATATCCAGTAATATTCGCTAGAGCACAACAGCTATAAAATTAATAAAACCTCTCAACCAAGCATTAAAACAGGATTCCAATGGAGGCACCTGGATGGCTCAGTCGGTTAAGCGTCTGACTCTTGGTTCGGCTCAGGTCATGATCTTGTGGTCGTGGAATCAAGCCCTGTGTTGGGCTGTGTTCAGTGTGGGATTCTCTCTCCCTCTCATTCACTCTTTCTCTTTCAAATAAATAAATAAAATCTTAAAAAAAAATAGGATTCCACTGTATTTACACTGTAATGAGAAACACAGCTAAGGTGAAAATAGCTCAAAAGAAAGACAATCTAAATAATGTAGGAATTAGATAATCACCTGTTTTTCTGGTCCTAGTGCAGGTGAATCTGTTTCTAAGCAAATTGAAGTTAAAGGCAACTGTTTCACAAGTTTCTGTTTCTTAGAGAAAAGAGAAAGCTAGTCAGTTTAAAACATGAGACATAAAGATAAAAAAAAACGGAGCATTAAACCCATATACCAATGCATCCTACTTTGCAGGAACCTAAAATTCATGCTTTCATATTCAATTAATTATTAAAACTTTCAACTGTTACTAAATGCTCACCACAATAAATGTAGTTACCATCTGTCACCATACAAGATTATCACAATACTATTGACTATATTCCCTATGGTGTACTTTTCAACACCATAACTTAGTTTGTAACTGAAAGTTTGTACCTCTTAACCCCCTTCACTTATTTTGCCCATTTCCCCACCCCCTTCCCTTCTGGCAACCACCAGTTTGTTCTCTTATGAGTCTGTTTGGTTTTCTTTGTTCATTTGTTTTGTTTTTTAGATTCCACATAAAAGTAAAATCATATAGTATTTGTCTTTTTCTGTCTGATTTATTTCACTTAGCATAATACCCTCTTGATCCATCCATTTTGTTGAAATGGCAAGATTTCATTCTTTTTTATGGCTGAATACTGAAGCACTGTTTGTAACAGTGAAACACTAGAAATGACCTAATCTTAAGGTAATGATTAAATAAATTATGGTACATCCAAACTGTGAAGTATTATGCAATCACTTTAAAGATGAGGTAGATCCATATTTATAGACACAAGCAGATATCCACAAATTTTCCTAAGTATTTGGAAATTGAGCAACACACTTTGAAATAATCGATATGGTCAAAGAGGAAGTCACAAGGTAAATTACAAAATATTCCAAACTGAAAGAAAGTGAAAATACAGCATCTATCAAAATCTGGGACTGCAACTACAAGATCCAGTTAGCGCTAATGAAACTATCGCAGTAAAGGTTTACATGAGAAAATAAGAAAGATTACAAATAATCTAAAGTTCTACCTTAAACTATAAAATGAAACTATAAAAAGGATAATATGCAGGCCCACCTTGTTTTATTGTGTTTCACAGACAGTGAGGTGTTTTTTTTGTTTGTTTTTTTACAAATTGAAAGTTTGTGGCAACCCTGCAAGTCTATAGGTGCCATTTTTTCCAAAAGCATTTTCTCATTTCATGTCATTCACATTTTGGTAATTCTTGCAATATTTCAACCGTTTTCATTGTTATTATATTTGTTATGCTGATCTGTGATCAGTGCTCTTTGATGTTGCTATTGTAATTGTTCTGCAGCACCATGAACTGCGCCCATACAAGATGGTAAGTTTAAAAGTTGCTTGTGTTCTGACTGTTCCACCCACCAGCCATTCCCTTGTCTCTCTCCCTCTCCTTAGGTCTATTTCCTGAGACACACAATACTGAAATTAGGCCAACTAATAACACTACACTGGCCTCTAAGTGTTCAAGGGAATGGAAGGGTCACACATTTCTCATTTTAAATCAAAAGCTAGAAATGATTAAGCCTGGTGAGAAAAGCCAAGATAGGCGGAAAGTGAGACGTCTTGGGCCAGTTCACTGAGTTGTGAATGCAAAGAAGTTCTTGGGGGAAATTACAAGTGCTGCTCCAGGGAACACACAAATGATAAAACAAAACAGCCTTATTACTGATATAGGGAAAGTCTGAGTGGTCTGGGTAGAAGATCAAACCAGCCACAACCTTCCCTTAAGCCGAAGCCCTATTCAGAGCAAGGCCCTTCTATTCTATGCAGGCTGAGAGAGGTGAGGAAGCTGCAGAAGAGCTTGATGCTAGCAGAGGCTGGTTCATGAGGTTTACAGAAAGAAGCCGTCTCCATAACATCAGAGTGTAAGGTAAAGCAGCAAGTGCTAATGTAGAAGCTGTGAGTTACCCAGAAATCTTGCTAAGAGAATTTATGAAGGTGGCCATGCTAAAGGATAGATTTTCAATGTAGACAGAACAGCCTTATACTGGAAGAAGATGCCATCTAGGACTTTTGTAGCTAGAGAGAAAAATCTATGCCTGCCTTCAAAACTTCAAAGGACAGGCTAACTCTCATTAGGTGCTAATGCAGTTGGTTGACTAAGTTGAAGTCAATGTTTGTTTACCATTCTAAAAATCCTAGGGCCCTTAGAAATAGTGCTAAATTTATTCTGCTTGTGCTTTATAAATGGAACAACAAAGCTTGGATGCAGGCACATCTGCTTACAACATGATTTAATAAAAATTAAGTCCACTGTTGAGATAAAAAAGATTCCTTCCAAAATATTACTGCTCATTGACAATGCACCTGGTCACCCAAGGGCTCTGCTGGAGATATACAAGTAGAGTAATGTTTTCATGCCTGCTAACACAACAACCATTCTGCAGTCTGTGGACCAAGTAATAACTCTGATTTCCAAGTGTTACTATTTAAGAAATACATTTCATGAGGTTATAGTTAGTATCACATAGTGATTCCTTGGATGGATCTGGGCAAAGTAAACTGAAAACCTTCTGGGAAGGATTCACCATTCTACATGTCATTAAAAACATTTGTAAGTCATAGAAAGAGGTCCAAATATCAACATTAACAGAAGTTTGGAAGAAATTGATTCCAACCCTCATAAATGACTTTGAGGGGTTCAAGACTTCAGTGGAGAAAGTAACTACAGATGTGGTGGAAATAGTAAGAGAACTGGAATAAGAAGTGGAGCCTGAAGATGTGAATGAATTGTTGCAATTTCACAATAAAACTTGAATGAATGAGGAGTTGTTTCTTATGGGTGAGCAGAGAAAGTAGTTTCTTGGGATGGAATCTACTCCTGGTGAAGATGCTGTGAAGATTGCTGAAATAACAATAGATTTAGAATATTACATATATTTAGTTGATAAAGCAGTGGCAGGGTTTAAGAGGATTGACTCCAATTTTGAAAGAAGTTCTACTGTGGGCAAAATGCTATTAAATAGCATCATGTGCTATAGAAAAATCATTCTTGAAGGGAAGAGTCAATGGATGCAGCAAACTTCACTGTTGTCTTATTTTAAGAAATTGCCTCAGCCACCCCAACCTTTAGCAACCATCACCCTGATCTGTCAGGAGTCACCAACATTGAGGCAAGACCCTCCACCAGCAAGGAGATTATGACCCCCTGAAAGCTCAGATGATGGTTAGCATTTTTTAACAATAAAATACTTTTATTTATTTTTAAATTTTTACTTATTTATTTGAGAGACAGCAAGCACACACTAGCTGGGAGGGGTAGAGTGGTAGAATCTGAAGCAGACTCTGCACTGAACGAGGAGCTGGACATAGGGCTGGATCCCATGACTGCGAGACCATGACCTGAGTTAAAACCAAGAGCTGGACACTTAACTGACCGAGCCACCCAGGTGCCCCACAATAAAACACTTTTAAATTAAGGCATGTACATTGTTTTTTTGGACACAGTGCTATTGCACACTTAATAGACTACAATATAGTGTACACATAACTTTTATATGCACTGGGAAACCAAAAAATTCACTTGACTTGCTTTACTGTGATATTTGCTCTATTGCAGTAGTCTGGAACCGCACCTGCAACATCACTGAGGTATGCCTGGCTCATGACCAAGTAGAATTTATCCAAGGAATACAAGGTTGGTTCTACATTAGAAAATCAATCAATACAATTTACAGGCCAAGAAAAGAAGACCAGTATGATCATCTCAGTAGAGGCAGAACAAACATTTGACAAACAGAAAATGGAAATAAGGTTGATAGAAATAAACAGTTTCTTTAAAAAGAAAAAAACATTTGACAAAATCCAACATGTCTTTTTTTTAAGATTTATTTATTTATTTGAAAGCGAGAGAGAGAGAGAGAGAGAGAAAGTGAGTGTGAGCGGGGAGGGGCAGAGGAAGGAGGGAGGGAATCTCAAGCAGACTCCCCACCAAGTGTGGAGCCTGATGCAGGGCTCAATCCCACAACCTGGAGATCACGACCTGAGCTCAAACCAAGAGTTGGACACTTAACTGACTGAGCCACCCAGGCGCCCCAGATTATTTGTCTTTCTACTTGGTGAGTTGTAATGGTATTTTATGTACTCTGAATACTAGACCCTTACCAGATATAGTTTGCAAACACCTTTCCTCCTTCTGTGGGTTAACTTTTCACTTTCTCAATAGTGTTTTTTGAAGCATAAAAGTTCAAAAACTGTTTTATTGTGGAAGTTTTAAATTTTGACGATGTCCAATTTATCTATTTTTTTCTTTGGTTGCTTGTGCTTTTGGTGTCATATGTAAGAAACCACTGCTTATTCCAAAGTTACAAAGATTTTGATTTGTTTTCTTCTAATAGTTTTATAAATTTTAGCTCTTGGGTTTAGCTCTTTGATTCATTTTTGAGCTACTTTTCATATACATGTGAGGTAGGGACTGACGATTACTTTTTGTAATGTAACTCGAATAGTATTAGAAGTGTGTAATAAAAGCTCATGATTTAAAGGGTATTTTACAAAGCATAAAATGAGGCTTAGCTAAGGAACTTACCTGTCCACTTCTTATGATAGAAGGAGGAATTGAGAAGAAGTACCCAGCTCTTACTCCTTCCATCGCTACAGATGGCCGGCCATCAAATGCATGCAGGAGCACTTTGTCAGCACCTGTTAAAGATTAAAGATAATTTAGAGTTTCCTTTCATTTCCTTAACAAGAAGTTTTCCCACTAATCAAAGTGGGCAACATAGATTATAAATTTTAAGTAAACTTTGGTCACTATAATATAAAGATGAGGTTCTATGACTTTTTTTTTTCTTAAGTTTTATTTATTTAAGTAATCTCTACACCCCATATGGAGCTTGAACTCAAAACCTGAGATCAAGAATTGCATGCTCTTCCAACCAGGTGCCCCTATATGATTTCTAAAGGGTAAATGTACAGTGTTCAAACAGTAAAATAAAAAATAGAGAACATTCTTAATCTTCAGAATAAAATCGAAATACAATTTTTTAAGGGCCCCTGGGTGGCTCAGTCAGTTAAGCATCCAGTTCTTGATTTCAGCTCAGGTCTTGATCTCAGGGTCGTGAGTTCAAGCCCCACGTTGGGCTCCACACGGGGCGTGGAGCCTACATTAGAAAAAATATAAATTTTTAAATAAATATTTAAACTTCTTATACCATCAAACTTTTTCTAGAAGTTTGTAAACTGTCAAATTATTATTCCTACTAGATTTTTAAGCAGTGAAATTATCCTTAACAAGAATGCTAGTGAAAGAAGAAACAGGGAGCTCAATGACTCAGAGACTCAATAGTTAGGACTGGCTTCACCAAATCACCTCCAGTTCTTAAAGGATGGCTGCTCAGCCTGCATAAAAATCATGCTCAGTATGAGTAATTCCAGTGATTCTCATCACTGAGAAATATAATGCTTTCTAGTTGCAGGCAATTACATTTACTTTACTATTTGATACTGTTTTTTTCAAACAGTAGACATGATCATTAGTGGGTTACAATCATAAATGAATTATGGAATCAATTTAGTGGGTCTCGACTGACCAGCATATGCTTATATGTATATGTGTGACTGCATATATGTATATGTACATATTTATATATGCCTATCTGCACATACATATAGATGTACTGCTCCTTAAACTTTGGCCAGTTTTCTGTATATGTATATACTGAGTCTCAAAATAAAGTCTAAGTACCAAAAAAAGTACTCAAGTGTATTTCTTACTGTGGATGGTACTTTAAAAAGTCTGAAAAGTAATGCTATAAGATATATTTTTACTTTAGGAGCAACAGGTGAAGATAACAGTGCATTTCAGGTATGATGGCCACGACCTGTATAATACCATTTTCTGAGGCAGCAGCCAGAAAACATGCAAGACAGTAACCCATCTTTGCTTTGTTTTTTCCTCTCTCATTAATCAGCTACTTAAGCTGATTAAAAAATTAGAGCTGATAATTTTTAAACTAAGGAATATAAATTACTTGATCCAATTTTTCATTTGCTCTATGCTGGCCTTCTAAATGTCATAATCACTCTTGAAAGTAGGCTGACTTGCAAAATCACCTTAGTTCATTTCCACCTCCACTCTTGCCCCACTCCCTTCCCTTTAAGAAATCAAATTAAAACACAGCTTATTCTATGTGCATGTGGACTGGAACTGTCAAACGTAAATATTAGGCACACTTCTCTCAGGAACCTAAATACCTTGCTCATTCAAGAGGCTGATGGTGGGTCTTCCAGCAGAGCGTGAGTGAACATTTCTGTTTAACAACAAAAAATTCCTTTTAGGTACTTAATCTGAAAGTATTATTTTTGTTCTATTAAAGTAATTCAGAGAAAAAGAAATACAGAGCTCCATCTCAGGAGAATCATTATTTAATTTTCTCTATAGCTATTAATATAGAAAGATGATTAATTAACCTACAAAGGCAAATTTAATCTTTTGGCTAACTGGACCTGTCGGATTAGGACTTGTCGTTGCTCTTCTTTCTGCTCATCAGTGCCAGCAAATCTGGGGGAGAAATCTAGTCCCACCTGTAACAGAAAGATAAAACAGATTTACATGTTTGTGGTTTAATGAATTCAAAAGACATATTGTGGAGCAGTGCTGTCCAAGAGAAATATGATGGGAGCCATACATGCAAGCCACATATATAACTTTACATTTTCTAGTAGCCACATTAAAAACACTAACAAGAGGGGTGCCTGGGTGGCTCAGTTGTTAAGCATCTGCCTTCCACTTGGGTCATGATCCCAGGGAGGCCTGCTTCTCCCTCCCCCACTCCCCTTGCTTGTGTTCCCTCTCTCGCTGTGTCTCTCTCTGTCAAATAAATAAATAAAATCTTTAAAAAAAAAAAACAAAACACTAACAAGAATCAGGTGAAATTAATTTTAATGATACACTTTATTTAATCTGTATGTCCAAAACATCATTATTATTATATAGTAATATTATTATTTCAATACAAAATCAATATAAAAAATCATTGCATTATTTTACATTCTTTTTTTGGGTACTAAGACTTTGAAATCCTGTGTGTTTTATATTTATAGCATATCTCAATTTGGACCAATCACATTTCAAGTGCTATATGTGGTTACTACATTGGACAGTGAAGATTATAAATGACTGTTTCCCTTGATACTCTTTTGGCATACATTGCTAAAGTCTATATTCTAATTTAAGTGTTACTCTTATCTTTTATCTTTGATTAGAAGTGGAGTTTATTACCAAGTGATAAAAATGCTTCACAACTGTAAATTATTTAATAAAAAATGTTCTTTAATTACAAACTCTAGCCTATTTTTAAATTTTTTAAAAAAATATTTTATTTATTTATTAAGTAAGTTCTACGTCCAATGTGGGGCTGGAACTTAGGACCCTGAGATCAAGAGTCACATACTCCACCAACTGAGGCAGCCAGGCACCCCAACAAACTCTAGTCTATTTAAAGTATGTTTGTATATACTGCGTTAACTAACTATAGAGATGACGACCCTATTTAAGAAAAGGGAAAAAAAAGAACAAAGTACACAGAAATGCTAATAAAGTAGTTTTCTTTCATTAACATAAATCTATAGTGGGGCTTTCTACTGTCTTACCTCAGGCTCTTTTGCTTATTGAGGAAGTAGTGACAAATTATTATCCAGCTAAATGAAGTGAATATAATTATCTAAGTCAGTTATAATCACCAATAGTGAACTAAAGATTATATTCATATATCATATGAAAAGTCTGGATTAGCAGTCATTTGATCAGCTATTTGGTGTTACCTCTCCAATTGCCAACAACTGATCTTTATAATTCTCCATAATGGGCAAAGCTACATCCAAATCCTAGGAGAAAAAAAAGTAAATTTGTTTAAATAGAAGTGTAAGGGAACTGATACTTTAGAAAACACCTTTTATATACCAGGCACTATATTATACTGGGTCCTTTACATACATTCCATACCTTTAACCAGTTGAAGAAGTAGTGACAGTCATCCTTCTAAATTTTTTTATTTATTATTTTTATTTTTTTTTAAAGACTTTATTTATTCTTCAACAGAGAGAGAGACAGCGAGAGAGGGAACACAAGCAGGGGGAGTGGGAGAGGGAGAAGCAGGCTTCCCGCTGAGCAGGAAGCCGGATGTGGGACTCGATCCCAGGACCCTGGGATCATGACCTGAGCCGAAGGCAGACGCTTAACGACTGAGCCACCCAGGCGCCCAACAGTCATCCTTCTATAATGGTGAGTACTACTATTTGGAAATTTGAGTAGAAACATCCCACACCCAGTCAGGTTACAAGAACATGACTTTCAATGAAAAGTCTCACTTAAACACTTCCTAATATTTAGGAGGAATTTCCTGACATTTAGGACTGATTTGGATTTCCTCCTGGAATAGGTGACCAAGAGCCATCTTTGGCAGTCACCTTTGTAACTGAGTTTTTGGGGAGTGCTGTGCTCTGTCCTCCTCTTAGGATGTTAATGGTTTTTGAGTTTTTTAATAGCAACAATCCCATACATCCTCTGCACTGTTTTCACTGATTTCTTTTGTCTTTATAATCCTGCTTAGCCTATTTTTGTCCTAAAGGTTCAACAGCATAAACACTAATTATCACACATATGCTTGTTTGTCAATTATTGAAGTAACTAAGTACTGTTAGTTTCCATGGTATTACTATTTCCATTTAAAGAGAATTTACTCTGTGAGGGTTCCCTTGTAAGACAAGGGAAAGACAAATATATGGAAAATTTGCTCCTAGATATCTTTTAAACTACTTTCAGGATTTTAGTCTCAGGATATGTAAATTGCAAAGAACTTCTACTGAGGATAATTAGAACAAAGGAGAATTAAGAAAAGAGAGGTGGAACAGATGGTAGAGGAGCAGGAGGAGATTTTACAATTATGCCTCTGGAGACAGATAACATGAGGGACAGAGTAGATCATGGCCTCAGAAATATATTCTAGTAGACTGGATAAAGAGGAATTAACAGTGTCGTGAGGAGCTAAGAGTATAAAACCCTACAGATCAGAGACGGTGTCTGACAATAGTTGAGGAGGTTAAACATCGTCAGCCAAAGCTTTTTCCATATCAAACATCCAAACTGCTCTGTCTCTGAAGTTCAGAGGGGCTGGAGAAGGTAGAGATTACCCAGGAAATGGTTGACACTTGGAAAGTCTTACAAAGGAAGTGTACATTTGGATGAAGACCAGATAGAGGGAAAAATGAGCTTCTTGGAATATCTATTATCCATGAAAAAAGCAAAACAAATTTACAATGAGACTGTTTCAACTTCTCATGAAATAATCTGGAAGTTTCTGGCAAGTCAAGCATAGTAAGTAGAAATTAATATAATTCATATTACTAATTTTATATGTGTGTATTCGTGTGTGTGGTCCCTATCGTTTTATTTCAATAGATGTAAACATTTTTTTTTTAAAGATTTTATTTATTTATTTATTTGAGAGAGAGAATGAGAGAGAGAGAGAGCATGAGAGGGGGGAGGGTCAGAGGGAGAAGCAGACTCCCCGCTGAGCAGGGAGCCCGATGCGGGACTCGATCCCGGGACTCCAGGATCATGACCTGAGCCGAAGGCAGTCGCTTAACCAACTGAGCCACCCAGGCGCCCATGTAAACAGTTTTATAAAGACATTCCATAGGTCTATTTCTGACTTCATTTCTATTCCCACCTCTTGAATGATGTCTCAAGTTCTTTAATAGCCAATGGTTCTATTATGGGTTTTTTTTTTTTTTTAAAGATTTTATTTATTTATTTGAGAGAGAGAGAGAATGAGAGACAGAGAGCACGAGAGGGAAGAGGGCAGAGGGGGAAGCAGACCCCCCGCTGAGCAGGGAGCCCGACGCGGGACTCGATCCCGGGACTCCAGGATCATGACCTGAGCCGAAGGCAGTTGCTTAACCAACTGAGCCACCCAGGCGCCCCTATTATGGGGTTTTTAAAGATCCTATACCTCTACACCTATGACCGGGACTAATACCATTGTATAATTATTCATGGTTTACAAATGAGGAAATTGAGACTTAGCAAAGTGAAGTGCCACAGATCAAAGAAGCCAGTAGGCCAGGTCTCTGTGACTTCAAAGCCTGTGCTGTTCCCATTATGCTGCTGAAAGAGGACAGAAGAAAGAAAGGAGGAGGAGAAAGGGGGACGGAGGGCAAAAGGGAAGGAGAGCAGATTGATTCTGAATGATTTTAAATAATTACAATAGTTTTTTTATTAAACAAAATGTTTAGTCTTCACAATCTTGAAAACAGGGTCAGGTGTGTAACACAAATGTGTGAAGCAGGCCAAGCAGGGAGGGGAGCCAACTGCAGAGCACATGCTCTGCCTGCAGGGGGCAGTAGATCACACACAGTGAATTGTGGTTCCCTGAAATATCTCTGGGTCCCAAGCCCTGCCTGGTAGTAATATTTATTGAACGGATAAGTTCAGGAATATGCTGAAAGATTTGTGTGAGCTAGGCAATTTTAATTTTATTTATTAGAGCGAGGAAGGGCAAAGGGAGAGACAGAATCCCAAGCAGGCACCACACCCAGGGTGGAGCCCAACGTGGGGTTTGATCTCATGATCCTGGGATAGAAACCTGAAGTGAAATCAAGAGTCCCAGTGTTCAACTGACTGAGCCCCGAGGTGCCCCAGGAACTTTAATTTTATGAACCAAGTGAATTACTAAACACTTACTACATACCAAGTATCAGGGGTTTATATTAGGGGTTTATAATCTAATCGTTATGAGAAAACTAAGCTAGGGTATGGACTACAAGCACACTAAGAATAAAAGAGGAATAATTGCTTATCTCTGGTGTTTTCCAGAGGGCTATCCTGAGATTTTATGAGTTCATATCTGCTTTGAGAATCTGGAATTACCTATCTAATGTTGCTATTCTCATTAGTTTTGTAAGTTAAACAGTTCTATCAGTTCTACATTTATGCCAAAATATGTCAAATCCAGCCACTTCCCTCTCGCCTCTGCTGCTGGCACTCTGGTCCAGTGTGCCATCCTCTCTCCCAGGGACTACTGCAGTGGTCTTCTCACTCTTCCTGTCTTCCTTTTTTTGCACTCTTCAAAATTTGTTCTTCACACCATACCCAAGGGGATCTCTTCAAAACATAAATCCCATCTTGTCCCTCCTCACTTCGAATCCCCCCACTGATGCAAACTGAACTCCAGCAAGGCCCTGGACGCGGTGCTCCCTGCCCAGTCCCTCTGACCCCGCCACCGTTACTTCCCCTTCCCTCGGCCACAGCAGCTCTCTTTCTGTTTCTTGACCACGTCAAGCTCATTCCTACCTTAGGACCTTTGTGCTGGGTTGTTTCGTTTGCCTACAACACTCTGAGCCCTCTCTCTGCAGGGCCAACTCCTTGGCAGCATTCAGGCTGCAGTTCTCATATCACCATCTCAGAGAGGCCTTCCTTGACTACAATCCAAAAATCAGCATCCACAATCCCTATCACATAATCTTGTTTGATTGTCTTAAAGCACTGAGTGCTATCTACAGTTTTCCTGTCCATGTATCTAATTGTTGATTGTCTGTCTGCCCCCAACTAGAATCTAGCTTCCATGAGAGGGATTTCACTCTACAGTGCTTACAGCAGTGCTTGGAATGCAGTAGGTGCTCAGTAAACACTTGCTGACTGACTAACTAAATGAATGCCTAGTCATATAAATCTCTATATAAATGAAATAAATGCTGTCCTGCTATGATCCCCAACATTTTGGAAACTGTATCTCTCTGGCAATTTAACTAATTTTATCATCCCAGGAGAACAACTCAGGAGAACTACAGGACAAGTATTTATTTTTACCTGAAGTGAATTAAAAACAATTTTGTTTCAAAATAAACAGAACTATCTGGGGTATCCTAATGTAGGAATACAGATTCATTACTATAAAAAATGAAAGACCTTGTATCTTAATTTATTCATAGGTAACAGAAAGTCTTTCCTTCTTAAAAATGGGGGGTGCTATCACTCACATTTATGTAATAAAGCACTTAAGAAACTGGATCTCCCCGATGCCAAGTCAGGAGATGAGTCTGAAATATGAGACATATTGGCTATTGTCAGTCAATGAGATCTTGTGGGTAGGATTTGTTTTAGAGCCGGTCGGTATAAAAGCACTACAGTTTCATAAGTCAAGAGCATTCCATTAGAGACAGTTTAACGTTCAAGATGATACTGTGTTCCCTTACGGTACTATATCTATGAATTTGTATCTTTCTTTTTCTGGATATTTTATCACTTTTTGGCCAAACAATATGACAATATGGTAAAAAAATGTGAAAACTACCCGATCATCACAGCTAATGTCATTTCTGTGTTTTTCCCTCTAGTCTTTTCCTTACAGAATATATTTTCACATGAACGTCACAACTAGGGAATAAGCCATTTGGCATCCTGCTTTTCTCCCTATATTATATTGTAAACATTTTTCCTCATTGCTACATAAAATAAACCTTATCGTTCTCAGCTTCCATGTATGCATTCCATACATACATACGTATATTTAACACTCTACAAGTTAATTTTTCCTTAATTTCTGAGCCTCTAGGTTGTTTCTGTTTTTTTTCTCTACTACAAATAATGCTGCAACAAACACCTTTGTGAAAGGTAGCATTTCCTTCTTCTGGATTATTGCCTTAGAATATAAATCAGAAAGAGGAGCATTACTGAATCAAAGGTATCATTTTTTATGGTTCTTGTTTTATATGACTTTTACCTTTAATGTGACACTTCTTTGATCTCCTGGTGAAACTCCTTGAACAGGGTGAACACCCAAGCACGGCAGGACAAACCCCTTATACCTAAAAATGTAGAACAAATTAAAAAAGCAGGAATATTAAACTAGTAGACAATGTTACGCTAAAGAACAAGTATGAAAGAATTTTTTAGGGCTATGTTGATGGATTTTCTTCTTCTCATTCTCTTTAAAATTGGATGACCTTTGATAGTACAAATATGACATAACTGCATCCTTATTAGCAACTCTTTAAATTCTTATTTTTTTTTTAGATTTTATTTATCTGTTTGAGGGAGAGAGCACAAGCAGGGGGGAGGGGCAGAGGGAGAGAGGGAGAAGTAGACTCTCCATCTAGCAGGGAGCCCAACACAGGGCTCGATTCCAGGACCCTGAAATCATGACCTGAGCCGAAGGCAGACGCTCAACCCACTGAGCCACCCAAGCGCCCCAGCAACTCTTTAAATTCTTTTTTTTTTTTTTTTTAAAGATTTTTATTTATTTATTTGACAGAGAGAGACATAGTGAGAGCAGGAACACAAGCAGGGGGAGTGGGAGAGGGAGGAGCAGGCCCCCCGCGGAGCAGGGAGCCCGATGTGGGACTCGATCCCAGGACCCTGGGATCATGACCTGAGCTGAAGGCAGACGCTTAACGACTGAGCCACCCAGGCGTCCAGCAACTCTTTAAATTCTTAATGAAAAGTAGCACCTTTCTGAAAGCTGCATAATCTTTTCAAATTCTCCTGAATGTTCAGCAACCACCACAAGAGCCATGACATTGGCCTGAAACAAAAATGAATAGAATAGTTAGAATCTCAAACAATACACATCTAACATAACTGAAGAGAAATTTATAATCTTCTGTACTTTCAGTTATTCTTGCTCACTCATACTCCATCAATATAATCATGATGGCAATCACTGAGTACTTACTATGTTTCAGGCACTATGTTCAGTGAATATAAATATTACCTCATTTAATCTACACAGCCCTATGAGGTAGGCATTGCTGTAATCCATCATATTGATCAGGAGTTCTGGATGGAGTCAAATAACTTGCTCAAGATCATTATGCCTGTGTAACTCCAGAGCCCATGCTCCTTATTAACCTGCCATATTGAATGATGGCTGTGTATGTAAAAATGTATTGGCAACCGTTTCTGACTATCACTTTAAGGGAAAGCTACAAAGAGGTAGTTACAATGAATTTCATAAAAACTTCCAAAAATTAGTATTTTTTTTCCTGAAACAAATCAAAATGTCTCAGAAAACTTTTATAATTTCTTCAAGATCTCTGGAATAATGTTAATTTTAGAACTGGGAGACAGACCAATCTGTTCCGTATAACTGGTAAGCATGGTAGCTGTGGGAACATGTTTTGGATTCAGACTATCTTGTCTGTATCACTTTACTAGCAGTGTATCTTTGGATAAATTAATCTCTAGGTCTGAGTTTCCTCCTCTATCAAATGGGTAATGTTTGGCTCTAAAATAGCAGCTTCTTCATAAGGATGTTGTGAAACATTAAATGAGATAATGTACAGAAAGGACTAAGCTCCGTGCCTGGCATATAGTAAACAGTAAATTAATGCTACTTATTAACAAAGCAACATAGGCATAGTAAATCTAAATTTCAAGCTGTTCTGGATTGAAATTAATAGGAAAACAAAGGGCAATTATAGATATTGACTTACCTTCTTGGCTTTCTCCAACACATCATCCAGATCCTAAAATAAGCATAAGTCATCACAATTATTTTAGATGAATAACTAACTGCTCTTTGGCTGTGTATATCAGTGTAGTTGAGACAACAATGGCAAGGAACAGTGTGATAGAATGTGAAGAGCTACACTCCCCCACCTTCTGTTTACTCTTCCTTTCTCTCAGTAAAATCTGGCTTCTGTTCCTACTCCACTAAAACAGAAACTGTTATTGTCAAATATAAAGGACACTTCTCTGTCCTCCTCTTACTCTACCCCTCAGCAGCATTAAGAACTCCTCACTTGTCCATTTCTTCCTTCCTGAAATATTTCCCACTCTTGGCTTCTGCAATACCGCTCTCCTGCAAACACCACCCTCCACTAGCTGCTACTTTCAGTCTCCTTAGCTGGCTCTCTCCTCTATTGGATTTCAGGACCCTATGCTCCTCTCTCTGTACACACCTCAGGTGATGGCATCCATAGGTTTTGATATCATCATTATGCTAACGAGTCCCCAGTTTTGAGCTCCAGCCTAGAATTCTCTCCTGAGCCCAAGACTGACATTTAAAATCGACTATATGACATTTCCACTTGGATGGATATTAGGCTTCAACATGTGCCAAACATAGCTCTCCTCTACAAACCTATTCCTTCTATCTGCCCTCCCCAACCTCAGTCTTCCCTCTTCTCAGTAAACAGCACCACCATCCTCCCTACAGCATCCTCATGTCCTCTCTTTCTCTCCCTCTCCACATCCAATTCCTCAGCATGTACCATAGATTCTGGCTCTAAAACACACACCGAATCCACCTACTTTTCTCAAACTCCCCTGCAATCATCATCATCTGCTGTCTACATACAGCAAAAGCCTTCAAACTGGTTTTCTAACTTCCACACTTGCTCTCCATCAGCAAAATGGTTTTTAAAATGGAAATCAGATCTTGTCACTCTCCCTTAAAAAACAAAAAACCCAAACACCTTTACTGGATCTACCTTGTCCTTACTGACCTACCTCACCTATCCCCTGCAACCCTCTAGTCTTATTCCAGTGGCTCTCTCTAGCTCATCACCCTCCACCTAGCCTTTTTGTAGCTTGAATGCGTCAAATTCTATCCTGTCTGGAGCCTGCGACCTGCTTGCTTTCTACACCACCGTACACCCACCTCCTTGCTTGGCTGGCTCTTTGCCTTTCCAGTTCCAAATGAAGTGTCACCTCTTGAGAGGTTTTCCCCCTTAAGAGACTCTGCTCTTCCTTCTCATTTATCAGCCTCTGGTTTCCAATGTAGCTGGTAAAACACTTTGTAACTCGGATTTTGTGTGTGTTCTGTTCTTTCTGTTTGCTTCTCTCCCTCATTAGAACAGGAGCACACGGCGCGCCGGTAAGTACCGAAAGCACACTTCTCCTGGGCAAAGTGGATGCTCGGCCAGGCCAGGAGCTGCGAGGCCGAGGCCGGTGGGGTAAACAGCCGGGCCAAGGGAAGGTAGGGGAGAAGCCCTCTCGTAAGCGGGAGGGGCAAATAAAAGCCACGTAGAAATAGAGAGCTTAACGCTATTCAGGGTCAGAAAGAAAAATCAGAATGACTGAAGTTAAATAGAGAGCCAGGGGCAAGTCACTCAGGGCCACGAACAGGAGCCTGGGAGGATCTGAGGCTTGGTCCTAAGGGAGGAGAGCAAAAATAACCTGAAGGGAAAGGACGGGAGGGCCTCCCCGCTCCCACGGGCCGGGCCTCGCCCATACATACGCTGTCAAAGTCCGGGGCCGAGAGGTGGCAGTGACAGTCCACCAACCCTAGGCCCACCGCCCCCATCGCCACAGCCGCCGCCGCCCTCCACTCTCCCGCCGAGCCTCAGCCGGAACGCTGTCGCTGCACCGGTTCAGTTTCCGGCCGGACGCGTGCCTCTTCCCCCAGTGAGAGCCCGCCCTTCCGCTCCCAGCGTTCCCGCCCGCAGTTCAAACCGGAAAAATGGCAGCGGCTCCTGTGTTGGTGGTCCCTTCTCCTCCGCGGGACGTGGAGAGAGTGGCCGGGGCGGACGACGGGGCCTCGGTCGCCGGCACCTCCCGAGAGGACTTCCGGGTGCGCTGCACCTCGAAGCGGGCCGTGACGGAAATGCTAGAACTGTGCGGCCGCTTTGTGGAAAAGCTCGGGGACGCGCTGCCAGAGGAGATTCGGGAGCCTGCGCTGCGAGATGTGCAGTGGGTACGGGCCCGGTAGCTATCTCTTATCACCCCCTTACCCTATACCCCTCTCAAGGCTCAGAAAGAGCCTACGACAGGCTTCGCAAAGTTAACGGTGTTGCCCGCTCCGGTAGAAGAAGCCCGAGAAACGCGAAGGGTCGAAATAGATGCTAGTGTCAGCTGGGTATTAATCGCTTAGACCAGCGCCTTCCAGTAGAAAAATACAAGGCGAGCAATGTATGTAACTTGAAATTAAAGGACGAAAAAAATAGGTGAAATTAATTTTAATGTTATGTTTTATTTAGCCCGCTCTATCCACGATACCCTTTTAACTTATAATAGTAAAAAGGAAACGAACGAGATCTTTTCTATTCTTTTGTTCCTACTAAGCTTTTCAAATCTGGTGGCGTAAATTTAGAGCTCATCTCCTTTAGGGCTATAGCCACATTTTAAGGCCTCAGTAACCACAGAGTAGCCACTGGCTCCCCTATTGGACAGTGCAGACTGACTCTAGGAGGAATTCTCTAGGAAGGGGTAATCCTGGAAGTCAGCCAGTCACCGCACTGGCCTTTGGTCTTTTCCTTTTACCTGTTTTAGAACTTCATGTAAAGTCGTGAAAACATTTTCCCTCCAACTCTAAAGTAGATAAGAAAGCTGTCTTGATTAATAACTTCGCTGGCCCTCATAACATTTCCCCTTCCTTTCTCACATATTTTGCAAAGCCCTGAAGAAGCTAGTTTTTTGAGGAAAGACACAGCATTGAGGGATTGGTACCTGCCTTAAGGAAGCATACAATCTATCTCTAGAAAATAAGTTTAAAAGTTCATAATGCAGCACACTTGTGAGTTCGAATGACCACAGTGCAAACAATAAAAATAAACGTCAAATGGAAGAATAAAGAAACAGCACCTGGGTAGCGAGTCTGTGTTCCAGTTTTGTATACAGTAACGCTGTTACTACCTTCTTGCAAGGAAGGGAAGAATAGAGACATACCTCAGGACATTTTTAGTAGTTTTTGGGAGAAGACTGTTTTGTTGCATAATGATCTTAGAATTTGCCCCTTTCTAAGAAGTGCTAACATATTTAGAACATTTACTTTACAGAAAAAGAGGAGCTTGGCTTAACCTATTAAACCTTATTTAATGGATGATAAGGTAAATTAGAAGATAAAAGTTTGAAGACTTAAACTACCAAGGAATTCACTTGTGTTTTATATTAAAAGCAGATAAAAGGCAGAGGCTTTAATTATGTTGACATATCTCTTTATCTAAAACCATGTAATATTGTAATGGGTATTCTAAAAAAAATCGCATTGATATGATTGTGCAATGAATATTACAGTTTGTATTCTGAGATAATCCTTGAATGCCCATATATAAAGTAAGGATTTTATTTTATAAAATCTTTAAAATGTAGAGTGTGTACGTTAACTCATAATTATCATTTGATTTATGCTTATTTTTACTTCTACAAAGTGTGTAAAATACATTCTCATTGTAAAAAACAGCATAAAACAAAAGTCTGAATTCCTCTCCCCCATCCCTCTTCCTTCCTGGAAATAACTTACTATTTTGGAGGGCCCATGGAGGGTGTAATCCTATACATTTTTTTATGGCTTTACATCTCTCTGTTGTTTTAGATTTTTGTTTGTTTTTTACATTAATAGTGTTAGGATGATGCATTTAGCAATTTAGCTTTTTTTTTTCTCTACCAAATCTGTCTTCGACTATTATTTGTCAATGTTAGGTAGAGATATACTTTATTCTTTTTTAGTATTGCATGATATGGATATAGTATATTTAACCATTTTCCGAATTTGAATTTAGATTTTATTTTCCCCTCAGTATTTTATAATTTCAAATAGTGCTTTAACAAACATTACTAGTACATCCTTTTTATGTTTTTATGAGAACAGTTTTTTAGGATGCATTGCTAGAAGTGAAATTGTTAGGTAATAGGGAATGTGCATTTAAAATTTTAATGGCACTATCAAATTCCTTTAGTCCCTTATTTCTTAATGTAGTATAAACATTTTTAACCTTACAAAAAACAGACTAGTACAGTGGACACCTGTATATCCATCACCAAAAATTTTTTTTTTTTTAAGATTTTATTTATTTATTTGACAGAGAGAGACACAGCGAGAGAGGGAACACAAGCAGGGTGAGGGGCAGAGGGAGAAGCAGGCTTCCCGCCGAGCAGGGAGCCCTATGCGGGGCTCGATCCCAGGACCCTGGGATCATGACCTGAGCTGAAGGCAGTCGCTTAACCGACTGAGCCACCCAGGCGC
>NC_138374.1:104343541-104349764 GCF_054177405.1 Leptonychotes weddellii
TTTTTTTTAAGATTTTATTTATTTATTTGACAGAGAGAGACACAGCGAGAGAGGGAACACAAGCAGGGTGAGGGGCAGAGGGAGAAGCAGGCTTCCCGCCGAGCAGGGAGCCCTATGCGGGGCTCGATCCCAGGACCCTGGGATCATGACCTGAGCTGAAGGCAGTCGCTTAACCGACTGAGCCACCCAGGCGCCCCTACACTTCCTATTTTAAAGCAGACTTCAGATCTCATGTCATTTGATTTCTGTGTACTTCTGTGTACATCTCTAAAAAAATATAGTCTTTTATGAAGTAGAAATTAATTTTACTTTGTTTTAAGCATTTTTTCCTTGTTAACACTGATGCTTGTTCAGCAGCATATGTAGTACTTGTACCCTTGAGACTCAGCTGAGCTCAACTTTGTTAGCTTGTATTTTTTCTTCATTTAAGGAGTATATAAATTTTTGCATCAAATTTTCTCAGATGTAGTGTAATGGTTATTATCAGAGCTAAAATGTAGGTAGAATCAATGATTGAAATGGAATTTTCATTGAAAAGAATATACTAATAAGCTAGTCTATTTTTCTTGATATTCTGTATTACGAATCTGAAGTTCTTATTTTGCCAAAATGTTTTAGTTCAATATTTAAGTTATTTTTAGTGACTTGAGTATTGTGAATTTATTTCAGACTTTTGAATCAGCGGTGCAAGAGAATGTCAGCATTAATGGGCAAGCATGGCAGGAAGCTTCAGATAATTTTATGGGTATGTGATTTAACTTTCCTTCTGTCATTAATTTCTGAGTTGTTTTTGTAGCTAATTTTATCTCGAATGCTAATTTTTAATCCCCATTTTCAGTTTTTTTTTTAAGATTTATTTATTTATTTATTTGAGAGAGAGAGAGCAGAGTGAGAGATAGCACCAGTGGAGTAGGGGGGCACAGAGGGAGAAGCAGGCTCCCCATTGAGCAGGGAGCCCCATGTAGGGCTCAATCCCAGGACTGAGCCACCCAGGCACCCCTCAGTGTCCCTTCTTTTAAAAATTTTCCTTCACTGGGGGGAAAAGGGAAACATCTAGAAGACTACTGAGGCAAACTACCCAGTAGGTACCTTGATATTTTTATATATGCTATCTGGCATTCTCAACAAGATTTTCACCTCATTAGTCTTTGAAAGTACCCTTGTCAGTAGTTTACTGGAAAATACTGTACAACTATCTCCAGATGAAGAAACAGGCCCAGAGAATTTCTATGAGTAATACCTTATAAATCAAGTTGTATTTTTACAAATGATCCTTATAGTAGATAGCAAAGTACCCTTAGAAGTATGAAGTTAAATTATAAGAGTACCAACCATGTAAAGGATGAGGTAAATATATGGAGAAGGCTCTTTAGAGACAGAATACTTCCTTTTTTTTTAAGATTTAATTAATTAATTTATTTGACAGAGAGAGCGAGCGTGAGAGAGCACAAGCAAGGGGAGCTGCAGAGGGAGAGGGAGAAGCAGACTCCCTGCTGAGCAGGGAGCCTGATGAGGGGCTCCATCCCATGACCCCGGGATCATGACCTGAGCTGAAGGCAGATGCTTAACCAACTGAGCCACCAAGGCGCCCCAGAATACTTTCTTCAAAGCAGACATGATTGTACCCTAACTAATGGTGTTGACATATATAAAAAAAATCAAAGTTTTAATGGAAAGAAAATGGTCAGTGGTCAGTGTAAGAAGGAAAAAATTTAGTAGAAAAGGAAAGATTTGTGTGAGAAGAGAGTCAGAATTCTCCAGCAAAGTCTAGGAGAAGGGCTACCCTGACAAGAGGGTCAGAGTGTCTTGTCTTTCCCCATGGTGATATTACAGAGTCTGACCAGCATAACTTGGTATCACTGCTTGATATTACTTGCTATCCAGTTATACCCTTGAGCTGATTCCAAGCTCATTCTATCCACCCTCTGTGGTTATAATTTTTCTTCTCAACATTAAGATAATACTTTGCCCAGAAAACTTCACTGTCTAATCCTTGGGATTATTATAGTTATCTCTTCAAAGTCACCAAAATTTACTTTCTGGTTTATATATTGAGATGGTAAAAGCAATAACATTAGATTTCCCAAATTTTATCAGAATGATTGCCAGTTAGTAGGGGAGAGGGAGTGTATCACAATCACCTAAAGTATTTTTAAACTATACAGGCTTTCCTGTGTATTTGACTCTTGTTCTCTGAAGTCACTTTGGAGTTGCTTTATTGTTGCTCCAGGCTGCCTTTAGCAATATGATTCATCAATTTATAGATTAAGATATATATTTTCTGATAGGTTGGCAGCCTGGGTAGAGTGTGGTTATTCTTTGTCCCTTTTCCTTCCTATAATCATGAGGGGAAATAGTTGAGAATACTACAATTTTACCTTCTTTCATGGGCACTTGATAATGCCAAGCACCATACCAAATTCTAGGATGTAGATGAAAACACATGGTCTTACTATTTAGGAACTCATTGTTAATGGAAGGAAATGGACAAGGAATTACTATACTGTTTAGGAAGGGGGATAAGACCCAACAGAGCAGATTGTTGTTAAATTAAATGCATTTAATGAATGACAGCATGCTAGATAAAAAGGAGGAAGGATATTTGAAGCAGAGAGAACAGCATGTACAAAGGCACAATGGAGTGATATGTTTGGAAAATGTCAAAAATGAATTGGGAAAACTAAAATGGTAGGTGTGGCCAGAGAGATAAGTTGGGGCCAAATCACAAAGAACCTTGAGGGTTTGCTAAGGAATTTGTACTTTATCCTGTAGGCAATGGGGAACCAGTAGAGATTTTTAAAATAGAATTTACATGAAAAGCTTTGTGTTTTAGAATACTAACTGCTGGCTGTGTAGGGGTGGATTAGAGAGGGGTGAAATTCAAGGCAGGCTGATCTTAGGGAAGTTATTGAAATAGTACAGTAAAAGATGGTGAAGACTTGCCCTAAGATGGTAGGAAAGGAGAGAAAAAGGTTCAGCAGATAGGATTAAAAGCATTTGTATCTGATCTAATACATAGAAGCAGTAAGTAAGCTTCGCAAGGGCAGAGGTTTTTTGTCTGTTTTGTTCACTGGGATCATTGTAAAAATGAGTGAACAAGTAAAAGGAAAAAAAGTGAATGAATATACAAGTGAAAACAACTTTCTCCCTTCCTCTGTAACTACCCTGAAAGGACTTGACTTCAGGCTTGACCAGGTACATTTAAGAATTAAGGTGTAAGTTCCTTGAGAGCAGGGGCTATATTTGTTTTTCAACACTTAGCTTGGCATATAGTAGGGACACAGTAAATACTTGTTAAATTGGTGACAAAATCTTCCCTGCTCAAATTGTTTATATATTTCAGTTTTGTAGTTTTATCATTAGGTGGCGCTAAAAAACCATTTTCCTGCTCCATAGAAGATTTAGCTGGGAGACTTTTTTTTTTTAACTGTGAAATAGTACATTATTTCAGGCTAATGATTGAACTTTTTATATGGATAAATTAAAATTTAGGAAAGGCTGCTCATCTAAATGAGTGTTCAAAGTAAGCAGTGACTGTTTTTCTCATAATATTCTCAAAAGAATTTAGTTGGACTTAATATTTGTTACATGAATGAGAGATACCTGATGTACTTCATTAATCTTTACCCAATATATATGTGTGTGCCATATATATATATATATGCTGATATATGTCGGCAATGTTTGAAAGTTTCCAATAATAAATATCACTGTTTTGGACTTCTTAATGAAGCTTCTACTTAATAAAATAGATATATTTCTAGCATAGACTATGACATAGCAGAACAGGTGTGATGAGACCAGCTAAGCCAATGACCTAGCTCTTTAGTATTTTTTTTTTTAAAGATTTATTTATTTGAGAGAGAGTGAGGGTTCGTGTGTGCACGTGAGCAATGATGGGGCAGAGGGAGAAGGTGAGAATCCTCAATTAGATTCCCCCCCTGAGCACGGAGCCACTCTGGGCTGGATCCCAAGACCCTGAAATCATGACCTGAGCCGAAATTGAGAGTCAGACCCTTAATCAACTAAGCCACCCAGGCACCCCTGGGTAGTGTTTTTAACTACTTATTTTTTTTTTAAAGATTTTATTTATTTATTCATAAGAGACAGAGAGAGAGAGAGGCAGAGGGAGAAGCAGGCTCCCCGCTGAGCGGAAAGCCCGATGTGGGACTCGATCCCAGGACCCTGGGATCATGACCTGAGCCGAAGGCAGACGCCCAACCATCTGAGCCACCCAGGCACCCACTACTTATTTTTAAAGATGATTTTCAAAATAAGGTTGATGTACCACCTGCATTCATTTCATCTTCGGTGCTTAATTTTGGGGCCCCATTCCAGAAGCTTCTGTTGAATCAAAATTTCTGTGCTTCTGACAAGTTCCCCATGTAATTTTTTGCTGGAGTTTGAGATTCACTATTTTAAAACAGGAAAGCAACAGATAAATAGTTTTAGTTAAATCAAATAAATTATAAAGTCACCGTGTCTCTTATTTTTTCCTACTATTCCAGTTGTGTCTACTTCAGATTTAGCTATTCCACTCTGCTACTGTCACAGCTTTGGTGCAGCACATAATGAAGTCAAAACATGTTGGAAACTCTGACATTAAATGCCCTTTACAGTCTAGTTCTTTTATATTTTTTTTTTTAAGATTTTATTTATTTATTCATGAGAGACAGAGAGAGAGAGAGAGAGAGGCAGAGGGAGAAGCAGGCTCCCAAGGAGCAGGGAGCCCGATGTGGGACTCGATCCCAGGACCCTGGGATCATGACCTGAGCCGAAGGCAGACGCCCAACCATCTGAGCCACCCAGGCGCCCTAGTTCTTTTATATTTTATCATCCTTTACTTACACTTTATCCTGCAGCCATTTAGAACTTTTAGTTTTAGAACAAAGTTTCCCAAAACCTCTATGATCTTGCAAATACAGTTTCCTCTGCCTAAAATGCTTCTCCCTGTTATTTTTTGTCCCACCTTTTTTTAATCCAATGGATTTACATTTATATTTCAAGGCTTATTAGCTCAAATGTTGCTTTCTGTTCAAAGTCTTAAATTCCCTAGGCAGAGTTAGGGTTCCGTTGTTCTCTGTCCGAATAGCATTTTGTTCATACCTCAATTGCATTTATCAGTTGTTTCGCAGTTATGTTTCTTCAGGGAACTGTGGACTCCTGGAGAGCAGGGATCATGTTATATTCATCTTTGTATTTTTCTAATTTCGGCCTGGCTTCCCATAGGTGCTTAGTAATTGATTTTTCAATGAGTAAATAAATGAATGAATCACCAAAGTGGGGGCATCCATTAACTTGCCATATTTGTTTTTCTTAATTATTTTGTATTTTCTAAATTTAGCTTGTTATATTTTTATATAGAATATGAGCGATGTGTTTTAAGAAATTTTTTGATATTGTTTTTCTCTTGAAATAGATTCTGATATCAAAGTACTTGAAGATCAGTTTGATGAAATCATAGTAGATATAGCCACAAAACGTAAGCAGTATCCCAGAAAGATCCTGGAATGTGTCATCAAAACCATAAAAGCAAAACAAGAAATTCTGGTAAGATGATTTATCTTTGAGATAATAAATTTTGTGTTATGTCTATTTTACTACAATTAAAAAAATTAAAGTATGAGATGATATCTATGTGGACACAGATGACATTTTGTCTTCTTTGTCTTTTCTTCCTCAATTACTACTGTTGATCTCTTGTAAGATTTTTTCCTGTTCTTTTTTTTTTTTTTAAAGATTTTATTTATTTATATGACAGAGAGAGACAGCGAGAACAGGAACACAGCATGGGGAGTGGGAGAGGGAGAAGCAGGTTTCCCGCTGAGCAGGGAGCCCGATGTGGGACTCGATCCCAGGACCCTGGGATCATGACCTGAGCCGAAGGCAGATGCTTAACGACTGAGCCACCCAGGCGCCCGATTTTTTCCTGTTCTAAGTTATACTAGATTTTGAACACAGGTGGTTTTTTTTTTTTTTAAGATTTTTATTTATTTATTTGACAGAGAGACACAGTGAGAGAGGGAACACAAGCAGGGGGAGTGAGAGAGGGAGAAGCAGGCTTCCCGCGGAGCAGGGAGCCCGATGCAGGGCTCGATCCCAGGACCCTGGGACCATGACCTGAGCCAAAGGCAGACGCTTAACGACTGAGCCACCCAGGTGCCCCAAACACAGCTGATTTTAAAATAGAATTTGAGGGGGCGCCTGGGTGGCTCAGTTGGTT
>NC_138374.1:104349864-104417920 GCF_054177405.1 Leptonychotes weddellii
AAAAAGAATTTGAGGAAGGAAGACTAACTTTACAATTCTGAGTCCAGGAAGGAAAAATAAATTTATCTTTTTTTTTTAAAAGATTTTAATTATTTGAGGGGGTGCAGAGGGACTTCAAGTAGACTCCCTGTTAAGCGTGGAACCTGACTTGGGGCTCCATCTCACAACCTCTGAGATAATGATCTGAGCCAAAACCAAGAGTCGGTTGCTTAACTGAGCCACCCACGAGCCTCAATAAATTTATCTTTTAGGCCTTTTCTTTCTGTGTGTCATTTGTGTTTGGCACATTATTTGTATATGTTTATATATTTTGGAAGACCCCTTTAGCTTAAAATTGATGATGACAGCTGAATACCTGTTCATGACACCAAAATTTGCTTTATGAATTGTGTATAATTTGTTTTGCTCCAGAAGTCATGATGGGGTAGGAGTAGGTTTGCTGGGAATGGCACTGCCTCTGGAGCTGGAAACACATGTTGCTTTAAATTATGTTATACTGTTTGTCATTAATTTTTGAAATTAGCATACTTTCACATTTAAATCTTCCAGTTGCTTTTTGTCAGGAATTTTTTTTTTTAAAGATTTTATTTATTTGACAGAGACAAAGTGAGAGAAGGAGCACAAGCAGGGGGAGAGGGAGAGGAAGAAGCAGGCTTCCCGCGGAGCAGGGAGCCCGATGTGGGGCTCAATCCCAGGACCCTGGGATCATGACCTGAGCCGAAGGCAGACGCCTAATGACTGAGTCACCCAGGCGCCCCTGTCAGGAATTGTTTTAGACAGTAAAGACATTGTTCTATGAGAAAAAAATATAAGCAGAATTTTTCATTTTTTTTTCTTCCAAAGCATTCTCAAAAAAA
Organism: Leptonychotes weddellii; assembly: GCF_054177405.1. Classification (NCBI taxonomy): domain Eukaryota; kingdom Metazoa; phylum Chordata; class Mammalia; order Carnivora; family Phocidae; genus Leptonychotes; species Leptonychotes weddellii. Next base: position 104,350,722 of record NC_138374.1, read on the forward strand.
TACCCTACTCTATCTCCCCCCTCCCAACCTTCCTTTTTAAAGTTTCTCCAGGAAAAACATTCAAAATGTATTTATTTTCTCTCTCCCTATTACTACCCCCCTTCTTTCCTGGAAAGAGTCTAATTAGTAATCAGTATTGCATAAAAGAAAGAAAGTTGGCAGGCCTAGGTGGGTACTGCTGTGGAAGTTTAAAAATGGATGCAAAATGGATGGATGGGGTGAGGATACTAAAGGCAGCTCTTTTAGAAAACATTTTTGGCTCCTGCTGGCTTTGGGCAGGAGTAAGGAGGAACATTTTACTCTTTTTGCTGAATTGTAGGTCTTACTCCATGTCAGCCTTGCACAGGGGCCATGCTAACCTTCTCTGTATCATTTCAGTTTTAGTGTATGTGCTCGCCGAAGTGAGCCCGTGGATCCTATGCTATAGTTCTGCTCTCATAGTCCCAGCCTATCACAGGATGTATAGGCTTCAGTGTGCTGACATGGTAGCGGCCACTTTTTAAAACAGCTTCTGTGCGAATATGAGTTCTGAGTTCCAAACATTGTCTTAAAATGAACTTTTGAGGGGCGCTTGGGTGGCTCAGTCGTTAAGCGTCTGCCTTCGGCTCAGGTCATGATCCCAGAGTCCGGGGATCGAGCCCCGCATCGGGCTCCCTGCTCCGCGGGAGGCCTGCTTCTCCTCTCCCACTCCCCCTCCAACTGTATTCCCTCTCCCACTCTGTCAAATAAATAAATAAAATCTTAAAAAAAAAAAAGAAAATGAACTTTTGAAAAAACAGTCTATTCATAATTTGGAGACTACCTTGTACTTTAAACACAAAATTCAATCTCTGTGGCTTTAATTGCTTGTTTGCTTTTTTTAAACTTTTTTTATGGTGCTATTTCTTAGTGTATGCAGTAGGTGGCAGTGCTATAAAAGGTATAATTCAGACTGAGTTTGATCTTTTGGCCTCCTTTCCTACAGATTTCAGGATCTTTTTTCTTTCTTTCAATCTTTCAATTTTTCCTTTTTTCTTTTTTTCTTTCTTTTTTAAAGATTTTATTTGAGAGAGAGAGCGCACTAGTGATGGGTGGTGGTGAGGGGCAGAGGGAGAGGGAGAAGCAGACTCCCCACTGAGCAGGGAGCTCAACGCTCAACAAGGGGCTCCATCCTCTGAGGATCCTGAGATCATGACCTGAGGCGACCTGAGCCATAGACAGATGCTTAACTGACTGAGCTACCCCTGCGCCCCGCCCTTTTATTTTCTTTAAAAGAATGGTTCTACCAGCTAATAGTATATTTGCTTACATTAGTTGAAGGAAATGTTTATATGAAGGATTAAGTGATTAAATCTGTTTTAATTTATATTGTGTTTAGAAGCAGTACTACCCTGTTGTACATCCATTGGACCTAAAATATGACCCTGATCCAGGTGAGTCAGTGCTCTTTTGTGGTAAAAGTGAAGTATCAGCTTGTAATTTTTATGAGTTCCTGATACTCTTTTAAAGGTGTCCGTGTGAAGGGTATCTTCCCTTCGATGCTCTAACTCACTACCAGTCATCCGTGTTTAGCTCTTCTCTAGGATTATAAAAACTTGCTCTAAATGTACTGACTCAGCAATCTCCAGGAGTAGGTCCTAGGAATCTGGACTTTTATAAAGCTCTCCCCTGACCTAGACTATTATATCTTCTCAGTCTCTAACTTCTATTATAGTATCTTCCCATTTCTAACTGCTACTATACTGTCCATTCTTTGCATTACAGCCAAAGTTATACTGTTAAAGCATTCATGGTGTCACTCCCCAGTGTGATCACCGTCATTGGTTTTCTCATTGTTTCCAAAATAAAATCCAATAAAAATATAATGTTGAACTTAAGAGATATGCATACTTGATATACCTTTGAACTCAGTTCTGTTTCCATTTAGATGCATCCTTTAAAACTCAGAGAAATAAAATTGATAAAAACTTAAGTAAATCCAGCAACAGAATTTGCATTGCTAAAAATGTGGATCATACATATTTTTAAATGGTTCTGTTCTCACATTTAAAAATTTGTAACAATTTTCCTAAGAGACCTCTCGGTGTTTTCCTTTGGCACTCAAAAGTACCATTTCTTTCTTTCTTTCTTTTTTTTTAAAGATTGTATTTATTTATTAGAGAGAACGTGCACATGCACATGAGCCGGGGAGGAGCAGAGGGAGAGGGACAAGCAGACTCTGTGCTGAGCATGGAGCCTGATGCAGGGCTCAATCCCATGACCCCGAGATCATGACCTGAGCTGAAATCAAGAGTCAGATGCTCAACTGACTGAGCCACCCAGATGCACAACCCCTTTTTTTAAGTACCATTTCTGAACTATTAGAAAAACCTTAATTAAAACCTTGATTTATTTGTATGGGCTTCTTATACTTACGGTTTTGAGTACTTTATCTTTGTCAAATTGTGCACTACTTTCTAACATGTCTCCTGCCCCTCATAAATCTCCCAGTGCCAATGAAGATAAACCAAGAGGGGAATGTACAAGTATATAGATACTCAGAAATTTGTTAAAATCACAGCATTCACTCTGTTTGACAAATAAAAGTTGACCTAGGCTCACTAAACAGGGAAAGTTGCCAAAATGCAGTAGTTGACATATACTTGTTTTGATTTTGAACAATATAAAGATAATAATTGAAACTTGTGGTATCATAACTACCCAAGTATTACTTTTCTTCTTCTTCTTCTTCTTTTTTTTTTTTAAATTCTACACCCAACATGGGGCTCGAACTCATGATCTGGAGATCAAGAGTCACATGCTCTACAATTGAGCCAGCCAGGCATCCCCCCAAGTATTACTTTTTAGATATAATTATCCTCTAAAGAAACTTGTAACCTTTTTATCTTAGGAGGGAAAACAAATTTACTTAAATGATCTTTAAAAGGTCTACATGATCTTTTTTCCCCTACCATTCCAGTTATGTAGTAATAGTGGAAAAATCCTCTATATCATATTATTCTTACTTCAAAAGTAAGCAAAAGAATAATTAAGAATCTATACTTTGGATGAATTTTGAGATTTTGTTGTTATACACTTTCATAATATTTATGAACTTAGAATAGCATCAGTTCTGTAAGCACAGCACAGTTAACTTACAATTTTATTAGCTGTGTATTTTGGGGCAAGTCCCTTGATTTCTTCAAACTTTAATTTTTGTGTTTTTTTTTTTTTAAAGATTTATTCATTTGAGACACAGAGATAGAGAGAGAGAGAGAGAGCATGAGCAGGGAGAGAGGCAGAGGGAGAGGGAGAAGCAGGCTCCCTGCTGAGCCAGGAGCCCGATGTGGGGCTCGATCCCAGAACCCTGGGATCATGACCTGAGCCAAAGGCAGACGCTTAACCATCTGAGCCACCCAGGTGCCCCAGAACCTCAGTTTTTTTATGGTAAATTCTAGATTTGGAGCCTGATGCTTTAGGTATGAATGCCAGCTCTGTCAGTAAATATTACATTGTTCTTCCTAATTACCAAGGTTGGATTATGAATCACAAGAGATGAGGGGTTCAATAATCTATAACTAAAATACATAAGTACTAGTTTATAAAGAGATACTATGTAATAATAACCTTATTATAGGGACGCCTGGGTGGCTCAGTTGGTCAAGCATCTGCCTTTGGCTCAGTTCATGATCTCAAGATCCTGGGATTGAGCCCCGTGTCTGGTTCCCTGCTCAGGGGGGAGCCTTCTTCTCCCTCTCCCTCTGCCCCTTCCCCCCACTCGTGCTTCCCCCAACTCGTGCTTCCCCCCACGCTCTTTCAAATAAAAAAAAAAAAAACAACCTTACGATAAATCCTCTCATTTACGCCATACCTTATACATAACTTATAATACATCTAACTGGTAAAATCATACAAAATTAATTAAAATGGCTTAGGAAAATAGAAAGCATAAATTTGTATAGAACCTAAAAGTCTGAATAAGCTGCATGGGAAAATTTTTGTGGGAACTTCTTGAAAGTTTTTTCTTCTTGCTATTAGAATATTAAGTAATTTATTTATTTGAAAGCTGACATTTTTAAAGAAGGTTTTCTGGTTTTTAAAAAGCAATACTTAGCCAATGTGTATAACATTGATTTGGCAGTTATGTTAGGAACTTTGAGGGATACAGAGATAAAGTAGACAGATTCTACCTTTAAAGAGCTTATGTTTGAGTGTAAAAGATGAACATAAAACAGAATTCGTTCATGCCCTTAACTGGTTCTTTTCCGAGTTTTCCCTGAGTAAATGGCACTTTAATCTACATTATTGCTTTAGTTAGAAGTCAACCTTGATTCTTTCCTCCCCTGAACTCCTCATATCCAGTCCATCAATAAACTACAAATTATTCCTTTGAAATATAATCTCACCATTCATCTATTTCTCTCCATCCTGCTATTATCACTTCTAATCTAGATCACCGTCACTTTAGCCAGGATTTCTACACATGCTTTCTAGAAGGTCTTTCTGTTTCACTCTTGTTTTTTCCCATTCCATGGTGTATATATATATATATATATATATATATATATATATATTGGACAGTTGATTTTTTTAAAAGTTCTTTGAAATATTTCAAACATATAGAAAATATGGAGTATAACATAATAAACATTTTTGTTGCTACCACCCATATTTAAGGGTTATTCACATTTTTGCCAGATTTGTTTCAGACCTTTTTAGGAACTAAAAGCTATGGATGCACCTGAAAGCTCTGTACTCCTTCACCATCCTATTCTATTCTCTCTTACTTCAGAAGTAATCACTATCTTCAAGCTGAGTGGATCCCTTATTGTCCATGTTATTTATGCTTTTACTCTATAGATATGTAACCATAAATAATATATGGCATTTGTTTTTAGATTTTTCTATAAATTGTATCATACTGATCATATTCTGCAACTTTTTCCCCCTTGACATTGTATATACAGAAAGCTTTCTATTCGTTGAGCTAATACATAGTATTCCGAATACACCACTGCTTATCCATTCCTCTGTTGAGAGACACTTAGATTATTATTATTTTTTTTTTTGCTGTTATAAATAGTATTACAAGAACATTCTTATAACTGTTTCCTTGTATAGTGTAAATATGCCACAGATTTTCTGGAGTAGATTTCTGGAAGCAGAATTTCTAGGTCATCAGGTTTGTTTCTATTCAGCTATTACATTTGAACTGTTACTATTCAGCCTAACCCTACAGTTTCTTCTAACCCTACAGTTTCTTCTGTGAGTTGCCTATTTATATTCTTTGCCTATTTTTCTGTTGGTTTGTTTGAACTTACTTCTAAGAGTTGTACATACAGGCATATATCCATACACACATACACACACACATTTTGGATATTAATCCTTTGGCTATAAGCACTGTAAATAATTGATTTCAATTTTTGGCTTGTCTTTTAATAATCTTATATATAAATTTTAATATAGTTGGATTTACTAGTTTTTTTTCCTTTATAATTTGTTCTTTCAGTGTCTTTAAGAAATCCTCTACCCAAGTGACATAAAGATCCTTTGATATTTATAGATTAATTTAGAAAGAAGTGCCATGTTTAACAGTGTACATCCTATTTGTGAACATATTATATCTCATTTTGTTTTTTTTCAAAATGTCCGTCAATAGTGTTTCATAAACACATGTAATAAAGATGATTGTAAGAGTGGTGCCCGCTTGTTTCTTTGAAAACAGTGTTGTTTAAGGGAATGGATATGGTAGGCATTCTGTAATGATGTAGAGAAGTATTTAAAAATGTGTGATAAAGATAGTTATAAGAAGAAAAATAGCGTTTTATAAATTTCTCTATAGGTTTTGCACATCTTTTATTTGTTCCTAGATACCTTTTTGTAGCTATTGTAAATGGTAGCATTTTGCGATTACATAGTATAATTGAATATTGCTGATGTTTAAGAACACCATTGATTTTTATTTGCTGAATTCTTTTTAGTTCTAATGGTTTATCTAGTTTCAGTTAGATTTTTAAAAATGTAGATGATCATATCATTTGCAAGTAATGATGGGTTTTATCTTTTTTCTAACTTTATACATCTTTTTTTGTCTTATTACATTGATTAGAATCTTCAGTATAATGGTGGCTAGTAGCAATGATAGTGGTCATAATATTTTAAAATGAGTGTCTAATTTTATCGAATACTTCTTTTGCACAAACTGAGATTATATATTTGTTAACCAACTTTATTGTGGAATAATTTACATATAATAAACTACATTCATTTTATGCATACAGTTTGAGTTTTGACAAATGTAGACAACTATGTAACCATCACCACAATTCAGATATGGAGCATTTTCTGTAATTCATAAAGTTCCCTTGTGCCCTTAGATCATATGCTTTTTATCTCTAACTCCATTAATACGGTGAATAAACATTGACAGATTTTTCTGATGGTTATCTTTGCCTTCATAGAGAAAACCCCACTTAATATATTTTTTTTCATGCACTGTGGAATTAAATTTACCTATACTTTATGCTTATACTTTGTTTAGTATATTTGCTTCTAGTATATTTCCTTCTGTAGTTACACACAAGAAATGTACATGTGGTGTTTTAAAACATGCTGACCTTTTCTAATTTTGGCATCAAGGTTATACTGCCCTCATAAAACCGTTTGTAAATACAGAGGTTATTTGTTCTTTGAAGAGTTGGTAAGATTCATCTATAAAACTGACCCTAGTGGGTGGTTGGGGTGATGTCTGACTTAGCCTTTAGCTAGCTATTCTAAACACTAGTATACTTAATGCTTATTTATTTCTTCATTTTTTTTTCTTTCTTGAATCAATTTTGGTAATATTTGTTTGGAAAATAGTCTGTTTCATCCATGTGCTCAGTATGTTGATATGAAATTATTTATAGTAATTGCTTATGTTTGAAAAATCTCTACTCCACATATTATTTTCTTTCTTAACATTGTTTAAGCTTTCTCTTTTTTGGTAATATCTTGCTTTAGGTTTCTGTTTTTATAGTCTTTTCAAAAAGTCAGCTTCTAGTTTTTCTGAGTTTCTCTCTGAGTCTTTTTTTTTTTTTTTTCAGTTTTTTGGTTCCTTGAATTCTTATCTTTAGTTATGGTCTTCCTGCTTTCTTGAGTTTTCTCTGTAATTTATAGCTTCTTTAGTTGAATACATTGAGAGTTATTTTTTTTTTGAAGATTTTATTTATTTATTTGACAGAGGGGGAGAGGGAATACAATTGGAGGGGGAGTGGGAGAGGAGAAGCAGGCTTCCCGCTGAACAGGGAGCCCGATGCGGGGCTTGATCCCAGGACCCTGGGATCATGACCTGAGCTGAAGGCAGACGCCTAACGACTGAGCCACCCAGGCGCCCCTTGAGTTATTTTTTAATAAATGCATTGAAGGCTGCTATGTCCTGCTTTAGCCATATTTCCAAGTCTTGACATATAGAAGTTTCATAGCTCATATCTGAGTAGTTTTTAGTTTGCAAATTTAGGAGTTTTCTTTTACCATTTTCCCTCTTTTTTTTTGGCCTTCTATCATGTTGGTAGAATTTTCTTTATTCTCTTTTTTCTGGTTTGGAAGCTATATGCTATGTTTCTTTTTTTTTTTGAAATTATTATTATTATTTTTTAAAGATTTTATTTATTTATTTGACAGAGAGAGACACAGCGAGAGAGGGAACACAAGGGGGGGGGGGGAGAGGGAGAAGCAGGCTTCCCGCGGAGCAGGGAGCCCGATGCGGGGCCCGATCCCAGGACCCTGAGATCATGACCTGAGCCGAAGGCAGATGCTTAACGACTGAGCCACCCAGGCGCCCGAAATTATTATTTTTTTAAGATTTTATTTCAGAGAAAGAACAAGAGAGAGAGCACAAGCAGGGGGAGTGGCAGGCAGAGGGAGAGGGAGAAGCAGGCTTCCCGCAGAGCAGGGAGCCTGATGCGGGGATCCTGGGATCATGATCTGAGCCGAAGGCAGATGCTTAACCGACTGAGCTACGCAGGCACCCCTATGTTTCTTTTCTTTTAGTGTTACCTATCAAACTTTAGCTTAGCTAGAATGTAGCTTAGCTAGAATTCTAAAATTATCTGAAAGTCTGGAGTTGTTCAGTATTTCAAGTCCCCTCCTGAACAAGACAAGGACCTTATTACACTTTACCCACTGAATAAGCACACCCCTTCCCTGGTTTTTTTCTTTGTGTCTAGAATGTTAGTTTTTCTTTTGTTAAAAAAATACAGTTTACTCATTACTACTTTTTTGTACTCAATGATTACATTTATCAACAAAATTTTCCAAATTCTGTGATTACTGTTTCTTGAATCTCATGCCTTCCTTCTAGGTTCACTATTCTTGCTGATGTGCTTCTTTAGGTACTTTGAGTAAAAGTCTGTGGGTGGTAGTTTCTCTTAGTTTTTATTTCATCTTGCTCTTAAATTTTGTTTTATTTACCTTCATTTACCAGAGGGAATATATTACATCATTATCTCCGGTACTCCTTTTTTAGATGACTTTATTGAGTTATAATTCATACACCATACCAATTTACACATTTATTTAATTTTTAAAAGGATTTTATTTTATTTTTTAAAAATATTTTATTTATTTATTTGACAGAAAGAGACATAGCGAGAGAGGGAACACAAGCAGGGGGAGTAGGAGAGGGAGAAGCAGGCTTCCCCGCGGAGCAGGGAGCCCGATGTGGGGCTCGATCCCAGGGTCCTGGGATCACGACCTGAGCCGAAGGCAGACGCTTAATGACTGAGCCACCCAGGCGCCCCTAAAAGGATTTTATTTTTAAGCAAACTCTACACTCAACATGGGACTCAAACTTACAACTCAGAAATCAAGAGTTGCATCCTTTAGTGACCAAGCCAGCCAGGCGCCCCCTCAATTTACACATTTAAATTGTACAACTTGATGGCTTTCAGTATATTCACAGAGTTATACAACCATCACCAAAATAAATTTTTAAACATTTTCATCACTTCAAAAAGAAATCTCATACCCCTTAGCCATTCTCCCCCAGTCTCTTCTCTCTCTGTCCCCTGGCCCTAGGCAACCACTAATCTGCTTACTGTCTACAGATTTGACTCTTCTGGACATTTCATATAAATGGAATCATGCAATATGTAGTCCTTTAAGAATGAAACAAGACAAAACCAGAGAGGGAGACAAAGCATAAGACAAACCTCTTAATCTTAGGAAACAAACTGAGGGTTGCTGGAGGGGAGGGGTAACTGGGTGATGGACATTGGGGAGGGTATGTGTTGTAATGAGCACTGGTTACATAAGACTGATGAATCATAGACCTGTACCCCTGAAACAAATAATACATTATATGTTAATTAACTGAATTTAAATTAAAAAAAAAGAATGAATGGCTTTTTTTTTAAGATTTTATTTATTTGACAGAGAGAGACACAGTGAGAGAGGGAACACAAGCAGGGGGAGTAGGAGAGGGAGAAGCAGGCTTTCCGCTGAGCAGGGAGCCCGATGCAGGGCTCAATTCCAGGACCCTGGGATCATGACCTGAGCTGAAGGCAGATGCTTAACGACTGAGCCACCCAGGCGCCCCGGAATGGCTTCTTTCAATTAGCATAGTGTTTTTGAGGTCCATCCATGTTGTAGCATGTATCACTACTTCATTTCTTTTCATTGCCAAATAATATTCCCTTTTTTTTTTTTTTAAAGATTTTATTTATTTATTTGAGACAAAGAGAATGAGAGACAGAGAGCATGAGAGGGAGGAGGGTCAGAGGGAGAAGCAGACTCCCTGCCGAGCAGGGAGCCCGATGCGGGACTCGATCCCGGGACTCCAGGATCATGACCTGAGCCGAAGGCAGTTGCTTAACCAACTGAGCCACCCAGGTGCCCCTAATATTCCCTTTTATATATATATCCTTTTTATTTATCCATTCATCAGTGTAGAGATTTTTTTTTTTAAGTAAACTCTGAGCCTAGGGTGGGGCTTGAACTCACGACCCTGAGATTAAGAGTTGCATGCTCTACTGACTGAGCCAGCCAGGCGCCCCCAGTGTAGACATTTCTGAGTTGTTTCCACTTTTGACTATTATGAATAATGCTACTCTGAACATTTGTGTACAAGTTTTGTGTGGACATATGTTTTCAATTCTCTTGAGTATATGTAACTAGGAATGGGATTACTGGATTATATGGTAACTCTAGCTTTTTTTTTTTTTTTTTTAAGATTGTTTGGCACTTGTGGCTCCCTTAAATTTCCATGTGAATTTTAGAATCAGTTTGTCAATTTCTGCAAAGAAGCTAGAGCTGGGATTTTGATAGGGATTGTGTTAAAATTGTAAATTAATCTGGGAGTAATGCTAACTTACTATTAAGTTTTCCAATCCATGAACAACAGACGTCTTCACATTTATTTAGATCTTCTTTGATTTCTTCCAATGAGGTTTTCTGGTTTTTAGCACTTCTTTTTTTACATCATTCCCAAGTGTTTTATTGTTTTGATGCTAATGTAATTGGAATTTTAAAAAATTTTATTTTCACTTTGTTCATTGCTATTGGTATAGGAATGGAATTGATTTTTATATATTGATCTTGCTGAACTCATTTATTAATTCTAATAGTTTTTTAGTGGACTCTAGAATTTTCTATATAAAAGATTATATCATATCATCTGCAAATAGGATAGTTTTACTTCTCCCTTTCCAATCTGCATGCCTGACATTCATTGTTGATAAGAAGTCTCCTGAGAGTCTATACTGCCATTCTTTTAGATAGTCTGTTTTTTCTCTCCTGACTTTTTAGATTTTCTCTGCAATCTTAATGTTCTGCAATTTTACCACAATATGTCTAGGTGTTTATTTTTAGTTATCTAGCATGGTGTTTGATGTGTACTTTTTTCTTATTTTTTTTAACATTGAAAATAACTTTATTGCTTTTTCTTGATTATATAAAAATACGTTCACATTCTAAAAATGTCAAAAGTGTAAGAAATACTCATGATTATTGCTTGACTCCTACATCTTCAGTCCACCTGCAGGTCTTGCTGCCCTTACCTCGAAAACATATTTCAAATTCAGCCACTTTCCACCAAATCCATCAGTACCTCTCTTACCCATGTTCTCTTAGCAAGATTACTACGATAGTCACCTCACTGGTCTCCTTCCTTCCATTCCAGTTTCCCACGCAGCATCCAGAGAATTCCTTTCAAAGCATAATCAGACGATGTCACCCCTGCTTAAAACCCTGTAGTGGCTCCCCATCCTACTTCCCTTGGTTTACAAGATCCTCTCTGACTTGGTCCCTGGCTGCTTCTCTGATTTCATCTCTGACCTTGGTCTCTTATCATTCTCACCTTTTCCTTATTGTGCTGCAACCACACTAGCATTCTTGCAGTTTCCCCAAGGACATACCAAACACACAGTGGCCCTGTGGCTTTTGCACTTGCTGTTCCTTGGTTCCTATCTGAAACCACCTGCCTAACTCACTTCACTCAGCTCTCTGTTCAAAGTTACCTCATCAGAGAGGTCTTTCCTGACAACCTGTGTCACATTCCCTTCTGACCCCCTTGGTCATACTCTGTCCCCTTAACCTGCTTTTGTTTTTTTCACCACTTAAATGACATATAATTTCTGCTTATTTTATCATCTGCATCCCTCCCCCCACTGTATTATAAACTCCCTGTGAACAAGGACTTTGTTTTGTACTTCTGTGTCCCCTGCTAACTCTCTAAAATCATTATCTGACATTGTACACCCAAGAAGTATCTATGAAATAAATACATAATTTTATATAAATTGATCATATATATTTAAAAAAATATAGTATTCTATTTTTTACTTTTTGTTTTGGCTACCTCTCTCCCTTCCATTCACTACACCTTCAGATATCCAATCTTAACCTGGTACAAATCCATTTATCCATCTTTCTCCACTCATATAATCATACAGGAATATATATGCACTGAACATTTGTGGGATAATTTATTTTACAGAAAATTGAGTCATGTATTCAAACTATGTGCAGTTTACTCTTTTAACCTAAGTATATGGTAGAAATCCTCCAGTTCAACTGCCATAGATCTGTGTTTGTATTTTAAATTATGTTATATTTTTATACTTTTGTGCTCATAGTAAATGCAAGTTTAACATGAAATTTTAAATAACCAATGGTGTATATATAGTAGTAAATGAAAATCCTCCCAAGTCTGCCTGATTCCACACACCTTCAAATAGACAAGTACTTTGACAGTTTGATATGTCTGATTTTAGATCTTTATCAGTGTATTTGTAAGTGAGCAGACAGGCACAGGGGGTTATAAGTTGTTTATTTTTGTATTTTTTTAAAGATTTAATTTATTTATTTGACAGAGAGAGACACAGCGAGAGAGGGAACACAAGCAGGGGGAGCGGGAGAGGGAAAAGCAGGCTTCCTGCTGAGCAGGGAGCCCGATGCGGGGCTCGATCCCAGGACCCTGGGATCATGACCTGAGCCGAAGGCAGACGCTTAACGACTGAGCCACCCAGGCGCCCTAAGTTGTTTATTTTCTTATATCAGTATTACATAATACATTCTTGACTTTTTATTGGTAATTTCTTTGTGCTTTGTACACACACAATTTTATTTAAATAGATTTATATACATTTCAGGGAGTGGGATTTTTATTTGTTTTGCTTGCATCCTCTTTCCTCCCATCTTCCACTCCCATCTTCCACTCACATCTCCAAGTATACTTTGAATCAGAGAACTCCCATCTTCTAGAAGACCTTTAACCTAATCTTTCAACTTTGCTTCTTTATCAATTCTTCTATTTTTGTATTCTTGTTTTTATTTAATAATTTTTTTCTTTTGTACTGTCTATTATGATTTCCTTTAGCTATGAGAGGATCCTAAACTTTTAAAATTTAGATTGCTCTATTTTTAATGCCATCTGCAGTAAGTTTCTCACCTTGACATTAGTTATATTGGCTGTCATTCATGGTTGTGATTTCTTCATGTATTGTGGAATTTTGATTTGCAGACTCTTCTTCACTAAGATAATTTATGTGCCTATTTTCTTGTCACTGCTTTCCCCCCTTCCTGTCTAGTAGTTTTGTGGTTGCCTTTCATCTGGCCCCTGAACAGTCTCAGCAAAGAGCCAACCTTGAGTTGGCAGCTTGGGGCCCCTGTTCCACTGTAATAGAGGAGATAGTGGATCCAGTCACTAAGTCAGCAGGCAGCGTGGTCCAGGCCCAGGCTTTGAGGCATTATCTGGCTCCCATCATTTCTAACATACGCCTCAGCTCCTGGCCATGGTTAATGGCAGGTCTTTTTCAGCCTCCTTTTCAGGGTAGGAAAACTCTATCTCAGCCATTGGTTTCATACAATGAAGCTGACTCTTCCCATTTCCTGCTCCTCTGGACTTTGGGTGGGCCCCTTTTATGTTATAGGAAGCAAAGTCCTGGGTACCGACTGCCTACTTACCATCTGCTTACTGGTGGATCTGCAACTTTGGCCTGACTTACAGCTTTTTCTCTTTTACTTTTTTATGGTTCATAGAAATGTTTATTTTGTATATGCTTTGGGATATCTTTTTAATTTTCTATATTTATGCGATGATGTTTTGGACAAAGGTGGGGAGTTTTGTGAATTTTCAAGACCAAGTTGACCAGAAGTCTACGATACTCTTAAAAACACAAATCAGTTTTCATTCCTCTGCTTAAAATCCTAAAATCTTCCAATTAAAAATAATAATAATAACATTTCAAACTTCTTAACATTCCCTTCCATGATCTGGCCCCCACTTAACCTCTCCAAATTCATTTCAGGCACTTTCCTTTTTGCCATAGCCCTATGGTCCACCTTTCAGTTCTTTGAAAGTGCCTCACTTTCACAAATGCTTTTCCCTGGTGCTTCTAAAGTTGGCATCTTCTCAATTTTTCTTTCTCATTTAAATGCTGCCTCCTCAGAGAGATCTTCCCTAACTACCGTAATGACAATAGCCTCTCCCCAGTACTCGGTCATAATACTTGTTTATTTCCTTAATAGCACTTGTTACAATATATTTGTGTATTTCCTTGTTTATGGTCTCACAAAACTGAAAGCTCCATGAGCTTTTTTATTTTGCATTTGCATTATAAGTGACCAGTATATAGCACCATGCTGAATAAATATTGAGTGACTATTATTCATCCATGCACTCATCATATTTATCAAGTGTCTACTATATGCCGGAACTGTTCTCACTGTAGAGGATATAATGGTGAGCAACACAAACAAGGTCCCTGTTCTATGGAAATTATGTTCTAGTTGGGAAAAGAAAAGTATAAACAGATATAAAAGTAAACAGTCAGTGGTAGGGTGATGTGTTTAGGTGATGGAAGACACTTTTGGGGAAGTAACAAGAAGGAATTTATCTTATGACAAGAGGAAGAGCTTTTCAGTTAGGGAAGAGCTAGAACAAGGTTCCTAAGTCAAGAGTGAGCTTCAATATTTATGGAGTAAAAGACCACTGAGGCTCCAGTGGAGGGAATAGTGGGAAAGAACATTACAGGATAATGTTAGAGACTTGGCCCAGGCCAGCAAACACAGGCTAGGAGTTTGAAAATATATGGTACCTTAAAAGAGATACAACTCTTCAGTACAGAAGATGCTGGTGAGGTGCAGGTGGGCGTGGATATAGAGGATTATATATATCTGTGACCGAGTAGGTGTGTTCAACAGCTCTGTTTAAGTTGTAGCAAAGGGTTACCTTCCAGAAGTCATAAATCACTGCTTAGGTTTTTGTTTCATTTTCACCAAGGGTGCTACTTTTCAATTCATGGTTCTTATTCATGCCTTTAGTTATCCCTTTAGCAACCAGTATAAGCCAGACATCCTATGTAATGCATGCTTGCTTGCTCATTTATGCACATAAAATACACTGGGAATAGAAAGGAAGCCCTCAGTTAGTGCTTTTTTGCTGAATGTCTACATTCGTGCAGGCTTTTAGAAGTTCATGTTTCCCAGTTTAGTCAGTGCAGTGACCTGAAAGCAAAACTAGGTTGATTACCCAATCTTTCATATCCACTTTTTCATTTCCCTATGTTTTAGAAAGCAAGTGCCTAGGGAAGGCAATGTCCTCAAGGGTGCCTACTTCCACATTTTTAAGAGCAAACTTTTTTTTTTAATATCCTTGCAGCAATCCTCTGATTAGTTATCTAGCAGTAAGATGAGTTTTCATTTGTCAGTTATAACCTTTTGTGATCCTATTAGTAAAACTAATAATTGCTTCTATATTGTCTTCTTTTTTAAAAAAGTTCTTTGAAGTTAATTGAAGAGACTCCCTTTTCCCCCCTGTCCTTCACTAAACATGTACAGATGACAAGGAGCTATTTTAAGTTTCTCTACAGTAGACTTGATACTTCCAGTTCTTTTGCTGACCCTACAAGCAGAAGACTTAGAGACAGTTCCTCTTCTTTCCTAATAATGCCAACTTGCTTAAGCCACTGCCAGAATATTTACAGGTAGTTACCCACTTACAAATGGTTGTTTCAAAAATTCTTATTCAATCTGAGCTTTGGAATTTGAAATGCATTTCCCCTCTGAAAAAATTTGCAAGTGGCATTATAAATGGGTAAGTTTCTAGGCTACCCTTTAAAGACCTATTTTTTCCTATAATGTAGCTGAAATACTACCCATTTATGTTGAAAAATATTAGGAAAATCACCTTTCAGATGCACATTAGTTCCACTACAGATGCTTAAATAGGATTTGGAGGGAACAGTTTGGATCCCTAAACACCTTTGCAGTGAGAGGATAGTGGAGTCACAAAGATGTCCCCATGAAGGCTATGGAGAGAAAGCCATTGAGAATGCCTCTGAAGGAAGCCCATCTGCAGTCTCCTACCTGGCAGGGACTAGCCATCTGCATGTGATACATTCTTCAGTCAGATGTTTGTATATCAGGATTACCTATATGCTCTTACCAGTTATAAGAAGTGAAAAATTCATTTAAAATAATCTTGAGTGAGGGAGTGAAAGTTTATATATTTTGAAAATTTCTAAGCAGATATTAATGTTGGAAAATGCTTTTTTGATGCATTTATAGGCAATATATTCACATATTTAGTGATCATTTTTAATTGTGTGTTTGTTCTCCCCCCTCTTTAGTGCTTTTTAAAATCTTTGTGTGCTTGGTTTTATTCCTAAAATTATTGATGTTCCTTAGTTTTCAATGAAAGGAATTTAATTCACTTATCTTAAAAAAAAAAAAAAAGGATACTGTAATGTTAATAGTTAAAACAGAGTTAACTCTAGAATTGTTCTATTTTCACAGTTTTTTTACCAGACATAATTTCTTTTTATTTCAAGAGATTTTTATTATGTTGGAGCTAACTTTTGACCATTTGTTAATTTATATTCTTATGAGTATAGTATAATTCTGGACAAAGGGGTATTTTAGAAAGTTACATATAGAATATAAAACAGTGTATGCTTTGAATTCTAGGAAATGTGGGTTCTAATTCTATTCTAGATCAGTTCTCAGTTCTCACAGCTTTTGTTTTCTTATCTGTTAAAGGAGGCTGATGAAACCTGCTTGCTTCACAGGGTTGTTAATGGTTATTACACAAGATTGATTGGCAATGGATGCCACCCAATACTACCGTAGGAGTGGGCTGTCGGGATTAAGTAGAGACAGATGTCATGCCATTGTGTTTCTCATCTCTGTACTCCTGTTTTCTTTTCATAGTCAAGTTTCTCAAAGAATAAACTGCATTCACCAGCTTCACTTTTAATCTCTCATTTTTGTCAAAAAATCGGTAGTATTTAGTATTTATATTGTTATGACTATATAAATGTTCTTCATTATGAGTCAGGTAATCATTACTATGAGTATATTTTTCTTGAACAGCTTCTCATCCTTCGGAATGATAATTGCTTTATTTTTCTGTTTGTTTAGTTTGCTGTTGTGTCTATCACTAATTCTTTCCCAAACTCTTCTATAGAACTGTAAAATTACTCTCAATATGGTGAACACTTAAGGTTATCCATCAAATCCATTTTAAAACCTTTTCCTTTTTCTTGGAGATATTCCCCTGGGAGCCTTTTGTCTTCCTGTTCTAATCTGGACTGGTTGCTGTCTAGGCCTCTGCAAAGCTTTTGTCCCATCTGTTCCTTTCCTCATCATCCTAGGAATTTCCTGTACTTCTGTTTTGAATCATGTTTCCTGGTTCCTGTGTTTTCTTCTTTCTTGATTTATTCCCTTGTTTTGGTATAGCACATCCTCTGCCACCAACCTCCTATTCCCACTCACCCCAGCCATCCAGTGCAGATCCTCTTCTATGGAGACTTTCATGATACCTGTGAAGCTTCTACTCTTCTTTCAATTCCCCTGTTGGATTGACCTCACCCTTCTTTGTGCCTCCACAGCACACTCTTGTCATAGCCTTGTTTCGTCATACATATTGAGCACCTGCTTTACGTGTCAGGCGCTGTGTTCGACACTAGGGAGTCCAAGGTTAAGAGAATGAGGTTCTTGTTCCCAAGAAGTGCTAACAGATAAGAACACCATGGTTCTCACTGGAGACAGTACTGCCCCCTAGTGGCACTTTTGAAAAAGTGAGGGAAATTTTTGGTTACCACAGGAATGGAGAGGGTACAGCTGACATTTTGTAGTCAGGAGCCAGGAATACTAAACGTCTTATATGTCCAACACAACTTTAGAATATTCCACCAGGAATTCATGTGTAAAAATCTGTTTATAATTATCCAAACCTGGGACCTAACTCCATTTTACACATAAACTACTCTTGGCACTTTTACATAGTCATTGCTTGTGCAACAGATAACAGCTATTGTCCATAAATATGGGTTTATAGACAGTTTTTTTTTTCAAAATAGCATGTGTTTATACAAAAATTAAGAATCCCGTGGATGATAGATTATTTTGTAAATCATGCAGTAATAATGAAGAATATAAATTAGCATACCCTATAAATGAAAGTAAGATAACTTTCTAGAGTAGATGTTAAAAAAGATTCTGTTCATTATTGTGTGGATGTGTGTATAAATTGAGGTATAACATACAGTGCATAGCTTGATGAATTCATATACAAGCATACTCATAAACACATGTAACTGCCACCTTGATCTAGATATGCTGAGTGTCTGCATGGTTGGGAAACATAGGACAAACTTATTGGTAAACAGTATGTTATATTTTCAAATAATGTGCCCATTATGTTTTCATGTATACAATAAGTACAACTGAAAGTATCCAAAAAGTCTAGAAACAAGGAAAATAGTGTATTTATTATGTATTAACAATTGGAACCATTGCCTTAAATTTATAAATATTTTACCTGAAAAGGTAATTTGAGTTTAAAGAAAAAGATATTGAGTATATTATCTGAAAATGTAACTAACACATATTTATCCTGCTTCCTGACTTTAGGGACAGTCTGTACTGTGTAATATTTCCAGTACCCAAAGCAGTTTCCTTACCTTCCTTTCTGGTTAGTACTCCCCGGCCATCAGAGGTAACCACATTCTGACTTACATCATCATATTTCTTCAAATATTCCTTCTCTGTTAGTCAACATGTGCAGGAAAGGTAAATAAAACTTTTAAAAAGAAACTAACTAAACAAACGATCTTTGCAACCAGTGCTACATTTTATCAGTCTATGAAATGGTTTAGGTTCAGTTACAACTTTCATACTCCTTTTTTTCAAAGGACAGTGAATTACTTAGCATTTCAAACAGCATTTTTAACTGAAAATGATTTTGGTACAGTATGTGGTTATTACAAAAGCAAAAAAGCTGATGGAAAATATGTTATAGAAGATTTGAGAGTCCTTTTAAATAGGATTAGAACTAAATGTTACTAAGTTAATGGAAACAAAATGTAGGAATCTCATTTTTTTTTAATTAATAGAAATGATTTTTTCCTTCATTTTTTTTTTAGAGAGCATGTACGTGGGGGTGCAAGCAGGGGCGGGGGGGCAGAGGGAGAGGGAGAGAGAGAAAATCTTAAGCGGGCTCCACGCTGGATTGGGGCTCAATCTCACAACCCTGAGATCATGACCTGAGCTGAAATCAAGAGTCACATGCTTAACTGAGCCACCCAGGCGCCCAAGAAATGATTTTAAAATACTTCCTATTATTGCCGCACTAAATTCTAAAAATTATATTTCTGTATAGTGATAAATTATGTGACTATTAAAATTTTAATATTAAAAATCTGTTTAAAATTCTGATTATATTTTTAGATGCCTTATGTTTATTCTTATTCAGAATCTATCCCCAGAGATCTATCCACAATCCAGAATTGATCCACAGAGATCAACCACATATCTTTATAGTTTCTCATATTCTTGTTTTGGCCCAGTCTATCCTGTGTTCCTCATCGCCTTTTGATAGTATGATCACTGAAGTCTTTTTAAGTAAATGTATATACTAAATGTAGTCTGAATTATGGTGCAATTACAGAGTAGGATTTAATCTTACACCTTCCCATATTATAAGGTAGGGAATGATTTTGACATGACTTTTTAATAAGGCCATTTCATTTGTAGAAATATTGCACCTTCTAATTTTCACCATTTCAACAGCCTATACTTTGTCTCAGTAGGTTATCCATACTCCATTATTTCCTCCTTATCATAAATATTATAGTCTTATTTCTCATAAAACACTAATTTTTCTATTTCTGTATATCTGATCTTTTGTTTTCTATGTAGAATGACTTCTGATATAAATTTTCTTAAATCCAAACTTAGTATAATAGGTACAGTTATTTGAGTACTTCATTATGTCTTCTGATATGGTTGGATATGAACATATTAAACATATTAAGTAATATTTTATTATGGTAAATGTCTATTTTTCCTTTGTATTTTTATTTATATGTACAAAAATATCATCTATGAATTTTTTTGGAATAATAAGGGGAACTTTACGAAATATGTTCTAAAGGGGGAAGTTGGGTCTGATGGGGTTGAGAAACTGTTCTAAACAAATCAGTGCAGTGAAGTCTTCCAGGTATTCTACTAGAGCTGTCAGGACACAGTGGCAGTCTGTAGCCCAGGAATGCTCAGTTCAGGCAGAGGGTAGAATTGGTGGCAGGGATCATGGAAACGTGAGGCTGCACAGGAAAAGTTTGGTTTGTTTCTGTGTGTTTCTGTGTGTCTCTCTCTTCTAACCTGAAAGTTCCTTGAGGGCAGAGACCATTTTTCCTTACTCTGAGTCCCTAGTGCTGGGCCTAGTCCACGGAAAATACATAGTAAATGTTGGAAGAATGGGCAACTCCCACACAGGTGTGTGAGTTTGAGGGAGAGAGCTGAAGGGTGGGCTTGGCCAGAAGCCAGACTGCTGCAAGGGTACCAAGACATGGATCATGTATTTGCGTACTCAGAAGGAAATTTAGGGTGCCTGGGTGGCTCAGTTGGTTAAGCGACTGCCTTCGGCTCAGGTCATGATCCTGGAGTCCCGGGATCGAGTCCCGCATCGGGCTCCCTGCTCAGCGGGAAGCCTGCTTCTCCCTGTCCCACTCCTCCTGCTTGAGTTCCTTCTCTTGCTTTGTCTCTCTCTGTCAAATAAATATAAAAAATCTTAAAAAAAAAATAAACCAATCGTTTAAAAAAAAAAAAAGGAAATTTAATAATCGCCTAAGTACTTTGGGGAAGTCTCCCTAAATCTTAAAAGAATTGAAATTAGCATATTAATCTAAGGCAAGGGTCCTTAGAATAAAAGGGGATTATGAATTTGGATAGAAAAAAATTACATTATTTTTACTAACCTCAGACTGAAATTTAACATTTCCTTCAGTGTTGAATGTAGGTCCCAGTGGTAGTATTAGCAGTACCTGTAATGTTTTTTGCTACTAAAAGCCATAGATATTTTCAATTTCAGTTGTTGCAGGTACCTCACAATATTGTTTATGCTCATTATTTTCATATTGTATTGTTAGACCTGCCACTTGATCTTGTTATTTAAACCATTAATAAAGAAGCACATGTATTACCTATCATAACTTTGTAAGAATTGTATTTTTAAATTTTATTTTAAAACATTCTGAAATTCTAGAGTAAGCAAAAACAGTGTTATAATGATAGAAATCAGATGAGTGGTTGCTTCTTATAGAGAAGGTTGATTGGGAAAGGGATACAAAAGAACTTTCTAGGGTGATGGAAGTGTCCTATGCATGGTATGCATGTATCACAGGTGACTGAGTGTTAAACTTGAGATCTGCATTTCTCTGTATGTAAATTATACCTCAATTAAAAAACGAATACATTTAAAACTATTCTTAGAAGGTGTCTGTAGGCTTCATCAAATTGCCAAAGAAGTCTCTGGTAGGAAAGATGGTTAAGAGGCCTTTTTCTGAGGCCATCCTGTTGCCTTTGCCTTTCTCTTTCTTTGAGTACCCTGTTTCTCCCAGTTACTTTTGCTATTCATTTCCCCTTTTTTCTAAATGTGGTCTCGCTTTTTTGACCTAAGGAAAGTCAGAAAAGAAAAATAGCAGCTATGAAAGAAATTTTTTGCTTGGTTGTTTGCCCCTTTCTTGAAGCCAGTAAGGCTGTAGCTCTCCTAACAGGGTTATGTATTTGCTTAGACTTGACGTAATTTCTAGTGACAACTACTCTTCTAAAAACTAGCTTGTAGATGATTTCAAAATGGAATGATTTTTCTTATCCAGTTTTGCTTGGAGTTTTAGTAGGATTTTTATCCCTTTGTATCATTTAATATGCAGTTCTGTTGTAAAGTAGCCGTGAACATTTATAACAAAGATTGGAGGAAATAAAATGTATTAGGAATCAGAAAAGCATCAAAGAAGGAAGGAAAGAAGAATTAATGTTACAGTCTAATCCAGATTTTTCCCCCCAGAAATCCCATCTAGGTATCCTCAATGCAGTGTGATATTATATATTCCAAATTCAAATATGTTTTACTTATATAAAACTCAAAGTAATACACATATCAAATATTAGCCTTTATCTATTTTAAAATGTGGTGACAGGGCTTGAAGATTTAAAAAAAATTTTTTTTTTAAGATTTTATTTATTTATTTGAGAGAGGTCGGGGGGAAAGCACAGAAGGAGAAGTGGACTCCCTGCTGAGCGGAGAGCCCCATGTGGGGCTCGATCCCAGGACCCTGGAATCATGAGCTTAACCGACTGAGCCACCCAGATTTTCCTTTTTTTTTTTTTTTAAGATTATTTATTTCTTTATTTGAAAGAGAGAGAGAGAGACAGCGAAAGCAGGGGGAGTGGGAGAGGGAGAAGCAGGCTTCCCACGGAGCAGGGAGCCCGATGCGGGGCTTGATCCCAGGACCCTGGGATCGTGACCCGAGCCAAAGGCAGACGCTTAACGACTGAGCGACCCATGCGCCCCAGGCATGAAGATGTTAAACACAGTGTAGATATGTATAGAACAAACATTGGACTCTTAGTGGCACCCAGTGCTAAGACTACTCCTAATATAACTCTTGTTGCCTATCATCTTATAACTGTTAGTTTTTCTCTACTGTTCTAACATTTCCACGGTCTTTTTATTTATCTAAATAAATTTAATAGGACACTTATTTTAATAGATTACAAAGTATTCTAAGAAAGATTGAGCTAAGGTGGATAGTACTAACAGATTTTTGTCCAAATAGTATCTGTGTCTTTTATGACTTGGTATTAGATAAAAAACCTAAAATACTATTTGGCGGTTTCTTTGCAGCCTCTCGTGTGGAAAATTTGAAATGCAGAGGAGAAACAATAGCTAAGGAGATCAGTGAAGCCATGAAGGTAAAAGCTACATGCTAAAAAGTTATAAAATGAACAATATGTAGCTAGGTATTTGCTTTCAACATCCATATGTATTTTAGTCTATTGTAACAGGAATTCTCAGTATCTTTTAAGTAGATCTTTAATGAATTTATTAAAGTGACAGTAACATTGAGAATAACTAACATTTAGTAGGCACCAGTATGTGCCAGTATTATATCTGGCTTCTTTGAAGATTGATTATATTTTTGAATTCTGAGAGTTAGCAGTCTATCAAACAATTTTGGATAATAATACCACTTAACATTTAGTGAGCATTTATGGGTCAGGCACCATCTAACTGCTTTACATATATTATCTTATTTAATCCTTGCAATAATCTTATGAGGTAGATACTGCTAATTTCCCTATTTTATATTTGAGAAACTGAGGCACAGAGAGAGGCTATAGATTGCCCAAATAAACAAATGAGTCAGGACTTAAACCCTGGATATTTGGCTCTAGAGCCTATATATATTCTTTTTTTTTTTTTAAAGATTTTTATTTATTTGACAGAGAGAGACACAGCGAGAGAGGGAACACAAGCAGGGGGAGTGGGAGAGGGAGAAGCAGGCCTCCCGCCAAGCAGGGAGCCCGATGCGGGACTCGATCCCGGGACTCTAGGATCATGACCTGAGCCGAAGGCACACGCTTAACAACTGAGCCACCCAGGCGCCCCAAGAGCCTATATATATTCTTAACTGCTATATTATGCTGCATATCCAACTTGGATATCTTAATATTATTATAATAAAATTGTTTATATTCTTGACATTTATTTTATGCATATAGGGAAACATTTGGATTCCTAGTGTATGAAATTACTTTAAAACTCCTCTAAATCTCCCATGTTCTGATAATTTTCTGGTTTGTATTGATTCCATGATTTTCTGGTACTCATAGCATTTTCTTTATCAGTAGTTGGCAAACTGGTGGGCAGGCAAAAACCCAGCCTTGCCACTTGTCTTTGTAAATAAAACTTCATTGGAACACAGCTATTTCCATTCATTTATTTATTGTCCGTGGCTTCTTTACATTACAGTGGCAGAGTTGAGTAATTGTGACAGAGATGTAAGGCCCTTTATAGGAGAAATGTACTGATTCCTGTTCTTGATGATCAAGATTTCTAAAATACTTACTATCCTAAAATATGGAATTTCAGACATTAAATCCTTGGCTCTGAAATTCTGTTACTTCCTGCTGCCAAAGTTTTATTTTACTACCAGGCATTGTAGGAATAGAATGTATCTTTTAGTTTTAGTTTTTGGTTAAAATCCTCAACTAATATTGGTATTTTAAGGTAAAGCCAATATCCATGACCCAAATAATTAGGTCTTAGAAAAAGCCTTGACCTGAAGAATTAGAATCGAGAGTGTTGTATCTGTCTCTGTGTGTTTGTGTTCCAACCTGAAATTAATGTTAAGTATTACTGTTGTTTGTTTAAGTCCTTGCCTGCATTAATTGAACAAGGAGATGGATTTTCTCAAGTCTTAAAGATGCAGCCTATTATCCAGCTCCAGAGAGTCCACCAAGAAGTCTTTTCTGGTTGTTGTAGGAAACCAGATGTTAAACCTGAGAGCTTTATAACACAAATAGAAACCACACCAACAGAGACTTCAACCAGGAAAGCCACTGACCTGGTCTTGAAAAGAAGGCGAACTAAAGACTGCTCCCAGAGAAAATGGTATCCGCTACGGCCAAAGAGAATTAATCTTGACACATAAGCTCTTGTTTGTCTTGAGAGTTGAAATTTGGCACTGTCAACATTTAGATTACAGCCTAATGCCTAGACAGGAAAAGACAAATAACTCTTTAACTAGTGATTCCTTTATACAAATATAGTAGCTCTATGCTGGGATATAATGTAATAATTGTATTTCCTTCTCATTTTGTCTTTAGTAGATGAAAAGCATATTTTTTGAATATTGGCACAAAGCCCATCAGTGGGCATTAAGAGTGCAAGCTTAAATGTCCTTAAATGTAATCAGCTCTTGGCTGCCTTACAGCTTTTGTGGAATATCACGAGTAACACATTCTATTGGATTTCTAGTATACATCTTTTAAAAAGAGCAGTATCACAGTTGTCTCTCTTTAAGTGCTAAAAGTAATCATCAGTTCTGTTTAGGAGCTAGGAGCAGATGAAGTTTTTTTTTCCCCCTCAGTGTAGTTTGATTTATCACATTGATATGCAGATAAGAAGACTGGCTTTGACTTTGTTTACTCTAAGTTCAGCTAATTTGGATTTGTGGTATTATTTTTAGGATTTTTTTGTTTTTATTTTGTAAGACAGACGACTTAATTATGTAAGAATTTTTCTTAGAAATAAAAATTGGCATGTAGCCAATGTTTCTTGTCCACACTTATTTTCTACAGGCTTTTCAACTTAAACATTTGATTTGGGACTAAGGGTTTCTTTTCAAGATTTCTCATTATATCTTTGTACATGATTGCAGTTCAAAAATATGTATTGGATTAAAAATTAACAAATTGTCATTGTGGAACAAATATAGATGCAATCATACTGAACTATTCTACGTTTAAGGATGTTTATTTATCACGGATGTTATTGGTAGAAGGCTGAGGAAGCTATATCGCCTATAGCTCTAACATTTCACTGTAGTTTCTTATAGCTCTTACTGTGTCTCTTCCTCACATTAATACAATGTAGGCAGGGCCATCCAACTTTTATCCTTTTCTCCTTTGATGACTGTATAACTTCATTCATTTGCAGAGGAATTTACTAATCATGACGTTGGGAAATCTGTACTTCTTATTTATTATGTCTTACCAATCAAATATCTAAATGTGACAGAAAGTGTGTCTCAGCGAAGAAAATTTACAAAGCCACTTTATTGCACTCTGTATTTTAATCTACAATTTTAGATCTGTATATTTGTAATAACAGTGTGTTTTTAATTAAAATACTGTACAAAGACTGAAATCTTGATACTGTGTATTTTTTTAGTTGTAGACATCTTGAACTTAGCTTTAGTTGAATGGTAGGTAAGCATCCTGCCTTTCAGAACATAATAAATTTCCCTTTAAAATTGTTTTGAAGCTATAGAATATTGTTATTCTAATACAGTGCTCTGTTTTTTATAGTATAAAAATTCTGTATGAGTTGTTTCATTTCAGTAGCCTGTAAACAAAACAATTATTGTTTTTTTTTAAAAGATTTTATTTATTTATTTGACAGAGAGAGACAGCGAGAGAGGGAACACAAGCAGGGGGAGTGGGAGAGGGAGAAGCAGGCTTCCCGCCGAGCAGAGAGCCCGATGGGCTCGATCCCAGGACCCCGAGATCATGACCCGAGCCGAAGGCACACGCTTAACGACTGAGCCACCCAGGCACCCCAAGCAGCTGCTTTCTGAAAGAAGTGAAGGAAAATCTGTTTTCTAAACTTCAGCCATTGGAAACTATTAGTCTGATTGAGTTGTTATAACAAAATATTAGGCTGGATGGCTTCAAAAACAAATTTAATTTCTTATATTTCTGGAGGCTTAAAGTCCATGACCAAGAGGCTAACAAATTCGGTTTCTGGTGAGGTCTCTCTTCCTTTGTATATGCGTGGGGGTGGGGGTACTTCTTATAAGGACATTAATTCTGTTGGATCATGGTCCCACCCATATGACCACATTTACCCTTAATTATTCCCTCAGAGGCCCCCCATCTCCAAATAGAGCCCACACTGGGGGTTAGGGCTTCAACCAGGGATCTTGAGGGGACACAAACATTCAGTCCATAACGGTAGACAACAGAAATCTTATCCTAGACCTTCTTCTCTGGGTCATTATGGCTTGGGCTGCATAAAGAACAAAGTCAATAAAGTCAAACCTTTTGTTTGCTTCAAAATATAGCTGTCTCTAAGACTGAATTTGTTTGACTTCTGTTGAAGGCCATGGTTTTTCCTTCTCTCCCTTCACAGTCATCCATTCAACAAATACATGTTAGGCACCTACTCAGTTCAAAAGTCAGAGAGGTTCAGAGCATAGTCTCAGAGCCAGATCATCTATTAGTTATTATTAGTTAATATTATTAAATAGTATTGGACTATTAGAGTTACTTAACCCCTCTGTGCTGCTGTCTCCTCTAATGTAACATGGGGGTTATGATAATACCTATATCATAAGGTTATTATATGAAGTAAATGTGTTCATAATATAAAGTCCTTAGGTTAGTACTTGGCACATAATTTACATAGTGAGCATTCTATAAGCACTATTACTACTTGGTTTGATGAAAGAAATGAAAACAGTCATAGGATTAAACATTGTCTTCAAGAAGCCCATATTCTAATGAGAAGAAGGAGCATGTAAACAATGACCATGCAAAGCAGCTAATGCTCTATAGATGTATCTGTGGCAAACTTTGGGAAGAAGTCGTGAAAGTCTTTGTGGAGGAGGTGACATTTCAGCGGTTTTGAGTATTTTAGGCAAATAATCAGGAAGATTCCTGGCAGTGTGAAGAGAATTTCCCAAGGCAGGTGGTTGGGAGAGAGCATGGGGTACTGAGGACCATCAGGTAAGGCTATATGAATAGGTCTTGTCTAAAAAGACTTGCTATAGGTGAACTTGAAGAGAGTCACGGTCAGCTCTTAAGAACTTTGTACTTTTTAGAATTGGCAATGAGGAGCCATTAACTTCAACAAAGGAGGGGAAAGGAAGGGGAAATTTGTTGAATCCATTTTTCTCCTTGTGTAGCATTTACCCCAAAATAGCAAGAATGAGAGAAACACACACTCATCTGATGATGAAACCAGGAGGTATGTCGCCCAGACCATAGCTTATGAAGAAGGAATGTGTATGGAGGAAACAGTAATGAATTAGCAGATCAGAAGAAGATCAAATCTAAGTGTCTGCAGAGAGAGACATTGGTAAGAGAAATTTGCCAATTTGCCCCCAGATTCTCTGGAGAACTGAAGAATGGAGGACACTGTAGAAGGCTGAGATGAGATGGAGGAGCCTGAAAATGAGATTGTGTCCACCACCCCTCCACTCACTGTCAGTAATTGCCTTTGCCAGAGGAGCTTGTTTTCTGGAAAAGATTGAAATAAAGGGTCCCTGGCGAGTAAAGGTGAAACTCAGAACAAACAAATGGTCAGAATGAAATTCTCCATTGGAATGGTAAGACTTGAAGTTCCAGGATACTGGCTGTTTGGCTCAGACATCTTAGATGATCCCTTAGAGAAACTGAACAACCTGGAGAAAAAAGCTAGAATAGTGTGATAGTTGAAGATCCCAAGCCGGTCCAATCACCCCATACTGCAGAGCTGTTCAGTGTCTGAGTCCCAGTTACATAGAGCTTCCAGAAACATTTTTGTATTTCATTCTAAAAATTAAGTGGACATAATAAAAAGCTGGAAGCTACCCACATATCCATCAGTAGTAGAATGAAAAAAAGAAATTGTGGCATAACATAATGAAACACAACAGAAAAATTTTAAAAAAATGAATTCCTGATAAACACAACATGGATGAATCTCAAAGATGTTACGTTGAATAAAAGAAGCCAGACACAAAAGAGGGCCTACTGTGTATGAAATCAAGAATAGGCAGAACTAATCAATGGTGATTACCCATGGGGAGAGGGGAGATATTAATTGGGAATGGAATGGGCACTGGGAACTTTTTTGGGTGAAGGAAATGTTCTATATCTTGATCTATATCTTGTTCACATGGCTATATATAGAGAGAGAACTGTTTAGCTACATATTTATGCACTTTATGTAAGTTTTATCTAAAATAATAATAAATACACAAATCAAGATTCACCAGACATTTGAGGGAGGCATTTATTTATTAAAGGTTTATTTATTTTAGAGAAAGAGCATGCACAAGTGGGGGTAGGGCCAGAAGGAGAGGGAGAGAATCTCAAGCAGACTCCCCACTAAGTGCAGAGCCCAACATGGGGCTCAATCTCACAACCTGGAGATCATGACCCTGATCATGACCTGAGCTGAAACCAAGAGTCAGATGCTCGACTGACTGAGCCACCCAGGTGCCCCTTGAGGGAAGTCTTTAAATGCAGAGACCAAAGACTATGAGTCCCACAAAGGAAAGAATCTGTTCTGATGTATCCCAAACACCTAGAAAAGTGCCTGGCATATAGTTTCTCAGTGCATATTGGTTAACCAAATGAATGAAAACAAGCACACAAAAACCAAAGAGAAAACAGGACCTCAAAAAACCTAGAGAGAAATACAAAACAAAGTTTCAGAATAATTACTATCCTCCCAGAGATAACAGATGATATTCCATTCATTAAAAAAAAAAAAAGAAACAAGAAAGAGTTCTTGAAAATTGTAGGTGTAAAAGTTGAAAGAAATTCAGTAGGAAGGCTGGAAGATAATATGAAATTTTCCCAAAAGTAAAACAAGATTAAGAGATGGCAATTTAGAAAAGATAAGAATAAAGAAATAAATTCAGAGGGTCCAATATCTAATTGATATCCTTTCCAGAAAGTGCAGAAAAGAACCAAGGAGTCAAAATTATCAAATATAATGCAGTTATCATGTGACCCAGGAATTCAACTCCAAAGTCTAAACCTAAAATTGAAGACATGTCTACACAATAATTTGTACATGAATGTTTGTGGCAGCTACCCAAATGTCTATCAGTTGATAAATAGAAAGATAAAATATGGTATATCCAATTGATGGAATATTATTTGGCATTAAGTATAGTACATATTACAATGTGGATGAAACTTGAAAGCATGCTAAGTGACAGAAATCACTCACAAAAAACTTTTGTATGATTCCATTTATATGAAATCTCCAGAATTGGCAAATCTATAGAAACAAAATAGATTAGCAGTTGCCCAGGGATGCCCAGGGTAGGAGGAATGGGGAGTGACTGCTAATGGGTATAGGGTTTCCCTTGGTGATGAACATGCTCTAAAATTGATAGTGGTGATGGTTGATTGGTGGATATACTAAAACCCATCGAATTGTACACTTTAAATGGGTGAATTATATGGGATGTGAAGTATATCTCAATTTAATAAGAGTAAAGAAATATAATACAAGAAACATTCCAAGATACCAAGACTCCAGATGGATTCCAAAACTCCAGAAGGAAAAAGCCCACTGAGTATTCAGCACAAGAAATGAAGACAAGAAACAAAAAACCAAAATCACCCCCACCAAGGCATATCACTGTATTAGATAAAGGGAAGTTCCTAAAAGCTTCCACTAGGGGAGAAAGATCATAAAGGAAGAGGAATTGGCATGGCATTAAACTACTAAACAGTAATTTTTTTTTTAAGATTTTATTTATTGACTTGAGAGAGAGAGTGAGAGAACATGAGCAGGAGAAGAGCAGAGGGAGAAGCAGTCTCCCCATCTGAGCAGGGAGCCTGACTCGGGGCTTAATCCCAGAACTCTGGGATCATAACCTGAGCTGAAGGCAGATGCTTAACCAACTGAGCCACCATGTGCCCCTAAACAATCATTTTTAATTTAGAAGTCTCTGGAGCAATACAACCTAGAAATGTCCAGTATAAATGATTTGCAGCCTAGAAATCTATACCCAGCCAAACTATCAGTCAAGTGAGAGGTTAACCTAAAGCCATTCCCAGACATGCAAAATCTAAATAAATACATACTTTAAAATATATACGTTTTATCCCAAAACATGCTGTTTGGGACACTACTAGTGGATATAAACCAAAAAGCAGCCGTGGGATCTAGCAAAGAGAAGCTACAAGATGGAGAGCAGCAAACTCAAGTCCACAGGACACTAGTCAGCAAATCTGGAGGAGAGTCCAATCAGACCAGGCTGGAACAGAATATGTAGAACTCAAAAAGAGGTATTTTCAGGAGGAGGAAATATAACTGGCAAAATGAGTGATAGTTTTAACTACCTGGAAAACTGTACAAAGGAGATATTTTGTGGTATTCAGATGTTCAGAGAAATAAACCCAATAAAAGATCAGGCATTTATTCACTATAGTAAAGCAGAAAACTGTACAAGAAAAGAAATGTAGTCATAGTTACAAGTCAGCTTCACAGTGACCAGTGTTTATATAGATACAACAATGAACACCCTAAATCTGAATTCAATAAAAAATTGAAACTGTTATATTGGGAGGGTAAAAGGATTGGGAAGTAATCAGTACATGAAGGGCACCAGCAGTCAGGGCAGGTAGTGGTCAAAGCGCTGGCGCTGGGTTCAGGGTTCCCCCTTAACTGCTGGGCTCTGGGGAAGTCCAGGGTGTCCCAGGACAGGAACTGGAGCAGCCAAGGTGACAGGGATTGGGCACGGAGGGAGCTGCTGGACCAGCCAGTACAGAAGTTCATTTTGTAATACTGAAACAACTCATGTGGTCGTAACTGTGTGACCACCTGAGTATCAGCCATGAAATGGGAATGTTGGGGAGTGAAATCTTCACCACAAGTAAAAGTCAGTGCATAATCCCTGAAATAGCTGAACCAAAAGACACCACAATGTGGATATTATTCAAATAAATACCAGAAAAAGCAAACAAACAGCTAAGAGAGTGGAAAGTGGATGAACCTAGGTGGGTGAAGCGGGCCAAGGAACTGATATTTTTCTGTTATAAGCCTTATAGATTTGATTCTTTATGTGTGTGTAATACTTGCATAAAAATAAATTTGATTTTTAAGTGATTTAAAAACTCACACAATATGCAAGTGAATTGAGTAATCTTTGATTCTATCTTTCATTATTCATGTCATTGAGAATTAAGAAACAAATTATCCCCCAGAGGCTTTTGCAGGGTTTCAGTTCCATTCTCTCAGTATATTTCAGATAAGACTTGTAGACTTTGTTTTTAGCTGAGAGTTTAGTTTTGGTTTCTTTAGAGGGTTGTTTTGTTTTTTTTTTTTTTTTTAACCTATTGCTTTGCAAATAGGGTTCTATTTGCAAAGAATTGAGAATTAAGAATGAAGCCCCTATATACAAAGATGATGAAAAAGTATCTTTCTAGAGAACCACTGAAGAGGTTGTAGTGATTTTATGAAAGGATTTGGGGGAAACTAATGTTATATTCATTTGAAACTTCAGGGCTATAAAGTCCTCCCATAATCATTGCTTATACCCTGTGGGCTATTCACTAATAATATTTGAATGAATGAATGATTTCATATTGCAAATTTCTGACTTGTCAGTTCCCTCTAGATCACAATCTCAGACATTAATGACTTGGCATTCATATTCATTATTAATTGAGTTTAGAAGATGGGCTTAGTACTGCAGGAGGTGGGGGGTGGGGCCATGGGAGAGGGTGGGATCTAAAGGACTGAGGGCAAATCCCGGCGAAACTTGCCTGAATTAAAACCCTAGAGTCTCTTGGCTGCTGAAGCTGAAGTCTACCCCCTATAGCCCCGAGGATATCAGAGCAGACGATAGCATTCACACTCTCAAATTGACTCCATGGTGCCAACAGATATATTTTCCCTCTGGCCCTCATTTCCTTGGGTTGCATTCCTTTGACTTCTGTGTGGCCTGGTGTAGCCAGATAAGAAAACCTGGCCCCTCCGAGTCCCCTGCTCCGGCTGATCCCTGTGCATGTGAAGGATCAGGCAGTCTGTATTTTCACCTTGACTAGCCTCATTCAGAGAATGGCTCCTGCTCAGAGATTTTAAGGCCTTCCTTGCTGCCCATACGTGCGGCTCTGCAGCCCACTTCTGCCATTGGTGGTACTGGAACTCTCCGTCCATCTCTGTCCCTGGTGTTACCTTGATGGGAATCCCCTCCGTGCCCTTCTTCACCAGGCCGTTAAGTATACAAAAGAGCATTTCATTTTTTTTTTGTTCCTTCAAACTCTTCTGAGGTTGTTTCCCCAGGAAGCAGCCAGAGGTTACCCTCCCCCTCAGAGTCCTTGCTGCCTGCATCACCCCAACCGCCTCTCAGTCCTCCCTCCCCTGCCCCCTGGCTGCACTGATGGTTTCTAGCTTTTTCCTTTGTTCCTGCATTTGAGCCTCCTTTTCTTTTGAGTCATTTTACAGCTGAGTATCTCCACCAGAAGAGTAGGCAAAAAAGGGAGAAGAGGGATGCTTTGACCTGCCTATCTTGCTTCATTTCCCTCCCTGATTAAAATATATATATATATATATATATATATATATATATATGGGGAAAAGGTTAGAATAAGTTTGGGTATGAACTTCCGCTGATCTGTCATATTCTACATACATCACATCTGCCCACCTCTGATCCTGTGAGGGTGTAGAAATTAGGGGATGACAGTGGGAGCATAATAATATTTGGGCAACTTTGTAGGACCCCTCTGCTCCAGGTCGTGAAAACCCCAGCCTCAGAGCCTTGTGGTCTTTCCCACTCACATGCCATACAATATTTTAAAATCATTTTTCATACATACCTTCTTTTATTCCACAAACACTCAATGAATCCAAATTGTGTGCTAAGGTGTGTATGGCTATGCAGATGTGAGCCGAGGCACAGGTCCTGCCCACAAGCAATCTACCCTCGGTCACTGGAGAATCCAATAGGGTGGTAAAGGGGAAGTGGAGGGAAAGACTTGGGAGCAGCGGGGGGTGGGGGACACACACCTTACTGTTGCTGAGGTTCCAGGTTCCCAGAAGGAAGATGAAACTGAAACCCAGAGGATTCTGAGACTTCTGAGGAATTAGCTGCTTACAAGAAGTTGGTTTGTCTGGTTTCAGCAACTATGATGGAGTACTAAGGAATTCCTGGCAAATTTTGATTTTTTTTTTTTTTTTTTTTTACTGGCAAATTTTGATACTGCAATTTCTCTTTGTTAGAAGCCCAACCCAAGAATTTTTCTTTTAAAGGAAATTATCAGATTTGGCAAATGATTACTTCTCTAGAAATACTTCTTACTAAAATGAATACTTTCTTTTGTCCTTTACACTCAAAGGGAAGCACAGTTCAAGACCATAAGCCAACATTGCATTGTCTCTGTCTGGGTGATGGACTCCATGACCTCTATCTCCTGACCCCAGCACTCTCTGGCTGCTCTCCCTGGAACACTGCACTTCATTTGCTGGGGGTTCTGCCCGGACCCCCTTCACCCCATCCCCCAGCTGTTCTGTGAGTCACAGAGAAAGGAAACAGAGGAGGGATACTCCGAGACGTGGGAACAAAAGCACCATGGTCAGGTTTGCCCCCTATGTTGTCTGTGAAGTGGTACACTCTCTGGGGGGCTCGTCAGGTGGTTATATGTAACGTGCAGAGAAACCTGTGGTTTCCTTCCCTATATAATACATGGGATCAGTGCTTAGAATGCTCAGAAACCATGTTTTTCCGTAACAAACTCCTTTTCTCTTTCATATCTCCCCAGAAATCTGATTTGAAAAAAATTGTTTAAACAAACCCACAATGTCAGATTTGTTCCAGCAACATGAGGTCACAATATATTCTACTCTTGGGAGATGAAGATACAGATTGCCCAAAGAAAAGGAAGAGATTCAGTGAAACCACAACTGTAACCGTGCCGCAAAACCCGGTGAAAGGCCATTAATAAATAGCGTGAATTGTAGCCCTGTGAAAAGGAGCATATTTTTTAAATAAGCATGTGAAGAGTCCACTATATGCCCAGAATTATACAAAAATATTTTCCTGTGAATGTTTAAATGTAGTCTTATCAACTGATTTGCTGAAGCTACTAGTAATAAAATACTAGTAGTTACCATGGGCAGAGTGCTTCCTATGTGTCAGGAACATGCTAAGAGGTTCACATGCATCATCTCAGTAAATCTCAGAACAATCCATGAGGTAGAGGCGATCATCTCCGTTCTCATGATGCAGAGACAGAAGTCAGAGGGAGTGCACACCCAGCCACTGCCCCAAGGGTCTGCAGCCCACCACAGTGGGGCGAGGCTGGGTGACTACAAGCCCTGCCTGTGTCTCTCCCCGTGGCCACAGCAAAGGCCCCTTGCCCTGGGTCTCACATACCCCTGCCATTACACGACAGCCACCTTGCTGGACCCCTCCTCCCCCTCTTCCTTCTCCTCCCCCTCCTCTTCTTCTTCCTCTCCTCCTCCCCTCCTCCTTCTTCTTCCTTTTCCTCTTCCTCTTCTTCCTTCTTCTCTTTTTCTCCTTCTCCCCTCCTTCTCCTTCTCCTCCTCCTTCATGACTTATGATAACATATGTTAACAGCAAACATTTCTCAATTTTTCAGGAGTTAATGAATAGCTAACATTGCCAGATAATATCAACATCTAAGAAATTGCCCAAAGTGATTTAAAGCAGTTGATTATCTTCCAGAGATTCAATATAGTAGTCCCCCCACCGCATCCATGGTTTTGCTTTCTTCCATTTCAATTATCCACAGACAACTGGATGAAGCAGGTGATCCTCCTTCTGGTGTATTGTCAGAAGGTCAACAGTTGACTAATGCTACATCACAATACCTGCCTTATTCACTTCACTTCATCTTATCACACAGGCATTTTATTATTCCATATCATCACAAGAAGAAAGCTAAGTACAGTAATATATTTAGAGAGACCACATTCACATAACTTTTTAAACAGTATATTGTTATAATTGTTCTATTTTATTATTAGTTATTTGTTATTACTACTAATAATATTACTGTGCCTAATTTTTAAGCTAGACTTTATCACAGGTATGTATGTATAGAAAAAACAGCGTATATAGGATTTGGTACTATCCATGGTTTCAGGCATCCACTGCGGGCCTTGGAACGTATCCCCTGAGGAAAAGGGGGAACCACTGTATGTCCTTTTGCTGTCAATTTCTTATGGAAATATAAATCATCGATAGAGAACCATTCCTTCATTGTGGGAAGCTAACCATCATGTCTGTTCAGAATTACACTTATAAGGAATTCCAAACTGGCAAACTAAGAATTAATAAGGTTTTAAAGCAAATTCCAGACAGTTGAGTCATCAAGTCTTTTTGGGAATTATGTGCCACACATTTAATTCATTGCCCTATCTCTTTGGTGGCATGTTTGTGATATTTAAATTATAAAAGAAACAATTTTAGTTGATGGCTGCTTGAAATTGTATCTGTATTCCAAATTTATGCACTGTCTGTTACAAGAATGATGTTTTGAAAACACTGACCTGACTTATTTTTGTTTCTCTAAGTTTACCCTTGTTCCCTCCTGGCCTTCCATGTCTAAGGCAGAGCACTGAGGCTTACTGCCCTTCAGTAATGAGGAGGGGGCCATGGGCCCTGCTTGGAAGAAGGGGCTGTGGGACAGCTGGGCATCAAGGCAAGTCCTTGAAAGCCCTATTTTGTTTATAGAGAAAAGGATTTTCTAAATTCCATTAACCTCTGTGTCACACATTAGGAGTCCGATCTGGTAGACTAGTTATAAGCACAGTCTAGGAGAGGAAGGAGACCTTTGTCCCTCTGGCCCCTGTGAAGTGTGGGAAGATGAAAAGGATGAAGCCGGTAGACTCAGAGCCCCACTTCTCCCCTCTGGGGAGTGGTCTCAGACTAGAGGAGAATGAAGGGACTCTGACAGGACACAGCCTGGAAGCACATTGTCCCTGTGCCCCTCATCTAATCACGATCAGACAGGAGGGTAAAATCAATACTGTGATGGTGCTCCCTAATTTAGCCCCTGAACCTGCCTTAGCTCTGTTGTTTCACAGAAGGCATTTGGAGATCCCTACATGCCACGTGGAAGATTGTGGGAGGAGCCAGTGGAGGTGGCTGGCAGCCTATCAGAGGGATGCTGGGAAGAGTGAATCATCCTACATTGGTCTGGACATTAAAGGAGAGTCACAGCCATCCTCGTGGGTAATGCAGTGCCAGTAGGAGCTGAGGTGAGCTACATGGTCAGGGAGGGCCACAAGCCTGGACCAGATCCTATAAACCACAATGTCAGATGTGCCCAGAGACCAGGTGGACAGGGGCATCACCATGGAAACCAGAGGGGCCAAAGAAGGTACAGGGATCTGTCCAGAAGGCTCTAGAAACCCTTCTTCCCCCCCTACATCCACATGCAATCTTAATGAGGAACAAGGAAATCTAAAAGATACTAAATCATCCAGGAGAGCCAGAGTTACTTCCTATAAACTGTTTCAATAATTGGATTGAACTAGATTTTCAGAGTTGGACTAATGCTAGTGCTTTTTTTTTTTCTCCTACCACTCAATAGAATAGTAGTTTATAGGGGAGATCTAATCTCTTTATTTTCTTTCAGATGGCTAACTACCTGTCCTGACACCATTTATTTAATAGTACCTCTTTTTTGATAGTAACCACTGATTTGAGATGCCACATTTTCCATTTAATAAAATCTAAAATCTATTTGGGGTCTGTTTCTATTCTGTTCTAGTCAAACGCCCATACCAAATTGCTTTAATTTTTTATAGTTTTATGATATATTTATTTTCTCTTAAGACTATTTCTCCTCCGGGGCGCCTGGGTGGCTCAGTCGTTAAGTGTCTGCCTTCGGCTCAGGTCATGATCCCAGGGTCCTGGGATCGAGCCCCGCATCGGGCTCCCTGCTCAGCGGGAAGCCTGCTTCTCCCTCTCCCACTCCCCCTGCTTGTGTTCCCTCTCTCGCTGTGTCTCTCTCTGTCAGATAAATAAACAGATAAAATCTTTAAAAAAAAAAAAAAAGACTATTTCTCCTCCATCCATTTGTTATCATTATTTTTCCAGAAAGTTCCTGGCTACTTTTGCTTATTTCCCCACATGAACTTTAGCATCAGATGCCTCCCCCCCCCCAAAAAATCCTGTTGGTAATTTTTGAGATTGCACTAATTTTATAGCTTATTTTTAAGGAAGATGGACATGTCAACTCTTATCCAAGAGTTTGGTATGGGCTAGTTTGTTTGTTTTTTAAGGCCTGTTGCTACCATGATTCTACTTGATTGTTAAACTTGGAAGCATTTAATCTATCAACATATCTTGAAGCCAATTTGGAAGACCATATACTCCCCTCCCCATTTTCAGGAATGATCAGTGTTTTTGTTTTTTATTTTGTTTTGCTTTGGTTATCAATTGCTCTCTAACAAATCATCCCAAAAAAGTGGCTTAAAACAATAACCAAGTGGTTATTTGCTCATAGGTCTGCCATCTGAGCTGGGCTCAGCAGTGTGGTTCTTCTGCTGGTCTTGGTGGCAGTCACTCATGTGGCTGCACTCAGTTGGCAGGTTGGCTGAAGGCTGAATTCAGCAGGGACTCAGGATGGCTGAGCTTCTCTCTCTTTCCTTGTAGTCTCAGGGCCTCTGCCTTTCCAAGTGACCTCTCCACATGATCTTGCCAGTAGAGTAGCTGGACTTCTCACATGGTAGCTCAGGGCTTCCCGAACCACAAAAACAGAAACTGGCAGGTCTTCTTGGGCTTAAGCCTTGGAATTGGCACATTACTTCTACTCTCTATTATTTATTTATTTATTTTTATTTTTTACTTTTTTTAAAGATTGTATTCATTTATTTGACAGAGAGAGACACAGCGAGAGAGGGAACACAAACAGGGGGAGAGGGAGAAGCAGGCTTCCCGCGGAGCAGGGAGCCCGATGCGGGGCTCGATCCCAGGACCCCGGGATCATGACCTGAGCCGAAGGCAGACGCTTAATGACTGAGCCACCCAGGTGCCCCTACTCTCTATTATTTAAAGCAGATCATAGGTCCACTCAGATTGAAGAAGGGGTGGGTGTGGGGGCTACACAAAGGAATGAATACTGAGAGGCATGGTTCAATATAGGCCACCACATTTGTGGGCCACCACAGTAGTCTTAAAAACTTCCAGTAGGCACTATTTCTCCAGTATCTAAAACAATGCTTGCTGACAGTAGATTCTCAGCACACATCTGTTGAATGGCCACTATTGAAGCATCTGGCTAATAACGCTGCATAGATAAGCAGCACCACTAGAAATGTAGAAGTTCAGTTTCTGAAGGCAAAGTCTGAGCAACTGTCTGCAAAGTCATACCTATTGCAATGCTTGTTTACTGCTCTTATGTGTTGGGGTCATTTACACATCCGTTAGATACCATCCAACTTCTTGGAAGTCATCACCTATTATTATGCCTCAGGAAGGCATCCTTCCTGAGAATCTATTCAAAATACACATTCAACTAATAAATAAGTTGCAGCATTTATGTTCTGTGGAAACAAAGGGGAAGTTCTTTGAGGAGAGTGGTTAGTGGGGAGGGAGGCCAGGAGGTTTCATTGCTCTAATGAGTCAGGGAAGACTTCCTGGAAGAGGTGGTTTCAGAAACCCTTTGAATGATGGGAGAAGATAGAGGTGATATTGGTGATATTCTGGGCAAGTAGTATGATCTAAAAAAAAAAATATCCCAAACACAAGAGTAAGATCGGTGAAGGGGTTGGTGAATAACTGCAAAGAAAGGGGGGCCAATTTGGGAAGGTGTCTGACAGAATTGTCCAGGCACTTTCTGCAAAAGCTTTCCAGTGCCTGGAATGCTTTTGCAAAGGTGGACATTTATTGAGTCAGACTCTAGAAGAAGATCACTTTGGCATTGTCACTCCACTGCTTGGGCTCCCACTCCCTTGGTCTTCCCATTCACTTCTGAAAGGGTTCAAATAGAGGCACAGGATGAACATGGCTATATCTCACAGGTACCAAAGTGCAGCAATGGACAGCCTCAATAACACCACGTTTAAAAGCGGCTTCCTTGAAAAGAAACAATGAAACCAGAAGGAGGCACCCAGGTGAGCCCCAACTACCCAGAGATCTGTTCCATGTTGAGTAGAGTTGCCCCTGTGAAGTCTGAGCTCCTTGAAGAAAATAATCTGCAAGGCATGTCCCCTGCCAAGGAGCACCTTGTGAGGGGCAATGTGGGGTTCCTCATTCTTTTTGACCATCCATTTCACAATGAATGTGGGGAGAAGTGGCTGGGAAATGGGCAGGAGGCATGCATTGTCTTCCCAGCTTGATCCAACACTGCTGAGTAATCAGCAAATTCCTGGAACTGCCTTTACCATTTGTGGCTCTTATTAGGAACCACACTCTTGAGTCAGATAGCCAGGAAGGCTTACTAAATATTTGCCACATGTAGAATCCTCAGCTCAGGCACCATAAAAAGATGCGTGAAGTCACAAGTGAAAGTAAGCCCCCCAAATCATCTATCCAGTCTCCCTGCTCCCAGGAAAGAGAATGTGAAATAGCCAAGTCACTTAGTTGTTAGGAAAAATATGCCTTGCTCTCAGCCCTTAGCGGGTCCTGGGGATACTTCAAAGTGATAAAATAATTGGAAAATGAGACTCAAATGTCAAGGAGAAAGATGATTGATTCACCCTGGAGAAAAGCAGGCTGAAGGTGCAATAGTTTAATTCTGTGGAAGATTCTGAGGCGGAAGAGAGAGGTCAACACTTCTCTGCCTCTGCTAGAGAGAGAACAAGAGGAAATGGGTCTGCAGAACAGCATGTGGAACTGAAAATAAACACGAAGCACTGCCAACCATCAGTGTTATTATGTCCTGGAACAGCAAGGGTAGGTATAGACTCTTCATTGAAAAAAAAAAAATCTATCAGTAACAGTCTTGTCTAAACACCAACCAAAAAAGAACTAAACAACCTTTCCAAAGTCCTATGTTATCAATAGTAGTCGCTGAGTAAAGGGATTATGTTGGTAACAATAATTAATTATTTCTTAATACCTAATAGTTTATTAATTATCAATAATAACTATTACCATTGTTATTTTCTAATTCTCTGTAATAAATGGGTTTCATTTTTATGGTAAGGTAAGAATTCCCCCCAAAATTTCTTCTGGTCTTCTGTGACTTAAAAAAATTATAGTTTGATTTTTAATAAAGACTGGAATACCTGGTGTATGAAAATGTGAGATATGAAATTTCACAGCTACTTTTATGTAGATAAGTTGTATGAATATTTCCTAGAATTTCTTACTTTAAAAATAACAGAGGGTATTATCTAGACTTGCTTTTTTTAAGTCCTGTTATATTACACAGTCTACCAGTCTACTGAAACTATCATCTGGCTTAAAGAAACAAAAGTTCAAAACTCAGTGAAGTGTTGTCCATAAGACAAACTCAGATTTTTAAAAATATATTTTTCAGTTGTTTTGCTAGTACATGTCCCACATTCAACTGACATGTATATAGAAATCATTTCAGAGCATGAGTTTATCAGTATTCTAAATTATTTATTCTTCTAATCTGTTCTGCTCAACAAATTGGTGGTTTGCCTAATATACTACTTTTGGTAAATTTGGTCATTTGAGATAGAATTTTTTTTTTTTAAAGATTTTATTTATTTATTCTTCAGAGACAGAGAGAGAGAGAGAGAGAGAGAAGCAGAGGGAGAAGCAGGCTTCCCGTGGAGCAGGGAGCCCGATGCGGGACTCGATCCCAGGACCCTGGGATCATGACCTGAGCCGAAGGCAGACGCTTAACCATCTGAGCCACCCAGGCGCCCTTTTTGAGATAGAATTTTAACAATGCTTACCATGTGAGCTAGAATATTAATAAAGGAGAGGCACTTTGCCTGCAAGCCAAGAAACAGATGTACAGTAACAACAGCACAGTCCTGGTCTGAATCACTGAATGAAGCCACGCAATGGTTTACCAGATGTGTGCATTATGATACCGAGATATGCACCATTATAGGATAGATGTTATAGGACGATGGAAAGGGCAATCACTTCCAGCTGGCATGATCAAGAAAGTCTCTATAGAGACTTTTGAGTCACATTTAGAGGTAGGATTTTGATTGACCAAGAACACTCTAGGCAGAGGGAATGGCATGGGCAAAAGTGTGGAGGCAGGGGCCAACTTATTAGAGAACAGCAAGGCATTGACATAGCTGGATTAGTTAAATCAGAAGTACATCACATGGGCTTTAAATGCCAGGCTAAGGTTTAGGTCTGTATTTTTTACACTTGATCTTAGCCAAAAGGCCAAGAAGTGATAGGACTCTATTTTTTAGAAAATGGGGAGTCACTGAAGGTTTTTGACCTAAGTATGTGTCTAATTGTTGTGGCACTGTGCCAGATGGAGATTATCCAAAGACATATTCCTGACTTCTCTATTCAGATGCATCACCAGGGTCACTACACATGTAAGAATAAAAACAAGAACAAAAAACAGAAATAAGAGGAAAAAAAAGTTTGAATAATTGGTAAGGAAAGTCTCGGGGTGCCTGGGATCGAACCCCGCATCAAGCTCCCAGCTCCCTGGGGAATCCACTTCTCCCTCTCCCTCTGCTCCTTCCCCTGGCTTGTGCTCTCTCTCTCAAATAAATAAATAAAATCTTAAAAAAAAGTCTCAACTACATGTTTTAAAAAGTGCAATTAGGGAGGAAGGAAAGTATTTAATTTGATCCTTGATTTTATTTTATTTATTTATTTTTTTTAAAGATTTTATTTATTTATTTTAGAGACAGAGCACAAGGGGGGGGAGAGCGGGAGAGGGAGAAGCAGACTCCCTGCCGAGCAGGGAGCCCGATGCGGGACTCGATCTCGGGACTCCAGGATCATGACCTGAGCCGAAGGCAGTCGCTTAACCAACTGAGCCACCCAGGCGCCCCGTGATCCTCGATTTTAATAGAACTCAGAGAAATGCAAGTCAAGACCACGAAATAACATTTTCCACCTACTAGACAGGCAAAAATTAAGACATCTGACAATGATGAACAGAACAATTAGACAAAAATCAGCAAAGATATAGAGGAACTCAACAACACCATCAGCCAACATGATCAAATAGATATTTGTGGAACACCCCACCCAAAAACAGCAGAAGCACATTCATTTCTAGTGCTCATGAAACCTAAAGCAAGATGGGCCATGAAACCAACCTCAACAAATTAAGAAAGAATTAGAATCATACAGAATGTATTTTCTGACCACATGGAATCAAGCTAGAAATCAATAACAAAGAGAGAACAAAAAATCCTCAAATAGGTGGACTAAACACTCTTCTCAACAACCCATGGGTCAAATAGGAAATTTCAAGGGAAGTTGAAAAAGATACCCAAACCAAATGAAAATGAAAATAGAACATATCAAAATTTGCATGACACAGCTAATGCAGTACTCAGAGGGAAATCTATAGCACGAAATCTCTCAAGGTTTCACCTTAAGAACCCAGAAAAAAAGAAGAGAGAAATAAAAGCAAGCAGAAAGAAGGAAATAATAAAAATCAATGAAATTAAAAACAAAACAATAGAGAAAACCATTGAAAGAGCTGATTTTTTGAAGCTCAACAAGATTGACAAACCTCTAGCAAGACTGACAAAGAAAAAAAGAGAGAAGACACAGAGACTAATATCAGGAATGAAACACGGAATATCACTAAAGAACTTTCAGACATCAAAAGAATAATAAGGGAATACCATGAGCAATTACACACACATAGACTTGACAACTGAGATGAAACAGGACCAATTCCTAAAAAAATATAAACTCACCCAATATGAAACAGACAATTTTAATAGCCTTTTAACTACTAAAGGAATTAACTGTAATTTTAAAGCCCCCCACAAAGAAATCTCCAGATCCCAATGGTTTCACTGGGGAATTCTAAACATTTAAAGCAGAATTCGCACAACTTTTATACAATCTCCTCCAGAAAATAGAAGAGGGGACATTTCCCATTTCATTTTGTGAAACTGGTATTATCCTGATACCAAAATCAGACAAAGTCAGTACTTCATGAATATAGAAAAAAAAAAACTTAACAAAATATTAGCAAACAGATTTTATCAATATATAAAAAGAATTATATACACCATGACCAAATAGAGTTGATTCCAGAGATACAAGTCAGTTTCAATATTTGACAATCAATCAGTATAATCCACTTCACAGACTAAAAGAGAAAAATCACACATATCAATTGATGTGGAAAAACTATTTGACAAAATTCAACAATGATTCATGATAAAAACTCCCAGAAAAATAGGAATAAAAGGGAAGTTCCTCAATTTGATAAAGAACATCTACAAAAAAACCTACAGCTAACATTATAGTTAATGGTGAGAGACTGAATGCATTCCCCTATAAGATCTGGAACAAGGTAATAAAGTTCACTCTTATTCAACACAGTGCTGAATATTCTAGTCAGTGCAGTAGGCAAGAAAATAAAATAAAAAGTATACAGATCAAAAAGGAAGAAATGAAACTGTCCATATTTTCAGATGACATGATTGTTCA
Source organism: Leptonychotes weddellii (assembly GCF_054177405.1). Classification (NCBI taxonomy): domain Eukaryota; kingdom Metazoa; phylum Chordata; class Mammalia; order Carnivora; family Phocidae; genus Leptonychotes; species Leptonychotes weddellii. The sequence continues at coordinate 104,394,512 of NC_138374.1, forward strand.
CTAGAAAATCCCAAGGAATCTACAAAAAATTCCTAAAACTAATAGGTGAGTTCAACAAGTTCACAGGACACAGGATAAACCTACAAAAATCAAATGAACACATAGACACCAAAATTTAAAATACAATACTATTTATAATAACTAAAAAAAAGGAGAAATATTTAGGTGTTAATCTAACAAAACACATATAGGACTTGTATGCTAAAAGCTACAAAATGCTGATGAAAGAAATAAAAAATCTAAATAAATGGAGAGACATATTGTGCTTATGGATTGGAAGACTCAATCTAGTAAAGATGCCAAGTCTCTCCAAATTTATATATAGGCTTAATGCAATTCCTATAAAAATCCCGGATTTTGTAGATATACACAAGATTATTCTAAAATTTATATGGAAAGACAAACTAGAATAGCTGAAACAATCTTGAAAAAAGAGGAAGAAACTGGCAGGAATCAGTCTATCAAATTTTAAGACATTTTATAGGTATAGTAATCAAGACTATGTGGTATTGGCAGAGAGACACATATATAAATAGAACAGAATAAAGAACCCAGAAATACAAATATGCTCATTTGATTTTTGTCAGTAATGCAAAACTGAGCACAAATATGCTCAGTTGACTTTTGACAGTGATGCAAAAGCAATTCAGTGGAGGAAAGACAGTATTTTCAATAGATGGAGTAGTTGGATATCCATAGCCCCCCCCCAAAAAACCAAAAAAAACCACCCTAAGACTTATACTTTACAGAGACATTAACAAGGATCACATGCTTAAATATAAAATGCAATGCAAAAACTGAAACATTTAGAAAAAGAGTAAGAGAGAATCTTTAGGATCTAGGGCTAGTCAAAGAGTTCTTAGATTTTATATTAAAAACATGATCAATAAAAAGAAAAATTGGTAAGTTGGACTTCATCAAAATTTAAAATTTTATTCTACAAAAGACCCTGTTCAAAGGATGAAAAGACAAATTACAAAGTGGGAGAAAATATTTTCAAACCATACATCTGACAAGAGACTAGTATCAAGAATATATAAAGACCTTGTGGCACCTGGGTGGCTCAGTCGTTAAGCATCTGCCTTCGGCTCAGGTCCTGGGAGCCCCGCATCGGGCTCCCTGCTCAGTGGGAAACCTGCTTCTCCCTCTCCCACTCCCCCTGCTTGTGTTCCCTCTCTCGCTGTGTCTCTCTCTGTCAAATAAATAAAATCTTAAAAAAAAGAAAAAGAATATATAAAGACCACAACTTAACAGCAAAACAAGAACAACACCCCAATTATAATATGGACAAAAGACATAAAGAGACATTTTACTGAAGAGCATATACAGATGGCGAACACATGAAAAGATATTCAACATCATTCACCATTAGGGAAATGCGTATTTAAGCCACAATGAACTATTATTACTCATCTATCAAAATGGCTAAAATAAAAAATAGTGACAACATGAAATGCTGGAGAGCATGCTGAAAATGATATTCATACATTGTTGGTGGGAATTTAAAATGATTCAGCCTCTCTGGAAAGCACTTTGACAGTTTCCTGAAAAACTAAACATTCAACTACTCTGTGACTCAGCAATTGCATGCTTTGGCATTTTCCCAGAGAAATGAAGGCTTACGTTCACACAAATTCTTTTTTTTTTTTAGATTTTATTTATTTATTTGAGAGAGAGACAATGAGAGACAGAGAGCGTGAGAGGGAGGAGGGTCAGAGGGAGAAGCAGACTCCCCGCCGAGCAGGGAGCCCGATGCGGGACTCGATCCCGGGACTCCAGGATCTTGACCTGAGCCGAAGGCCGTCGCTTAACCAACTGAGCCACCCAGGCACCCCGTTCACACAAATTCTTATACGCAAACGCTTACAACAGCTTTATTCATAATAGCTAAGAACTGGAAGCAACTCAGATGCCCTTCAGTGGGTGAATGGTTAAATGAACTGTGGTACATCCATACCATAGAATACTACTCACCAATAGCAACAACAAAAACGAACTACTGATACAGGCAACAGCCTGAATGAATCTCCAGAAAATCATGCTGAATGAAGAAAAGTCAATCTCAAAAGATTATATATTGTATGACTACATTTATACAACACTCTTGAAATGACAAAATTATAGAAATGCAGAACAGATCGGTGGTTGCCAGGGATTAAGGATGGGGTGGACCAAGTATGAGATAGCAGTGGTTGTGACTATGGCAGGTATTGCCAACACTCATGATCTTTGTGGTGATGGAAATGTTCTATATCTTGACTGTATCAATGCTAGTCTCTGTTGTGATACTGTACCACAGTTTTGTAAGATTTTACCACTGGGGGAAACTGGGTAAAGGGCACATGGGATCTCATTGCAAGCAAATCTAAAATATCTCCAAATAAAAAATTTAGGTAAAAACAACAACAACAACAACAAAATGGTAAACACAAAATTTAGGATAGTGAAGGGGGAAAGGGATGGAATAGGGAGGAACATAAAAGTGAATGAGAGAGATTGTCAGTGTACTGATTCTTGGATTAGGTGGTGGATTTTTTTTTTAAGATTTTATTTATTTATTTGAGAGAGAGAGAGCGCATGCATGAGTGTGGGGTGGGGGAGGAGCACAGGGAGAGGGACAAGCAGACACCCCACTGAGCGTGGAGCCCCATGCGCGGCTCAATCCCAGGACTCAGATCATGACCTGAGCCCAAGTCAGACGCTTAACTAACCGAGCCACCTAGGCACCCCAGGTGGTGGATTTAGAGATGCTTGTTATGTTATTAATAAATTTTAAAAAGTAATAAACAATTAAAAGAAATCCACTGATGAACCAATGATGACAGAGTAGAAGGGACCAAGAATAAAGGTTAATCCAATTTTGTGTACCTGACGTCTAGAAGGGAACTAGCCCAGCTTCTTTTGAGAAGCAGACTTTGGGCTGCTTTCTTACAGAAACCTAAGGCTCTTTCAGCTGTAAACAAGCCAAGAGCATGGGTGATTGTTAAGAGAGAAAAAAGATTTCATCTTGAATGTCTCGGGGACTATCAAAGCTATTGTTCTCCATCTAGTGAAATCTACTGCATTGTCAGTGGAAGTCATTCATAGCTTATTCATTCAGCAGATGTATGACTAGTGCTCTGAACCTAGCTCTGTGTTAGACAAAATAAGAAAGAGCTGCCCCCAAGGAAATTACAAATTAGTTGTAGATAGTGGTAGGTTGTATAGGAAGTGAGTTAAATTATTTTAAAAAGCGAGTCACAAATGTCTTACTCATTGTTTTAAAGAGAATAATGAGCAACCTCTTCAGATACTAAACTGTTATAATTCTCATGGTATGCTATAACTTAGGGCTGCGCTAGATACTAGCATTGTATAACTAGTGAAAACTTTTACTAGATGTCTTTCCATAGGAAACAAAATTGGAGGGGAAAAAAAAAGCAATCATTTAATTTTTTGTGAAATATGCTACCATGGTGCTTATGGTGGTCATTAAGCACACTCACATCTGCTTTGATGGTATGTGCTGGACCTTCTCTGGGGGCAACTCTTCTAATCCAAATGCTACTTGTCCCAATGTGGGTTTTCATTATATATTAATCAATTAAACCTTTAGTGAGTACATGTTTTAGTTGAGTTTGAATACCAACTCTACCACTTTTCTGGGCAAGTTCCTTAAGCTCTCTGCTTCAGTGCTTTCATTTCTAGTGCTGGCTATTCCTACATCCAAGCACTGGGCTGGAGAGTCAGGATAGAGTGATGAATAAGACATTGCCTTTGCCCTCCTGGGTTTTCTAATCTAGTAGGGGAAGAAAGATGTATAAATGAGGAATGGGGCATTAATACATATAAAAGCTGGAAAGACACACACCCAACTAATGACTGGCATTGGCGGTGGTGAACATTCAATTTACCCATTATGGTTGAGTCTCCCCTTTTTACAGTGAGAGTGTATTCATGTATTTGTTACGTAAATTTAAAATTTGAACTTCATAAAGTAGTGGAGTAAAAAGATATGTTGCTAATTCTGATCATCAAGGAAAGTCTTTATGGAGGGAGAGATGCTTAAGCTACACCATGAAAGAGGAGTAGATGTTCATCATGCCAACTGAGTTAGGGGTGGGAAGGGGATATGTTTGGAAAAAAGAAGATGGAAACAGAAAGACAAAAGCCACAGAGAGTGGAGAACACTCGGCATGGTCTGGAGGATCCCCAGCAGTCCTACTACATGAGCATAAAGGATGATATGGCCCAAGAAGCAAGAGAAGGTTGGAGAGGTGGAGGGAGCCACGGAAGCCAAGAAGAGTAGTCCTTCATCCTGGTGACAAAGGACACCTGGTAACAAGGAAAGGTTTTAAATACGAGAGTCATGTGGCAAACTTGCATTTTTAGATGGGCGGGAGGCTCAGGAGAGCAGGAGAAGGAAGGTCTATTATAGGGCTGTTCTATGGTCCAGGCAAAAGAGGATGTGGGGGGAGGGGGGAATGAAAGGAGGGAGGAATTCCAGAGAAGTTTGGAGATAGAAGCAGAGATGGATTTACTCTGGAGCCAGTGAAGTGCGAGCCCATCACGTAGATCTTTCCAAGGCCCGAGAAGGGATCATAGCACTATGTTCACTCAGTTATATATTTTCATAAAATTAGCAAAAGAAAGATATTTTAACTGCGGTTAATTAAAACTGTGGTTTCTTTTCACTCCAACTTTCTCTCTGGCATATTTTCTTTCCTGTCAGGTGGCACTGGGATGACCATGTACATTGTTGAGAGACAGCGAAGGGGATTTGGGTTGGTATACATTTAGTTTGGGAGACTGGTGTAGGAATGGCTTCCAGGATACTCTTAACACCCACTGTGCCAACTCACCTGCCATGTGAAGGTGCAGGGCAGAGGTTATTGTGATATGAATGTATCCTATGGTATTGGCACCAAAAGTAAGCAGGCAGTGGAGGTTTGAAATATACTCAGTCAAAACCAGTTGTTGGCCAAGCCTTCCAATTATTAGCTATATAACAATGGAAGATTTGGTGCTCATGGATGCCTAGTCAAAAAGGAAGTCCTTGGGGCTCCTGGGCGGCTCAGTCAGTTAAGTGTCTGCCTTCAGCTGGGGTCATGATCTCAGGATCCTGGGATTGAGCCCCACGTCGGGCTCCCTGCTCAATGGGGAGTCTGCTTCTCCCTCTCCTTCTGCCCCTTTTCATGCTCCCTCTCTCTCACTCTCTCTCTTTCTCAAGTAAATAAATAAAATCTTGAAAAAAAAAAAGGGAGTCCTCACTGTTCAGGTCATACCTGATGATGCAGCTGACACAATTACATATACATAAGCTTTTTTTTAGAGGGGGGAGGGACAGAGGAAGAGAGAGAGAGAATCTTAAGCAATGGAGCCCGACATGGGCTCGATCTCACAACCCTGAGATCATAACCTGAGCTGAAATCAAGAGTCAGTCCTTTTTCAGTGCCAGTTCTATACATAGGAGTAAGAGGGTAGTAGCCTAACACAGTGTGATTAAATCACATTCTCCAAATATCTTCCCACTGGTAGAGTCAGGGAGCCTACAATTCTACTATTTGATATTTGTCCTTTGTGTGAATGCATCATCAATACTTTTTCCTTTTGAAATGCAAATACCTTCAGTAGAGATACTATGAACACCCAGGTTTGACTTGCTGTCTTTGTCTTTCCTCTCTGAGAAGTGAGGGAGAGAAAAGCCTGAGGGGTGGGAAGTTTGGCTGGAAGAAATGCCGTGATGTGTTTCTGACTGGGCTGCAGAGTCCAGAGCTTCGCCTTGGGCTGCATGCCTCTTGGGGAATCCTAGGCACCAGGGAGACAGTTTCAGGGAGTGGATGTTTCTAGAAGGGGCCATGGAAGGGAAGTTGCTAAAAACAACCCTTGACAGGTTCTTTGGGGCAGGTCCTCATCTTATATTTATCTGTTCCTGTTTTTCTTTTTCTTCTTTACCAGGAGTCCAACAAGTGACCCGAGAAACAAGTTCAATCCTTCTGACCCTGAACAGTAGCTCACCTAAAAATGTTCCCTAATTAGCTAGTAGGATTTTCATACACTGCTGGAAGGACTATTAACTGTAAGGCCATTTTGCAATGTAGGTCGAATACCTTGAAAGTAGGTATATTCCTTTTGATTAGCAATTCCATTCCTAGGAATTAAACCGAAGGCCATAATCAGAGAGGTGTGAAACTATGTGAGTACAATGATTGCTATGGACTGCATTGTGTCCCTCCCCAAATGCATATGTTGAAGCCTTAGTCCCAAATGTGACTATAGCTGGAGATTAGGTCTTTAAGAGGGTAGTTAAGGTTAAATGAGGTCATAAGGGTGGGGCACCCATCTAATAAGACCATGGCCTTCTAAGAAGAGGAGAGAGACATCTCTCTTTCTCTCTCCCCACTGTGGGAGGATACAGTGAGAAAGCAGCCATCTACAAGCCAGGAAGAGAGTCACCAGAAACTCAACTGATTAGCACCTGTTCTTGGACTTTCCAGCCTCTAGAACTGTGAGACATACATTTCTGTTGTTTCAATCACCCAGTCTGTGGTATTTTGTTATGGCAACCCGGGCTGACTAAGACAATGATACTTGTAACAACGTTGTTTACATATAAGAAAAAACTGAAAACAACAGAGTAAAGTAATAGATATGTAGATTAACTGTGGTAAAGTTCTATAGTGGGAGGTTATGCCTGTTTAAAATGATGATGTAGATGCATATTTATTGTCATGGAGAGAGGTTTATGATCTCAAGGGAAAAAGCAAGTTGGAGTATGGTTTTATGCATGTAAACACATATATGTGTACATCCTTACATTAAAAAATGTGGGAAAGTAATATATGTGTATTAGTCAGTGCTCTCCAGAGAAACAGAACCAATAGGATATATAGAGAGAGATACAAAAGAGGGGATTTATTATAGGAATTGGTTCCGATGGCTATGGAGTCTGAGAAGTCCCATAATCTGCCATCTTCGAGCTGGAGAATCAGGAAAGCTGGTTGTATAATTAAGTCAGAGTCCAAAGGCCTAAGAACCAGGGGTTGGGGGTGGTGTGGGGAGCTGCTGGTGTAAGTAGTCCCAGAGTCGGAAGGACCAAAATTGAAGAGCTCAGGAGCTCTGAAGTCCAATGGCAGGAGAAGATGGATGGATGTCCCAGCTCAAAAAGAGAGAGGGAATTCACCCTTCTGTTCCATTTGGGTCCTCAATGGATTGGACAATCTCCATATTGGTGAAGCAGGATCTTCTTCACTCAGTCTACTGAATCAAATGCTAATCTCTTCCAGAAACACCCGGAAATAATGTTTCACCAGTTATCTGGGTGTCCCTTTGCCCAGTAAAGTTGACACATAAAATTGACTATCACAATATGCTAAAATATTAACAGAGTCATCTCTGTATGGGTGGGTGCATGGATAATGGGACGTCTTTCTCTTTTGTATGCTTTCCAGTCAACTCTAGATTTTATTATCATGTATGACCAAGAATCATAAAAATATCAAAGGTTATAAAGTCAGCTAGCTGACGCTTAGCCAGCTACCTGCTTACCTTTACTACAATGTCATTGGCTATCACACAACAGGGCTGACATCAGGAAAGGAATTTTCTCAATCTAAAAAAATGTACAATAAATTACAAATTAAAAAAGCTGACAAATACCAAAAACAGCAGAAAAATACCTTATTTTTAATTACCTCCCTGACATACCTCTATAATACTTTTTTTCTTACAATTGTAAGCTGCATACTCTTTGTTCTCTTCTTCAAAAGACAAGGCTTCTGTAATGTAGTGTTTCTATAATTGGAGTAGAAAGATAACCCAGTCTTTCCATGTGGCTGAAAATTTGACTTAAAAATATTCAGATAACTTCCTTCACAACACATTATTAGTAATGTCATTTTTTAGAATTGTCACATTTGGAAAAACCTCTAAGTTTTTTAATGTGTGAGTTGTAATATTTCAGGGCATTTCCTTTTGTTTTCCACGGATTCATCCTAAATGTTCTTAGAACTGGTGACACCCATCAAGCAATCATCACTGAAGTCCTCACTGTAGTGGCACATTATCCTCATCAATGTCAGTGTTTCAACACAAGAGCAGCAAAAATGGTAAATGTTTTTCCATTGTGCATATGGTCCACTCTACTTCATTACTGCATCATCAGACCATACAAGAGCCTGTTCATTGCTTTCTTCTGATGTCTTTGCTTATAGTATAATCTGAAATTTGTTTTTACAGATTGCTTTTTCATGTCAGAAAATTTTCCATTGATTTTAATTGCTTATCTTCAACCCTTTTTTACATTTCACTAATTTTATATATTTTTTCTCTCAGTTCTTTAATACATAAATAAGTTTAGAAATGATAAAGGATGGTGCCGTTCGTATATGAACAAATCAGGAGTCTGTATTTTCTAACTTTTATTGAAAATATTCCAGAACACATTTCCAAACAACAATTAAAATGTTATAATCAAGCTTTATAAAATATGGCACCTAGCAAAGTAAACACTCCTTAAGGTATATTTATAATTATATAAGTTGTATTGTTGATTTCATTCCTGGCAGGAGAGGATGCTGTTTTGACTAGACAAACACAAGAACTCAATCCCCTGCTTACAATTTTGCATGTGTGATGATCTGGAGAATTTTCATAGATTTGCTTCTGGGGCCATACATTTCAAACGTTTCTCCACCATCCACATTGGTTTGATGCTGTGTGAAAATGTTCATTTCTCAGTACAGAGAACCTTCTCAGGTGAGTTAGTATGGTGGGCAGTAGGGATATTCCTGGCAGCCAACAGCTTGCAATAATATGACTCTAGACAGAAGGGACTGCAAACCACATACATATATCCCAATACAGAAGTACAACTCTGATGAGCCTTCCTTGGCAAAGTCCCCCAGATGCCCATAGCCAGTTCAACACCACCAGACGTGAAGGGAGGCTGGGGTGAAAAGAGACAGTGGTCTTAACCATTTGTAGTTAAAATATCCCACTTTTGCAAATTTATTACAGCCTATCACCATATGAACACATTGCTAGGCCCCCTCTGGGTCTTGAAAGGGGCCTGCCTAAGTGAAGAACCGTAAGCCTATGCACACTGACTTCCTGGCACATGTGTCTTGGCCCCCATTGCTCTCAGTATCTTCCAAGCCCTCATCCCCACTTTCCTGGATTATTGCCATCACCTCTTGTTTCTTCCTTACCCCTGTTGGGCTGTTTTAAACACCTAGCCCAAAGGGATCCTATACAAGGTTAGATCATGTCACACTCTGTTCAAAGGTCCAATATTTTCTCATCTCGCTTCGAGTAAAAGCCTGCCCCGTTGCCTTTCTGACCTCACCTCTTGGTATGCGGCCCTTCCTTACTATACTCCAGTATCCTAAAGTTTCTGGAATGGTCAGGCATGCTTCCTAGGGGCTCTGGCATTTGCTGTTCATGCAGCCTGGATCACCCCTACCCAGATATGCACATGGCCCCCTCTCTCACCTCCTTCAGGAGAACCTTGCTTGGTCTGCCTTCACTATTCCCTATTTCTCATCCCTCCTTTATATTTCTCCATAAATCATACCACCATCTAAATACTACATTTCCCCCCGCTAAATACTACATTTTGTTTATTGTTTATCTCCCTCCTCTAGAACGTGAGCTCCCTGAGGTGTGGATCTTGGCTTTGTCCATTGCCTGACACAATGACTGATTTCTGGTAAGCACAGGGGTCTCTGCCTTAAACTTTCCTTTCTCTAGCCCCACCAGAAGCCCACAGGATCACCTTCTGAGAAAGAGCAGGGAAAATATAGTTACTGGAAAGCCAGTTTCCCTAAAAGAGAGTGAGTAGTGACAGGGTTTCCTAGCATGTGAGCAACTTGCTTTTATAAAGAACTATTATCTTATGAAGTGAATCCCCAGAGGATTTCATCACTGAGCTATAAATCTCCTGCACCACCACCTCCTGTCCCTATAGATGTAATCCAGGATTGTGGTAGTAATAGGAAATTGCCAAACCTTGTAATTTCTCTCCCCCAGTTCAAAGGAAAAACTACGGATAAAAAGGAAAGGCAGAAGAAGAAAAGGAGACATTTGAAATGTCTGTTCTTGTTTATCTTTCCTTCATTTTCATTGTTTTTTCTCCTTCTGACCTAGAATAAAATGAACCAGAAAATATTACAGAAAAGCAAGAAAATAGGCTGTCAGTAGAGCATCCCACTTGGTCAAAGAGGTGTTGGCATTCTGGTGTGACAAATGAGCTTAGTATCAGGGAAAGCAATAGTTAGTGCTTGTAAATATAAAATGTTTTAAGATGTGAACATAATAAAATGTTCTCCAAAAAGTTAAAAAAAAAAAGGAAAAGGAAAATTACTTATAATTCCACCACCACAGCAGAAAAGCTACCACTTTGTTCTATTCTCTTCCAATTTTTTCTTATATGCATATACTTTGTCATTGTAAAAAAAAAAAACACAGCATAACATTTACCATATTAACCATTTTTTAAGCATATAGTATAGTAGTGTTACACATTTTTTGTACGTGTTATACTTGCACTTTTTGTAACCCAATTTTTTTTCTCACTTTTATCTTATATCCAATAAATCTTCCATGTGGCAAATCTGTCTGCATGCTTGTAATTTTAAAGATGCATACTGTTCTACTTCATGACTAAAACATATTTTAGTCAGCCATTCCCCTATAATTGGACATTTATGTTGCTTATAATTTTTTACTCTTAAAAATATGAGCTTTCAGTGCATATAGTATTTTTCTCTTTAGTATTTACAGTGATCTTCCTATGATGATTTTCTAGAACTTTTCTAAGGAAAATGAAGTCAAAAGCAATGATTATTTCATGGTTCTTAAAAATGACAATAAATTTGCTTTCCAATAAGTTTGTACCAATTTACAACAATGCCAATGAAATATGAAAGCAGCAATTTCACCACACTCTCACCAACATTTGATACTTTTTATTTTGCTAACTTAATATTTTTAAATGTTTCTCATGCTAATATATATTTTTTCCTATATCTATTTTCCTTGATTATTTCCTCTGTTGGGAAATAACAGTTCATGTCCCTTGTGCAGTTTACTTTTGAGAGGCTGTCTCAATATTGTTCTTATTCCTTTTCATGGGCTCTATATATAGCAGAGATTTTAACCCTTTATCATAGCTATTGTGAATATTTTTTCCCCATCTCTTTGTCATTTCTGGGCATGCTCTCATCTAAAGCACATTAACAGTCTTTTTTTTTTTTTAAAGATTTTATTTATTTATTTGACAGAGAGAAACACAGTGAGAGAGGGAACACAAGCAGGGGGAGTGGGAGAGGGAGAAGCAGGCTTCCCGCTGAGCAGAGAGCCCAATGAGGGGCTTGATCCCAGGACCCTGGGATCATGACCTGAGCCAAAGGCAGACGCTTAACAACTGAGCCACCCAGGCGCCCCAGGACTTGAACATTCTTGTACAGTTCAGATCTTTCCAATATGATATCTCCTGTCACATGTTGTCTTAGAAAACTCTATGATGTCTTAATCCCAGGGCTTTAATAAAGAATTTAATTCTGTTTTATTTCCTTGATTTTATTTTCTGTATCTAATTATTTAATCCATTCATTTTGATGTGTAATAGGTAGGTCAATTGACCTGTTCCTTAAATGCTTGCTAGTTAACCAAGACTCCTCCTTTATATTTTAAGAGACCCGTGAATGAGGTAAGAGAGTAGGCCTATGGCTATATGAAGAGTTCTCGTGTGCTGGGACTTGGATCCAGGCTCTGTGGGGAGCGAAGTAGAAGGTACAGCCCCAGAGGACTTAGGGGGTGGTATGGCTCCGTGGGAACAGCAGAGTGGCGATACGCAGAATGCACGATGGGACTGCACCTAAATGTCCGCTGTGCTTTCACCTTACCCTTTCCCTTCCTAACCAGCACTGGAGAATGAAAGCACTTCTGAAAATTCAAGACCACTTGACCCAGAGGTTTTCCTATCTTGCTAGAGTCCTTATGTTTCCAGGAATTGAGGGCTCTCAGTCGACCTACTGCAATGAATTTACTGCGCACGTGTGTGTGTGTGTGTGTGTGTGTGCGTGTAGCGCTGTACTAGGAACACCGTGTACCTGTATGGTTTGCAAAAGTAATAGCTCCGGGGCAACCATGAGTGAGGTAGCATGATGACAAGGATAAACGAGAGATGAGAAGATAAATCTAGGCGGATAACCTAATGTAGAGATGGCTCGGCTGTGTAGCCCTGATGGTATAGGGGTATGGCACTGTCCCTAGAAAGAGGTGCTCCCACCCTCAGTCCTCCCCGCTGCCTGGCACCTCAGCCCTCTGTTCGGTCGGTCGAAGCCCCTGATCCCACAGACAAGATCGTCCACTTATTTTCCTGCCCCCATGCCAGGCAATCAAGTTCACTCAAGCTGCGTCTCAAAGCTGTTGCCAGGGTCTTAAATCCTGGCGGAGAGCCATGTGCCCTGGACTGAGAGCTCAAAGTGCCCGCCCCCCATCCCCTGCCACTGCCCACGAGCCTCAAGACTTAAGCGACCACAGTCGGAAGGCAAGTCTGACCTCCTGGTGCTGGTTCCCACCCGCCCATCTAGGTTCGCGGTTATCTTTCTTTCGGGGCTCGCAGTAAGTATGCGACCACAAACCCGAAACCGCTCGTTTTTTCTTTGCTGGGACCAAGTACGATACTGCTTGACTTTGTATCTTTTCACTGGCAGGCAGGTGGAGGGGAACGCTCCAATACTTCTACCCTGTCCCCAGTTTGGCATTAAGGCACGCAGAGCATCTTGTCACTTTAATCTTGAAAAAGAAAAAGCATCTGAGGTTCAGATCCTGTCAACAGTGACGTCCACCGTGGCAGATTCGCTCTCAGGACAACCTCCTCCTCCCCACCCCACACGGAGGGAATTCACCCTCGGGGCCGCCCCGCCTCGCTCTCTCCCACCGCCCTGCGGCGCCCGTGGGAAGAAGGACACATGTCCCCCGCAGAGAGGCCCTGGGGAGCCGCAGCTCTCAGGGTGCGCAGCGGGACCCGGCAAAGCTGGCCCTCCGGCCCCTGGACTGCGGCTGGCGGGCGGGGGAGCCGCGGGTCGAGGAAGGAGTGAAGAGTGGCGCCTGGGTGACCGATCGCCCCGAAGAAAGTCCCGCGAAAGTGTGATTCCTGCGCTAGGGAGAGGCGAGGCGGGTGCTCAGGAAGATGCCATAATGGGACCGGGAAACAACACCCCCCTCGCCCCGCCCAAGCCACCCACTTGTGTCTCTCAGCCTGAGTTCCCCGAGAGCGGCCGAAGGACCCCAAAGGCTGCGCTGCGTCTCCTTGAACCCCTAGCCGCCCCAGCGTCACCTCTCTTGGGGGGGCTTCGCGTTCCCTCCCGGGTTTCGGAGCCACCACGTGACTTCCACGAAGCGCAGGGGCCCAGCGGAAAGCCGCGGCAGGGGTGGGATTTGGGACCCCGAGGTGCGGCGAGAGGGCGGGGAGAGGAGGAAGCGGGGCGGGAGTGAGAGAAGGAGGGGCGGGCAGACTCGGGGAAGCGCAGGCCGGCGGGCCGGGGCGAGGGGTGGGGAAACCCGGGCAGTGCGGCGGCCGCACGCGCCGGGAGAGCGGGAAGCCCGAGGGGGCGGGGCGGAGGGCGGTGGCCGGCAGGTGCGGGGGCGCGAGGATGCGGGTGACCCGAGAGTGCCGGTAAGGCAGTGCCCCGCGTGCAGGGCGCGGCGGGCCGCGCGGCCGCTCCTCCGCGAGGCTGCGCGGCGGGGCGGGCCAGGCCGGGCCGGAGGAGCGCCCGGCATGTCGCAAGTGCTCCCGGCGGCCGGCAGCGTCCTGCAGAGGAGCGTCGCGGCGCCCGGGAACCAGCCGCAGCCGCAGGTAGTGACCTAGAGGCTCAGGGAGGCCCGCAGGCATGCGGGTATGGGAGCGCCGAGGGGCACGAGGAGGTGGGTCTGGGGCTCCGGGGTGGTGAACTCTGAGTGCTGGGGTGAAGGGAGCTGCGGGAGCCAGAGACCGGCAGGACTGGGGGCGCGGGGTGGGTACGGGGACGCCGCGGGCGCCTCTGCCCGGTGGTCCCCAGCTCACGCACAGTGCCCGCCGCGTCCGGAACGGTGACCCGGCTTCTGCGCCCCGGGAAGCGGAGAGACCGGAGGGCGCAGACGCCCAGGCACCGTCCACGCTTCCCCGCACGTGGGATCCGCGCTGTCCCGGTGTCGCCATCCTGGCGCTGGCGCCCGCTGCCACCCTACCGCCGGCACGCGTGACCCTTCCCGGGCGCCAGCGTGCGCAGAGGGGAAATTCGGCCCGAAGGAGCAGCTCGTATCCAGGCACTCCCAACGTCTACCGTCCGAATGGGGAACTCGGGACCCATCAGCCTAAGGGTGCGGGGTGGGGGCCCACAGTGGGAGGACTCCAACCCCGCTGCTGGTGGAAACCCCTCGGCCCGCATTCAGCCGTCCATGCTGTGCTCGGCAACATTTACAACTGCGTACTCAGGAAACTGAGATAAAGTTGCCCGCGGGGATGGCCATCAGAGAACTTCCCACTCTGCTGCTCTGTACAGTCTTCATCGTTATGCACCCCCCCTTCCCAATTCGATGCCTGGCACGTAGTGTCATCAGGTGACGCTAGAGAGTCACACATTTCTGAGTTTGGACCTCGGTTTTACCACACAGGCTGAGTGGCCTTGGGCATTTTGCTTAACTACTTTGAGCCTCAATTTCCCCACCTGTAAAATGAATAATAACCTCTGGAGATTTTTATGAGGACTAATTAAGATATAGTTAATAACTTATGACTATCTTAACACTTTGCTTCCCTCTTTCTGTTTTGATTAAATGTTACTGCTGGGTTATCAGGTGTGATAGGTGATAAATCCAGTTTACAGGGTCTGCTCCCAGAAAGCAGGATGCAGGTTTTTTCCTTGGGCTCTATGACTTTTTGATTGTGAACAAAAAGGCATGATTTTGTGACAAGCACTATGGGAGACTCAAAAAATAGCAACCTCCACAGAGGTTACTAAGGGTATACCATGTGCTGGGAGCTTTAGGATAAAATCTCATTTTATCATATGCTAGTCCCAAGCATTAGGCTGTTAGAATGATTTCTGCAGTGATTACGGATCAATTGTTCAGGGCATGCATCTCCAGTGCCTAAAACAGTGCCTGGGACGTGGCAAGTACTCAGTTAATACTTATTGAAAGAATGAATGACTCACACTTAACGATAAATGAGAAAATTGAACATTCAGAGAATTTAAGCCATTTCCCCTAGGCTATATTGACAGTAAGAGACAAACAGGGGCTATGTATTTCTAAAGCTAAAGTTCTGTCCTGTACACCACATTTTGCCCCTGTGGTGTTCTGTTTATGTTAACCAAGGCTTCTTTGCCTCTAAAAAACTACATTTTAACACCTTGTGCCTGTTCCCTTAAGCATTTCTTCCAGACCACATCAATTTGTTATATTATTTATATATATGTTATTCATCTGTCTCCTTCTATAGGCTTATATTCTTCCACATACTGAAAATTCTTTACCCACTGGAACTTGGGGAGAAGATAAGTGTCTCTCATATTTGGAATACAAGACCAGATAAAATAACTGAAATTACACATTATTTTTATTATCAATATTTGCTTTCCATTAATGTTAATAATTGAGTAGCTTTCCTGTGTTTGTATCCTACTAACCTCTTGGCTTTTAAACTGTTTAAAGGTAGTATACCCCCTTCCCGCCCCTTTGGTACCTTCTCAGAGGGTTCCGGAAAGCAAATACTCTCTACTTCTCCATGTTTTTTTCTGTAACTGAAGTGTTTTTACCTTGGTAGGTACATTTTTTTTAGCCTGCCTGTTTCAGGATAACTCTTGAAGGATTCGACCAGGTTTGGTTAAATCTCATATAGAGCTGAGAGCTTTCAAGACACATCATCAGTTTGCTTTCTGATTCACTCCGACCTGTGAAACAAAATGTCCATCAAGCATTGTTCAAACGAGGTGGTGTTTAAGATCATTTGGTGTGTTGGTAGAGTTGTGTGGTTGCAATTAGTTACCAGTGTAAAATTTGCATTCAGTATCAAAAGTACCTGTTTGTGTGTGGTGGTGTAAGGCCTGGCATACAGCAGGTTCCAGAGAGCACATGCCTTCTGCCTTCCCTGTTCTCAGATGGAAGTTCACACTGCACCTCTTCCAGGCACACACCCTGTGGGGTAGAGGTTTATGAACGTTTGTTTGGAGTCCAACAGACCTGAGTTCCACTTCCCATTTACCCACTTACTAGCTGTGATACCTGGAGCAAGTTCCTTACCCCCTCTGAGTTTCTTATCCTCATCTTTTAAATGGCAGTGACAGCACACATTTCTCAGGGGGGTCATGGGGATGAACAGCTAAACTCAGCCACTGCACATGGCTGAACAAGGGGCTACTGCTGTCCCACCCATGTAGCAACAAGCACTGCCGGGACTACAAATAAAATGGTGAAGTGATGCTGGGGAAAGAGACAGGACAGAGGAGGGTGAAGCAAGGCGCCCCAGAGGTTAGCACACCTAACCAGACATTTCCCCCCAGAGCCCAGAGGATGATGACCGGAAGGTCCGAAGGAGAGAAAAAAACCGAGTTGCTGCTCAGAGAAGTCGGAAGAAGCAGACCCAGAAGGCTGACAAACTCCACGAGGTGAGCCTGTGGTTGGGACAGAGCCACATTAGGGCCACGGAGAGGAGCCAGCCTCCGCCCTCACACTGTGGTGGTGGCCCTAAGGTCATGTCCCGGTCACCACCAGTTTGGACACGTACGTCTTATTTCACTGCGTCCTTCCAGCCCAGTATTCTGAGTCTTCACTGACACCTTTCTCCCTCATCCGCTGGTTGTTCCTTACTCTCAGGTTCCTTTCAATATAAATCAAAACAAAATGAAACAAAACCTCCTCTTGATCCCATTTTCCTTTTTAAGCTACTGTCCCATTTATTTTCTTTCCTTCCTCCCTTCCCTGCTCCTTCCAGAGAGACCCTCTGTCTCCATGAGCTCAGTGCCATTTATTCCCCAGTCCTCCGTGCTAGCGTTTCTGCCACCCCTCCCCACCCACACGCACGCGCACGCACGCACACCACCCTACGCAGGCGCCCACGTGCGCGCGCGCGCACACACACAGAGCTTCCTACAGAAGCTGCTACCAAGGAGACCCCTAGTACCTTGGCACTGCCTGATCCAGGGGCTTCTTTCTAGACTCATCAACTGTGACCTTCCTGGAACAATTGACACCGTTGACCCTACCCCGTCTCTGAGACCTTCTTTCAAGGTCTTTAGCTTCTAAGAGACCGCATTTCCCACTTGACCCTCCTAACCACCTTTCTTCTCAGTTTCTTTGCTACCTTCTCTTCCTGTCAGTTCTCTTAAGTGTTGATGTTGACCACGCTTTCAGACCCTGTCCTTTTTCCTTCCCACCCTGGAAGATATGATCTGTTAATCGGTTCTCTCAGCATTAGCTCCCCACGTTGATTGCTCCAGGCAGGACCTCAGTTCCAGACCCCCGAACCTGTATCTCCAGTGTCTGCTTAGATGTGTCCAGATGGGTCTGCTGCAGGCTGCTTGGATGCAACGTGACCGTGATATGTGTGTTTACACTGAGACTCTCCTCACTGTCTTAAAGTTGAGTTAATGGACCTAACCACCGTTCTCATCACCCACATCAGGAACCTGGGGTTTATCCTGAACTCTTCCATTTTCCTCTACCCTTATGCATAATCCCACGTAATCTCACAGCCAGGACATGAGAATTGCCCTATCAGGACTGGCCTCAAAGGCATCCAAGCGTCTGTCCAAAGAATTGGTGACGGTTCTGAACTCTCACCTTTAGACAGGGATGGTGTGAATAATTGAGGATTTTAATTTAGCCCTTCCCTGCCTGCTCTCGTCACAGCTTATCTTAGCAAGGTGAGTCTGGGGGCATTGACGGCATAGCAGATGCCGAGGTGCTATGAGGGGGAAAAACGATCTCTGAAAACCTTTTCACAGTGAACTGAGAACAGATTTAGGATGCATATACTCCAGGGGGAGGTGACCCACTGTTAGAAATTCACAGTGGGCATAAATTACAAATATCAGACTCTTTCCTGGGAATAGGAAGGCTGGCCCCTAAAAAGAGATAGGATCCTCAGGTGAGGATCAGAGAAGGTCCTTCCCAGCCTGAATTGGTCCTGTAAACTTTCCAAAGAAGAGGTGGGATGTCCTTTGCCTCCTTTCTTCCTTCCCCCTTGCTCCTGAAGCAGTCCTGGTTCTAGCCTCATGTTACCAGATAACCCCAGAAGGCACTTGCGGCTCAATTAGCGCATGGCCCTGCGTTCAGACCCCGTGTGCCAGCTGGGCAGCCAGGGCCCTTCCCCTCAAGAAGCTTCTCGTCCAAGCCAGGTGCATTAATATAAGAAAACACTAGGGGACACTCAGTTGTAAGTCCCAAGTGATTATGTTCGTGGTGGTGGCTAAATGACATCGACAAGACCTTCCATGGAGCAAGGGCGAGTAGATTCATTCCACAAATATTTGTTAGCACCACCATGGGCAAGTCCTTGCTGCTGGGTCACAGAGAGGAGTAAGATCTCATTCCTACTTTTGGAAGCATAAGAGTTTTCAAGGAAAGTGTATTCTTTTCCTATGGACTCTGTAATAAATTATGACAAATTTGGAGGCTTAAAACAACACAGATTTATTATCTTACAATTTTGGAAGTCAGGTGTCTGGAATGGGTCTCATGGGGCTAAAATTAACAAGAGGGCTGCATTCTTTCCAGAGGCCCCGGAGAAGAATCCATTTCCTTGCCTTTTCTGGCTTCTAGAGGCTTCTGTGTTCCCTGGCTTGTGGTCCCCTTCCATCTTCAAAGCCAGCACTGGCTAGTTAAGTCTTTTTCATGCTGCGTTACTCTGACACTGTTGTGTTGTTACATCTCCTCTGACTCTTGACTTCTTCTTTCCTTAAGGACCCTTGTGATTACATTGGGTCCACCTGCATAATCCAGGATAATCTTCCCAACGTTCAGATTCTTAATCACATCTGCAAGGTCTTTTTTGCCACACAAGGTAACATAGTCACAGATTCCAGAGGTTGGATGTAGACATCTTTGGGACATATTTGGGAGGCCTTTATTCTGCCTACCTCAGAAGGTAACATAAATACTACAGTGTCAAAGAAGACGGTTTCTCTCAGTATCTGTCATTGTTGGATTTGATACCCAAATGAGCCAGATGCCTGGGAAAGTTAGGGGTGGTACCACATTTGCTCCTGCCCAATCCCTCTTAGAACCATGGTGGGGGGGCCCTTCTGTAGGGTTCCTAGCTTCTTCTGCTGTCCCTACACTGTGTCACATGACCAATTATGCCAGGTGCTCTTTTGGGAAATGGGACTAATTGATCTGAAACCCAGTCCCTCCAAGGGAGAACACTCCCTTCTCTGACTCTGTGGAGCCAGAAGACTAGATCAGGTTTACCCACCACTGGCACATCACCTCATCAAGGCCAGTCTTGTTGAGAAACACAGTGTTCAGGAGGCCAGGACAGTGGCTCCATCCATATACAGACCCCAAAGCTGTAGCCCATACCTTTACTGTCCCTAGCTACATACTAGTGTTATTGGTGACAAGGGGAGGTGGGGAAGCAGGTGGCTGGCTCAGGAAAATGGAAACACATCCCAATCCTAAGGTAGAACAGGAATGTCATCTCTGGGCCGAAGGGTAGCACACGAATAATAGCTCTGCTGTTAATTCCTCACCTCCTTCCAGGGAGGGCATCCCAGTTATGGGGATCTATGTTCTGCGGGGCCAACATAGGAAGAAAAAAGGTAAATATAGTAAAAAAATGAGTATTTTTTTTTAACTTTGAAAAAAAATCTGCATATTGAGGGTGGGGTATCTGGTGTAAAAATGTGGTGAAGAATTGTTTTACTGTGCTCCAAGGAGTGAGTTGAGGGCAGAGCCCCTAGCACACTGCTCAGGGTCATGGCAGAAAAGCCCGTCAGGCCCCCTTGGGCTCCAGGCCACGTCAAGGATGGGGCAAGCGAGGACCAGACACAGTCTCAGAAAACTCCTCCAACCTGGGATCAGGCCTGCTCTCTCAGAGACTCTAAAGGGTGCAGAAAGCTGCCACCTCGTAGCCAGGGCCACCGCCACTCCCTGGAGCTTAGCCCATGAGCAGGGCTTATACTCAGTCCTTTCTCTATCCCATCCTGTGGCGTAGCATTGCTGCATATCTCAAAAGAATTCAAGATCTTTATTTGCCTATCTTGCATACCACGAAGGGGACTATTTAGAGCTTGTTTAGAGTTCCCACCTTTCTCTCCTGCCCACCTCATTCACTCACCTTGAGCCTCCCTTACCTCCAGCACCCTGAGAAACCTCCAGTGTTAGCTCCTAAAAGCCTCTGGGCCACCTCCAGCCGCTCCCAGTTCTCCATGGGGGGGGGGGGGGCGGGCGGGGCCAGTCCGTCAGGGCGGGGCCTCCCTGGAGGGCAGGGCCCGGAGAGCCTGAGAGAGGCTGGGGTCACTCTTCAATCTGAGTTTTCCCCTCAGAGAGGTGGTTGCTGGAAGCCCGAGTGTGGTGCCGAGAAGCTGTTCCTAACGTGTGTCTTTGTACCTCAGCGCTCACTGTGGCTTTTCAAATCATCCTGTTGAGGCGCTTACACTTCTCATGGGGATTTCAGCCCCTATTCATCTCTGAACATTAGGCACACGCCTGAGTCCACATCCACAAATAGGGACGCGCGTGAATAGTCCAGCTCTCTATAGCAGGCTGAAAGGTGTCTCAGAAGTGGGTCAGACTGGTTCGAGCCAGGCAGCCCAAGGTGTAAGACTGAGAAAGAACATTGAGTCAGAAAAGGAAGGCAGTGATGCCATCCTCAGGAACCCCAAATGTCAGCAACTGACAGATTTCTTGGGCAATTCGGTTGTGGTCTGTGTTGTCATGGCTTCTTCAGATGTTGCATGTTCTAAGAGAATGCTTCATGTCATCCCCCCTTAGTTCAGAAACTGATGATGACACCAATTTGTACAGCCCGTCCTGATGACATAATTTTTCTGCTGGGAAGGAGATCAGAGTAGGGCTTGGGAATAGGCTTTATTGTAAAATCCTGAGCACTTACAGCCCTTTACTGCTGGTAACCACTTCGGGGAAATTTGGGGCCAGGCACTGCCAAGTGAAAGCAGAATTACTTCCTTGCTCAAGGGTTGCAGTTGACCTTGAAATCAGGTTCCAAGCCTGCACGATCTTGGAAAAGTCACTGCGCCTCTCAGAGTTTCACTTTCTTCGCTTGTGAAATGGGGTCTGTGTGTGGCTGTGCCCTCCTGATGGCCTTTTCCACCCCCTCATTTCCTTTCTTCCTTCGCTATCATCTCTGGTCCTGGGGACCCACATTAGCTCATTTGCCGGTTTTTCATCCTTGGACCCTGGATACCCCCAGACAGGCCCTCATTCCACAGTCAACCTCTCTTAGATGCTCAGACTAGGGTTTCTTAACTTTGGCACTGTTGACATTTGGGGCCAGATAATTCCTTGTTTGGGGGGCACTGTGCTCTGTAGGATGTTTTTCACGTATGTCAAGTCCAGGTACCTTCTTCTCGGTGTGAAGGGGGTCTTATTCTTTCCCCTTTCATCCCCGCGTCCTCTCACCTCCTTTCCACCTGTCCCAGCTACTCCTTTTATTTTTGTTGAGCTGGCCTCACTGGAAGATCTTGACTTCTTCTCTCCTTTTTATTCCTTCAGCTCCATGAAAGTCCCTTAGCAGGTTTATGAGTAAAAGTCAAATCCCAGAAGAGAAAGTCCCCACAGAGAAGGCAGACGAGGGGCCTGCTGGACTGGGGTTCGGGGGAAGCAGTGGTACCTCAGGAAGACGTTAGGCAGTGTGGCCCCTCATGGCTTTCAGAGATAAAGCTCAGAAGCTCACAGCATCCTGCCACAAAATTCAATAAATATAGAAGGGCAAACAAGCTAATATAGAAATAGAATATTCTGCCACAGCAAGAGACTTTCCTGTTTTTTGGAATCTAGTTAAAATGTTAGCCCATTGAAACCTATTGGTTGAGAGGACGCGGGGATGGACCATTGGAACATATATTCTCCATTTTACTGGGAGGTGAAGAGCCTTTCTAGATGCGGGGTGGAGTGTGCGCGTGTGCGTGCGTGTGTGTGTGCATGCGTGTGTGTGTGTGTACATGCACTCCACAGAGCTGCAGCCTGTCATCCCGCTGCTGCAGGCAGCCTTCCCGCGGTGACTGTCCCTGTCTTCCCATTCACACGCTCCCTGGCCCACGGAGGGCTTGTTGCTGTGATGTAGGTGGAATTCGGGCTCCAGGACCAGAGCCTGTCAGAGGCCAGAGGACAGTGTGAGGAGTTGGGGTTGGCAGGAGGGCTGAAGGCGGAATGGAGCCCATGCGCTAGTGAAGTCAGTGACCTGGGACAGCCTGCGGGGGGGGGGGGGAAGGAGGGTGCAGCTTGCTGCCTTGGAGAGTATTCCAGACCACCCTGAGGGCCTGCTTGGGGAGGGCTCAGATGGCCTCTGTGTGTAGCCCCTCTGGTGCCTAGAGGTGGGGAGGGAAGGAAGCGGGTGAGAGAAGGAGGCAGAGGAGTCACTGGGCAGTTCCCCATCAGGCACGGCTACAGGAGAGGGTAGAAGAGGCTCCTAGGTGCTATACATTTCTGATCTTTGGGGAGCGATCTTATTTAGTATACGTAAGATTGAATAGGATACAAGATTGAATAGAACACATAATGAGGGATGTGGTTCCATTAGGTGCTGTGATCAGGGAAGCCTTCCTGGAGGTGGTGGGCTTGAGCTGGGCTCACACAGAAAAGGAGGAAGGTAGTCTAGTGGAAGAGAATAGCATTAGCAAAGGGGCAGAGTTGAGAATTTGCATGTGCTTCAGAGGCCTGCAAAAAGATCAGACTGACTTTTTTAGTGATATTTTAAAAAATTTACTAGTCAGAGAAAAGATGTGTTGGATAATAATAAGGTTGGGTTGCCACCTCAGGAAATGCATAGTAAACAAAATTACAGCAAGATTTAAATAAGATTGTCAGCTTTGAGATGGTCTCTATTGGCATGCCTTAGGGCTCTGCCATTGTCAGTGACTTGGAGGAAGAAAAGGAAGACCTACTTATCAAGTTAATGGACAGCTTACAGCTGTGTAGTATCGTGATCTGTGAACTGACACGTTGAGATTCAGGAAGATTTTGCTAGGCTGGAAGATGCCCAAGTGAACAGAGTGAAAGTCAGGAGAAGTGGATGTAGAGCCCACACTTAATCTTCAGAACATCAGTCATCATCCAAATATAGACAGAGAAGCAGCAGAGGTGAACAAAACTTGCACTTCTCTGCAAGCTCAGGGAGACTCCCCAGGGTGAGGTGGCTGCAGGTGTGGGTCCAGCCCCAGGGCAGGCCACCTCCATACATCTCCCTTTGCATGGTCAAGC
>NC_138374.1:104418020-104486004 GCF_054177405.1 Leptonychotes weddellii
CAGAAATGGCGGGGACTGTCCTTTGAAGAAGAGAGTGCCCAGCACACGTTGGATGTCTGTTTTCTGCATTGTGTGGGTTGGGCTGAGCCCCTCCAGGTGTAAGTCTCTGAAAACTTGGATATAGTGGGAACTTCACAGATGAGTGTTGGGACGAAGCCAAGGCAAGGGATACTTTCATTCATTTACTCACGCTGTCAGCAAACACGTATTATGTTCCAGACCCTGTTCCAGGTGCTGGGGCCACAGCAGTGACCCCAACAGAGATCTTCAGAGAGCCGCTCAGCAGTTGGGGGAGGGGAGGTGGGCTGCACAGGGGCATGAGGGAACTTTTAGGAGTGACGGGAACGTTCTCTTGATCACGTTGGTTGACATTTGCCAAAACTCACTGAATGAGACCCCTAGAACTGGTGTATTTTACTTGATGTAAATCGTATCTCAGTCAGGTTGATTCAAAAAGCACAGCCCTGCCCTTGTGGACCTTTCGTCCTGGTGGGAGGAGAGCAACACGAAGCAAGCAAAGTGGTGGAAGGGGGCGCGGTTAGGGAGGAAGCTCCCCCCCCCCGGGGGAGGGAATGTGGTTGCAGCCACCAGTTCACGCATTCTGCATCTCTGTCCAGGAGTACGAGTGCCTGGAGCAAGAGAACACTGTGCTGCGGAGAGAGATCGGGAAGCTGACGGAGGAGCTCAAGCATCTGAGCGAGACACTGAAGGAGCACGAGAAGATGTGCCCGCTGCTGTGCCCCATGAACTTTGTGCCAGTGCCACGGCCGGACCCTGTGGCCGGCTGCCTGCCCCGATGAAGCCCGAGGATCGTCCTCCTCTGCCGACGGAGGAGCCTTGGTCTTTTTCACATCTGGGCAGAGGGTGGGGAGGAGGGTTCCCTCCGCATCTGTGTCCAGGGGGACCGGGGGCCAGGTCACCTCCTCGGAGCTCCTGGCCATGTCCTCAGCGGACGGCTCTGCAGGACGCTCCCGCGGGCGCCTCTCAGAGCCCTGAGCGGATCTGGGCAGGGAGGCCACCCTCAGGAGTCACCTCAATCCACTTTGGCAGCTAGTAGGTTCCCTGCTGTGTAGAATTATTACCTCTAGAATTTGAATAATAAAGATGGTTATGATCTCTCCTTTTGCCAAGTTCTTGGAATTTGGAAATACAATACGTTTCCTAGTCCTGGAGAGGTCGTCACCTTCTGTCTTCTCAGGCTGTTTTGTGGCTCCTGGGTCTTGCTTTCTCCTCCTGGTCATCATCCCTGAGGCCGTAACTGTGCTCGATGCAAGGGACACCTTTGTGGGCCTGCAGAGCAAAGGCCAGTGGGACTTCTTGCCACCCCAGCTGGGTCACCAAGGGATAGTCATGCTGGGCATGACTCGTGCTTGTCTTCTGTTTTGGGTAGCCCTCTGTCTCAGTCAACACCCCCGCCCGTGCTGGACTCTCATGGGAACTGTTGTATTCCAGGCTGGTGTTCCTGTCTTCTCTGTACACTCCTGGGCCATCTCCCCATTCCATAAGTAGGCGTAGGATCAGAGGACAATTTCACTTTATATTAGTATGAGTCACGACAGAATGGGGAAATCTGTCCCCTAGTTTAAAAAAACAAATATTTTGGCAGATGAGGAGAGCAATTTCCTTTCAAAAGTCCCGTCTAACTATTATTTCAGGAAAAGCAGAACCAAGACAAGTCAAAGGTGGCCCCAGTGAGAAAAGCAAAATGGCGGAGGACTCCCCATCCTCTTCCAATTCTCTTTTTCCCTGGACCAAGGGAGTTGTGGAAGGCGGAGCCATGCCATCATAAAGGGCACAAGAAATGGGAACAGAAGGAAGATGCTTTGTTGTAAATGTGATGTTGAAAAAGAAGAAAGTAAGAAAAGAAAGAGGACCCAGCCCCTCCCAGGGGTGACCAACTTGCTGACTTCATACAAGTATTCATATTGGCTACTCCTCGCGAGCCTCCCTTTTCTTGGGGAAGTGTCCCCCGCACCACCACCCCCCAGGCTTTTTGGAGGTCTGCGGGTCTCTTGTAACTCACACGGGCTGAAGGCTGCAAGGTTTCCCTGGTCAGAGGCATTGGAAGTCTGCCATTAGAGACCCAGGCTGCTGTAGAACCAGGCCGAAGCTTCCTGAATACAGCTGTTTCAGGGGAAAGGTGGCACTTCTTAGTAAGAGAGACTTGATAAATCATCCAGCCTGATCATTCACTTTGCAGACAAGGGGCTCTGATGTGGTGGGGGAGAGGCCTTGCCCAAGGTCCCCCGTGAGCAAGGAGCAGAACCAGGTTGGAACCCCAGAGGGTCTGACGTGACTCCTGACCCACCAAAGAGCTGATAGCTTCAGGCTGAAGCCATGTCGCAGGAGGTGACTTAGGACAGGACCTGGGGTCTATACGTGGCATGACCTTCTGTCAGAACCACACAAGGCTGGCCAGGACTGCCACAGTCCAGGTGACCAGCCCATCCACGAGGGGCAGACTCAGAGCCAGGGTCCCAGGAGCTGATGTGGCTGTGAGTACGAACATGTTAAGTGTGTGCCTTGTACCTGCAGGTGTTTTGAAGCTGCCGTCTTTCAACTCCAGCACCTTCTGTCCCTGTAGGGAGCACCTTCTGTTCTGGCTGGGTCTCAGCCTGATCCTGCAGTACTTCCGTCTGTCCTGGCTTGCACAGTCCTCGGCGGTACTGCCTGCTGATCTGCGGTGACCCCTTCTGGCACTCCTCTGTTCCACTGTTAACCCCGGGCTGTCTGTGCCTGCTGGCCTCCCTGGCCTGAGTCCCCTGGCTCCACACGATAATTCAAAGACTATCTCCTTCCATTTAGTTGCTCTGTGCCCCTAAGGCCTTGGGGTCCCCTGGTTCCTCTACTCTGGCCACGAGACTCGGGACAAGGGGCCCAGGGAGGATGGTGGGGAGCAGATCTATCTCAGAAGTGACAGTATACCATTTCCGCCACAGTTTGTGGCCAGCCCTCAGTCACACGGCCTCGCTGAGCTATCAGGGACATTGGGGATTGAAATTCAGCCATGTGCTCAGTGGGGGACAAATCGGATTTGGGGACTATCTGTCAGTCTCTGCCAGAAGAAGATCCAGCTTTTGCTCCCACCCCCTCACTGAAACTGCCCACTTGCAGGTCCCCAGTAAGCTCTGGCTGCCAAATCTCATGGCCATATCTCAGGTCTTATCTTCTTTTCATCCCTCAAATTAAGACGCTAGCTTCTGCATTTCTTTCTGTCTCTCTACCTGCCGCTTCACAGTATAAAGGAACTCCTCCTCTTGGGGCCTCCATCTCCATCTATCCCTAAACTGATAATTCCCACATCTGTACCCAGAACGAGGGGAGCTATATTCAGCTGCCCTTCCCATGCCTCCGAGGATGTCCCACAAACGTATCCCACTCAACACGTTCACAGCTGTACTCATGATCTCGTCTTCCCTTCAAAGATGCTTCTCGATCTGTTTTCACCTGTTGAATAAAGGTCTCTGTCCCCCACCTGGCATCATAGTTTCATAGTTGGAAGCACTGTGTCCCCAGCATAATTCACCAAGCCCTTCAGTTGTGCCTCCTAAATAGCCCCAGATCCAGTCACTTCGCTCCGATGGGCTCATTGCTTTATCTGCTAACAAGGCCTTGATTCCAACTAGCTGCTAAACATGGGGGCCTTCCCCCCTGAGCTGTGTGTTCACTGAGGTGGGGCTGCCTCCACTTCTGATGTCAGAGCAGTAAATGTGGAGTCAAGGAACCCAAACTAGGGAAGCCCAGGGAAATGAGTCATGGCGCTGGGGTCCAAGTCCCCTCCAGGATAACTGGCAATTGTGAGAAGAGTTCTGAAAACCAAATGTTCACAGAGCTTGGCTGCTAAGAATGTCCTTATCAACTTCCCAGTACCATCAGGGGCATCTCAGCTCCCCAGTTCCTATGCCAAAGAAGCAAAAATTCTGTATAAACTTGAGGAACTATTGTATTATTCCAGGAGGGACAAGGGAAGTCGATAAGTTGCTGGGGTTTAGACTTACTTGGTTGTATTCACACTGCTGTTGTGTGCACGGTCCGGCACCCCACATCTGAACTGAGTCTCCAAGTGACTGTGTGTTGGGCTGGGGCAGGGGGAAGGGACGCAGGCTGAGAAAGGCCCCTTCAGCATAGAAAGTGTCAGAGGGAGGAAACCCTTCCTTCACACCCACGCAGCCACACCACTTCCTGTCCACAATCCCTCCCTATGTTGCAGCAGCCCAGCCTTGAAGACTGGGGTTTCCATCACTGAATCAGGCCCCAGTTTGGGCCCCAAACCTTGCTTGAGAATGATGACACTAACAGACAGGAAAGCAAGAGACCCAAAAGCCCCTCTCTTCTTTCCCATCAACGCTAGAGTTTCCATAGTCCCGGGTGTACTTACCAGGGCTGCGGGTTCTGTCCTAGCAGGAGCTAGAAGACAAGGGGTGGTGCTGAATCTCACGGACATGTCTTCCCTCCCACGATATCCAGGAAGTCCTGGCAAGGTCATCGGTGCCACAGCAAGAAGGCTTGTAAACGAAAGGCCGTGAGCAGAAAGAAAGGAGAATGGAGAGGAGAAAGGGGAGAGGAAGGAAGGGAAGGAGAAAAAGAGGGAGAGGGAAAGAAGGAAGGAGGATGGGGAGAGGGGGATGGGGATCCTGAGCTCTGAACCTAAAGCCTCCCTGTTCCTGGGCAAGTAATGCTGAATCCCCAGGGGGATGTGCCGCTGGAAGCCCCCTAATAATGACATGTAACTCGAGGAGGGGAGAGTGGAGCTGGCCAAGGCCAGAGTGTCTGCAGACCACTCCATGCTTGGAGTCAAGGGAACTTTCCTGCATTGCCCATTTGGAAATGGACTTCCTTGATGAGATTAACCCCCACTTATCTATTTGGGACCAAAGGAGATCAATGAGTTCGCTTCCCCCACCATGGGCATCATCACCTAACGTTAGCATGACCCACACTGAAAGTCTGTACTCAGCAGGTGCTGATGCTCTTGGTGTGGCATGCTTGAAGAACTCGTGTCCTAAATCTGGAGCCATGTTCAGGGCAGACACTGGCCCTGGAGGCAGCTCACCTGCTCTTTTGGGTGTTCTAGCATGACCTTTTCGGGTCCAATATTCTTGAGAAGATCAGAAATGTCATCGAAGATCAGGCCAAAGGCCACTAGCCCAGAAGTCCGACCACGATGCTGAGGAAAGTGCGAGGGACAGTCCAGTGTTTGCATTCTAAGACACCATCCTGAAAGGCCAGAGATGGAACTGGAACTTCCCTGATTTCCCTAAAAAACCTGCTACGTATCTATCCATCCATTATCAAGACCCTTCTTGAACCGGTTTAAGTTCTCAGTGGCCTTGTGCGGGGCATCAGCCTCTGTTCTGTCCTGAGACCACCTTCTGCTCTGTCTCAATCTCTGGTCCCTCATTCGTGGACAGAGCCAGGGTCCTTGCCCGGGGCCTGGAAAGTGGCACTGTTCCCGAGGATCCTGGCATTCATGGAGTTCCTTGCAATCTTTCCTCTAGACCAGCAGCAAGACAAAAAAGTACCTTCCCAAATGTCACAAACCCACAGAAAGCTCAATTTGCCAGGCAGTACTTTCTGAAATTGAGAAAGTAAGAGAGTTGGAGAAACACTAGTGGGGGCCAGCATCCTGAGGTAAAAGAATGGAAAGAACCAGTGAATGCACCTTGCAGTAGTTCTCGAACTATTGCAGTGAATTTGCTAATTATTAATATTATTAAACTTTATTAGTAATTAATTACTCTAATAATCGATTGATTGTACCCAACCGATACATTTATTTATAGAAGTAAATAATAAAATACTTATTTAAAAATAAAACTGTTAATGACTAGTCGTTACTAATTTATGAATTAGCTATTGTTTAAACGATCAGTAGTTAAGCGTCCATTGTGTGTATGTATGTGGGGGGGGGAGACCAGGACCCGCAAAGGACAGACACCCCCCAACACATGCACATACCTTAGAGAATCACCTTATCATATAACTTCTGAAATCTCACCTCCAGACCTTTTTCAGTTTGAGGAGGGGAGAGATAATGATGTTCTCCCTCTGGTCTGAACCGGGAACATTCCTACTTAGATCGTAAACAACTATAGGACAGGGATCGTGTTATTTATCCACACATCCCTGGTTGTTTAACACGGTGCCTAGCACATGGTAAGCACTAAAAATATCCATCTGAGTGATTGATGAAATGAAGGGCTACTCCTTCCCTAGTCCTCATGCCATCTAAGTCCTCACCCCCATTCCACACCCCCATCATTTAATATTACTTCATTTGTGATATGAATTTCTCAGTGTTATTTCCGCATTTAAGGGCATGGAGCTAACCTACTTTCTTTGTTCCTATAATTCTTCATCTGGGTCAGTTTGCCTGTTTTAAATTAGGGATTCCTGTAAGTCAGCAGTGAAGTTGCTTCATAAAGATCTTGTAACAATAATGTCGAAAGCACAATAGGTTGATGATGATGAAGGTGGAGGTGTGGGGCAGAAAACACACAGGAAACAAACCTCTTGGTTGTTTTCTTCAATTTTATTTAAATGTTGTAAATAGTTACTCTATTTTTATTTGTTCTACAACACTATTATTTAAGTCTTTAATATTTGCTTAGGGGTACTAGACTTGACATGTGTACACAGAGGAGGTGGATACATGAATCACCAGTGGCTCTGGCCTGGAGGGGAAAAAGAAAGAAATTGAACAGATCAGTCGTGGGGAAAACTATGTATTGTCTAAGAGGACATTCCTCAGGTTATCTAATTACAGACTTTCAATGTCTTTGAGCCATTTTACAACTCTGTACATTATAGCTAGCTGGTATCAATGCAAAATGATTCTCATCTCTAGACATGCAAATTATGTCCTGTCCCTAGAAGTCAATATACTTTTCTCCCTCCCTCCTCCTTGAAAAACCAGTTTGCTTCCACTGGCACGTTCACTTCAATATTTTGAATCTATAAATATGGTGGCTCTGTGGATTCTCTTTTGAACTGGTTACATAACTGCTCAGCTTCCCCATTGATTAATGACCTTTCATCTTTATGATCTTATTTAATCTTTAATAAGTAAAAATTTTAACACCTGTTCATTTCCTATCTGAACAAGGGCCATGACTTTGCCTTTTTTTGCACTTTATTTTTAAACAGGGCCAAACGACCCTAGTGTTGCTGGGCGAAGTTCTCCCCACGTGAACAGAGTCCGAGAAAGCAGGGCCGCGTATTGATTGCCATTGAGTGTTGTCTCCAAGGGGCAGAGTCTCTGGGACCATTTCTCCTGTTTTGCTGTCCTGGTCTCTATTAACCTGAATCCTCTGATTGGCTGTTCCTCCTCCTTATTGTTTACTCAAACTCCTGAGCATCCTTTTCGTCACCACTAAATGTGATTTTCTCCAGCAATCTTCTGTGATCCAACAAAGTTGATCAAGAGCTCTTACTAAGGTGCTTTCCTCCATTCTGGATGTGAGTCACAGCACACATCCCATCTGATTGTTACTGCTTGTGCTGTTACCTAACTTCGATGAGAAAACGTCTTGGTCCTAAAGAGAATCTTCATGGAAACATTTTCCTGTCTTCTCTTGCGGTGGGACACATCGCCTTGTTTTCTTTACTGTGTATTTTCACATGCGTGGGCACCTTAGCTTTTTTATATTGCTCTCTTTGTCTTTCTTTCTTTCCCCTCCTCTGTCCTCTTTAATAAATCACAGAGCCCACAAAACGCCCACACAACTGAACGTGTATTTGCAAATAAATGCTCGGAAGGCAGCAGGACCCCAGGATGTTGCAGCTCAGGCTGTTCTCCAGCAGCCCGGGACATTTCATGGCATAACAGAGGAGCCGGAGTCTCCCCGACGCCACTCTTGGAGTGAACCTGAAGCCAGGGTGCACAGAACTTCCCACCTCCAAAAGAAAACGATGAGTCATCTGGTCCCCCACAGGAAGCTAGGAAAGTAAAAGCATTAGAGGCACCCTGGGCCCCAGATCGGGCTGAGCAAATCTGTGCACTTACCCAGACCGCTTCTTTAGGTGAATAAGGAGGAAGATGATGATGCATTTCACAAATACGCAGACCCTCTTTCCAAGCCCGGCTTCAGAAAGGCTCTGCAGCGCACTTCCATTTCACCCCCCAGCGGGGGTGGGGGGAGTGGGGGGCCGAACAAATGTGGTTGGTGGTCACTGAACGTTCTTGGCCTTCCAGCATATTGGGTGAGAAAATATGGAATCCTGTGTCTTTAAGAACTGAAACTGGGTAGAAACAGGATTTGATACCCTGTAGGAGACAGGAGACTTCCCTTTTGCTGTTCAAGTTTCATCTTCAGTTATCAGGAACTGGGGGGGGGGGGGTGTTGCGGCGTAGGACCTGGAGCTCGGCGGCGCAGGTCTGTAAGCTGCTGCTTTTTGGAGATGAATACACTCTTCTTTCTTTTTGAATGTACCTCATCACAGTGAAAAATACGTTTAAGAAAGTCCCTGGTTGACTCTGCACGTCGCAGGGCTTCGCTGGAAGAGGGGAGCATGCTGTGTAGTTCCAGAGGACGGCCAGTCCCAGGATTCTCCGCCCCCCCCCCTCCCCGGCGCTGCCCTTGGTCAGGCTCAGGGCCCGGTGGGCTTGCGGTGCAGCCCGGGCAGCGGGGACCCCAGCGCCCAGCCCGGTCGGTCTGCCGGCCGAGGGAGCAAGCTGCGTGACGGCATCGACGAGGAACCCTTCGTTGGAAGG
The DNA here is from genome assembly GCF_054177405.1 of Leptonychotes weddellii. Taxonomy (NCBI): domain Eukaryota; kingdom Metazoa; phylum Chordata; class Mammalia; order Carnivora; family Phocidae; genus Leptonychotes; species Leptonychotes weddellii. The sequence goes on from NC_138374.1 coordinate 104,426,734, forward strand.
CCTTGAAAGTCACGTGGTCCAACCCACTCTTCACAGCTAGGGCAGTCAAGGCCAGGAGGCCAGTAGGGTGCCCCTGAGGACAGTCGGTGTGTGTGGGAGGGTCAGGCCTGTCAGGAATCCAAGTATCTTGACTTCCTGTGGTGTGGTTTTTCTGTTCTTCCACAGACTTACCAAGCCGCTGCTTCACACAGGCTGTGTGTGTGTGTGTGGGGGGGGGGGTTATGCTGGTGCATCTCGTTTACCCCCTCAACCTACACACCTGACCCATTCTCCACCCTTCTCTGCCTTCTCTGTGTCTGCAGGCCGATCCCTGCGTCCTTCCGCCCGGGCTCTCCCAATGGCGTTCACCCCCCGGGAGTGTGAAGGCAGGGAGAGGTTGGCTGGGCTCTTTCCTGCCTGTGCCTCCTGACGTGGAGCCTTCGTTCTGGCAGGGGCTGCTTCCTCTGTGACTATAGCTTCTCCTGCAGGGGCAGCTCATTTCCCCTGGGCCTCAGTAGTACCATTCTCTCCCTCTGCCCTGTCAGGCCGGGATGTGGTAACAGCTCCCGACTGTTGAAATCCCTTGGACGCCTCCACATCCCTTGTTGGTTCCCCCCTTTCCTGCCCACATCTCTGTAAACCGTCCCTGTAGTAAAGTCTCTTCGGAAGAGCCATCAGAGTGGAATCCTGGAACCTGATGGATATGCTGGTGAAATTTGTTCCAGCATATTCTAAACCAAGGGGTTAACAAAGTCCTTGCTAAATAACACGACCACCGCCACAGCAAAACCACGGAGAAAGTTGCTTTGTACTTGCTCAGAGTCTAAGACTCAGTGTCTATCCAACTAACTAATGCCCAGAGAGTACCTTTCTGGCCAGCAGGGCCTGCTCCAGGGAGGCAAAGCTAAAGGGCTGGCGGGAGTCGGCCCATCTCTGGCCCTGCCTGCTGCAATGGACTTCCTGGGCTCTCTGTGGGACATGCAGAAACAATTCTCTCAACCTCTCTCACCTCCAGTCCTGTATGTAAACCTAGTCTGCTCTTTGTTTCTCAAGGCCTGGAGAATAAAGTCGTCATCCACCCAGCTTCCTCAGCTAGAAACTGCAGAGTTACCTGGACACCTTCTTCCGCCAAGTCCAGTGGTCCCCAAATCCATCCCTGTCTTCCCTCTGTTCTCACTGAGTCCCTATAAATGCCACTTTGTCTGGACTAGTCGTTTTCAACCAGGATTAACTGGGGAGCTTTTGCAAAATGCAGGTGCTTTAACTCTCCTTCCCTCTGTTTCCTAAAGAGATAGAAAAATTTTCGACCAAGGTAGGATGTATCTTGCTACGACCCAAACCCCATATTCACTGAGTTTCATTGGTTTTGAGCTTCATTCTCTCTTACTTGCAATACTTTCTTCCCTGGCCTCCTGCCACTCATCTCTTCCGCACACCAATGGAATTATCTGCCCCAAAGCTAAATCTGATCAGTTCTTTCTCTTATTTAAAGAGTTTCAGTGGCTACAATCATAAAAACCAAACTGCCTGGGCAAACAAAGCCTTTTGCCATCTGTTTTTAACCTATCCTTCTAGCTTCATTCCTGGAGGTGTAGAGAGAATAAAGCAAAAGATAGAAGGAGCCAAGAGAGGATGGACACAGACAGGAGACGACCTTAAAGATTTAGGGGCTCCGGCTGCTGAAGCCAGGAGAGGAGCCTGGGATCCAGGACTGCCCTCCAAGCTCAGAATCCATGAGGTGTCTCTAAGGATTTCTATGAGACTTTATCTTCTGGACATTTACTTCATTTAACTAAATGGGATGAATTTTAGTTCCTCACGATCAGGAAAACCTAAGTAAATCAATGCCTTTCATGAATGTCTCCACCTGATAAGTACTTAGTCACCTTTCAACTAGTAGTTCAAACAGTGTCTCCCTTGAGGAGCTTCTGAGTTACCTGATAGGAGCAGTTCTTCCTTCCGCTCTACTGCCTCTGCTACAGCTTTGGTTTTGTCTTATTCTATTTTAGATTCATTGTTTGTTTTTTTTTTCATTTCTTAGAAGCTTTTATTTATTTATTTGAGAGATAGAGAGCACAAGCAGGGGGAGGGGCAGGCAGAGGGAGAGGAGAAGCAGACTCCCCGCTGAGCAGGTAGCACAATGTGGGACTTGATCCCAGGACCTTGGGACCATGACCTGAGCTGAAGGCAGATGCTTAACTGACTGAGCCCCCAGGCACCCTGGATTCATTATATTTATCCTAAAAATTCCATATAAATTTACAACCGCCTCGTCAATGTCTGAAAACCACAGCTGTGTTCAAATAGGATTGCACTGCATCTATGGATCTATTTAGGGAAGATTTAACATCCTGATAATCTTGAGTATTCCAATCCATGAAGGTGATATATTTATTCATTTGTTTAAGCATTCTTTAATTTCTCTCGGCTTATATATAATGTTTTTTTTATATATTCCGTGTTTTATAATATTCGACAGAGAGGTCTTGCACACCTTTCATTAAATTTTCCCCTAAGTATTGTATGCTTTCTGATGTTTTTGTAAATGGGATTTATAAGACTATAATTTCCCAGTTGTTTGTTGCTGGTTTACTGGTTTTTGTATATTGATCTTGTATTCTTTAACTTTACTAAATTCACTTATTAATTCTAGTTGGATTGTTTGCTTTTTTTTTTTTTAAGATTCTTTGGGATTTTCTATGTAGACGATCATGTTGCCTGTAAATAGAGAAAGTTTTGCTTTTTGCTTTCCGAATTTTGTGCCGTTTAATTCTTGTTTTATACATTGGCTAAGGACTCCAGCACAATATTTACTAGGTGTATTAAAAGCAGTCATCTTTTCATTGTTTCCTATGTTAGGGGAAAGCATTCAGTCTTTCACCATTAAGTATGTTGTTAGCTGTAGGGTTTTTTGTTTTTTGTTTTTCCAGAATTACCCTTTATCAAGTTGAGAAGTTCACTTCTATTTTTAGTTTGCTGAGAGTTTTTAGTCATAAGGGAATACTGATTTTTTTCAAATGTTTTTTTCTGCCTCTTTTGAGATGATGGTTTGATTTTTAAAAATCTTTTATTCTGTTAATATGGACAATTACATTGATTTATTTTTGAATGTCAAATCAAACTTTCATTCCTGGGATACACTCCATTTGGTCATGGTACATTACTCTTTTTGTATATTGCTGGATTCAATTTGCCAACATTTTGTTAAGAATTTTTGCAACTATGTTCATGAGAAATAGTGTTCTGTGGTGTTTTTCTTGAACTGTTTTTGTCAGATTTTGGCATAAAGGTTTATTTTTAAAATTAAAATTAGGGCGCCTGGGTGGCTCAGTTGGTTAAGCGACTGCCTTCAGCTCAGGTCATGATCCTGGAGTCCCGGGATCGAGTCCCACATCGGGCTCCCTGCTCGGCGGGGGGTCTGCTTCTCCCTCTGATCCTCTTCCCTCTCGTGCTCTCTGTCTCTCATTCTCTCTCTCTCAAATAAATAAATAAAATCTAAAAAAAAAATTAAAATTAAAAATTTAATCTAACATATGCATAATTTTTTAAAAAGTCAACTTGTGCTAGAAGGCTTATGGCACAATTAGAGTTAGTTTCAACTAAAAATTTAGCAGAAGAGCCCAAAATATTTGTGCTTAAACAAGATAGGTATTTTTTCCATGTCAAAGCTGCCTGAGGGGAAGGGAGTCAAGCTGGTATGGCAGGGCCATTGCGGCATCAAAGACCCAGGCTCCTTTTATTTTTCTGCTTATCCTTAAGGTCACTTCATATTCCAAGATGGCTGCTGGAGCTCCATTCATCAGGTCCATATTCCAGGCCAACAGCAAAAGAAAGGAGAAGAAGAGAAAATGGGTATCTGTCTCTCACTTTTATAGAGACTTTCCAGAAGACCCTTTTAATTATGTTTCTTTGACCATAATTTTATCATATGGTCACATCTATTTTCAAGGAGGGTTAGGAGGCATAATCTTTTAGCTGGGTACATTGCTGAGGGTTTGGTTATAAAGGAAGAAGGGGAGGATGGATAAAAGCAATATGCTGAGCAAAAGAAAAGCCAGGACACAAGGAGTTCATACTATAGGATTCCATTTATATGAAACTCTAGAAAAGTCTAATTTATAGTGACAGAAAACACATCATTGACTGTGGGACTGATCCCAGGATTGAATGACATGGGGTACAAGGGACCTTTTTGGGATGATGGAAATGTTCTGTAACTCGATTGTAGTGATGGTTATATGGGTATATAAATTTGTCAAAATTAATCCAAATGTGCACTTATAAATTATATGTATTATATTGTATAGAAATTATACCTCCACTTTGTTGTTGATTTTTATAAGTATGGAAAATTCCAGCACTATAATAAAACTTCTCTTAAATTTTGCTCATCTCCTTATCTTCATATGATTGAAATCAGAATGCACTTAATGACTTTGAATCTTGCCCAGTTACCGAGTTAGAGAAGACATTCCAAAGGAATTGGTAGGCTGTATGTAAAATTTACCCCAGCGGTAGCTTAACGCTGGTGATATGACCCTTGAAACCTCTCAGCTACGCCAAGATATTAAAGGGGAGAGAGAGAGGAGATTGTGAAGGGCTTTGTGAGGGCTGCCTCGATCCCCTACAGTTAGGAAAGAGAAATTCAACAGGGAGCTCATAGCCCTCAGTATATGTCCCTGCGGTCTGAGGGACTCAGGAAGCTTGAGTCTGCCTTCTGCCTGAGAGATGCTGAGGGGGGAGGAATGCTGCTTTATTAGGGGAGTGAAGGGGTGTGGCAGTTGCCTGTGCTCATCTTATGGGCTCAGGGTTTGTCCCAAGAAAATTACACACGTTTGCCTGTGCAGCAGTTGGTGTGGGTGGTCTTAAGTCAGTGCCGGCCCTGATCTGCCCTTGTCTTTCTCTGCTCTGTCAGCTGGAGGCTCAGAAGCCCAGGCTTATCTCCCTGCTCATGGAACACAGCCTGTCTCTCTCCTAATCTCAGTGCAAGTTAGGAGCAGACATTCCAAGAGTGAGGAATTGGGCCTTGGCCCAGCTCTCTCTCAGCCTGGCTTTGCCTTTGACCCTTTCTTAGCTCCTAGCCTATCCCCCCGCCTCCCTGTGGGCTGGGCTGAAATAGAGACCTCCTGGATCACTGTGCTGATCCTGAAGGGGCTTTTCTCTTCCGTTCCGACCACCTGCACCAAAGACAGATGCTTCCCGTCACAGGGTGCAGACCCCTTCCCCCTGCCGCCCACTGCCCCTGGGAAAATCTGCTTTCTGGGCTTCCTCCCATCATTGCTCCTCCCCACCTACAGACCAGCTGCCAAGGTCATGGTGCAGATCCTGCCCCAGGAGGCCGGAGGGCCGCAGAGCCTGTGTCTCTCACAAGTTCCCAGGTGGTGCCGATGCTGCTGGTCTGTGGACAAAACTGAGCGGCAAGGGCTTCACACATTCCAAAGCCCCAGTGATTTTTACAGAGTCATTCTTTAGGGTCATCTCGTTCATTCAGAATAATTGACGTAGGGAGCAGAGTCTGAGTTGTTTTTTTTTTTTTTTAAAGATTTTTTATTTATTTATTTGAGACAGAGAGAATGAGAGAGAGAGAGAGAGAGCACATGAGAGGGGGGAGGGTCAGAGGGAGAAGCAGGCTCCCTGCTGAGCAGAGAGCCCGATGCGGGACTCGATCCAGGGACTCCAGGATCATGACCTGAGCCGAAGGCAGTCGCTTAACCAACTGAGCCACCCAGGCGCCCAAGTCTGAGTTTTTAGAAGATAAATTATTTAAATATTGTAAAGCACAATGGCTTTTGCCTCTTACAAACATGTATTTTCACTGAGTGGGGCGACAGACGGTTAAAGAAGAAGGTCCCATGGATCTGCTCCAACGAAGAGGGAAACATTGCGAGTCGCAGGTCTGATTTCCTGCTGAACTACGGGCCCCGATATGGCTTGGAAATTGCCTGATCGATTCTCTCTCATAGACAAAGACACCACAACCAATTATCTTACCCATTTTTTTCTTGGCACCAAGGACTATCTTTAGTTTTTTCCCCCTAGTCCTCACTGAGTGTGAGCCATATATGCTTCGAATGATAGAATTTCTTTGCTTTGAAATTCATCTGCTCATAGATGGCGGAAAAGGAAACTCTGGTGCTCCATTTTCACAATCTGTGCCCCATCCAGATGAATACCGCTTTCCCAAGACCGAGGCCGGGCCCAGCCCCCGTTGTCCCCCTTGTGCCCCTGCGTGCCCAGGGATCACTCAGAGGTAGGGGAGTGTGTTTTCCTGAAGCAGGCTGAGCGGGCATTTTCGCTGCCCGGCAGTGACAGCCGGTCACAGCCCATTTGTTGTCACCTGTCCCTGCCTATGCCAGGTGCAGGGGGGGTGGTGTGGGAGGATTGGCAGGGCAGGGGAGAGGCTACTCTCAGAGGCTGCTGAGTGAATCGCTGCATGGTTTCTCCCTGAGTCATCAGGCCAGGGGTGAGCTTGGAGGAGTGAGGCTGGCCTGCTAGTATTTGAGTTCTCTCTGGATGTGAGCAGACACAGACGCAGATGGCCTTGGCAGCCACCTCACCAGCTGCCCCCTCCTTTGCATGAGGATTTACGTGGCTGGGTCTTGGACCCTCACCTGTAGGTACGTTTTGGGGGCGTTTGCGTAGGTACATGCTTCATGCGTGTCTAGGCAAGTGAGGGATTTCGGGGAGGGATAAAGGATCAGAAAACTAGATTCTAGGCTGGGTCCTTAATTCTGCATTTCTCCCAGAGAAGCCAGCGGCTGATGCAAGCATAACCATGAAGTTGGAGCATCTAACTAGGGTTCACCTTACAAAGAGCTTCCTGGGCGCCTGGGTGGCTCAGTTGGTTAAGCGACTGCCTTCGGCTCAGGTCATGATCCTGGAGTCCCGGGATCGAGTCCCGCATCGGGCTCCCTGCTCAGCGGGGAGTCTGCTTCTCCCTCTGACCCTCCCCCATCTCATGCTCTCTCTCTCTCTCTCTCTCTCATTCTCTCTCTCAAATAAATAAATAAAATCTTTAAAACAAAAACAAAAACAAAAACAAAACAAAGAGCTTCCTGTGGGGCCCTTGGTGTTGGAGAGGGGGGTACATAAAGAGAACTGGTAAATAGAACCCTAGCTTTTGAGGAACTCACAGTCTGAAGCAAAGAAAGATCCTGAGAACACTCACGGAGAAACTTGCGCACAAATGGGTTTGGGGGGCACGGGGGTGGTAGCCACGTAGGGAACAGAGGTATTATGGCCCCCAGTTGAAGGAACGGGGTTGGGGGGATCTAGCTGTGCCCTCTGGGGAGTCAGCCAACCTGCCTGAGGGCTCAACGTCCCCTGGACAGTGAGACTCATAATACCTGCCCGCTCAGCTGTTTGAAGATTAAATGAGATCACGAGCGTGAAGGGTCGAGAACAGCACCTTGCTCTACCCGGCCTTGGTCACAGTAACTGTGAGTGTTGGTAAGATACGACTGTGGATCAGCCATGACGCCGCCTCGCACGCTCAGCTTGCCTACCGCTTTGTCCCCTGTGAGGAAGGCCTCTTCCGAGCTCCTGCCGGCCCTCAGACCTCGGGTTTTCTTTGGGATCTACATTCTCAATTAGCGCGGGCCAGAGCCCAAGGTACCACTTGCAGCTGCCAAACGGGATGGACCAGAAGGAGGCTGAGAGGCCCACCTGAGGGTAAAACTCGGGACCTGAGCCTCAGGAACATCCCCAGCCAGCAGGGCCGGAACATGGCAGGCCCAGAGGCCACATAGGATAATAGCACAGAGCCAAACTGGATTCAAATCTTGGCTATCACCAGTTGTATGACAAGGGCGAGTTATCTGACCTCTCTGTGCCTCTGTTTCTTGATCTGCCAAATGGGGGAAATAGCAGAACTCATCGAGTAGGATTGTTGTGACAGTCAAGGGAGCTAATGGGTATGAGGTGCTGGGAACGGCCTGGCACAGAGCGCATGCGGTGCAAATGGTAGCTATTCTCATTTAGTAGAGGTCCTTGGCTGTGAAACCCTGGGTTTTGTCACCTTCTGATAATTTTTGAGGGGGTGACTGGCGTGCCTAGGGTAGGACGGGGAGGGGTGCATGACCAGAGGATTAAGGACATCCAGGTGGGTGGGCAGAGCCCTGCGACAAGTCTGTGGGTCACTGGGGAAGGGAAGGATAAGGATGGTGGCCAAGAGAGAGGAGGATAAGCCTGTCCAAGGTCAAACATTTCCTCTGACTCATTTTCTAGGAGCATCCACGGGGAGCTCAGAGCACTGCCCAGGATAATATCTCCCTGTTCTGCAGATCGAGAAAGCCTGTGTCTACACGACCCTTCGGGGCACCACGTCCGCCAGCAGCAGCCCAGCCTTCCTCACCCCTCAGCCAGCCCCTTGCTGGGGCACTGGTGCCTGAACCTTCCCATGGTGATATCTGACTTTTCCCACCATGATTTCCCTTCTTTCCATTTCCTTAAAAAAAATCTTGCTGTGGGGCACCTGGGTGGCTCAGTCAGTTAGGCGTCTGACTCTTGATGTTGGCTCTGGTCGTGATCTCAGGGTTGTGAGATCGATCCCTGAGTGGGGCTCCGTGCTGGGTGTGGAATCTGCTTAAGACTCTCTCTCTCCTTCCCCCTCTCTTCCCCCACCCCCAAAATCTTACTGTGTCATATCTATTTTTGTAAGTCACCTTAGGCTGTTCTTGGAATAGGCAGAGAATAAATAAACTAGTTCCTGGAGTTCTAATTTACCTTTATTCAAGTTTTTACAGTATATATCTCTATCTATCTATCTATCTATCTATCTATCTATCATCTATCTATCTATCATCTATCATCTGTCTATCTATTATCTATCATCTATCATCTATCTATCTATCTACCTACCTACCTATCTACCTATCTATCTAATATTTGGGTTAAAGCATGAAGAAAGACCCTAGGCCCCCAGTTCTGGGTATCTTTACCAAGCTCTACCTCTGAGAAGCCCTGTTTGTAAACCACCAGTCTGCTCCATGGAAACCTGCAAACTCAATATGTCACTATGATGCAAAAATAAGGAAGTGAGTTGGTTTCTTATGGCCTTTAGGACAATTTGCTAATTACTGGGGGACACTAACGGCTAAAGAATGAATATGAGCTAATATCTAACAGGAAAGAACTATGAACAAAAACAGAAGTCCTGTTTATCCTTCTATTATGTAAGATAATCATTTGTGAGTTTAAGTAACAATTAGGCCTTCAGTACCACTGATGGAGTTTAATAATTAAATAATGAGTCCTGGATGTGAAACGTATAAGAAAAACGTTCAAAAGTAGTTTTGGAACCGAATTTTAACTGATGATCAACACAACCTCTCAGCTGCCTCAGTTTCCCCGTACAAGTGAAGTCCCCGTTCTCCCAAATGCTTCCACTTTCCCATTTCTCTCCTTTCATGTTTAAGCCTCTTTCCTCAGAACTGAGCTCCTTCATGAAGCCCCTAGCGACCCACCCCGTGCAAACCTGGTAGCACTTGTCGAACTTAGGCTGCTGTGTCTTCGGATGCGCGCCTGGCTCCCCCAGTGAGGGGATAATGTGGTGTCTGAGTCACTTTGTACCCAGTGATCGGCCCACACTTGGGTAGTTCCACCACCAACTGCTACTGTTGAGTTCTAATTCTGCTTGGTACCTAACTCAGCGGCTGCTTCTAAAAAAATTACAATTTACATGGCTATGTTGGAATAAAGACACTTTTTAAAGATTATGTATTATTTATTTGAGAGAGAGAACGCATGAGTGTGGGGGGGGAAGGGCCGAGGGAGAAAGAGAAGCAGGCTCCCCACTGAGCAATGAGCCTGACGCAGGACTCGATCCCAGGACCCTGAGGTCATGACCTGAGCCGAAGGCAGTGGCTTGTCCGACTGAGCCACCCAGGCATCCAAGACAAACATATTAATATGATGTATTAAAACATTATCTTCAGACCTAAAAATTCATTTTTTTCTTCTGAGTTTAAAAGAAATTAGAACATTTTTCTAAGTCCCCCCCCCCGCCAAAGGATCATCATGGGCCCTTGGCACTGTGCAGGTAGATCAGGTTACCACTTCCTGGTTCTATGGACTTGGGTGATTCATTTAACTCTTCTGGGTTTAGTTTTGTTATTTGTAGATTGGGGATGATAATAATAGGACCCAATCTGCAAGATTAAATGTTAGCTATTACTTATTTCTATTGTGCAGTCAAAAATAGAGAAACAAAAGGATAATATCTAAATTTCTTCTTATGCTCTGATCCAACCTCAAATCTAGTTTTTCATTTTACTCTTGGCAAAAACGGACTTCCTATTTTGAAGGAAAAGCACTACAAAAACAAACGAAACCAAACCAAAAGCTCTTTCCGAAACATCCAAGGACTCTTGCCAAACACCAGCTTGATGAGTTCACAGTAATGAATCAGAGACACACGGTTTAGATTTCCCTCTCAAAGTCCCAAGAGGAAAACAGGAAGGCGAGGGCTTCAGAGAGCAGCTGGGCCGAGCCAGCCCCACTCTGCCAGCTGAGTGAGAGATCAGGACAGCGGAGAGCCCCTCAGACACCCCCTTCGCCGCCAGGCTCGGCTCACATCTCTCCTGTGTCCTCCCCCAGGGAGCAGGTGCCAGCAAGCGGTCCTGTCCAGAAACCAGATTTCTATTACGGGGGTGCCCTAAACCTAGTATTTGGTTATTGCTTAATCCTTGATCCCTGATGCATTCCTTCCTAGCTGCAGGTAGGATTTCTAAGAGAGATTTGGGGGTGGAGGTGGTAGATCTGCTCTCTGTGGGTGGTTTTCTAGGAACCTCAGCTAGCTTCCTGAGACATGTCATGCACTGGAACCTTCCCAGTGGCTGGCAGGGGAACTCTGGAATGACTCAAGTGAGGACCTGAACCAGGAAAGGATGGGTTATGGCCTAAAACCACCCCCTTCTCTCGTTTTGTCAAACTCCATCCGTTTTAATTACGGCTTCAACAGCACCACCCTCCACCACCACCACCCCAGCTGGAAAGCCTTCCCAGATCAACCAGAAGCCCTTTCCACTCCCAGGTTACCAACCCCACTCCCCACCCCTCCAACACTCTCATTTGCATCTGCGGTTAGCTTGTCGTTGACATGGAGCGATCTTCGAATAGCTTCAGCAGGGCCCCCTGATGGAATCTAATGGGTCCAGTGGCAGCTTCTTGAAAGATCTGGGCTGAAGGCTCAGAGCCAGTTTGTCAGGCAGTCAGTCAACACACTGTGGAGTGCCTGGGCACTTCCAGCGAAGCCTTTCTTGTCAGGGACTGGTTTGTGCAAGACAGAGAGATGGTGAGGGAACACCCAGCTCTCAGAAATGCAGAAGTCAGGAAAGACAGAAATAGAAACCCCAAAGAACTCCAGGCACAAACGTCTACAACTGACCTGTTCACATGGGTGACCGTGCATGGCAGAGGTGAGAGTCGCACACCACCTTCATCTGCCCAAGGCTCTGGAGCCACGGTCCTCCCCCGGCCCTTGCAGGCCTTCCCAGGGAACACAGGGTGTCTCCAGTACTGAGTGGAAATAAAACATGTGGTGATGCTGCGCCCTAGCCACTCGAGACATTCCCCCCAGCCCTGGGGGGGCAGAAGGGGCTGCCTGGCCTAGAGGAAAACAGAAGGCTATAGCTTCTGTCACTCAAAACTGGGCACCACTTGCCCCACAGCAGAGAAGAGGGGGGACACTCCGCAATTGCAGTGGCCGGTCTCTGTGAGCACCCACCAGCCGGAGAAGACAAGATGGAGGAAGAATGGCAGCCGGAGGTTGTGGTCTGTGGGGACCGCAATGACCCACTTCAGTTACCGTGTCTCACGGCAGGAGGAGCTGGGTCTTCTAAGCATAGAGATACATAAGACAGCCTCCCCACTCCCCCCGGCCATAAGATATCCCAAATGAAGTCAGTCCAAAACACAAGGCTGCCTGGACTGAATGCCAAGTGACTGGTGCACACGACTAATAAGCACACGCCAGTAAGTCTCAGTGGAAAGGAAATCATCATGGTAACATTTACTGAGCACTTACTACATGTCAAAGTGCTATTCTCCATGGTTTATATGGATTTAATTTTTCCGACAATCCACTGGTATTATTCCCATTTTTTTTTTTAAGATTTTATTTATTTATTTGAGAGAGAGACAGAGATAGAGAGAGAGGGAACACAAGCAGGGGGAGTGGGAGAGGGAGAAGCAGGCTCCCCGCCGAGCAGGGAGCCCGACGCGGGGCTCGATCCCAGGACCCTGGGATCATGACCTGAGCCGAAGGCAGACCCTTAATGACTGAGCCACCCAGGCATCCCTATCATTCCCATTTCATCGGTGAGAAAAGTGAGCCTCAGGCGATTAAAGAACTCGCTAGGCGGTACACATTTTTTAATGGCAGACCAGGATTCAAGCTCAGAATTCTGCCTCATCGAGCGTGCATGTGGCACAAACATACTTGTGCCTGTTTTTCTTAAGTGATGGGAAAAGACTGGGAAAGAAGGACTAGCAGGCACGGGACTCTGACTCCACTAAGCTAAGCTAGCTCCATTAGCTAAGTTGTAAAGTTGGAGCGTACCTTAGGTGAAGAGATCATTTCACTGCAATTTAAAAACGTTCTTTTTATTTTTATTTTATTTATTTTTTAATATATATATATTTTAAAGATTTTATTTATTTATTTGACAGAGAGAGACACAGTGAGAGAGGGAACACAAGCAGGGGGAGTGGGAGAGGGAGAAGCAGGCTCCCTGCTGAGCAAAGAGCCCGATGCGGGGCTCGATCCCAGGACCCTGGGATCATGACCTGAGCCGAAGGCAGACGCTTAACGACTGAGCCACGCAGGCGTCCCTAAAAACGTTCTTAATATTGAAGTATAGCTGACATCCGATGTTATATTAGTTTCAGGCGTACAGCCCAGCGACTCGACAAGCTCGTACATTACTCAGGGCTCACCGTGGTGAGTGTAGTCCCCATCTGTCACCATACAACGCTATTCCCACATTACTGACTTGCGAAGAGATCATTTTTGAGGCTGAGTTTTGCAATATTTAAAATCCTCAAATTGGGAGCGGGCTGAAATGACGCGTAACGTGGGAGGGCAGTGGGCTGGGCCCGGCCGGCCGGCGGGGAGGCGCTCGAGGAAGAGAGCGAGAAGCCGCGGGGCTCCGGGGGCGCGGCCTGGGAGGCCCTGCGGAGTCCCTGTCCCGCGGGGTCCCGCCTCCCCGATGCGGCCGGGAGCAGGAGGGAGCGGGGAGTCTCCTCCACAACCACCTTCCGCGACCTGGGGGTCCGCCTCGTCGGGCTGGCCTGACCCGGTGGGTCCTGGTCCTCGGTCGTCGTAGATGGTGTCAGGCGGGCCCCCGAGTCCCCTGAACCACAGCGCCATCTTGTGGCCGCGGGCAGCGCGCTCCTGGGCTCCCCTGGCTCCGGGGCCTGGCGCTCGGCCCACCTGCGCTGGGGGGCTCCAGCGGGCTTTCTCCTGGTGCAAGGAGCCCAAGGGCAAGGGGGCCTGGGCGCCAAGGCTAGGACCAGATTTGCCTTATGAGAAGGCAGCATAACGGGAGGAATGCTCCTTAGAGCCGGGCAGGCCAGACCCCTACCCGCTTGATTGTGATCTTTTGTCCCTGAGCCTCTCTAGACCTCCACTTTCTCATCCTTTAAAGGGCGTAACAAGGCTGGATGGAGATTAAATTACAAATCCTCTAGACTAGCAGCGTGAGTTCAATACGTCCTTAATGTGTTATCATCAACAGGTCTGCAACAGGTCTCCGTGCTGCTGAAACTCCTGATTGGCAGAAGGCAGGTGCTCTGGGCACACCGCAAACCAGCAGCGACGCCCTTGGAATGCCAGCTCAGTAGGAGGACGGCCCTAGCACTAAATATTTGCCTATTTTCATTAAAGAACACTGTCCAGTTGGCCTGGCACACCATGTAAAAATATCCCGCTATCATATTCATCAGCCCAGGAGAATGTTCCAGCTTCACCAGTGACTCCTGCCTCTCACACCTGCCTGTAGGACACCCTCTGGGAACAAAACTGTTCCACTTCTGGGAGGCATTGTAGTAGTGAGCGCAAAGGGCAACAGCGTGGAACCTGGGGCAAGGCACTAACTTCACCGGAGCCCGTTTCTCGTCTGTAAATCAGAGATATTAATTCCCACCTCCTAAGGTATTTTTGGAATTAAATGAGATATTAATGTAAAACATTTAGGACAGGGGATTTAGCATGCGCTAGCATCAGCAGAGAACTTACCGAAATACTAGTCATTGGGCCCCACCCGGAGTTTCCGAATCAGTACATCTGGGGTGAGCCCAAAGAATTTGCATTTCTAATTTGCATCTTAGGAGTTGTTGGTACAATCTGTCCAGGGAACAAACTTTGAGAAGGACTAATCTAGCACGTACTAGACCGTCAATTAATGTTCATTGTCATTCCCCAATCACTCAAGTACAAATTAAAAAAGAGAATGAGAAAATATGAGGGAATATTAACCCAAATCCAACTAAGTAAAAGCTGCACACTCAACATCTGGCTAGAAATAAGAACAGTTCCATTTAACAAACGTTAATCGAATGTTTTGTCTCTGTTTCTTTCGTCTGCTTTGCTGGGCGGTGCTTCACTCGCGTTCGATGCCCATCAGAGTCTTCTGGAGTGTCTGATGATCACAGGGAAGGGCTCTCCCAGAGGTCCAGTGACTTGCTCAAGGGCACAGAGCTCTGGAAGGCAAGGCACAGACTCAGCTGGAGTTGGCTGACTGTGGTTGGGGCCCTTTCAAGCTGCCGCTCAGACACCCGAGCATGCTTGTAGGGGCTGCGTCGGCCCACGTGCTCACCCTGCTTTGGGATCAAGGGCTCCAGGGTCTCCCCTTGCCAGGTTCTTTGGCTCTGCCTTTCTTCTCACCCATGGGACACTGGGTCCTTCCAGAGCGTGGGTGTGGCCTGACCTCTGGCTGTGTGCTGTGGGCCCCCAGGCCCCAGCAAGAGGAAGAGGCCCTCAGGGTTTGGGGTAGAAGCAGGAGGCCCACCCTTGGGATCCAGACCCTACCCAGGCCCTGTAGGTCTCTGAAGGAGTCGCCCCTTCCCCATCCTGGCATCTGAGAGGCCACAGAGACCCAGTTTCAGCGACACGTCGGTGAGCCACCTCAAGACCTAAAGGAGCTGCTGTCCTCCCCCACTCAGCCTGGGTGGGGAGAGGAGCGGAGCGCTAACTGCCTGGACTCTGGGACACCATGGCTCCCCGCTCCAGGGAGTTGAGTTTTTCGGGTTGCTAGAAGGAACATGACCTTTAGAACAGAAGACCTGATTTGAACCAACCCCAGCTCTCTGCTACCAAAAGAGCTTCAAGAAGTCTCCTAAGTTCTTTGCCCACGTTTATTTCCTCATCTGCTTCCCAGAACTGCCGTGTGGCCTGAATGACAGCTGTGTGGCCATTTTTTCCCCCTGCCATCCACCCACCACTTACAGCGAGCCCGTCCCTGAGGGTACACAGGTGGTGAGCCCAAGTCCCCGCCTTCTGGGAGCTTCCAGCCCACTCCCTTGCCCAAACAGGACAATGGCAGGAGGTTTGAGCCTGGACCTGGCTGGGGGCGCTGGGGACCGGAGGCAAGGCCACTGGTCCCAGGGATGGGCACCCAGCATGTGACCTCTGCAGCAGGCAGACTAAAGCCCACTCCACGGAAGCTGGGCTTGAGTCAGAGCTAATGGTTTTCAGAGCTTTGCCTTGGAGGTGTGGAGAGCCCCGTGACTCTCCGCTGTACCAGCCGGAGAGACTGGAGGCTCCTCCATCCAGCAGTTTCTGCCCTTGGCACCTTTGATTTCATGTTTGTTCATTCATTCATTTATCCCACAAACACTTGTCAAGAACTCCAGGTGTGCTGGGCTCTGGGAACTCAGACTTGGGTGAGGAAGACAGACTCGAAGCAGGAAGGACCGAGGTGGGGTACCTGCCATTCATCCCCACCTCTTCTCCCCAGACCATGAATGAGGGTGAAGGTAGGCAAGTAGGAACTTTCCTCCAGGTTCCCAAGGTTCACCCCTTTTCTCATGGGGTCACAGGGAAGGCCTGACAAAGGAGAAGCTTCTGAGGTGAACTGGTCCGCTCTTGGCTCCTGCAGAGATGTGGATGTGGAAGGAGAGGGCACTGAAGGCGGTCCCCGGGAGACAGAGCCATGGGATTGGCTTTGAGGGAAAAGGGATCAATTTAGTTTCAGTTCAAGTGTTTTCTTGAGTTTCTTTTCTTTTAGGAGATGAAAAAGGAGTCCAGAAGCTCAGGGTGGGGTTGTTAGTGGATAAAAGCGAGAATTGAGAGGGCGAATGCTTCTGTGGCTTCAGTGCCCTCAAGCCTTCCTTCCCTGTTTCTCTGTCTCCAACATCTCCCCTTCTTCTCTGGCCATCCTCTTGGCTCTCTTGTCTCCTCAATGCCTCCCCATCCCAGACTGTCGCTGAAGCTCCCCAGGGAATAATTGAAAACTATAGTGACCCCCAAAGCTGATCCCCACTCCTGCTGCATCTGCTGTCCAGATTCACAACTAGAAAAGAACTCCTGGTTAGAAAAAAAAAAAATAGAAATTGGGGAATTGAGTTGGAAAGTGGAAGGAGCAAGGGGCCTCCTTTGAGTTCAGGTAAGGGCGACTCTGTGCTGTGGTTAGTGAGCTGTTGGTGGGACATTGACCCCAACTCCAGACCCCACTTTAATCCTGCTGAAAGGGGAAGTTGCTCCTAGAGGTCTGATTAAAGGCTCACTGACAGATGGTGATAGTTAAGTGACTTGTCTAAGGGTATTCAATAAAGATTAGTTCTCCTGTCCATTTCCTCCTCCAAATTTCCTTGGAGGCCCCAGATAGTCCTAAGACCCCTCTTGTCATCCCTGTGGCCATCAACCAGCTTCTGACCTCTTGCCCAAGTGTGAGAACCTAGAGGTAGTTAGGAGCTTTGGAGCAAGAAAACTGGGTTCTTATTAGCTGTGGGAACTTGGCAAGTACTTAACTTCTCTAAGCCTTAGTTTCCTCATCTGTAAAATGGGGATAATAATAGCATCAACCCTTTGGGAGGCTGTGAGGACTAAATGGGATAATGCATGCAAAGGGCTTAACATGGTGCCTGGTAGAGACTATATTCTCAATAATAATTGCAATAATATCTCCACTTGGATGACCTACCAGCAGCACCTTATACTCACTAGTTCTTCCCCACAAGCCAGCTCCCTGGCCTCACTTTTTAGTTTCCTTTCACGGAGTCAGCATTCCCCCATCATGTCCTTGGGGACCTGGCCACTTGGATTCTACTTTGTTCCTTTCTCATGATTTTTCTCCCAACACCCCATGCCCACGCTCAGCCTTTCACTGTGCCTTCCCTAGAGTCCCTGACATCAGTCCCCTCATTCAGTCCCTCCGCCACAGAGCCACCGGATTTAGTGGCCACTCTTTGCCTCAAGAACCTCTAGTGACTCTTAGTGGCAACTACTAATGTAACTGTTCACTCCTCACCCTGATGGCTTAGGTCCTCTACTGTGGCCTGACATACCTGCCACTCTCCTTCCTGACCTCTTCTTCCCCTGGCTTTTTTCCCCTTGGAAGGATGCAACTGTCCCCACTGCCCTCTTGGTCCCCTGTGTGTGCCCTGTCGTCGGGACAGACTTGCAGAGACTATCCTGTACAACGAAAGGAATCTTCTGATGCTACCCTCGACCCACCAATATATCTGGTATACACAACTTGTATCAGTCAAGGTCTCCCAAGGAATGGATTTAATAGAATATATATAGATATATATATAAATACACACACACACACACACACATGTTCCAGTCCCAAAACCATCTGTGGTAGAACCAGGAAGAGCTGATATTGCATATGAAGTCTGAAGGCAGTTGGCTGGAGAATTCTCTCTTGCTCAGGAGAAGTTGGTTTTTTTATTCTATTTAGGACTTCAACTGATTGGATGAGGCCACCCACATTATGAAGGGCAATCTGCTCTACTCAGTGTCCACCAATTTCAATGTCCATCTCATCCAAAAACATCTAGAACAATGTTTGACCAAATATCTGGGCACCGGGCAGTCCAGTCAAGTTGACACATGGAACTAACCATCACACTGCTCCCATCCCTCCTGATGTCTACCCTCCTGAAAGGATCATAAGAATTCATCCACCCTGAGAAGTGCTGTGGGGCATTTTGTGGAATATTTACACTGTATCTCTAATGGTGGAATTTTAGCACTGATTTCCCAGGCAAAGGAAGCATGATTTGGGGTGGCAGTTGGGGGAGAGGGGTCTTTCTGAAGCCTCTGAAGAAATCACAGCATGCGGGCATCTCTGCCAGCTAGCTGCTTTCCATGACCGCTATCCCCACTAGGTCTGCTTCACTCTTTTGCAGCTTTGCAGAGTACAGAAGTTAATTTTTAGCCTTTCCTCAAGCTATCTTTGGTCCAAGCACAGGGGCAAGAAAAACTGTGAAGTAGAGCAAAATACAGGGCATGAAACCAACCAAAACCACAAAAAGCATTCATCCATGAGAGGAAGAGGACCCTGGTGCCAGGCCAGTAGGGAAAAAGGAGGTCCCAGAAGCTCAAGAGGCTGGAAAGTGGAGCCCAGGGTGAAGGTGTGTATGTGTGTGTATGTGTGTGTGTGGGGGGGGTGGGTGTTTGCCTGTGTGTGTTGTGTGAGTGAGCCCTGACAGAATGAGCTGGAAATACATCTCGCCTTTCCTCAGGCTCTGGTGTCTCAGGTGTCTCGGGACACAGACCTGTCCAAGCCCAGTCCACTCTGACCTTCTTTTCTGCCCCTTTGCCCACACCTTTCAGACACCAGGATTCAGGCTCTGTCCCTGTGGTTGCCCACCAGTGCCCCTGTGGTGGGTGCTCAGGCCTCAGGGTATTGGGGAATCTGCCATGGGGTAGGACTAAGGAGGTCCGGGTTCTTCTGGTTCTGCCTACTCATCTGCTTCAGCTGCTTCTATTACAAAGTGGTTCGAAGCTAGCTGATCTCCCAGATGTCATCTAGCTCCAATAACGTGTGATTAATGATTTGGGAAAGCAGTGAAATTTAGTGAATCAGCATATATGAATGTTTCAGCTGCAAATAACACAACACTTGGAATAAAGAACTAAATGATGGGCTGATTCATTATAGCAAACCCATAGACCAGAGGGAGGTGGTTCTGGGATTGGTGTGGTGTCTCTAGGAGGTCATGAAGGACTCCGGCTCTTCTATCTTCTCTCTCTGCCTTCTTCACAGCTGCCGCTGTGTCCCCTCATCATGGCAAGATGGCTGCAGGGACTCCAAACTTTTCTCCCCTGTAGCAGCTTCTCCAGCAGGAAGAATGAGGGAGGGGCACAATCGGTAAGGAAAATCTTCCCAGAAGCTTTTATCTAGCAGCTTCCTCTTGGGTCTCTTTGGCCAGAACTGGCTCACAGGTCACTGGACAAGAGGATGGGACTGACCAATCATGATCCATCCACTTGGACCAGCTGGATGTACACGAATGAAACCTTGGGGTTCTATTAGCAACAAAGGGGTGGAGCAGCTATTGGGTGGGTTACTGATAGTGCCTGCCACAACCTTGGGAGTGATTTCAGGAACGAGAAACAGAAACAGTGTCTTGTTGTTGTAACCCAAAGGGGAATTTATTGGAAAGAGGTATGGGGTGAGTCTGCAGGAAAGAAGCAGGAAGCACAATAGATGCTTTTAGCCAGAATGGCCTGGTATGGACCCCTCATCACTGTGAAAGAATTCTAGTGCCTCTGCGCTTTGTGATACTTGTTCAACGTTGAAGTCTTGGCACATATATTGTATTGAGTCAGGCTGATGACCTGGACACCTGAATATAGAGAGAAGGAGTACCTGGACTTTTTAGTCTCCAAAATAGTCACCTACCAAGACCTTACATGCTGGGAGATTCTCCTCCAATAGGAAAGAAATGTTGGTTGGTGTCCAGCCAACACAAAACTAGACAGTCCAGCTAATATCTAAGAATTGGAAAAGCCTCTATTAAGGCTGCAGCTTGAGAAGTATGGTACTTGGGAAGGCAGTAGTTGGGCTTATTGATGTCCACCAGGATTAATTACCAGGAAGCAAAGTAATGCCTATATGCCTCCTATCATTTTGCAAGTCTTATTGACTGTTGGGTAAGTTTAGTTTAATTACAACACTAACACTTGTTTGTGTCAGCCAAGTTTGTAGCGGGTTAGCTATTCACACCTTCAAGGAGTTAGAAGAATATGGTTAAAAACAAACGACAAACACTGGAAGGAACATTATCTGTGAGGAAGCTGAACTGGGGAGAAGAGTCATACCTGCCGCTGCTTCTCCCTTGGGTCTTCTTTGGTGGACCACCCAGGGAGGATACCGTTGGGAGCAGAGGCTCCATAGGGGAACCAGTTACATCTGGTTGAATTGGTTAGGCAGAGAGCAGCAGGTGGTCTGGGATTTTGCAAGTTCATTATACTGAGGCACAACTTCTGGTCATCCACATGACCTCCAATTAAAATGAGTCAAACACAAGCTCATGCAGCATCAGTCCCACCATCCCTAAACACAGGGACCCAGGTCTGGGATGGAGGGAAGGATGGGGCAAGAGAGCTCCTAGCCAGTGAGTGATGTGCATGTGCATACTCGCACATGGGTGTCACTGTTAAAGTCACAGGAGACAACCTGGTCCCCAGTGTACCCCAGGATGCCCTTGAGGGGCTCCTCCAATGCCTACTTCACCTCCCTCTTGATGTCATTGTATTTGGCAGCTTTCTCCAGGTGGCAGGCCAGATCCTGTGAACTTCCCATTCAGCTCAGGGACGACCTTGCCTGCAGCTTTGGTGGTGCCAGTAGAAGCAGGGATGATGTTCTGGGCAGCCCCTTGGCCATCATGCCACAGCTTCCCAGAGGGGCCATCCACAGCCTTCTGGGTGGCAGTGATGGCACGGACTGTGTCATGAGTCCCTCCACGATGCTGAAGTTGTCATGAATGACCTTGGCCAGAGGGGCCCAGCAGTTGGTGGTGCAGGAGGTATTGCTGACAATCTAGAGGGAGTTGTCATATTTCTCATGGTTCATGCGCATCACAAACGTGGGGGCATCAGCAAAAGGGGCAGAGATGATGACCCTCTTGGCCCCACCCTTCAAGTGAGCCCCAGCCTTCGCCATGGTGATGAAGACCCCAGTGGACTCCAGAACATACTCAGCATCAGTGTCACCCCATTTGATGTTGGTGGGATTTTGTTCCAGGAAGATGGAGATGGGCTTTCCATTGATGACAAGTTTCCCGTTCTCAACCTTGCCTGTGCTGTTGAATTTGCTGTGGGTGGAATCATACTAGAACATGTAGACCATGTTGTGGAGGTCAATTAGGGTGTCCTTGATGGTGACAATATCTACTTTGCCAGAGTTAAAAGCTGCCCTGGTGACCAGGTGCCCAATATGGCCAAATCTGTGTACTCTGATCTTCTCCATTGTGTCTCGGGGACATGGCTGGCCCTGCACCAGAAGATGGGGCTGTCTGTCGAATGGAGAGGAGCAGAGAGCCCAGTTTTAATCATCTTTAAAACAACTTCTTCCCTCAGATTATCAGATCCATTAAATAGCCTCTGAAGGGACTGTCACCAAGTCTCCTACTAGGAGCCCTGGGAGAGGTGCTCAGATCACCAGGCCTGAGGCAGCTCTGGACCTTGGGCACAGCCAAGGAGAAGTGAGAGAAGGGGAGCCCCCTCTCCTGCCATCTAGAGTTCCCTGTGACACAGTCTCCTTCGGCTGAGGCTCCCCCACTGCCCGTATACCTCACACTCAGTCCATTTGTCTGTGAGCGCAGGCTTGCAAGCAATGAGCACTAAATCAAGGCAGTTTTCCTAAGTCAGGAAAATGATGAGCACATTCTGAACCTTGACAGGCTTTTCTTTCTTCGTCTCTGGAGAATTTAAAAATAGATCTGGAGATGAATTTTGCAGCTGAATTCCACAGGCATGATATCCCCTTTCCACAGTAGAGATATAAGGAAAACAGCTGACTGGAAAGGCCTTTTCTTGATGTCATTAATTGTCCTCCAGGCCCAACGTCAGGATCTCAACTACTAAGTGACAGGCGGCATTGTTTGGGCAGGGCCAGCCCTGGGCAACAGCACAGAAGTCCCCTTCTCTCTCCCCCCTTCATTCCCTCAGCGTCCCCTCTCAACTTACCCTCTGGTCTTTCCCACTGCAAGCCACAGGGGAGCGTATCTCCGGTTTGGCTCAACTTCACCCACACCCGGGCTGTGTGAAAACACAGACTGCTGAGCCCTGCCCCTGGAGAGGGATTCAGAAGCCTGGGGTCAAGACCGGGAATCTGTATTTTTAACAATCCTTTGGTGATTCTGAGGAGCAACTCAGTTTAAGAAACACTGGCGTAGTGCAACCAGCAAGGACTTTGGAATCAGACAAGCTGAGTTCAAATCTAACTTCTGCCACTGTGGCCAGGGACCATTACTAAGCTTCTCCGAGTCTCAATTTGCCCATCCATAAAACACGAAACTTGAGTAAAATAATGTACTTTAAATTAAAATTCTTTCAGATTGAAAATTTCTGTTCTTCTTCTTCCCAAATATAAAGTCAGACTCTCCCCAAACAACTCATTAAGCCAGGGGGAGAATCAAGGATAAGAATCACAGTGCTAAAAAGAATAGGACCGGGGTGCCTGGGTGGCTCAGTCGGTTAAGCATCTGACTCTTGATTTCGGCTCAGGTCATGATCTCGGGGTCATGAGATTGAGCCCTGCGTCGGGCTCCATGCTCAGCTTGGAGCCTGCTTGTCCCTCTCCCTCCTCCAGCTTGCTCTCACTCTCTCTCTCTCAAATAAATAAATACAATCTTAAAAAAAAAATAAAAAGAACAGGAACATACCTGCCTGCCACCCTACCCTCCATCTCCACCCTATCCCATCTGGGAGAGCAGAAGGCAGAGGCCATGACTTCAAGGCTCTCAAGCAGCTAGTGGAGGCCTGCTGCTGGGGTCCTATGTGAAGTAGGGTGGAGGAAGTCCCTGGCTGGCTGGGCAGGGAGCAGGATTCTGAGGTCCGTTCGTGCTTGTTGGTGGGGCACAGGTTCAGGGACTCCAGGTGTCCCCGGAGTGTTGGTCCACGTGAGTGTTGGTGCCTAGTCACCACTGTGCCAGGAACGACTGGCCATAGGAGGGTGCCTGCTATTCCCTGGCTCACTGCTGCGGGCACCGTGCCCACATTATAGCAGGTACTCATGATTTTTAAGATCCTGGAACATAATGGGCACATGATAAGGACTCAATAAATATCAGTTCCCACCAAGTCCTGCATTACGATAAGATATAACTGACTAATAAGACAATTATGAGTTACTCTTCTAGAGAGATCATCATTTTAAGGGGGAGAGATAGAGTGTTAAGACCAAGAACAAATTCCGTAATGTAGAGAATGTAGAGATGGAAATGTCCGGGAGAGGGGGCAGGAGAGGTCTTCTAGCCCCTATAAATTATACTTGCGGGATTTCCTATCTCAAAAGAAAATTTAAAAACTTTTTACTCCTTCCTTCTCTCTTCTTGTCAATAATCCTTTGCCTTCCTCTCTTTTAAGAATCACTTTGTGCTGGGTACCTGGGTGGCTCAGTTGATTGAGCGTCTGCCTTCGGCTCAGGTCATGGTCCCAGGGTCCTGGGATCGAGTCCCGCATCGGACTCCCTGCTCCACGGGGAGTCTGCTTCTCCTTCTCCCTCTACCCCTCCCCCTGTCTGTGTGCATGCATTCTTTCTCTCTCTCTCCCAAGTAAATAAATAAAATCTTTTTAAAAAAGGAATCAGATTGTGCTGATTCTATCATGCCCAAACTATTGGTCAATCTTAACTCATATTTAGTGGAAATATTTTGGAAAAATCTTTTCTTTTCTTGAAATCTTTAAGAAGAGGGCAGCTACTCCCTTTTGAAGTTATTCAGAACATCTCAGTTTAGGATCAGAAGAATGGGCTGTTACTTCTGGAGCCATATTCCTCTCCCCTGTCCTTTCTCAGAGTGGTCCTTTTCTCCCTCCGCCTGGAAATGAGATGCCTGAGTCTTCGTGCCTGGGTTGATCGATCCAAGAGCTATCCTCTGAGGTCCTCTTTATATGAACATCCAGACTTCCTAAAACCGCCCCCCCGGCCAGGTTCCAGAATATTCTGTTCCCTTGACCAGCCACACCCAATGAGGAACAAGTAGAAGAAGGTCAATGTAGGACATGCAAGGGGAGAAGAGAATAGTGGAGTGTTGTCATGGGAAGTGGGATTTAAATAAAATGCCCATTTCCAAAGATGTCATAATGGCCTGGGTGCTCTGCTCTCCAAGATGTACACTCTAGGGTGGTTTTGGCAGGGCATGGAGCTGAGCCAGAGTTCAGCGCCAAGAGAGGAGAAAGAGGGAAGGCTTGGCGGCCAGATGCTTTCTCTTCCTCTGACTTTTGCTGGGTCACTTAGAAACGACACAGAAACCCAGACTGTGTTCCTTCCTCTGAATGACTTCCAACTATGTCCCTCCCCAGCCCCCAACTGGGGGCCACTCTATTTTTAAATTTCTCTTGGGAAGTAGATTCCAAAATTTCTGTAAGTCTTCCCGTCAGGAGAGCCTCTGATTTCCAGTAAATTCAGGGTCGCATAGTTTTCTATATTCATTTGCATTCAGTTTGTATAAAATTAGCATGCTTTGGAGTCCCGGACTCTGAGTCAAAGCAACCCAGAGAATTAATGCAAATGGGCTCCAGCTTTTGTGTCCACCGATGTGGCAGAGTGAGGAAGCCTCAGCCTCAGAGAGAGCAGAGTGGCAGCCTGACTTCTAGGCAAGAGGTCTTGTCATCCCCTTGATCTGCAAATCCTCACGCTGGGCCCACTGAGATCTCTGTCGGGGGGTCTCTGTTTTCTGGACCCTGAAGCTTCATCCCTAATGTGGTGAACCTAGGAGAGGGAATTTGAGTCATGACGCGGGCGTGGGGGGTGAGGCGGGACAGGAGCTGCGTGAGGAGGGACCTTCAGATCTAAGTAAAGTTGGGGGTGGAGATGGAAGGAAGGAGAATGGAGATCATTACTGGAGACTGAGAGAGCCTACAGGAGGGGAGCCCTCGGGTAGGAAAAGGAGAGAGGGGGAGAGGTAAGAGGGAGCAAGACTGGGAGGGTAAGCACTGCGTGGCTAGTTAGAATGGAGCGTGGACATTTGTTATCTAGGAGGTGAATGGTCAAAGTTAGCGAGTGCCTGGCCGGACAGATTCCCTGGGGGCCATTCCTTTCCTCTCTGTTAGGCGGGGCTTTCTTGTTGGCCCAGAATTTCATCGCTTGGGTCTGCCCAGGGATGGTCTGAGGTGTCACAGACTGAAAGTGCCAATGACAGATCTTACAGTGGTTCCAGGTAAGACAGAGGTCAGCAGGTTGGAACCAGAAGGAACAAACCACTCTGCCCACATATGCAGCTCATTCCTCCAGTGTGGCCAAGACATCCTGGGCCTGAATGAAAGGCGTTGTCCATAGCAGAGGAGTGGAGGGAAAGGGAGTGACCCCCAGGGGCACCTGACATGGCACCCAGTGTTCCAAGCCATGGAGTTTATTATTTTTTTTAATTTTTTAAAAAGATTTTATTTATTTATTTGAGAGAGAGAATGAGAGAGAGAGAGCACATGAGAGGGGGGAGGGTCAGAGGGAGAAGCAGACTCCCCGTTCGGCAGGGAGACCGATGCAGGACTCGATCCTGGGACTCCAGGACCATGACCTGAGCCGAAGGCAGTCGCTTAACCGACCGAGCCAGCCAGGGGCCCAGCCATGGAGTTTACTGACTGACCCCTGGCTGTGGGCTGGCTGCTCACCACGGTGCAGGGTCGGATACCTTCTAAGGCCACGCACTCCACAGAGTCAGCCCATGAGGGGGTCAGGAGGATGGAGACCTCTTGGGATTTAATTCTGGCTCCACCCCTGCCGGCCTTGGGTCAATTATTTGAACTTGTCTGTGCCTCGGTTCCTTCATCCGTAAAATGGGAATAATTATGCCGACTTTGTCGAGCTGTGGAAAAAGAGCTAAACCCAGTAGCCCCTGTGGAGTTTTTAGAACGGTGGCTGCCGAGAGAGGAAGCGCTCAGTAGATACTACCGTTCTCACATGTGGCAGCCCCAAGTAAGATGCACGGAAAAGCCTGCGGAGCTTGGAGGGAAGCATGGGGCGGGCTCCCAGTTTCTTGGCTCTGTGCCCGGTGTGGGGGCTCCTCGTGCACTTTCGGCCCCAGAGGATGCAGCCCCGGCAGCAGGCCAGGCAGATGAGAGCCGGGCACGGGCTCTGGCCAACCACAGGCTGGGAAATGATACTGGTGATGATGTGGGTTCCTTTTTTCCCCTCTCTCCCCAGGAGGGGAGTATGAAGGAAAAGAAATTGCTCCTTTATTAGTTTGGCAAGAAGGCGCACATGAGCTGGAGGGAGGGATCCCGGCAAGAAGAAAGGCCCGGACCCCTGCCTGACTGGTTTGTACCACTCCCAGTGAAGGGTCTGCTGGTCTGGCCTCTGTGGATAAGGGAGGGCTGAGCATCATTAGTGGTGTCTCTCTATGTCCAGGGCCCCCTGTCAGTCGGCTCACAGGGCTGCTGGAGGCGGGGAGGGATGGCCATAGGGAAGGATGGAATGCCCTGGACGCACTGTGCCCAGACGCAGGAGTGACTGGTGGGCCCTTCCTTGTCAACAGAGCCCTCCAACGATGCCATTTCTCCCCGCCTCACACACACAACCAGCCTCCGGGACTCTCCCTCTGGCAAACCCATGTCATACTCTCAGCTTATCCTCCATTTGCACAGCTGTTACCAGTGGCCGAAAGTGCTGAGCTGGCGGGTTACAAAAAGTGCTGAGAGGCTTCATGCCCTTACCACTGAGATCCCAGAGCAATGCGCCAACCCCCAGGGTTTTCTCCAGCCCTTGCTCCTCCCTAGAGATCCAGCCCCTGATGCTATGGGCTGTCTGGTGGCCCAGCCTGGGATCCGCTCTCGGGGCCTCGCCTCCTCCCAAGTGGAGTTAGCAGACGAAACAGTCTCTCTTGCCCTAGGTCATGTCAGATTTAGCCTTAGCCTGACTTCCGTCAACATCAGCTTAAATTAAATTCACCATCCCTGGATGCCCAGAAAAGTCCTCAGACTGGTTGCTAGTCAAGTTTAGAAGATTCTTGGATTTCAGCATCAGAAAGGAGCGACTGTGTCTGGGTACAGTCAGTTGGTTGGAGGGGGACTGGTTGCCCTAATCCTGACTTGCTCCATCCACAAGACCCCCGTCCATCTCTGAAGGCCGGGTTCCGGGCCAGGGCTGGGGCAGGCCTCTCTGGGGACAGAGGCCCGTCACCATTGGTTTCGCTCCTTGACCAAGAGGCCGAAACGACATCATAATGTTAAGGCAGTGAATGTGAAACAGAAAACAAGTGGCTTCAGTTCCAGGAAGTCAGAAATGGAAGGAAAAGTTGTAAATATTCTTTGAGACCCACTGTGGACTAGGTTTTGTGCTGTGCTAGCCAGAACTCTGCTGCTGACTTGAAGTAGGACCTTGGGAAAGCCCCTCTCCTCTCTAGGCCTCAACTTCCTCATATGTAAGTACATCTGGGATTAGTCAAGACCCTTCTGGGCCTGACAGGCTGTGTGGTTCTAGGTGTCCCAGGACTCTATCCCCCAGGGGGTCAAAGAACTTGAAGACATGTGCGGAGGGATGGGGAGAAGGGGACTAAGAAATGTCCAGTGGGGGTTCTTGTGATAAACTTGACTGAAAGGGGGAGGACAAGAGGGAATAAGAAAATAAAGTAAAAAGAGGGAAGAACATAAGAGAGGGAGTTAAGGAGAGGGAAAGTAGGAAACCTGGAGGTGACCACAATGACCTCAGGGCTCCTCAGGTACATCCTGGCCGGGGGTGGGGGGGTGGCAAATTGTATTTTCCAAGGAAGGCCTCAGTACCATTGCTGCCTTTTGCAATGTGGTCTTGTCATTTCTCTATGAAGAAGCAGTTCAATTTCTCTCCCTTTAAACATGGGCTGCCCTTATGACTCGCTTGTAACCAGTAGAATGTGGTAGCAGTTACGCTGGGTGCCTTCTGAGGCCCAGTGAGCAGGAGTTTCTTTTTTTTTTTTTTTTAAGATTTTATTTATTTATTCATGAGAGACAGAGAGAAACAGAGGGAGAAGCAGGCTCCCAAGGAGCAGGAAGCCCGATGCGGGACTCGATCCCAGGACCCTGGGATCATGACCTGAGCCGAAGGCAGACGCTTAACCATCTGAGCCACCCAGGCGCCCGAACAGGAGTTTCTACTTGGTTATCTTGAGATATTTGCTTTGAGTGAAGCCAATCTGACTACCTGTGACCATCATGCAGAAGGCCACATGTAAGCATTTCTGTGGAGAATCCCACCTTATGACCATTTCCCTCAAGGCACCAGACGTGTGAATGAAGATCTCTTTGACTCTCCAGACCAGACTACTGATCCGCCTGACTTGATACCATGAAGAGCAGAAGAATCTGCTCCCCATTGAGCCCTGCCCAAATTCCTGATGTAGGAGAATCTACGAGATATCATTTTTAAAATTAATTAATTAATTAATTAATTAATTAATTAATTAGAGAGAGAGAGAGCACAAGTAGGCAGAGTGGCAGGCAGAGGAAGAGGGAGAAGCAGGCTTTCTGCTGAGCAGGGAGCCCGATGCGGGGCTCGATCCCAGGACCCTGGGATCATGACCTGAGCCGAAGGCAGTCGCTTAACCAACTGAGCCACCCAGGCACCTGTCTACAAAATATCATTTTTTAGGTCACAAAGTTTTGGGGTAGCTTATTATAAAGCAAAAGGATGGTAGGAGAGGCTTATAAAAATATAAGCTTCCTTAAAATGAGAAACCCTTAAACATGTATGCACAGGACTTTTAAGATCTCAGAGATGTGTGAGATTTCAAAACAAGTTTGGAAGCCAGCTTCTAACTTTGCCTATTCAGGACATTATAACGAAATTACCATTTTCTATAGGTCACCATATTATGTTTTAAAAAAAGTATATTTTTGTGAGAAAGGGAGAAAAGGCACTTCATCCCACCAGATCCGTTAGAAGGAGAGAGATGAGCAACATCAAACGTTGGCAAGGATGTGGAAACAGAAGAGCTCTCGCACGTTCCTGGTGGGAGTGTGTAATGGCAGTCACTGTGGAATTATCATCTAAAACTGAACATATGCGTGTATTCAATTCCATTTCTAAGTATACGCCTGACAGAAATGTATGTTGGAATACCTCCTGCCCAGATGCAGAAGGAACGGCTCAGGGAGTCTCTCCTCTCCTCTCCAGTTCCCTTTGGCTGCCTTATCCTGATGTATATTTTTATCAAAAGATCTGCATCTAGGTGTTCATAGCAGCACTCTTCTTATTAGCCAAAAACTGGAAATAACCCAAACACCCACCAATGGCTGAATGAATAAATAAATTGTAGTATATGTACACAATGAAATACTATATAGCAGTGAGAATGAGTGAATTATTGCCGGAAAAATTGTGGACAAATCTCATGAATATGATGTTGAGGGAAAGAAACCGGAGTCAAAGAATACATACAACGTGATTCCATTTACCTAAAGTTGAAAAACAAGCAAAAGGAGTCTATGGTGTCAGAAGTTAGGATAATGGTTACCCTGGGCGGTAGAGAAGCTGAGGGGGGCTTCTCGGGATGTATGTTATACTTCAAACTAAAATGTTAAAAACAGGAGGAAGGACATGCTCTCAAAGCAAAGGATAGGTCTTTGGAAAGTTTTTCATAAAACTTTGTATAAAGTTAAATTAGTTTTTTAAAGTTTTATTAAAAACTTTCCAATTTCTCCTTCCTTAAACTAGTGTAAATTGTATTATGGCAAGGTGTTGGACATATGACTATGTCCATGGGAGAAGGAAACAGGGGTGACATGGTCAGCAGCAACTGAAACGGGGGGAACAGGCCAGCCTGTTGTACATGTCTACATTTTCGACACATGTAGAAAATGGCAACATTGGAATGGCATCCTGGGATATCGGATGGGGCTCCTGGCAGCTAAAGCTGACTGGCTGGGTCCTCCAGGTGTCCCCAGGGTGAGCGGTACGCTACCTCAGCACACTTGTGGGAAAACACCCACTTACAGAGTGGGGGAAGACATGAACCTCCATAACACATTTTAAGTTCTCCTGTTCTTCTGCTCCGGGAAAATCCAGTTCTATATACCCTTCACCTCTAGATTACAGGTCCCATTTGCAGTAATGAAGATCACGGGGTCCAGGGGTTTACTTGGCATTCCTGGTCTCTCCTCTATGCCGTGGTCTCGTCTCCTCTTCCAGCCTCATTTCCCAACACACCCTCACCCCCTCCCCACTACCCTCCTCCACCTTATCCCCTAAACACATGATATCTTGAGCACACTGTACTTGTCTATCATCTAGAAACATCTCCCAAGACCCCCAAACTCCCAAGTCCTCCTCTTTCTCCATCATCTCTTTGCTCAGACCTTCCCTTCTCTATGAGGCCGCTTTTTATACACCGCCCAAGGCCACCACCATACTTTGACTTATGTTACTGGTGTGTGTGTTTACATGAACTAGCTTGCCCATAGTAGGTGCTCAGCAATTGTTTCTCCAATGACTTCTAGGCTGCAGAGAGACCCTGACACTAACTCCACCCTACCCCTATTCTGGATGGTCACTCATTGTCCCCTTGAGTTGGATCCCCCAACTTCCTAGGGTACCGGTCTTGTGGCCACTCCGCATTCTGCCACTCCCTGCCAGAGGCTTGGAGCCAAGCAGCCTGGATGAGAGACATTACTCAGACCCCTTCCCCCCAGCTCACACCTCCGGCATTGGCATTAGGCTAATTGTGGTGTGACAAAGGGAAGTGGTGACTGCCCCTCAGCCTCAGTCCTGGCTCCCATCATTCAAGTGATAGCCTGCAGTGCCAGGATGTGGCCACAAGGGGCTCTACCGAGCGACTCTTATGTGCAGTGGAGGAGGGTTCTGTTGGAATACCTCCTGCCCAGATGCACAAGGAACGGCTCAGGGAGTCTCTCCTCTCCTCTCCAGTTCCCTTTGGCTGCCTTATCCTGATGTTTTACCCCTTAGCCACCTAGAAGGTGTTTCATATCTTAAGACATTCCTCCTGGCTTTCCCATTAGCCTCTCTCTTGCCATCCCCTTTACTGACCAACAGTCACCATGGAGGGAGGACACTTCCCCTTTGTCCCTTCCGCCTCTTTAGATGAGTGCCGAACCCAGGCCCTGAGCTCCCTGTCTTTCAGGATGTGGGATGGAAAATTGTCCTGTTCCATCTTTTCAACATCTCCTGACTCTGCCCCCTTCTCTTTCCTCACTGCCACCCAGGATCAGATTTCCCCATCTCTGGCCAGGATTAATGCAATCCTGGCTTCCTGGAGGATCCCCTGTCTCAGACAGCCCCCTGCCCATCAGCTGTCCACCCAGGAGCCAGAGAGAACTTACTCCCATCAGGTGCTGGCTCTCAATGGCTCCCCAGGTGCCTGAAGATCCAGCTGCCTGATTCTCCAGCCTCATGTTCCTCTTCTCCCCGTGTGCGCCAACCAACAATACTGAAATACCTATAATTGCTCAACACAGCGTGATATTTCAAGTCTTTGTACTTTGCACACATTCTTTTCTGTGACCCGCACCTCCTCCACCCTTTATCCTTGCTCCCCATACTTCCTCCACCTGGCAGAGTCCTATTCGTTCTTAAAACTGCCAATTCCTCTGTGAACACTTCCCTGACCCAAGACTCCTTCCCATGCCCCGGAGCCTCCTCTGAATGGATCCTGTGCCCTGAACATGCGTCTCTCCTTGTATCTGTCACTCAGAGTTGTGATAATCACTCAAGCCCGTCCTGTTTTTCCCATTGATTCCGTAGCTCCCGGCAGGACACGGCGCTAGCACTCAGTAGGAGATACATGAAAGGTGTTGCCTCATCCCTCTCTGCACCATCACCTCTGTCTCGAGCAAGTCCTTTAAATGCTCTGAACTCCCATTTGCTGATCTGCCAAACGGAGACCTGGGAGAATCAGAAGGGGGCACATACGTTAAAGAACTTTAACTGACTGAGTGCTATTAAACAGCTAAATGCTATGCAGATGTCTTTATTCCAGACTAGTGTTTACCTGCACTTGCCTGTGTGGAAATCAGAGGATCAAAGGAATGTGATGTGATCTTTTTGTAACTTCCCTGCCTCGAGTCCAGGGAAACGCTGGTTAAGAGTAAACTATTAATTCTGTCTCCCTGCAGCTCTGAGTCTTCTCTGGAGCTCTGGGTTAATGATTCCAAGGTTGTTTTCCTCACGGGGCCAATCCGTATCTAATCTTTGGCATGTTCTATTCTTTAAGAATAACTTGACTCACTCCAATAATTCTCCATCCTGGGGTTGTGAGCCTTGTTTTGCCTGAGGAAATGGTGGATGTGTGTGGGTCTCTGGCTCCTTCCTTCCTCACCGGAGCCCCACCCCATGGCCATTCCCTTCACCAACAGAAGCGACTCCTCTCCTCCCCCGCTCTTCAGTGCATGGATGCTGTGACCTAACAAACAATCTCCCTCGGGCGAAGTTTAAGGATGTGTTTTCGGAACCCCAGAAGGAGAGACTTGGTAAGGAGAAACCCTTTTAAATTGTTTCTCCATACCAAAGTTTAATTAGTGGCTGTGGGAGGAATGGATTGTAGGGAGATTCCAGACTGGTCCCTGGAATCCCAGGCAGGAGGTCTGTTGATGGCTGCAGTGCAGGTCACACAGAGGCTGGGGATAGAAGCCTGGGAGCCAGACGTAACTCAAGGGTGGTCTGGACACTGGAGATAAGACCAGCTGAGGGCTGTGAGCTCACTGAAATTCAAAAACCAGCTCAAACCTCCTTCCCCTTAATCCAGTACATTTGGTGCAGTTTTGGAACATAGTGGTGGGAATCCTCTGCATAAAGGAGTGGGTCACTGTTCTGCAAAGGTTCCACTGTGTGATAGGAACAAGTTAACTTTCCTGAGCCTCAGTGTTCCTATCTGTAAAATAGTGATTACATTTATTGTAGGTAGGTAAATTATTACAAGAACCCAGAACCCAATTTAAAGAGACCGGACCTGGGACGCCTGGGTGGCTCAGTTGGTTAAGCGACTGCCTTTGGCTCAGGTCATGATCTCCGCTCAGCGGGAAGCCTGCTTCTCCCTCTCCCGCTCCTCCTGCTTGTGTTCCCTCTCTCGCTGTCTCTCTCTCTGTCAGTTAAATAAATAAAATCTTAAAAAAAAAAAATAAAGAGACCAGACCTTTCAGACATAAGACGTAACACTTTTGTGCGTACAGAAGAGTGAAAACATAAGGGAAAGGCATTGGTATGTCTGAAGCAATTCTAGGACCATTCTGATTGCAGAGATCGTGGTGTGAAAAATACAGCTGTGTGCCCACTGCCTTGCTTCACAGAACATTTCCAACAGCGCTGAAAGCCCTGTGTTCACCTTGTGATCCTGTCTTACCTTTCCACCCTGGAGAAAACCACTGTCCTGAATTTCTGTGTGTACTATTCCCTTGTTTTTGTCACACATGTACTTTTGATCTTGTTTTTGAACTGTTCTATAAGTGGAATAAGTTACAGTCACAGAATAGGTTTTTTCCTAGGCCAGGGTATGTAGCTGCTCACTGTTGCATGCATTCATATCCTACTGTGTTATCAATTGTGTTGAGGGTAATTTGGGCTGCTTGCAGTGTTTTGCTATTTTTTGCTATGAACATTCTCACCGTCTTAGGACCGGTGTCTCTCCAGGATATATACCCTGGAAAGAACTTGCTAGGTCTAGACGAGAATATTGCCGACAAAGGCTGCTGTACCCCTCTTCCCTCCACTGAATAGCCTGAGGAGATGGGGAGACCCGTTCTTTGTCTATGGACCTTCAGGAGTTAGAAACGTTTATAAAAATAGAGAAATGGTGGAGGTGGAGCATTCCGGGCCATAGTTTGACTTGTAGCTGTGGCCCTGAGGAACAAGCCAGACAGGCCTTGAGGCAGCATGAGCTTTGGCTCACACCTCTGAGTGTGAGGTGGGGGCTGCCCTCGACTGGACCCTGGGGTCTCTGGTGGCAGCCCGGCTGACCTCACAGAATCCACTGTGAGGTCACTACGGGGCTGCAGGACCTAGAAATTCAGACAGAATGCAGCATGCCATTCTCAGATTGTATGGTTTTTTATTTCAACTGCAGTGAGGAAAGCTGGAATGGAGTCTCCGGGGATACGTCCCTGAGCCCCGGTCCCCTTTGCAGCTGCCGAAAGCTCTGGGTCCTACTAACGGGCTTCGAAGGTCACCGTCTCCATGATGTTAGATGTCCCGCTCCCCGCGCTCTCCAGGCACTGGCCACTCTCTGCGGCCTCGATGATGGCCTCCATACCGCTCCTGTCCACGGTCTTCGCCAACATGTCCACGTCTCTGCCCCGTGGGGAGGCCACGGTTCTTGTAGTAAGGTTGGCTTTGACGTTCCTCAGGAAGGAGCTGATCCTGCTGAGCCTCTTGGTGGCGGAGCCCGAGCTGGTGGTGGACAAGCTCCGCCCCGATTTGTGCGAGGTCCTGGACTCCTTGGCGATGGGGGCGTGGCTGATGCCTTTGTGGGGGGCGCGCCTGCCGCCCCCCGGGCTGCCGCGGCCCTTCTCCTTCTTGTCCTCGCGCGCGGCTCTGTGGGCGGCTAAGGACCGGCTGGAGGCTTTCCGGGTGATCTTGTCCCCCGGGGCCTTGTGGCGGCTCTCGGCGGCCCTGCGGCGACGGGAGCTCCGGAGGGCTCGCTCCTTTTCCCGGCGCTCCCTCCGCTCCCTCCGGCCCTTGCGGGGCTGCCTTCCCGCCTGCCCTCCCGGGCCGCCCGCGCTCGGCGCGTCCGAGAGGAGCGCTCCCTCGGCTACGTCCAGCGCGGCTCCTCCCGCAGCGCTGCCCGCAGCTCTCGTCCCGGCGAACGCCAGGGACATGCTGTCCTCTGGGAGACCGTTGGACGAGTCGGAAGTAAACCCTGGGGTCTTTGCGGTACCTGCCAAGGCCACGTTCGGGCTCCTCGGGGACGTGTTGGCAGCGCCCGCAATGGCGAGGTTGGCTTTGCCTCCTCCTGGACGCTTGGTGGCTGCCCCGGCTACGGCCGTGCTTAGCTGTTCAGGGGCCGCAGACCTGGTGATCGCCACGCTCAAAGCGCCTGCTGTGGTGCCCAGTGCGACCCCCGCTGCGAACCCTGTTGCTGTCCCCGCGGCCTCCCCCGCCGCCGCCGCCGCCGCCTCTGTCGTGGTCCCTGCTGCCGACTCCTTGTCGAGCCCTGCCGCTTTTGTGTTTGGGGCGGCTACGTCGGGCAGGGTGTTGGGTTTGTGGGATTCCTGATGGGTCCCCTCCCCGCCAGCAAAAGCCGCAGAGGTGGCGCCGGCCACCTCCGAGACCACGTGGAGGCTCCTGACGCTGACCTGGTCCTGATCCCCTTTTCCTTGGAAATCTGCCCCCGCTGGGCTCCTCCGGTCCTCCTCCTCGAACACAGGCATGCACAGCATGTCCTCCGCTGGAATGGCGTAGGTACTGCTGTGACTGTCCACTGGCGGCCGCAGGAGGTAGATGAGCTTTTCCCAGTAGGCAAAGAGGTCTTCCCGCGCATCCAGCGGGGGACTCAGCTGCAGGTAGCACGAGCGGCCCGTGGCGAACTTGAGGCGCAGCTGTTGTTTCTCATGGTCGTGAATGGAGATCCTCACAAACTTCAAGGGAAGGAGCCTGGTGAGCTCTAAGGTCTTTGAAGCCTTGCGGCCTTTGCCCTTGGTGGCCTGGCCCCGCCCGGCGTGCTCTTCACAGCGGGTGGCCGGGCGGGCCAGCAGCATGACATCTGGGAGGGGGAGGATGGGGCTGGTGGATGCGATGCCCACGGTCACCATTCGGACCCGGTTGTGCACATCGATGACTTCTCCCCTTTTGGTAATCTGGATAAAGTCGCTTTCAAAAATAGGTGCGTACTTGAATATGTCATATTCTCCCTTGTGCAGTTGTCTCTGTAGTTTCCCCATGGTGGTGTTGAACATGCCCACTCCCGAAGCACTGTGGGCGGTGTGGTAGGGTAGCAGAGACTCGGCGTTCATGACCACCTTGTATCACAAGCAGTGCTGGCTGGCGAGGGGGGGGTCCCTGGGTCTTCTCTTCCCTGGCCTTGTTGGGTTGGCGGAGGGCTCCTGTGTCACACGGGTGGCTCTGGGGCAGGTGTCTCAACCCCACCCCACCCCACAGGCCACAGACTCCCTCCCCTTTGGCTCAGAACCTCCCAGAGACAAGGGTCAGGGTTGGGGGCTCTGAGGATGGCAGAGGGGATGCTGGTGGGTGCCTGGACCCCAGACTGAATCTCTGCAAGCGTGTAGAGATGGACGGTGGGCTCCTCCTCTACCTCCCCTCTGCCCTGCTTTTTTTTATCTTCCTGAGAGGCTGCGAACTACAGTCATGGTGAGAGAAGTGACCACTCTCTCAGCCTAAACCCCTGCGCAGCCATATTTATCCTCTGCTGCCCTTTGTGACCTGTCACTGTCACATACCCCTTTGTTCTCATCCCCCAAGCACCCCCTCAGGGCAGGGCCACCATCCTCCCCCCAAAAGCCCCATTGCCCACATAGAGGACAGGCCCACCCTGCCAGGGACTCAGGTAGGTATCAAAATAAAAATTTCTTCAAATGGAACAATTTTGTGTGGGGACTCTTTCCCCCCTCCCCCAAATTCAAAAGATTCAGCAACTGGACAAAAGCTATAGGAATGTAAGATGATAGGATACATTTGAACCATTTGAGCTCATGGCTTCATTTTGTCCAAGAACCCAGAACTGGCAGTCTTGGTCTTTAGCCTGCCCTTTCATAAAATCGCAGTAGACATTGATGCCAGCAGCCATTAATGATAACCTTAAAAACCGCATCCCGTATGCACCATGCCATGTTCTCCACATGTGACCATGAGAATCCATCAAGTTTGGTACTGTTGCTACTGCCCCATTTTACAGGTGAAGAAAGCGAGGCGGTATCATTGGCCTAACTTCACAGAACTGATGGTAGTAGAGGCAGTATTTGCATGCAGGTCTACCCGATTCCAAAGCCTTTGTTCGGAACCACCACAGTGCTTTGCCTCACAAAGAAAGCTTGGGCCAGCCACAGGTTTTAAACCAGACTGATTTAAGACCTTTCTGATGCACTAGGGGAAGTTGCGTGCCTCCATATGTGTGTATATGTTATGGACAGAATCCAAGACAACTACTTCAGGTGGTGGCTGGGCTGAACTGGGAATTAAATTGTACAGGGGGCCATCTTCGCTCCTCCCCTCCCTTATGCTTCTACAAACAACCTGTGTGTGGAAACCTGGTTATTCTCTCTTAAGACCCCTGGTTTTCTTCCCTTCTTCCCCGGTGAAATGAAGTGCGGGGGGTGCAGAGATGTCATCTTCAATTCCAGGAGCCTACCCAGCATCCTCCTGGGGCAACAGGACTGGTTTGGAAGCCTCGACACCCATGGGAAGCATGTACCATTTTACCTCCTGCCTTATCACCCCTCCCACAGAGCTAGCCGCAGAATATGTGATTTCTAATCGTTACTTGAAAGTTCTAAGACACCTGCTCCCAACTCTCTAATCTCCCAGTTTGATGTTATGCCCGAAATCCTACATTGGGGATTCATTCCTTGAAAATAAAGGATATCTTTCTGTTCCAATACACACGCCTGTTCAACAACAGGTGAATGGATAAACAAAATGTGGTCTATCCATACAGTGGAATGCTATTCAGCCATAAAAAGGAATGAAGTACTGATACCTGCTACAACAAGGATGAATCCTGAAAACAGGATGCCAAGTGAAAGGAGCAAGACACAGAAGGACACGTACTGTATGATTCCATTTAGATGAAATATCCAGAAGAGGCAAATCCACAGACAGGTATTAGATTAGCGGTTGCCTGGGGCTGGACGGAGGGGAGTGTAGGGAGTGACTGCTTAATAGGTACAGGATTTACTTTGTGGGGAATGAAAATTCTGGAACTAGATAGTGGTGATGGTCACACAGCATTGTGAATGTACTGAGTTTTACACTCTCTAGAATGGGTACAATGGTAGATTTTATGTTGTGTGTATTTTTTTTCTCATGCACACATGCACATATACACTCCTGCTTGGAACCCTTTAGAAAGGTCAACGGTGTGACTCAGCTTTCCATTTCCTCGTCTGTAAAGTGGGGATAACAGTTGCTCTGAGGATTCAACGAGATAACGCATGTGAAGTGTTGAGCATATCGTCTAACTCAATAAATAGTAGCATTTATTAGCATTCATCCTCAACTGGCCTTTTAAGCCGCAGTGTGAATTCCTTCCCGAGAGCAGTTTTTGAGAGGACAAACTGAGAAGCTTGTGGGGTTACAGTCACTATGGGAACACAGAAGGATGCTCAATGGGCGAAACTGGCCTCCTCTGAGTCTCTACCTCAGGCAGATCCATGAAAACACGGAGAAAGGTGAATACAACCAGAGTATGGGACGGGAAGAAAGGGTTTGGGTTTTAAGGGTTTTTTCAAAGCCAACGGGGAGAAAGTAGGGTAAAGATGGAAAACAGCTTTTTAGCTCTTGGCAGAAAGTGAAAGTTTTAATTCCAGAATCCCTCTGGGCCAGAACCTTTAAAGCTCTCGATTCTGAAAGAGGTGTCAGGCCAGATGTTAGGGAAAGGCAAGGGGACAAGGATGAGGTCAGGAGAGAGGACCACCCAGCGGGAGGCCTGCGGAAAGACACTGGCCAACTGGGTGTCTGATTCTGGCGGAGGCCCCATCCAACTTTATTCTCTCAGCCTCTTCCAACCTTCCCTCTCCCTTGAATATGAAACAAAATGAACTAAACAACTTGATGGTAAATAGATAGTCGTCCTTTTTATTATTATTATCATTATTATTTTTTAAAGATTTTATTTATTTATTTGACAGAGAGAGACACAGCGAGAGAGGGAACACAAGCAGGGGGAGCGGGAGAGGGAGAAGCAGGCTGCCCGCGGAGCAGGGAGCCCGATGCGGGGCTCGATCCCAGCACCCTGGGATCATGACCTGAGCCGAAGGCAGACGCTTAACGACTGAGCCACCGAGGCGCCCCTTTATTATTAATATTATTATTAAAGTATCAAAACATAAACTTGGCCACAGGAAACAAAACTGTTTTTAATGCACTTGGTAAAAGGAGCTTTCCACTAACCATATACAGTGTATTTTTCGGATCAATTTTTTTGGCCATTGCCACCACCCACTTCCTTCCTCTCCAATTCATTGTTGTTGTCCTTGGCGGCTTAAGAACTGTCTGTGGAGCTTCTAACAGCTGATTGGTGGCACCTACACCTACAAACAGAGGGGAAATGCAAGGATTCTCCCCCCCACCCCTTAAAGAAAATAGATTATCTCCTGAAAGCAGTGGCAAGGGGCGCTTCCACCAATTGGCTCTTTACAGATTGGGAAGTATCCCTGATGTGCAAATAAAGCAGCAAAATCAGGACACGGGCGTCACAGGTGCTAATTTAAAGGAACCGTACAGGAGTTCAGAGGACCAGGCTCCCCATTTATGTGCACGAATCTTAACATTGGACGAAGCTAGTATCTCTCTGAAGGAAGACGTTAGTAGCAGAATAGCCAGTTTTTATTTCTAGCCTGTGAGGGATACCTGTGCGCACAGGCAAAGAGCAAGGGAGCCTGGCTCTGTTCCAGACCCAAGGAATCCCATTTGGTGGAATGCCTTTCTTTGAATTAGCACACCTATCAAAGTGATTCTCTCCCTCTCTTCCTCCCTCCATTCTTTCCTCCTATGTGAAATACATACTTGTAATAATCAGACACATATTTGGACATAATGGATGTAATCGAGTGAATACTTTAAGAAATGCTCTGCGGCAGAAGGTACAGTGTCAAGCTGAACAACGGGTCTACGTTTTAGGCGTCTGTACATTCAAAGAAACATAGTTGAGATTTTATATCAAAACTCTGTGTTAACACCAAACAGTTGGTCTAAAGGATATACTTGGTTGGCGCTGTGTTTCGGGGCTTGTCAATGAGAAACTGGGCATCAGATGCCACAGTATGAGGAACAGGATGGAAAGTCAACTATCCCGCCCAGTGGCACCCCAAAGAGCAAAGGATGACCCTGGGGAGAATTTTTAAGTGAAAACGCCCCTCCCCCTCAACGGAGAGGGAGGGGGTGGGGAATGACTAGAGTTCAACAACCAACCCATTTACAAGTAACAGAAACCAGCACAACACTTAAGTTCACCATGTCTTGGTTCCAGTATTTATTATATCGACAAGTTAGGAATACTAGGATAAATAAGTAATATTTTCTCTTACAGAAAATTATAATGATACTATTGAACAGGATTAAACACTCTGAGGATTTCACAGAAACATCAGAATTTAAACAGACAGTAGCCAGAGTCCTGTGGCCAGTGTGAATGACCTCTCACAGCTATAAATGCTCTGGGCCAGATTTCTACACACATCCGCATGACAGACAATGCCACGAACATCCAATAATGCTAATGCCTGGGCATCACCTGGCTTCAAACTTGCCTCCACTGAATGTGGTTTTCAACTGCGAGAAAGGGAAAATGGAATATTCTTTGGCTTTTCTGGCCTAGAAATAACTCCTGACCTAAGTCACTGAGTGGAGAGTCCTAGCCCTTTGGAAGTTGGACTTCCTGCTTTCTTCCTGTGACATGATAACTGAGTTCGCGACAGAGGACCTGCAGGTCATGCCCATGAGTTTTGCGTTAATGCCTGGCTGCCACGGGAAAGGCGGCTTTCTCTGTTGACACAAAACTGCCCTGCTCGCCAGCAGAACTCTGTTCTCCCGGGGCGGACAAGCTCTTCTGGCCACCTCAACATTCTGTAAGACCCTGCCTATGGTGCTCGCCGCCCCCACACGCTCAGAAACCAGATCTGAGGAAAATCACACCGGGTGTTG
This sequence comes from Leptonychotes weddellii, assembly GCF_054177405.1. NCBI lineage: Eukaryota > Metazoa > Chordata > Mammalia > Carnivora > Phocidae > Leptonychotes > Leptonychotes weddellii. The sequence goes on from NC_138374.1 coordinate 104,467,623, forward strand.
TGCAAAACAAACATCAGGAGAGCACAATGCCTAGCTTTGACACAGACGCTTTGCACACAGTAATTCCGGTACATAATAGCATGTTTGCTAGAAAGCACAACCCTGGCCATTGTACAACGTTGTTAAATGCCGTTCTCCCTCTGTGTCCCCTGCGAGTGGCCGTGGCAGTGCAGGACGCGGCCCCACTCCACCCACCCAAGGTACAGACACTTCTTCAGCATGAGTCCTAATGGTGAGAGTCCTGGTTTTGGTAGAATCCAGGCAGAAGATGGGCAGGACCCTGAACAGGGGCCATCTGCAGCATCCAAGAACAGCCAGTAATGTTAAGGCCTAAATCCTGGCATTGAGACAAAAAGATGCCCTTGTCCTGGTCCAAAGTCCACTCTGGTGCAGAGAGGAAAGGCCCAGCTGAGTCACCAAGGGCTCTTCCGCCTCGATGGTTCTTCACGGCTGGGATGCGAGAGGTGCACAGGAAGTCAGATCTCCAATGGCTTCAGGGTTTGGGATGTAGAAGGTTTCGATGAGGACTCCCCAGTTGCCCCCATACCATGACTGCTTAGCTTTGCAATGTTCCTTCTTTTATCTGTTGGATAAAAAGGTTTCTCTCATCTTCTGGAGTCCGCCCATTCTGAGCCCGGACAATACACGTGGGCCGATGAAGGTTGAGCATGTATATCAAATGCTGCTTCTCGTTCTTGAGCTCCTCGATTTGGGCCTTCAGTTCGGCGTTCACGCTCTCCAGCTTCTCTGACTCCTGGGGAACAAGCAACAGAATTATTAGGAATGGAGCCAAGGTTCCAGTGCAGAGAGGCTGGCCTCGGGGTGGCAGTGGTCACACGTCATTGGGGTTCATGAGGCTGGGAATGGCCTGCAGAGAGGGAGTGCTTGGGCTCCTTGGGATGGCGTCCCCACAAAGCTGGGACAGCGGCATTAGGTCTGGGAGAATCCAGACCCTGGAGAAGCCTTTGAACTTGAAGGCTTCTTCAGAGATGCCCTTGAGTTTCCACCCAAGGTTGAGGGTGGGTTGTGACTGTCATGGCAATGAAAATGCAGTAGAACCAACGGCTCAGAGACATCCTTTGCATGAGTCCAGTAGCCCATGCACAGCCCCGCTGGACCTGCGAGGGCCTCGAGCGCTGGGAAGAAATGCAGACTCATGGTGCTCGGTCTTTCGTGAGTCACTGATTTCAGTGAGAAGTTCGTCTCCCCAGAAAAAATGTACATGGCAACACACAAAATGTCTCCATTTTCACTGCCTCCCTGAAGCAATCAACAGAATCCTTGGGGACCTGCAGAGCCTGGGCGGAGACTCTGCGCTGGCCTGTCCACACTTGGGGGAGAGGACACAGGCACGGAAGGACTGTGCCGCAGCCCGCCCCACCTGCCCAGGGATGCTCGTCCCACCTGCGCTTCTCCCTGCAGAAGGGGAGCTGGCGGAACATAGCAGGGAGCTCGGGCTATGGGATGAGCCGAGGAGAAGGGCGACAGAGTTAAGAACACACCAGAACGCAAAAAAAAAAAAAAAAAAAAAAAGAGTGTAACCACTGCTTGCAGATTAAGGAAATAACTTGTTTGAAGACATTAATTAAAGGCTTTTCATATTGAGCCAATTGAGAGCCGGCAGCTTCCTTCTCTCGGTAAAACAGGTGAGTGAACCTTCTTTAACCGGGCTGACATATCCTGCAGCCTGGAAGCTGCTGGACGTGTATGGACGGGCCAAGACTGCTGGGAATCTGGGCAGCAGACAATCTGTGGTTTTTAATTCACACACCTGCTTCTTCTACATCCAGAGTCCCCTTTGTGCTAACAGCTTTGTTCCCCCCTCCTGCAGCCACCAGCCTTCTGCTACCGGCTACATGTCCTTCTTGGGAAAAGACTTCTGGGCAGGGGGCTTTCTGACTCCCCTCGTGCTGGCAACATGAGGTTGGTCATGGGCAGGCATGAGCAGGAGGAGGGGGTGAGGCAGGGAGGACTCTCTTTCTTTCTTTCTTTCTTTTTAAAGATTCACTTGTTTATTTTGGAGACAGAGTGAGTTGGGGGGCAGAGGGCGAGAATCCTCAAGCCCACTCCCCACTCAGCCTGCCTCAATGCTTGATCGCACGACCCATGAGATCATGACCTGACCTAAAACTAAGAGTCGGACGCAGAACCGCCTACACCACCCAGGCGCCCCAGGGACGACTCACTTTCTGCAGGCACTCGGTCTTCTCCTTCTTTTTGTTGCGGCACTTGGCAGCTGCAATCTTATTTCTTTCCCGCCGCCTCTTTTTCCTTTCATCTTCTTCTGGGGCTACCTATAAAATTCAAGAGACTGCACACTTCATGGGAGGCAAAAAATGCAACCCACCTTAAATACACTGCCTTTCTTTGCAGCAAAACGGCAAACCAGGACAGCCCCCGGGTGAGGGGGGCTGACAAAGTCAAGTCCCAGCCTCCTGCATGACACCTCTCCATACGTACGCACGAACAAAGAATGCAAATCGAAGAATCGCTAGTTAAAGTACATTGGCAATACTAGTAAGTTAAAATCCAGCTTATTTAAAAAATGCATTTGGATTCTGAAATGAGTTGGATATTCATATTGATAACTATCAGTAACTCCTGTAATCATTTGGAGCAGGAAACAGATTCTGTTTCTTAGCTATGTCCTTTCCCCTGGATCCAGGAATGACCACAGGAACATCACCCAGCCACCTTTTCTCTTCTGCCTCTTCTTTGATTTGAGACCCAGGGGCACCCCCATTCACCTCTATCTTCACCCAGAGCATGGAAACACCTCCTTCATGAACTCAAAAGAAGCCCACGGAGCTCCTGGAAAAGAGGAACCCAAGCGCGTTCCCCAAACAAAGTGGCATTATCAGCCCAAGGCTTGGTGCCACCTGTGGGCTGTGAACACGAACCAACCAGTGATTCATCCAGCAAAGACCGATCTCTTCCTCTGCGCCCCACCCCGAGTCAGCTGTGGGGGTCCTCAGAGAACAAAACTCTGTCCTGCTTTAGGTTCTGGTCCTCTCTGGAAGTTGGCTCTGACCCTGACTTTGTCTCAGGACTGATGGGGAACCTGCAAAATTCAGCCACTGGGCTTGGCTCAGAGGCCTGAGGCCAGCTGGGATGAGGCACTCACGGGTGGGCTTGAGTGGGTGACGGTCTAGGCTGCTAATGTCAGACATTGTCGTGTCACCTGTCCCTGCTCCGGACAGCAGGAAAGGGCCAGGGAGCCACACCTCAAACCAAAGAAATCCTGGGACACAACAGTCACCTCAGATCTGTCTTATTGCTCGTCCTTTGGATTCGACGACATTGACTTAGCTTGCGCTGAGACGGAAGGCCTCACAATTTAGAGAAACAAAGTCCAAGGGGAAAGCAGGGCAAGAGGCAGTTCTACCTTTTACATCCTGGACCCCAGGACCACACAGGCAGACATCTGAGTTTAAACTAAACTGGCTCTGAATCCCAGCTTCACCACCTATTAGCTGTGAGACCTTGGGCAAGTTACCATACTCTTCTGAACCTCAGTTTCCCTCACTTGTAAAATGGGATCAATAATCTTATCTATCCAATAGGGTTGGGAGGAGGGTCAAATTAGTTAAGTTAGATATATATATAGATATATATATATATATATATCTATATATATATAATTAAAATGCTTTGCACAGTGTTTAGCATACAGTCAGCCTTAATAATGATAGTAAGTTACTATCATTATTAACCTCACCATTCTTCATCAAGAACCCAGTAACTGTAGTACTTCCTATACAACCCTACAGATATTTTTGGATAGGGGGGAGAGGATTCGGGGTTTTCTCATACGAGGAAATACTTGAAAGTAGAGCAAATCTCAGAATTGTACACTGTCAGAGACAGAAAAGGCTTTCAAGAACCATTCAGTTCAAGCCCCTGACCATAGTGCTGTGGAAATGAGGTATGGAGGGGCCAGCAGCAGCACTTCCACAGAGGCCCAGGCATCACTAGCTCATGGTCACCAGACCCGCAGGCTATAAAGCCTGGGTGTAAACCCAGGCCTCTGGCTCCTCATCCTATGTCCTCTCTGGGACACACTGCCTCATTCTACTTTGTTGCCTTCCCAGAGGTGACTGGGACCTGGCGGAACAGGGTCCTGCTGCCCAAGTGCACAGGATGCCCATGGGTTTCATAGGCTCAGCATCCTATTTTAAGATAAGAATTACAGCAACCAAGGGAACCTGAATATTCAACGAGATTAGTTGGTGCATTCTCTTCCCAGTAAGAGAACCTACCTGTTAAACTGACCTAAGATCAGAAGGTCACTTAGTAAACACACAATCAGTGGATGAGTCTGGTGGCTCTAAGGAATATTTCCACAGATCAGGAAATATTCTGTCACCAGATGTCCTCTACATTGGACATCTGCTTCTTCCTCTGAAGAACCCTCCAAATACCCTTGCAAAATGCTTTTCTTTCTTCTATGGGGATCCTACTACTTCCCACTACATCCTGTTATCTCAGGGTATTTAGAGAATTTTTAGAAAACTCCTCGCGTGTCCCATGGCCCACCTTGCACTGTCCAGTACCGGACAAGGCAATGATGATGATGCTACCCCTTGACCAAAGACAGTGATCACAGCAGTTAAGTAAGCTTGATACACTCCCATCTTTTATCCATAAGGGAAAGGCCCAGAAAGTAGCCAAGACCTGCACTCTGAGGTCCTCGAGCCACCACTGCATGGCCAGCACCCAGCTCTCAGACCTCTCGCCACGTCTGTTACTCCAGGCGTCTTATAAAAGGTTGCTTGATGGGGAGGAGGGCAAGTGTCGGAGACAAGTGAACTCGAAGCAGAAGCTGTTGCCAGGGCCATGAGCGAGGCTGGCTGGCCCTGGCTCCCCACACTGGCCGCCCGGGTCCTCGTCGTGATGAACACTGTCCCCACACTCTGAGCAGCGCCCTGCCTGGAGCACGCCTGGCCTGGTGGGTGTACGACGAAGAAGCACGTAAAGAACGGGCACCGCGAAGAGCACCTACCTCGGTTTTCGTGACTGCCATCTCCAGGGGGCTGCCGCTGACAGTGACTGACTCCAGTGCAGAGGACATCCGGTGACAGAGGTGCTTGTTCTGGATGGCGAACCTCAGCTCTTCCTTGACAAAGGGTGTCAGGTTAGCAAAATCCTCAAACACCAGTGACCCAGGAGGGGACAGGCAGGGGACGATGGCAGACGCACTGACTTCTGAGGCAGAGACCTGGCCTGGGTGTTGAAGCATCATTTTGCTGAAAGAAATATCGAGACCCAAACTACTTCAGGGACTTAGGGGCATGGGATCAAGTCTCCCCACATCTGCGGCCCCCAACACCACAGCTGTATCCCCCTCAGGCTTCTGTGTTGTTCTCGTTTTACACCATCCTTCTCTTGAGTAAAACAGGTTCTTAAAATACATAGCTCAGTGATGTGGATAAAATGCCTACTTGAAATTTATAAAGGGTGGCATTTCAGGCTAGAGATCAAGAAGCTATTAGTTTTGGCTGGTGTGCGTATATGCAAATGTAGCCTCAAACAGTCCTGAAAGAGGAAGAGCATTTAAAGAAAAAAAAAAATCAGTGAGACTTTTATGTAACCCCATTTTCAGTCTCTGTTTTGAAAAGAAACTTGGAAGGTATCTGAAATCAAGCTGAATGGATCTATCCGTGAATGGAAGTAAAAGCAAAGACTCAGGGACCCTTGGATTTAGCAAATAAATCTCTGAAACTTCTCCCTCAGGAAGTTGGATCCAAGTCAATGAGAATGAGGATAGTAACTGTAGCCAGCAGGTGTGTTTCTTCAGCCCAGCTTGGCAGGAGCTGGGGCTGAGGGGTGGGGTGGGGGATTCACATCACAAGGGACCAGTAGCCCCTTCTTTTTTTTTTTTTTTTTAGATTTTATTTATTTATTTGACAGAGAGAGACACATTGAGAGAAGAGCACAGGCAGGGGGAGTGGAGGGGGGAGAGGCAGGCTTCCCGCTGAGCGGGGAGCCCGATGCGGGGCTCGATCCCAGGACCCTGGGACCATGACCTGAGCCGAAGGCAGACGCTTAACGACTGAGTCACCCAGGCGCCCCGCCAGTAGCCCCTTCTTAAAAGGTTAAGCCCGCTGAAGCAAAAGACTTGAGAAAAGAAAAGCAAGGAACTAAGAATTTGGACCTCTCCTGGGGGTGTTGTTCAGCCCTGTGGTGTCTGGAAAGGCTGGGGCTGGGGACCGAGGGGAACCTGGGACTGGCTCCAGGACTGAGGAGCAGTGTGACCTAGGCTGAGTCTCAGTCTTCATCTGGCTAATGGCTGAGAGGTCCTGCAGCAGGGGACTGAGTGTCTTCACTGTTCCTGTACCCAGAGCTGGCCTGGCGCCTGGCACCAGCTGCTCCCAAGGCCTGCTGACCCCCGCAGACTGCCTCACTGAGTACATGAAAGGGGGAAAGAGGGGGTCAAATCAAATGGTCTCTGAAGTCTCATCTACCACTCTCGTTCTATAGCCCAGGGAGCCCAAAGGGACAATGAAAGGAAAGTGAAGGGTAGAAATCATAATAGTTCCACGGTTCCAATTTGGAAGAGCCCCCCATAAATCTCTGCCTGCCACACACTCCCTCCAGCAGCAGCCGTGTCCCCTCATCCTTGCAGTCAGTTGTCCAGGTATGAGGAGTATGGGGACGGTCTAGGCACACTGTGCCCTGGAGCGTCCTTCGCAATCTGGCTGCGTGCAGTCATTAGCCCAGTCTAGTCGACAGGAAGCCCTCTGGCAAGCGACTAACATTTAACGAGTGCCTCCTTCACACTAGAAACCTTACGTGCATTATCTCATTTAACCCTCACGAGAACCCAGTCAATTAGGTTCTAGCCCCCTTTCACAGATGAGGTAACTGAGGTTTAGACTAGTGTCCTAAACCTAAACCTCGTCCAAAGTCACAGAGTTAGTTAGTATGAAGCAGCCTCAGGATTTGGATTAAGTTTGACTCCAGAACTCATGCCCTGAACTTATAGAATATAAAATATTATTTACACTGCAAAAACAAAAATGCCAGAGCAAACCTTTCTTGCGGGGTAGGGATGGCAGGGGCTGGGTGGGGGACCTGGAACAGAAGTGGTGGAGAGGAGACTAAGCAAAGAGCCGGGGGAAACATGAACTCTGTGCAATGAACCGCTGATCTTTCTGTGTCAGCGTGCACACTCCGGCTGCTGCCTGCATTTCAGGAGTCATAAGTGGGTCTTTTATCCACAAAAATTCTTAGACTGGGGTCAGATGATCAAGATTTGAGGCCCACTTACTCATGTATCATCATCATACCTCCCAGTGCCTGTTTTCTCCTCTGTAAAAGAAGGCTAATGACAATCACCCATTTTTCCAGACTTGTGGAAGGAGTTGAGAAAGTAATAACATGAACAAGTCCTGGAAAATATAAAGCAACTGCGAGGCCTGCCCGGGGTTCCCTCCAGGCCGGCTGGCTCTGTGACAGATGCTCTGTGGGGTCCCAGTGGCAGGGTGGCTGGTCACTCTCTGTGATCTCAAACACTTTGGAATAGATCACCCTGACCTCTCAACTGACTCCCCCTTAAGGTCTGAAATACACTGATGGAGGCAAGAATGCCAGGCCAACCCACGCCACCACTGGGTGTTCAAAGAAATCTGGGAAACGTCTGTAATTCTCTTCCCAAAGCCCTGTGTCGTGAGCCAGAACCGAGGTTCTTCTATCAATTTAATCCTATCGTCTTCAGATGTGGGGAGGATACTTCTCTGGCAGGCTTTTAAACTCTGAGAAACCAGCCTTCTGAAGCCCGAGGCTTACGATTCTCCCATGCATTCATGTTTTCTCTCCCTTAACCAACTTGATTAAAAACCCAGTAGTTCAGGGATGGAATTCAGAGCTACCACTGGCCTGGCCTTTGTTTGGATGACTGGATGGCTCTCCTCTACCTGGGTAGTTTGAATTCCACCAGTGTTGAGTGTAGTTCTGTTTCACCCCCCCAGCTAAGTTTATTAATGACCTCTCAGGGCTTGGTTTTTTTCCTTCTTAGTTTAAAGTCAGCTGTTCCAGTGAGAGAAACAAGAATGTCAGTGGTATGGAATGTTTTTATGACAAGCATTGGGTGGGCTTACTTGGGGATGGAAACGGGTTGTAAAAATGCTAAAAAGCCTTTCAGAAAGGAAAGCAGTTGCATCTGTAGAGATTTGAGTTTTCTCTGCATTCTGCTACAGCTTAATTTCTTGAGATACTTTCTGGTTACTTCTTGACTCATTCTCTTAAGGTCTGATTCAGCCCAGACTCAGGCTGTGTCCCTACAAGGAAAATGAAGTTAAATCTTCAGACAACTTTTCTCAAAGTTGAGACCCGCCAACATTCCCCCTCGTTGAAGAATAAAAAAATCTGTTTGGGGATTTTCTGAGTTGGCTTTCTACACTGATCTTAAAATTGTCCAGACTTGCTACAAAGAACCTGCATTTTGCTTTTGCTTCATTATCTCCAATCAGAAACCATGTCATATCTTTGGCGGTTTCATCATTTTCAAGAAAGTGAAACTTCACTCGTGTATTTCTTTAACTGGAAATTCAACTCCCAGATTTTATTTCCTAGTAGCTACAACTAAGTTGAATTTTCACTTTTAGTTTTCATCTCTTCACCCTAAGTGCTGCTCGTAAAACATCTCACAGTATACGAAGCCAATACTGGTCTTTCACTAACTTCCTATATTGGTCTTTTTCCAGGCCTATCTAAAAATCGTTGGTGTAATGCTGGGGCTTCCGGAACAGGCCCATCACTACCACTCACAAGCTGAGCCCCCATTGACAACCCTCTCACGCCTTCTGGGCCTCAGTCTATCTGTAAAATGAGACCAATATTGCCTGCCCCCATTCCCTCACAGGGTGGTCAAGATCATACAAGAGTCACAATGGTGGATTTATACACAGGCTGGATAGCCATTATTACGGTGATTCCACTTTCCCCATTTCAGGGGAACTCAAAATGTTGTTGTCAATGCAAGTTAGCCCCATTAATCAGGAATTAACTGGAACCCTAATGAAATTCAGGTCATTCACAGCTTCTTTTGCACTTTGGTTGACCCTGGGCTCCCAACACACCAGGTCAATTCTACCCCACTATATATTTGCTGGCAAAAGCTTGTTTCCACTGCTCTTACGTACTTGAGAAATAACCAGTTCTCACACATGAAACCATTTCTAGTTTCTCAGGTGTCCTGGCTATGTACTTCCTCCTTCCTAGGCTGGGTAACACTTAGAATCACTGACCCTGTTCCATGCCCAGCCAACTGAAAAGAGAAGAAATCATGGGCTCTATATAATGGGATAGAACGCCCGATATTAGAGGCACGTAAGTCAGATCTTCATTTTGCCATTAACATGAGATCCAGGAAGGTAGTGACTTGCCCAAGGCCATAAAGCTGGTCAGTGGCCCAGCCCTCGCCAAGCTGTTGACCTCTCACCCACTGCTCATTTTGCTTCATCATCAACAGAGATCCAACACGGATAGGACAAACCAATAAGGCAAATGGAAAATAGAGGGAGATGAGGGGTTAGCAGTCTTAGTAACCTGGTATCCACCACAGAGGAGGCTTTGACAGGATTGAGACAGGGAGGGAGTACAGAAGAAAGAGAACAATGGAGAGAAAGAGCCAAGAGGGAGACGGGGGTTGGGGGGGCGGTTAAGATAGAAAGGATGGGAAGGCTCCAACAGCTGCCACAGGTGCTGGGTGTTATACCCTATCCACACTGTCAGCCTGGAGTGTTACCTGTCACGTCTCTGAAACCATCCAGATGATAACCACAAACCCCTCTGCCACCCCGGTGTTTGTCCAGGATATCCTCAAAGCAAGAGTTTATATGGTGTAGAATTATTCTATACCAAATACTAAATACAAAACAAGAAGGGCAGTAATAACAATTTCTCCTTCATTTAAAGATGGGGAGCTCCCCCCGCCCCCAGCAGGTGGGATTGTCACCCACACACAAATAGGTGCACTGGGGGAGACCACCCGAATGTTCTACCCCGCATTTCCTCACCCCTGGCTCCATCAAGGGTTTAGCAACACCTCTATTTGTAAGGATGTATATGTGATCTCGGTAATAAAATTAGGGAAAAGAAAATGGTTAGGAGGAAAGAAAGTAAGTAGATGAAATGAAAATGGGGTGTGCGGGAGCAGAGAAGGAGAACCATGCAATGGAAAGAACGTTAGGAAGGGAAGACATGCCCCATAGAGAAGTCCCTTCCCCTTCATTGCCTCCGAAGCTGGTCAGTGACATTAGACAGAGACCCCCCCACTCAAGTCATTCACGTCTCCTCACCGGCCCCCTTTCCTTCAGTTACATCGCCCTGGAATCTGAAAAACTTCTTCCAGAGAGGACCTTAATGGTTATCGGGTCCAACCACCACCTGGTGCTTCCAAACAGGCAGAGGCAGCCAGCACGGGCCCTGTGCGCCCACTTTTCTCACTTGGGGAAACTGAGGCTCGAAGACACGAAGCTCAGTATAAGCTCTCAGGGTCCCGGCCACTAGACCACAAAGGCATTCTCTCAATTATCTACACTGGATTCGTACCCTTGCTTCCTCCAAGGTGGGTCTCCGTAGACGAAAGGCAGAGAAACCCGCGGACCCGCCGGAGGAAGAGTCACAGGTACGCGAGAAAAGCGTGTGAGAGCCTTGGGACAAGAAGTCTCCCGCCCAGGGGTTGGACACCAGCCTGTGCCAGGAGCCCTCTCCTCCGTCCGTCCCAGGACAGCAACACGAGCGCTCGCCACCTCGAAACTCATCCCAACTAACTTTCGCTCCAGGCTCCCGCGCGGTCCCGCGGCGCAGCGCTCCAGGGTGCGCAGGGCGACCCCCAGCGGCCGCGCCCGCGACCCCCGCTCGCCCGTCCCTTTCCCATTCATTCGGTCCGGCTCCTGGGGCAGCCCTTCCGCCGGCACCCGGCCTCGGTGCCTCTCCGCGGGGCCCGGGAAGGCTGGGCTTGGCAACAGCGGTGCCCCGGGACGAAGCGAAGGATGAGCGGGACAGCGAGCCGGAGAGCCTCGGCCACCCCCGCGCACCCGCCTCCCCACGCCCGCTCCAGGAGAGGTGAGCAGGTGCCCAGGGCGGAGAGGAGCAGGGCTCCGAAGCCGGCGGAGGAGCCGGAGCCCGCCCTCTCCGTCACCGGGACCCTTTCGCGCCCCAAATCAAAAGAGAAAGTTCTTTGCGAGAAACTTTCCGAAGCGCTGAGGAGCAGCTTTGGCTGGGAGAAGTTCGGCCAGAGTTCTTTCGCAGCCGGAGGCTGGGCGCGCGGATCGGGGACGGGCGCAGGGGTCGCGGGACTGGTTATTAGAGGGGCGCAAAGGGAATGAAAGCGGGCCACCCTCGCCGCGCTCACTCACTCGGTTCCGGCGCTCACCTCCGGTCTCCACTCCCGTAGGCCAGGGTCCAGAGGGCGGGCGGGGTCGGGGCGGGGTCGGGCTGTCTGTCTGGGGGGCGGACGGGCGAGCCCCGAGGACGCACGGCCGGCGCGCGGGCTGGCGGGCGAGTCGGCTCGGGTTCGGGCGGCTGCGCCGGGACAGCGTTGGGCACTGCGCGCCTCGCTGCGTGCGACTGTGGCTCAGAGCGCGTTGCATCACCCCTTTTATAGCCCTCTGGCTGGCGTCGAGCCAGTTTACTCCGGGTTACGAGTCCCAGGCTGACGTAATGCTATTAATAACTTCCCCCGAGAACCAGCCGAACTAGGCTGGGCAAGGAGGAGGGATGGAGGAGGGGCCAAAGGGGGAAGCGAAGCGGGGGGGGGAACTGGTGATGCAAGCTCGGGGAGGAGCCGGTCGAGCGGCGCTCCCCCGGCCTCTTGCTCTCGGACACACACCCGCCCGCCCTCTCTCTCCATATCAGGACCGGAGCCGTCCGGGCGGGCAGCCAGATGTGCGTACTCGCCGCTGCGTGTTCCAGGCATGAGCCAATGGTGCCCAAGCCAGCGGCATGACTCCACTGCGCTGGCATCTCTCCCTCCGCTAGATTGGGGGAGGGGGAAAGATGGAGGGGCGGGGCCTGGCCGCAGCCCAAAGTAGGTGAGGCTGGGAAGCGGGCACGACCTTTCTCTAAAATGCGTGGTCATTTTCTGGAGCCCCTTCCCCCGCCAAACGCCGCCTTCTCCAGTTGGGGGCAGAGTAGGGTCAGAAGCGGTAGTCCCCGCTGTGGGGAGGTGCCAAAAGGACTCCTGCGTGAACCCATGCAGTTACCCGCCGGGGGTGACCTCCGCGGCTTGGCCCGCGAGAAGTCCGCGCGTTAACCCAATCGCGGAGGGCAGCGCTCGGCGGGCACGGTGCGTCCTAGCCCGCAGCCCAGGCACACCCCGCACGAGCGCACAAGCGGAGCCGTCTCCCGGCCGGCGGGGAGCGCGTCTCCGAGGCCAGGGCAGGTGCTAGGACCGTGCGGATTAGGATTTTTTAACAACCACAAAGAGTTTGAAATTGACGGGCAGTTTCTCAGTGAAACGAACACAACCTGGAAAGATGAGAGGAGCTGTAAAATCAGAGGCAACTTGGGCGCTAAGAGTGGGGCTGAAACCGAGCGGCCAGGGCGAGGAGGAAAGAGAAGGTGCTTTGATCCCCGCGGGCCAGGCGGAGGGAGGTCGCCACCCTATCTTAGGCTACGTCTAGGGAAAACCCATCTTCGCCTTTCACGTGTTTTTCTGCCCCCAGAGCCGAATTGGAAGGGACAGGACGGCGGGGAGTGGGGGCTCACTGACGGCAGCCGAAATGAGGCCCCGTAGCAGAAATCCCTTCGCCCCTCAAGCCCGGCTGTCGGGAAAGGTTGGGACCTATGGCCGCAGATACTAGCTGGAGCTTCAGCAGAACTAGATTTGAACCTTAAAAACGATTTCCGGGTTCCGATTCCTCGACCCCAGCTGTCTGGGCTTCGAGAGTGGCAGAACCAGGGACCTTCTCAACTGCCCAAGGACGAATATACGTGGACGCGAGTGTGGCTCGCGAAGTTTCGAACCTGCCCGGGAGGGGAGGGGGCCCGCGCGCGCCGGTGGGGTGCAGGGGGCACGGTTAGGGGCAGAAACCCCTGCTTCCACCTGCCTCTTGGGAGAGGCGATCGAAGGTCATAGTTTGGTAATTTGAGGTAAGAACTAGAAGGGTTCTGGAGCCCGGGCTTCACCGGCAGCCACACACCCCGCACCTGCACCCCTAACCTGTTACAGTCGGCACTGATGGAGGGGTCGTCCCCACCTCCCCCACTCCCCCACCCCCCCACTCCCCCACCCCCGCTTACACACACACACACACACACACACACACACAGCCCTGCACACAGGAGGAATATCTGTCCGTTTCCCCAGCCCCTCCGATTGCCCAGCCGCCTGGGGCAGAGACCCTCAGAGCTGCGGGTGAAACTGCAGGTCCCCCACACCCATGTTCCTGTCCCCCAAGCCCGAACCTCATCCAGAACACCCCCTCACCAAGCTTCCGGCCCGGGACAACTCGGAAGGCAGCCTCGGAAGCCCCCCGTCCCCGCCCCCAACCCGTCTGGGAGCCCAAGGTTCCACACAGGATCCTCGAGGATGTAGTCCTGCACCTGAGCGGCTTTCCAGCTGCGTCGCGCGGGAAGCGTGGGGCGGTTGTTTTTGCTTTACTTTTCGCCCAGGTAACGGCTCTCCGGGCCCCACCCTCCACCCCCACGGCCACACCCCCTCGCACCCAGCCCCACACCCCCCTCACCCCACCCTCCTGCAGACGCGCGGGCAGGTAAACCCCGGGCGTGTCGGCACAACCCCTAGAACAGTGCAAGACCAGAAGGAAGAACGTTTATACATTTAAATGAAAATTATTTGGGATTTTCTACGCATGTATTATATCTTCTTATCTATTGCTCTGGAATAAATTGCACCATCATAAATTGAAATAAGGAGATGGAGGAGAACATGTGAACCCACCCCTTTTTCTTTCTCTCCGTGAAATGCCTACAGTAATCTTTAACCAGTTTACATTTTAATACACCCAAGCCAGATTTGTGGTTTAGTCCTGTCCTTGCGGGGAAATTCAATTTAGGGCGTAGGGTAAACAAACAGCCAGACCAGCCTCCACAAAACAATGCAAGAGAAGGGTAATTACGATAGAGAAGTCCACAACCCCTAGTCGTTTATTTTAATTATCATCGTGCCTCCCGTTCCTTTTCTTGGTCTTGTTTCATTCAAATAAGTCTTGGTTTTGAATCTCCAAGTGACCCCTGGGTAGAAAATGCTGTCAGCTGGTCACAGAAGTGTGAGCCTCGCATTCTCTGCTTCCCTGGCCCGCTGAAACTCTAAAAGTGATAAGAATCTTGACAGAGAAGTAAGTCCACCCCTTGTGAATGAAACTCTTATCCAAGGAAAACAAAAACTAGGGCTGCTTGACTCCCTGCCCCCAGCCCCCAGGAGGACTGTGAAATGCCTGCCCAGCTGGAGAGAGACGGGGAAAGATTCGCGCTTGGGAAGAGCCCCAAGGTGTGCGCTGCTGCGGGAGTGATCAATATCTCAGTCCTGTGTGTCCTCATTTCACCCTGACTTTAGTTAAAGCCACCAATGTCTAGCGTGCATACTCTGTACATCTAGAAGTGGGGCAAGAAGAGCTCCACAGACCAAAATGCTTCTCTACACAAGGGCAAAGCACGCCTCCCCCTCTGAGAAGGAAGCGCGGGGCTGGGGTTTTTTGGGGGGCGGGGAGGGGGTTCATCCTCAGTGGAAGAGGGTTAAGCAGAAATGTGAATATTGCTGAGGTGCCACGCTGGAGAACCGCCGAGGGAATCCACATTCAGACCAGCCTTAGTATGTTTTGCTGAGATAAGAATTGGAAACTTCATGCCGGGGCATGTGCGAAAGGAAGGGGAAAAAGTTAAAAGCAGAGGGGACGGAACTAGGCAGCTAAAAACAGCCCACTCGTGGCAACGGAATCTAAACACCAAAACACTGCAGGGAGCCAAAAAAAAAAAAAATAGTTCAAGGGATATTTAAAGGTTTTGGCAGTTTCTTAGTCCAGGGAACAGTCCCTTCCCACTCTGCCCCCCCATGACATTATTCTTCTTCAAACCCCAAGATTGCATTTGCTTACAGAGCTCTGGACAGGTAAGTGCAACACAAAATCAGGGGAACAGCCGGGGACCAGTAACCCTGTCCTGGCTCCACCCACTTCTTCACCGCAGAAAGGGAGTGGAGAGGATTTTTCTTCTTTACTCTGCCTTCCAAAGCCCACACTTTCTATAAAGTCAGTTAGAATGTGGGGGTTGCTCATTTAAGATTCTCTGAAATGGGCCTCTCGGGAAAACCAGGGAAGCATCCCATACTGGACTCTGAAGCATGGAAGGTGGCCCATGAATGCTGGATTCAGCGCTTAGCAGCTGTGTTATCTTGGAGGAGTCATTTCTCCCTCTATTGGCTGAGCTGGAAAATGGCACCAGTAACAGCACCTAACACATAAACTTGTTGGGAGGATTCCCCGAGGATGGGGTACACAGCCAGTCCTCAGTGGTGGTATCATAAATTATGAATCAAGAGGGGCTTTCTAGGGGAAATCCCTGAATCTCTCCTAGAGTCCATTCTGTCCCTTTAGTCAGTAGCAACAGTGGTGGATGCCGTGGAGCTATATCCAGAAATGATCATCTTCAAAGGAGCGGGGATAAGACTCCATACAGAAAACAATGAGAGCAGATCCTGGTTCTCTACCCACACAACTCTGGGTTTGCACCTGCCACTCTCCTCAGCACAGGGTGGTGCTTCAAGCTCCCACTGGTCCAGTGCAAAGTGTGTTGGGCTGGGACCAGGGGGTTTGAGGTCTGGTCTGTTTCTGCCTTTGGTATTCTTGAGCAAGCTACTCCCTCTCCCTAAGGCCCCACCTTCTCTGAAGTGAGGGGCCCCCGGCTGAGCACTGAGGGTCTTGAATGGACACCAGCTGAAGCCGTCCACAGCCAGCCCCTGGCAACCTCTCCGCAGAGAGCTGGAGGGAAAGAAGTGGCAAGAGGGAAACACTGAATAGCACAAGGACAGACCCATTTCGGTAAACACTTTTCCTCTCCAAAAACTAGAGTTGAGAAATGTTGTCCAACCTGATTCTCAAACACAGCCTGTGGTCCTGACAACTGATCTTTCTCTCTCTCTTTCTCCACATTTCCAGGGAATTTTACCAATGGACTTGGTGCCTTGCTAGAAAGGAGTGGGTGTGAGAGCGCTTCAGGTGGGGTTTGCATCTTTGGGGACATCCTTGTACGTAGTCCATCTTCTACTGCCATAGACACCCACCTTGGACCATGTGACCAAAGTCCAGGTAACAGCTATTCCCATTTAAGAGTGGGGACCCTAGAGTCCTGGGTGTCCAAGATGAAGTCCCAGCCACCGGGTGATAACAGGACTCAGAAGACCTGGGATCTACTCAGAGGTTTCCTTCCAGCCAACTGAGTGACTTAGTGCAGGTCATAAACACTTCACCTGTGTTCCAGTCTATAAAACAGAACTATTTAACATTGACTCCCCCAAAGAGGTGTGTAAGAATCAATGAGGTAACAGATGTGGGAGTGACCTGAAAATAATTAAATGGGGAAGTTTTCTTTCTTTCTTTCTTTCTTTCTTTCTTTCTTTCTTTCTTCCTTTCTTTCTTTCTTTTCTATCATCTATTTATCATCTATCTATCACCATTATAAACCGTTATATGTATATATATATATAACCATTATAACACTTGGGAAATGGGCAAGAGAAAAAAAAGTACCCATAGTCTAAACACTGTTAGCATTTTGGTGTGTTTTCCTCCAATTTTTCTTCATGCCTGTGATTTTTAAGAGCATAGTTGGGATAGAGATTGCATGCAACTTTGAAATTTGCTCTTTTGCTTATTCCTGTGAATTGTATGTGGTCTTTATTACCAAAATTTTTTCTTCTCAAAAATAAATTGTTCATTTTATTGTGAAATGTAGCATACATACAGGTGATTATATAGAACATATATACCCATTTTAATAATAAAACAAACATCAAGAACCTACCACACAAGTACTGAGAAGCCCCCATGTGATTATTCCCGATCATACCTACCTCTCTCTACCTCCCAGAGGTAACGACTAGCCTCACTTTTATTATGTAATTTTTCATGGCCATGGATATAGTATGATTTACTTAGTCATTTCCCCCATTTTAGCATTTAAGGTGTTCCCGATATTTTGCTAGAATGCTATTACAAATTTAAATCTTTATTATGGGGAAAGGGGTATCAAATTCCATCATTGCTCCTGTTGCTTAAATGGAGTTCAGAAAGGGGTCTTGATTTCTATCTTCAAGGGCCACACAGGGCATAGTGGAAGCTGGAAGGACCCCCAGTAATTGTGGCCATCTGCTCATTTTTCCTTGCTTCTTAACATCCAAACAAACAAACAAACAAACAAATGAGTCCTGCAGGTACTTTTCCCTGTGGAGTATCTGCTTTAATTCTTCTGCTCTCTACCTACCCATTCCCTTTTAGTTTCTGTTTGTCCACCTTCGAACAGAAAATCCAGTCTGCAGCATGGGTGGGTGAGTGGTATGGAGGGGGACCAGCCGGAGCCGTGCTTCAGCCTGTGCCTTCTGGGCCATTTGTCCACTGGGGCTTAACCTCTGGAATCTCTGTGCTAGCTTGGCAGCAAGGATGACCTGGGTGATACCAGGTAGGTGGCCACCAGCACATGTTCCTGGAGTCTGGTGGTGCTGATTCTCCAAAGTAGAAGACCCCAGTGGCAAAGGGACCCCGGAAGTCATCTACTTCCATCACACTGGGCATGAGCCTGCACATGGGTACACCCTTGTGCACCAGAGCCAGGAGGTAAGCAGAAGAGGTCTTGCTGGAGTGTCTGTGTTAATAAGCGCTTCATTATTTTGGGGCGCCTAGGTGGCTCAATCAGTTAAGCAGCGGTTTCAGCTCAGGTCATGATCTCAGAGTCTATCTATCTATCTATCTATCTATCTATCTATCTATCTATCTATCTATTAATCATCTATCTATCACCATTATATTTTTTTAATTTTTATTTATTTATTTATTCATTTTATTTTTTTTTATTCTTATGTTAATCCCCATACATTACATCATTAATTTTAGATGAAGTGTTCCATGATTCATTGTTTGTGCAAAACACCCAGTGCTCCATGCAGAATGTGCCCTCCTCAATACCCACCACCAGGCTAACCCATCCTCCCACCCCCCTCCCATCTAGAACCCTGTTTGTTTTTCAGAGTCCATCATCTCTCATGGTTCGTCTACCCCTCCGATTTCCCCAGCTTCATTCTTCCCCTCCCGCTACCTTCTTCTTCTTCTTTTTTTTTCTTACCATATATTGCATTATTTGTTTCAGAGGTACAGATCTGAGATTCAACAGTCTTGCACAATTCACAGCGCTTACCAGAGCACAT
>NC_138374.1:104486504-104502554 GCF_054177405.1 Leptonychotes weddellii
GTTGTAATAATCAGTTTGGATGGTGTCCTAGGGACAAGGGGCAGGGGTGGGTCACAGGGTCTCTCGGCAGTGGATGGACACAAACACGCGTTTAGGAAGAGCACCGGGGCAGGGCTGAGGGCGGACTGGGTGATGGAGGCGGCGGGGGGCGGGGGGGGGGGTGTCGGGAAGCTGCAACACTGGTCATGTGACACCATCGAAGGCCACATGAACTGAGAAGCTGATGGTGTCCTCCCTCTCAACATGCTGTTCATTCACAGTAACAGTTATTCACAAAACATAATGCCGAAAGTAAAATAGATCTTTTCATTGCAAAATGCAAGATTCTTTCACTAAAGCTGAGCTTATCACATTTTGGGGACTGCCCCCCCCCACTTTACTAGTGTCCTCAGCAGGTGCCTGGTAGGCTTTGGGCGTGAAACCGTGATGCCTGAACTGAGGTGGAGTCAGTGAGGGAACAGGAGAGGACGATTTGGGGAAACTTCCAGGCAGCTGCCTTTGGATTTTGGCAGCAGCTTGGTGTCAGGACAGACAAAGAGGGGCAGAGAGTTGTGAGGGGGTGAGGAGCGGGCTGATTGGTATTGTAGGTCCTAAGGGCAGAGAAGAGGCTAGTGGGGTCATCTGGGGATTGTTTTTAGCAGTAGGATGTCTAAGAAGGGAGGGCCCCGGCATAGGCATGTTGGGAACATCAAAATGACAGAAAGACTTAGGGGAGAGAAGGAGGAAGGGTAGCCAAGCTGGGCCCTAGGGCTCAATGTTGGGGTTAATGTAGCCTGTTCTGGATTATTGGCAACTTACTATTAATTACCAAGTACCATGCAAATCTGCCTCCACTGGTTCCACAGCTTCCCTCTGTTTTCCCTCAGGCTTTTGCCAATGATATAGGCACCAACTCAACAATAAGAAAACAAACAACCGAATTTTACAAAATGGGAGAAAGACCTTAGCAGCCACCTCACCAAAGCAGCTATTCAGATGGCAAGTAAGTATATGAAGAGATGTCCCGTGTCATATATCATCAGGGAAATGCAAATTAAATCATTAATTAGGTACAATTATACAGCTATTAGAATGGCCAAAATGTGGAACACTGACAACACCAAATGCTGGTGAAGATGTGGGTCAACAGGATTTCTCATTCATTGCTGGTGGGAAAGCAAAATGTTACAGCCACTTTGGAAGATAGTTTGGTGGTTTCTAAAAAAACCAAACATGCTCTCACCATACAATCTAGCAATCCCACTCCTTGGTATTTACCCAAATAAGTTGAAAAACCTGTCCACACAAAAACCTGCCCGTGGATAGTTTTATTCCCCACCCCCACCCCGGATGTTTATAGCGTATTCATAGTTGCCAAAATTTGGAACCGACCAAGCTGTCCTTCAGTAGGTGAATGGATAAAAACTGTGATACACTGTGATACATCCGACAACGGAATATTATTCAGCACTAAAAAGAAATGAGCTGGGGCGCCTGGGTGGCTCAGTCGGTTAAGCGGCTGCCTTCGGTTCAGGTCATGATCCCGGGGTCCTGGGATAGAGCCCCGCATCAGGCTCCCTGCTCGGTGGGAGCCTGCTTCTCCCCCTCCCTCTGCCACTCCCCTTGCTTGTGTTCCCTGTCTCGCTGTGTCTCTCTCTGTCAAATAAATAAATAAAATCTTTAAAAAAAAAAAAAAGAAATGAACTATCAAGCCATGGAAAGCCATGGATGACCTTAAATACTATTACTAAGAGAAAGAAGCCAATCTGAAGAAACTACATACTGTATGATTCTAACTATATGACATTCTGGAAAAGGCAAAACTATGGAGGCAGTAAAAAGATCAGTAGTGGCTAGGGGTTGTGTGTGTGTGTGTGTGTGTGTGTGTGTGTGTGTGTGTAGGAAGTCAGGGGAATGGATAGGCAGAGGATTTTTAGGACAGTGAAATACTGTATATGATACTGTGATGAAGGATTGATGTCATTATACATTTGTCCAAATCCACAGAATGTATGACACCAAGAGTGAACCCTGGATGTAAATTATGGATGTTGGGTGATTATGATGTGTCAGAGTGAATTCCTCAATTATAACAAATATATCACTCTGATGGAGGAATGTTGACAATGGGGGAGGCTGTGCATGTGTGGGGCCAAGAGGTATATGGGAAATCTGTGTACCTTTCTTCCTCTGTTGTGAACCTAAAATTGCTCTAAAAAAATTAACTCTTAATACAAAAATAATGTTGACCCCAGCTAGCTTTCTGATAAAGTGGCTAATTAGCAATGGAGTGGCCATCAAAGAACCAGGAGAAGTCAGTGATCCCTAGCCAGGCATAATTGAGAATTGATAAAGTAGATGCTCATTTTTTCAATGCCATGTCCCTGTTTAAAAAGATGCTTAAAAAGAGCTTATAACTTAGGGAATGCTATAAGGATAATGTAAGTTTAAAAAGGCAAGACACATATATTGTAAATATAGAACAGTCACAACTCAATAAAAACTATAAATAATAAAATACATGAATAGAGGAAAAAAGAATAAATTGCCATAAAATATTGAAAGTGCTTTGTTCAGGTTGGTGGAAATACAGGTGGGTAATTTTTTCCCCTTCTCTTTATATATATATCTGAATTATTTAACTTTCTTACAATGGAGCATGTTAATTCTTAAAAGATAAAAGCATAAATTTTATATTATAATGAAGATAAAAACTAGTATCATCCCGTGTCTTTTTTTTTTTTTTAAGATTTTATTTATTTATTTGAGAGAGAGAATGAGATAGAGAGAGCATGAGAGGGGGGAGGGCCAGAGGGAGAAGCAGACTCCCCGCCGAGCAGGGAGCCCGATGCGGGACTCGATCCAGGGACTCCAGGATCATGACCTGAGCCAAAGGCAGTCGCTTAACCAACTGAGCCACCCAGGCGCCCCATCCCGTGTCTTTCAAAGGGTATAGCTTCCTACTTTTTTCCAGTCCTGCCACTGAAAGATACTAAGGACTGAGATTCCATCCACATCAAATCCTGGCTTAATTAAGTGTATCAAGCACTTACTGAATGCCTACCATGTTCCAGGGACTGAGATGGGATACAGGGAAAAATAAAGTAGTTCTAAGGTGGGGAATGGAATGACTTATCGCTTCTCAATAAAGTCAAATTGTTTTTGTCCTGCTAACCCTGGCATTGACTGACATCAACAAAATAGAAAGAAATCCAAAGGGTATTCATCTTGAATTGAGAAATTGGGTAAGTGGAAATGGCATAGATTTTGGGTTCAGGTCCTGGTTCTGTACTAACCAAATAACCTTGGGACCTCTTCTGAGGGTCAGATTCCTTCTGTGTTAATCAAGGAATCTGTGCTAACAGGATGGCTCTGGGAGGCACAAGAGTCCCAGCTTGGATACTTGTTGGCCTGGGACATTGAAAATGGAGATAGTAAGACTTACCTTGAAGGGCTGATAAGGGGATGGTAGTGGTCATATCTATCTATCTATCTATCTATCTATCTATCTATCTATCATCTATCTATCCAACTATCTATCCAACTATCTATCTATCTATATCCATAAATGAGAGCTTCTAATATGATAAACTCTAAAATTCCTTACAGTTCTCCAATCCTATAATTTTAAGCTCCGGGCCTATAGTCAATAACAATGATGAAGATGAAGATCATGATGGAGATGTTACACCTGAAGAGCCCCTTTGCTCCTGTTGTCATTCTCTATTGACCAGGGGTTCTACAGAAAAGTAACACACTTGGTCACAGAGAAGTGAGTCACCAAGGAAGCCTCACATTGTCTCTGTTTGCCTTGTACACACCTGCCTGGACACACCCTCCCCTTCCTCAATTTCCAGCACATAGTCTCAGTCTCTGGGTTCTGATCTGGAAAGTTGTCATAGCCACCTGGGATTGCTGTGAGGAATAAATTTATTCACTTATTCGTCGCCTATTCATCGAGTGCCGGCCACATGCCAGGTGTTGTTCAAGTGCTAGGAATACAAGAACGGACAGAGGCTCCGCACTCAGCTCTTAGCAAATACCTGAACATTACTTTCTCCTCTTATGTTTCATTGAAATTGGGGCAAACTCAAAAAGATTCTCAATTCAGAAGAACCAGCGTTGCCTCTTTAGCTTTTTTTTTTTCTTTCAAATAATTTGGGAGCAAAATACTGGCCATTACCAGCCATGTGCCGGAGGGAAGTCATCCCTCCCTTTCATGTTAGCCTTGAGAAGGGGACGCTGTTCTTTCCTTCTCACATGTAAAGCCTTAGTTTTAACTTTCGCATTCCCCACAGCACACTTCTGTATGGGTTCTGGAACATGTCCTGACATGTAGAACCAAAGGAAACCAAAATGAAAATGAAACAGTGTTCCACCTGAGTCACCGTCTGTGTTTTTTTTATCACCAAAGCAATGAACTCCCACACAATTGAGGCTTGTTCTATTTAGGTTTTAAAACGTCATCTTTGTAATTACAGCACACTATGATTGTTATAAACAGTCGGAAAACGCGTTCTTAGAAACATCTCTCTGATTCATAAATATTTGGGTGGTGAAGTCATGGAGGTGGAATGCAAACCTCGTTAACATGCTGCTGATAAAGATCAGTGAGACACTAATATTACATGGTGGTAAGTTAGCCTTCCTCTGCGGTGGAAAAGCAGGGAGGAAATGGGGGCAGTTACTTTATAAGGGTCATTCGGAATAATGTAGGTTGAAAAAAGAAATACTTTTTCTAGTGTAATTCACTTGACTTGTATTTATTAATTCATTCAAGAAATTGTTATTGAGTGCCGGCCTCCTGGCTTGACACACCAGGTCCTTCTCTGCCCCTGTCTTTCCAGCTCAGCTGGGGCCCCTCCCCACCAGCACGTTAAGCCCCAAGCCCGTGAGACGCTAGTGGTTTCAGTCCCTCCTGGAACCTTCCACATCGCGGCATTGCTGCCTCTGCTAATCCCTTGCCAGGACTTTCCTCCCTCTCAGCCCCTCCCACTTGGAAAAGTGCTATTTCATCTCTGAAAATTCAGTTCCAAAGTCACTTCTTCGTGTATGTAATGTAACGTGAGTTAGCCACATCCAGGATGAGTAGGTGATTTGTAATTTAAATGAAAATGTGGATCCCCCTGTTCCCGAATTCTTAAAAATTTCAAGCTGGCGACAGCAGAGCGTTAAACCAAGTGTGGGACCTTTTAAAAGCGGGACCGCACAGACCAAAGGCTCAGGAAGCCAGCCCTGGTCACACCTTTTCTGCATTCCCATAATTTCTAGTCAACTTTGTTGTTTCTTAGCCCTTCAGCATCTCTCCACCCCAATTCAAGTAACAGTTTACCGGTGTGCCTTTGCGAAAGCCATGCCCCTGGCATTCCTGGCCCATGCGCACTGGGTCACCAGGCGGAGCAAACTCTGCCAGGAGCCACCCTGATTGATCCAAGAATAGGCTGAGGACTCAGTTCGAGCCAATGAGCTGCCGGGAGCTCTTTCGGTTGGGGCTGCTGGAGACAGGCTCCCTGGTTTTCCTGCTGGACTTGAATGTAGGGGCTGTGAGCCAGGGGCCGCTGGGGCTGCCACATGGAGCCAGAACAGAGATAAAGGACAGAGCCAGGAGGTGAGAGGCGTCAAGGTGGGCCTGCAGCCACATTTACCTTGCGGTCTTCAGTTACCTGAGCCAGTAAATACCCCCTTTTAGCTTACGCTGTTTTGAACTGGGTTTTTTGATACTTGCGAACAAGAGCCTTTGGAGAGACATTCTATACACATTTTTGCCTATGTGTTCCCCCTGACTATTCTGTGACCTCATCAGGAGCAAGCATCTTCTCATCTTACCATCCCTGGTGCTTGGGATGGTATTAACATATCCTTTCATTTTTTAAATAAACAGAATGTTTGTGACAGTAGATGGTAAAACAACACTTGTCAACCTCATCTGCGTGATCCGGATTTTGTTGTGAACTTTAACCGGTCTGTAAAATGGAGCTGCCACACTTCTGTTTGGTTCCGTTCATGCTAAGTCCCGGTGACCAGGCAATAGATTAATAGGTTACTTTTGGCAACACTCTCTCTTCTTTCTCCCGAGGTAGGGACCTGTGAGGGGCCCAATAGCTTTAGCCTACAAAGCACATTCACACCTATTAGCTCCATGCATCTCACACAACCCTAAAAACGGATCAGGACAGGGAGAGTTATCCCCATTTTACAGACTAGAAGTTGAGAGAAGAGTCTGAGCAGTTTGGTCAAGATCTAGGGCAACGTTATCCAGTGTGAGAGCCACCCACCACATGTAGCCAGTGAGCCTTGAATGTAGCTAATCTGAGTTAAAATGTGCTGTGAGTATAACATACTGATTGGATCTAAGACTCAATACACAAAAAAGAAAGTAAAATAGCATGTCAATAATTTCTATATTAATTACATGTTAAAATGCTATTTTGAATACATTGGATTACATAAAATAATATTATTAAAGTGAATGTCACTTCCTTAATTTTACTTTTATTAATATGGCTACTACAAAATTGAAAATTGTATGTGCGGCTCACATTTGTGGCCCGTATTTTATTTCTATTGGATAGCTGATCTAGCATCCAGCATCCTGGCTCGTGCTCTGTTTCTATCTATAGACTCAAGCTCTCCTCTTCCCTCCTGCCACCCTCATCTCAGGCCCTCCTGCCCCACTGTCTCTGCTCTGTCTTCTCCCTCCTTGTTGCTCCATCCTTCCTCCCTAATAAGGCAGAATGTGGAAGAGGTAGACTGACTTTTTAAGTCTGGCACCTGTTGGCCTCTGCTAATTTATAAGGACACAAAATAAGCACAATATCGATTCTGAACTTTGGAAAATGGTCAGGACCTTTGTAGTTCATATTCTCTGAATATTTACTTTTTAAAAAACAACTTATCTATATTCAATTTTAAAAGAAAAATAACAAACCCAACCTGGGAAGTTACAATAAGACATATTCTAGTCCTTGCCAATCTTTTGTTAAGTTCATGAGGCATGTAGGCTATCTAAGGTGTGTCCTAGCCTCGTGCATCATGTCTCCAGACCCCGTCTGCAAAGGAGTCTTCGGCCCCACCAAGCCACAGACTTAGGGGAAACAGAATTCAGCTTCTAGACCGGGCAGAAGGCAGGCTTACTCTCTGTGAACCTTAGCCATTAGAACAAGTATTCATGGCAGGTGGGAGAGGGTTCTTTTTAGGTAGATCTGTGTGGCTCGGGGTGGGTTCCCATTTGTAGGCAATTCAAGGACTAACTGGAAAGAGGGAGCTGTCTTGGGTGAACCCTGAGAGCTCAAGAATCCTAGGAGTGGCTGTGCAGCTTCAGAGGTTAAGCAGCAAGAGTGGGGAGTTTTGAGGATCTACAGAACAAATAGAAGACAGTTGTGGGGCTGAGCGTGGCGGCTGATATAAATACATACACAGAGAGACACAGACACATATGTATGCTTAAGATTACTTACAAGGACTTAAGAACACTTATTTTAAAATGCCACATTATCAGCAGGTGGATCAGGCTGACAGCCCTTGAACCCATTGATCCATCTTAACATCCTTAGATGTGGGACCACCAGACACCAGGGACCTCTCTTGTTGAGGTGTAATAGGATTATTGCTGTGTCTATTACTTACGAAATCCTTATGAGTCTTAAAAAGGAATGAAGTTCTGATACATGTTACAACATGGATGAACCTTGAAGACATTATGCCAAGTGAAATAAGCCAGACACAAAAGGACAAGTGTTATACGGTTCTGCTTGTATGAGGTATCTAGAATAGGTAAATTCATAGGGACAAACAGTAGAATAGAAGTTACCAGGGGCCATGGTGAAGGGAGAATGGGGATTTAGTGTTTAATGGGTGTAGAGTTTCAGTTTGGGATGATGATAATGTTCT
Source organism: Leptonychotes weddellii (assembly GCF_054177405.1). Taxonomy (NCBI): domain Eukaryota; kingdom Metazoa; phylum Chordata; class Mammalia; order Carnivora; family Phocidae; genus Leptonychotes; species Leptonychotes weddellii. Next base: position 104,494,374 of record NC_138374.1, read on the forward strand.
GGAGATGGCTGTCGGTGATGGTTGCACAACAAAGTGAACGTACTTCATGCCACTGAATTATATGTTTAAAATGGAAAAACAGTAAATTTTAGGTTATGTATAACTTTACCACAATTTTTTTTTTAAGATTTTATTTATTTATTTGTGAGAGAGAATGAGAGACAGAGAGCATGAGAGGGAGGAGGGTCAGAGGGAGAAGCAGACTCCCTGCTGAGCAGGGAGCCCGATGCGGGACTCGATCCTGGGACTCCAGGATCATGACCTGAGCCGAAGGCAGTCGCTTAACCGACTGAGCCACCCAGGCGCCCCACCACAATTTTTTAAAAGTACCTCTCTGTTGGAGATATATCCTGAGATGCCTGGGCTTTGTTTTAAAATACTCCCACCTCCTTCTCCATTAAAAAAGGAGTGGGGAGGGATAGATGATAAAATAAGATTGGCAAAATATCCATCACTGTTGAAACTGGGTTATGGGGATATGAGAATTGATATGTGCATGTTTGAAAATTTCCACAATCAAAAGATTTTAAATGACAGCAAAATGTTTGACTCTCAAGGGTAAATGAATTCAGGCAAACATACCCGAGCCCAGCCGATTGGGAGGGCACATGCCGTGGACCGGGTGCGGGGCTATGAAGAGCCTCTTCTATTGCATTCCCCCTGACTGATCCACACACCATCAGAGTGTAAAGCCTGCTTGCGTCTTCACAACTCAGTTACAACGTTTTCCTGACCTCTGCCCTTGCTGCAACACCTAATGTCTTTCTCAACTGGTTTTTTTGTTTGTTTGTTTGTTTTTAAAGATTTTATTTATTTATTTGACACAGAGAGAGAAAGTACAAGTAGGCAGAGAGGCAGGCAGAGAGAGAGGGAGAAGCAGGCTCTCCACTGAGCAGGGAGCCGGACGTGGGGCTCGATCCCAGGACCCAGGGATCATGACCTGAGCCGAAGGCAGCCGCTTAACCCACTGAGCCACCCAGGCGCCCCTTTCTCAACCGGTTTGATGAGCTTCTGGATTATATTTTTCCTGCAGGTATAAACCGAGATATCACTTTAGATTTTCCTCACAATAGGGTCCTAGACACAGTGGCTGAGTAGAGTTAAGGAACATCTGTTGAGCAACAGGACGGACCTCTATTGAGTTCCACTCTGCTGGAAACACTTAGAAGGGGTCCTGTCTGCTAAGGAGCTTGAGGAGGCTGCAGTGGGGGAGGCTCCTTCAAAGACAGTGGGTCCAGAAGACATTGCCTTAATGGAATGCCTGGAAAAAAGCATTCCAGGTAGAGGAATCAGGACATGCAAAGGCATGGGATCACAAAGGAGTGTCTCCTGGTGCAGGGACATGGAAGGGAAGAAGAGGCTGGAAAAGCTAGCTGGGGTCAAATCGTGGATGCTTTTATGTATCTTGCTATGAATTTCACTCTTTTAACAAATTGAGAGCCTACTAAGGGGCACATTCTTTGCAAAGATGGACACTGCTCCTTTCCCTCCTGACTAAAAAGTTTGACCAAGATGAGAGATGATGAAGGGAAATGTATTATTTACTCACAATGTCGGACACCTAGCTACGGGGCCCAAAGTTATTTGAATTGAATGGTCCTTTAAACCCAGCTTTGCAGAAATGGGTGGGACTAGAGCAAATAAGAGAGACCTGCTTAGGTAATAAAAGAAGATTCCGGATGATAAATTGGGCTTGGTACAAGGAACCAGGTCCATCACAGAGAGCTATTTCCCACTTCTGTGCAGACTGTCCTCATTATCTGAGTGGTCAGCTCACTTACCTTGTAGCCAACATTAAGAGCTATGAAAATACATTATCTGCTCCGCTCATGTTGCCCGTATCCAATGCTAACTTCGTAAGCCTCTCAACAAGAGGCCCATTAAGCTTATGTTACCATTTAAAGAAGTGCCTGGAAAATGGGCAATTTTTGAAGGAATGATAATTCAGATTGCCGCTGCAGAAGGGACACCTGTACCATGGCTCTGCATTCACATTGACTTCGACTTTTAAAAATGTGTGCATTTCCCTCTTTTCCATTTGAAAAATTAAAGTAATATGTGCCCGAAACTTTTCAAAATCCGGTCATTTGGGAGAAAACCCACAGTGCTTGCCCCACATGCACACCGCTTTCCAGAGACTACGGCTTCCGCCCACCTCTTTAAAAAATTATTTTAAAATATATTTAGATTGTTTTTTAAAACAATTTCTTGGTCAGTTTAAGACACTGTCTCTTGACTCACCTCCAGTAAATATGAGGATTTAGCTTCCTACTTCCTTGCTCCCAGCTCTCTGATTTATAATTTAGTTCTCCTATTGGTTCCCTCTGTATACATATATGACATACTTTTTTGTTTTTTATTTTTTTTTTAAGATTTTATTTATTTATTTGAGAGAGAGAGAATGAGAGTGAGAGAGCACGAGAGCGGGGAGGGTCAGAGGGAGAAGCAGACTCCCCGCCGAGCAGGGAGCCCGATGCGGGACTCAATCCAGGGACTCCAGGATCATGACCTGAGCCGAAGGCAGTCGCTTAACCAACTGAGCCACCCAGGTGCCCCGTATATGACATACTTAATCCTCCTTTTTCTCTATTGATGCAGCACGTCTCGACTCCCTACTATGTTAGCTCCTCTATTCCCATTATCTGCTATTTGCACTCTTACTTTTATATCAAGAATGAAACCTCTACAATCAACTCTGTCACCATACTTAAGTCTTCCTTGCTTTGTGGACGGTTTGATTTCAAGAATGGAAAGCAAATAGACAGCGTCTGTATTATTATGACCATGTAAATTTGGATTACTGTGATGCCCAGGAGCATGCTAGGACCGTATTTCCTTCTCTGCCAGGTCAAAGTCACCACCTTTCTTGCCACTTACAGGAGAACAGCCTTAGTAAAGCCAGTCCCATGGATTCTCTCTTACGCTCAAAGTGATGCTATGTTTTAGTTGGCTTTCAATTGGGGCAATAATTTTCTTTTTCAAAATATGTCTACATCGTCACAGAAAAAAAATCATGTACCTGTATGACTTATATTTTTGAGAAGGAAATTATTGACCAAATATGAAGACAACTAAATTGTGGCATTATTTTGAGCAGTTGAGGGAGGGATTATGAAGATGGTGAGGAAGAAAGCTAAATCCAAAATGTCCAAAGTGAGAAGTCAATAGATAATACCCAAAATGGAAAAATCAGGAAATCAGCAGTTATAAATAATAAGCACATTATTAATAAATATGGAGGAAAAAACAGCTAAAGGAATGGAAAACCATTGCCTTTGGAAAATGGAAATCAAGGGTGGGGTTGCCTGGGCCGGGAGACAGTTGTGTTTTTCATTACAGAGCCCTGCAGAATAGTTGGACTTTCTAACTTGGTCTATGTGTTGCTTTGATACAAATTAAAATTAAACTTAAAAAGAGAGTAACTGTCCCTCTCAGCCCGCTCCTCAAACGATCACTGCCCATCCAGTTGAATAGCTGAAAGCAAGGCACCAAAAAGAGAGAGGACTGGGACTCTTTGTGTGGGGCGAGCCTTGCCCCTGGTGTGGAGGACCTTGATGGTAGCAAGCCCAAGTCCTTTCTCTGACTTCCCTCTGGTGGGGGCTGGCTGTAACATGCATGGTTGGGGACTGTCTGTGAGCAGGTTGGCAAGTGTGCTGAGCACCCCAAAATTCATAATGTGTAGCCTCATTTAATCCCCTCAGTAACATGCAAGTCCACACCCTGCCTGCCGTCTTCATATCCTGAGCCTCTCCAGTTTTAATTTCTTTTTAGAGGAAGCTTCTCAAAGTGGAAGGAGTAGTTACCTGCCTACAGGGGGTAAGGGCAGCCACTTACAGGTCACCCTCTTGATTCAGATGTGTAAGTCTCCCTAGTTTCAGCCTTGTCCCTCACCCTCACCTCCCACAGTTACCACTGCCCCCAGATGCTAAGCCTGGCAGGGGTCTGTAGAGAGACTCCCACCCCTCTGGCAGGCACCTCTTGGACTCTTCTGCTTTCCTAAATTAATCACAGGTGCCCCACCCCTACTTTCCTTCTTCTGCAATTCTGTTGACATCTCTTGTCTGCTGATCTCTATCCCCCTGTCCTTTCTGTCCTTATAAGTGACTACATTCTTTATCCCTTTGGTGTTATTTTCAGGAAGCTTATGGGGAGAGAGAATGGAAATATACATGTATTTTTAATGAGTGAGTGAGTGAGTGAATGAATTAATGAATGAATGGTTAATTCTCCATTTTAACTGGAGTTGCAACTGACTTTAAAACAGAAAGGCTGGATTTTATTTACCATTTCCTGTCCTCTGTTGTAGGTTCATATTTTGAGATATTTCCCTGTTAGCGAGACTGTCACTTTGGCCAATGACAGCTTCCCTGAGCCCAGCCTGTGGGCTTCTAAACGTGTGGGTTGGTCACAGGAGGCCCAGGCTAGCGGCTATGGTATCTGTCATGTAACCCACCCCCATGGCAGCAGCCCCAGGTTCTGCAAAAGTCTCAATGCAAGTCAGTTGTTTGGAATGCAAAACATATTTTCCTATGGAAACAATATAAGAAAGGACTATTTTAGTTCCTAGGCCAGCTTTTGAGAGTCTATTTAAAGCTCATACATATGAATATTCTTTATTTATTAATATACTCATCCCTCAAATTTTTGAATACCATTTATGTGTAATTTGAGCATTATATTATTACCATATGATTTTATCAAACACAGTTTTTTAAATACATCACTTCCCTCAATTTTTAGCTTCTATTGTTTTTAACTTCCAAATGGTCATCTCTTTTCCAAACATAACCCCCTTTTTTTCTCCTTCCCCCAACTCACCAGCTCCACCTTAGAAAAGCAAAACTTATGTCAGAGTCAGTGAAAATGTTCATTCATCAGAGACAGAAAGTTCCCGATGATGCTGGAAGGGAGAAGTGCCCAGAAGGCTCCTCTGCCCAGTGAGGGGCCAGCCTAAGAAGTCACTCAGCGTGTTCTTCAGCACACTGTGGTGACTTGGGTCAAATGGGGAATTAGCTCATTATCAGTATCTTTGGGATTCCTAAGGCTGCGGCACTGACACAAACAAAAAGGCACTTTTTAAGGCTTAACACTCGTAACCATTGGCTATTTTTTGCCTTCCCAGTGCAGCACTTCATGTGTTTATTTTCTTGTATGCTGGGCTGCTTCTGGCTCACAGAGAGCAATGTTCTCACTCATGAGGAGAGGGGACAACTACCTTGCAGTGGACATTTGAAACTCTTACCAAATTAAGTTCCTTGGCACTTTCTCCAAGGTTATTCTGGGCAAGAGTCTCATCCAAGATGGCAAACATTTACTGATAACAATCATTTTTTCATTCATTCTTTCATTCATCAAATCTCACCGGAGGCTTACTATGTGCCAGACACCATGCTTAGGGCTGAGAGTACCTTCCTGAAGCTACCTTCACACCATCAACACTGCACTGTGAGCAGCAGAGAGGAAGAAAGTACCATGGCCCAAGAAGAGTGTTCCCTCCCACTGACCTTCCCCTTGCCCCAAATAAAGTTTTACCAGCTGGGTAGAGAAGGGAGAAGCAGGAGAGGTAGAAATAGGGGAGCTGGCCCTGTGGGTCTCCTTCTATCTGCCGTCAGATAGCTCTGGAGTCAGAAGATAAAAGAAATTCCATGGAAAATTGGAGAATCTCAGAGCAGAGGAGGCTTGTACCCCACTTCCGCAGGTAACTTCCCAGAGGAGCCTGTGTGTGAGAGTAGAAGAGGTGTGGGTGAGGGAAGGATCCGGGTGCATGCCCGGGGCAGCCTCACAGTGTGTGCAGCAAAAAGAGTAGCCAAAACCTCTCCTGCTCACAGGCAGGACCCAGGAGAGGTGAGGGAGGCCAGAGGCCCCATCAAGTTTGGGAAAGGGAGGATGCAGAGGGCTCCAGAGGCCACAACAGGACCTGGGTCATTTAGGAGGCAGCCAGGTGGATGGATATCAAAGACCAACAGACCTGCCCTTGTAGGGTTCCTCCTCACCTCCTCCTCTTGGTATGTGGCAGGTTGGGAGGGGGCATATTAGGTGATTAAGGGCTTAAAAATGAGTAGATTTTTAGGTTTCCCTGTGGGCACTCTCATGAAGTAGGCCTGGTAGGGCCTGCTCTCTGCATGGTTAACAAGCTCCCACAGGAGTATGATGCAGGTGGCCTGGGAGTCACACTCTGAGAAACTCCAGGTGAAAGAGGGGAGGCCATATTTAGACAGGAAGGAAAAAGAATGGGGCAACTGAATGAAGAATTTTGACTCCAGAGTAAGTGTGACAGTTAATTTTATCTGTCAAGTTAACTGGCTCATGGGGTGACCAGATATTGGATCAAACATTATTCTGGGTGTTTGTAGATGAGGTTAGCTTTAAAATCAGTAGACGGAGTAAAGCAGATTACCCTCCATAAAATGGGCCTTATCTAATCAGTTGAAGGCTTGAAGAGAACAAAAGGGCTGACCCTCAGGCCTGCCAGTCTTTTGACTGGAACTACATGGCCAACTCTCCTGGGTCTCTGGCTTGCTGACTGCAGATCTTAAGACTTACCAGCCTCCATAATCATGTGAGCCAATTCTTATTATCTATTTTTTCTATCTATCTATCTATCTATCCATCCATCCATTTAATCTCCTATTGTTTCTGTGTCTCTGGAGAACCCTGACTAATATAAATAGTAATAACTGCTTTTTCCTTTTCAGAATGCTCAGAAATTTATAGTGCGGTGGGGAACCCTGTCCTGATGGTAAAAGTTGTTTGTAAACATCGGTATATGAAATGAAAAAAGGTTATGTGACTCAGGCCTCTTTGGGAGACTTTAAAAAATAATTATAGCTACTATTTATGAGTGCCCTTGGTGATATATTTTTTTTATTCTTATGTTAATCATTAGTTCTAGATGAAGTGTTCCATGATTCATTGTTTGTGCATAACACCCAGTGCTCCATGCAGAACGTGCCCTCTTTAATACCCATCACCAGGCTAACCCATCCTCCCACCCCCTCCCCTCTAGAACCCTGTTTGTTTTTCAGAGTCCATCGTCTCTCATGGTTCGTCTACCCCTCCGATTTGCCCCGCTTCATTCTTCCCCTCCCGCTACCTTCTTCTTCTTCTTCTTTTTTTTCTTAACATATCTTGCATTATCTGTCTCAGAGGTACAGATCTGAGATTCAACAGTCTTGCACAATTCACAGCGCTTATATGAGTGCCCTTGGTGATATTTTATCTCCTCCCCCTTGTAAATACTTATTGATGTCTGGCTTTCCTGTAAGTATAACCTCCATGAGGGCAGAGATACTCTCATGGTATCCATGAGAGAGAGCCTGGCACACAGTAGGTGCTTGGTGAACACTTGTTGAAGGAGTCGGTTGATCCATGGCTAATCTTCACCACAACACCACATAGTAGGTACTGTGATTCCCATTTTAAAAAAAGCAAACCGGAGCTCAGTTTGAACGCTGTTATTCTCTGATTACAATGCCCCACCCCCTTCCTTCTGTGTCTGCTCTGCTGTGGGCCCCGGGAGGCTGACCTCTCTCTACAGACGTGCATACAGTGGAGTCCTGGCCAGGGAAAGAGAGGTCAGAGTTAGGACCACTGTTCCAAGTGTGGTGCTGTGTTCCTCCAGGGCCATGGCTCCTGTCAGGCGGCCCCCCTTTCATGGCTCCAGCTCTCAACAGGATCCAATAAAATATTCCCTCCCCACCCCCTGCCCTTCAGGCCCGGTGTGGTAATGGTTCCTGCTCTCATCAGTTTCTCGGTACTTCACCATCCCTTGTTGCCAAATCCCTTAATGCAGCCAAAGTCTCAGTTAATAGTCCCTTTATGAAACTCTCCTCAGGTAAATCACTTGTGTGTGCCATCATTTGCCTGCTGGGATCCTGACTAACAAAGAGAAATTGGGTAACAAAATCATGCAGCTAAAAAGGTGGTAAAAGCAGCATTCATACCCAGGTGTGTTTAGCTCTGAAGCCCATTTTCATTGTTATACGTCATGACCTCCACTCTTCCCTCGCAAATTGGTTAGGAATGAACCTACCCCATGGACATCCTATAATTTCTTCTAGAACATTCTACAATCCTAGCATTCTTTTTTTAAATAATATTTTTATTTATTTATTTGAGAGAGGGAGAGAGAACAGAGGGAGAGTAGGAGGGAGAAGCAGACTCCCGCTGAGCAGGGAGCCC
>NC_138374.1:104503054-104605586 GCF_054177405.1 Leptonychotes weddellii
TTTTTTGGAAACAACTTACAGAAATAGACAAAACTTGAGTAGAGTGATCAAGAAAAAGGGAAAAAAAACCCTCACAAACAGAAAATAGGAATAAAAAGCGGTTAGAAATAGAATGGAGATGTAGAAATACACCTTGGTGTATTTCTACACAACTTCATGGTGATAAATATGGAAACTTAGAAGAAAAAGATAATTTTTAAGGAATAATAAAATTTTGGTAATGTATTCAGATGAAACCAGAATAAAGCCTTAGCCATTAAAGAAATTAAATTGGTAACCAAAAGTTCTCCCATGTCCGAAGACACCAGGCCCTAATGGTTTAATCAGATCTTCAAAAAACAGATAAATGTCATTTAAAAAATCTGTTTGAAAGAATGGGGGTAAAAGGGAAAAAGACTACATAATTTATTTTTTAAGATACTAAAGCCAGACAAGCATAAGTAAAGTATAACTTAATCTCAATTTTCATGTAGATAAAAAATCTTTAAAAACATACTATGACTAGACAGGATTTAATCTCAAATTGCAAGCATAATTCAAGACTAGGAAACCTATTAAAGTTAACAGACTAAAAGAGAAAAGCTTTTTAAAAATCTTTTGGTATCATCTTGATAAATGTAGAAAAGATGTTTCATAGAACGTAGTATTTATTCACAGTTAAAAAAAATCTTTGCAAACTAGGTATAGAAAGCAATTTTCTTTACCTGACTAAGGCCATATATCAAAATTCTATAGCAAATATTACACTAACTCGTGATATGTTAGAGACAACTCCAAAAAGTCAGGAATAACATAAGGATACCAGTTATAAGTCTTTATTCAGCATTGTGTTGAGGGTCTTCACTGATGCAACAGAAAGGAGAGAGGCAGAGAGGGACAGGGAGGGACAGAGAGCGACAGGGAGGGACAGAGGGATAGGGAGGGACAGAGAGGGATTGGAAAAAGAAAGAAAACTGTTCTTGTTTGCAGAAAAGGTGATTGCCTGCATAAAGAGTTACAGAAAATTCACAGAGAAACTCTTAGAGCTAAAAAATGTTCAGCAAGGATGCTAGATATAACAGTCACACAAAAATCAACAGCCTTCCTCCACCTTAATAGCTAATTAGAAAATTTAACAGAAAAAAAAGAATCCCATTCACAGTAGTAGCGGAAATTATGTGGCACCTCAGGATAAATTTGTTAAAAGATGTGTGAGACTTTATGGAGAAAACTAGGAAAGTTATTACTGAACAATATAAAGACCTAAATACATGGAGAGAAATACCATGTTCGTTGATTATTCAATAATGTAAATATGTCAATTTCCTCCATACTGACCAATAGACTTGATGCGATTTTAATTTTAAAAATCTCCCAAATAAATAAATAAAATCTTTAAAAAAAAAATCTCCAAAATGTGTATATGTGTGTGTGTGTGATTCTTTTTTTTTTTTTTTTTTTTTAAGATTTTACTTATTTATTTGACACACAGAGAGAGAGAGCACAAGCAGGGGGAGCAGAAGGCAGAGGGAGAGGGAGAAGCAGGCTCCTGGCTGAGCAGGGAGCCCAATCCTGCACCCTGGGATCATGACCTGAGCCGAAGGGAGACGCTTAACGACTGAGCCGACTGAGCCACGCAGGCGCCCTGTGTGTGTGATTCTTAACAAGCTAATTCTAAAATGCATGTGAAAGGGACAAGAAGAATCAAGACAAGTTTGAAGAAGAAGAGGGTAGTCAGACTGTGGTGGTATCAGCCCAGGAGATCGACATACAGATGAGTGGATCAGAATAAAAGCCCAGAAATAAACTATACACATGAGGGAACTCTATACCTAAGGCTAAGGTGGCATCACAACACAACGAGGGAGAAAAGAGAAACTAGAGTCCTACTCACACCAACCACAAAGATTAAAGACCTAAATGTGAAAAGCAAATGTTTGCAACTTTTAGAAGAAACCTTAGGAAAATAGATTTTACTATCACCAAGTAGGGGAAGATTTCTCCTATAAGACACAGACATACGAACAATAAAATCAGAGGGATATATCTGATTACATTAAGACAAAAAGAAGACACAGTAAACAAAATGGAAAGAAATTATAGAATGGCAAAAAGTATTTACAATGCATACAACCAAAAAGGGGAAATATTTTAAGGAGGAGAAATTATACAAGCTTAATTCTTTGATTTCAGGACAATAAAACAAGCTATTAACACTAGCAACTAAAATTAAAATAACAAAGTATAAGGACAGAATAAAAATTAAAACAACAATCAAAGTATAGGAGCATGGCACTTAGAAGATAATTAAAATAAGACCACACCATGTCCAAAGTTATGAAATGTTATCACAGTATATTGAAAGGTGAAATTACAATCCTTATGTTTTCATTATTTTCAAGGAAGGGAAAAATGAAAGTATTCAACCTAAGGATTTGTAAAAATGATGACAATAAAATTCCAAGAAAGAATAATAAAGGCAAAACCAAAACTACATGAATTAGAATATAGGAAAATTTATAGACTTAATTTAAGAGCTTCTTAAAATAAAATAGACAAACCTTTAGAGAAAGTAAAGAAGGGAAATAACTCCTGTGGATAAAAAAATTAGAAATAAAAAGAGGGATCAAACATCAGATAAGGAGATATTTTAAACATAAGACAATACTTTTTAAAATTTTAAGTTAAATTTGAAAACTATTTCTTTGGGAAATATATACATTACCAAAATTAGGAATATAAAATCTAAATATACTAATCATAGCTAGAGAAACTAGAATAGAAAAGAAGGAAAGAACTCTCTCCAGAAAAAAAAATTTTCTAGGCCTAGAAACCTTTAGAGGGAATAATCTTTCAACTCTTAAGGAATGGGTAATTACTATGCTTCAATAATTACTTCCAAACATTGAAAAATACAAAAATTGTACCTAATTTACAGAGATAACCCTGATGTCAAAACCTGGAAAAGATGAAAGAAAGAAAGAGAGAAAGAGAGAAAGAAAGAAAGAAAAAGAGAAAGAAAGAAAAACAGAAAGAGCGAAGAAAGAAAGAAATCTAAATTATGAACATAGAGAAGAAAATCTAAACACAGATAACAGAGTATCAAAAGAATAACCCCAGTTATTCTTAGAATAACATAGAATGAAAGGTTTTATGTTCTAATATTTGAAAAATCCAATAGAATAATATATCACATCCACCAGTTAAAAAAGAAAATCCAGATGAGATTCTCAATAGATGCAAAACAAACAAACAAACAAAAACATTAAAATCTAACAGCTAGTCCTTATTAAAAAACAATTACAAATTTAAGAACTTCTTAACATACTAAATAGTATTTATTTCAAATAGCCAATACTAGTCTTAAGAATGAAATACTGAGGGGACGCCTGAGTGGCTCAGTCGGTTGGGCGTCTGCCTTCGGCTCAGATCATGATCCCAGGGTCTTGGGATCGAGTCCCGCATCGGGCTCCCTGCTCTGCGGGGAGCCTGCTTCTCCCTCTGCCTCTGTCTCTCTCTCTGTCTCTCATGAATAAATAAATAAAATCTTTAAAAAAAAAAAAAAAGAATGAAATACTGAGGCAATATTATTAAAATCAGGAACAAAATAGGGATATAATCTATTGCCATTTTTATTTAATTTTGATCTGAACATTCTGACCAACTAAATAGCATATATATAAAAATAATATGCATATATAAAAATAAGACGCATAAAATAAAAATAAGTTCTGACCAACTAAATAGTACATATATAAAAATAAGATGCGTAAGTGTTACAAGGGAGAAACAGATTTAAAATTTTTTGTAGATGATATAATTACACTCCTGGAAACTCAAGAAAATAATTCAACCAAAAATCTTTAGAAGTAGTATGAGAGTTCAAGAAAACTGCTAAATAAAGAGACACAAAAGCCAGTAGCTTTTCTACACAGAAATTTTCTACATAGTCTTTCTATATAGAAATATTACTCAGAAAATACAATGAAAAATAATCAAATTATAATAGCAAAAAGCAACAATGATGAAATTGAAAATCTCTATTAAATGCCCTGGAATAGCTTTCATAAGAAAGTGAAAGATTCATTTAATAAAAACTCCAAAATGTTACTGAGAAATGTAGAAGAAAATTTAAATATTAAATTCCTTGGCCACGATGCAGGGTTTTTCAAATTCATTTGTGTGCTCAATATACTTTCAATAAAATTCACTTTAGAATTTGACATTATCATTCAAATGCTTACTGAAAGAATAATTAGGTATGAACAGCAAAGAAAATATTGAGCATGAAAAGGAATGATAACAAAGAGGCCCTGCCAGATATTAAACCATTTTAAAAAGGAAGTATCAATAAAATAGTGTGCAACTGACAAAAGGACAAACATACAAATGTACAAATCAATTTTCCATCATATTTTCTAACAGAGTGGTATATTTGAGACCACGTTATTATACATAACAACTTCATCTATGATGAAGAAAGCATGGTAAGTCAGTAGGAATAAAATTATTATTTAATAAACTATGCTGGGCTCATGGATTATTTAGAAAAAAATAAATTTAGAGATCTACTCCAGATCATAATTGAAATAACTTTAGATGGATAAACAGATGTAATTAGATATAAAATACAGGACTATTAAAATAAAACTAAAAGTAGAAGCACATAAAAAAATGTTCAAAAACTTAAGTCATCAAGGAGATGCAAACTAAAACTACAATAAGCCACCACTGCACGCCTCAAAAAATGGCTAAAATTTGAAAAGACTGACAGTATCAGATGTTGGCAAGGATAAGGAGCAGCTGAAACTCTCATGCGTTGTTGCTGGGAACGTCAAATGGTATAATCACTTTGGGAAAAAGTCTGGCAGTTTCTTATAAATCTCAATGTACATCTATTCTATGACCCAGCAATTCCACCTGAAGGTATTTCCCCAAGAAAAGTAAAAGCATATGTCCACGAGAGGACAGGTGCAAGAATGTTCATAATGGCCCCAAACTGGAAACAGCCCAGGTGCCCATCGATAGAGAAGTGGATAATCAAGTTGTAACATAGATACGTAATGAAATATTACTCTTAGCAACAACAACAAAAAACTCCTGATACACACCAACACAGATGAATTTTTAAAACATGTTGATTGAGAGAAACTTTACCCAAAAGAGTTCATCCTGTAAGTTTCCATTTATATGAAGTTCTAAAACAGGCAGATATAATCTATGATGAAAAAATTAAAACCTGTGGCTGTCTCTGAGGTAGAGTTGCAAGTGAGGGACTACTGGAAAGGGATGCTATGGAATGTCTGGGATGATGTTAATTACTCTCTCTATATATTTTAACAGCTTTATTTAGATACAATTCATATACCATATAATTCACCCATCTAAAGTGTACAATCCAATGGTTTCTAATATATTCATATGTCTGTGCAACCATCAGCTTAAAAAAAAACACATCCCATACCCTTTGGACTTCTAAATCTTTATAGGTTTATGCATTTGTCATTTGTTGAAATTCAATGAATGATCCACTTAAGATTTGTGCATTTCACTGTAAATATATAAAATATATAAACTTTATGGTTACCAGAGGGAAGGTTGGGGGGGATGGGTGAAACAGGTGAAGGGGCTCTGAGTAATGTATGGGACTACTGAATCACTATATTTCACACCTGAAGCACTGTATGTTAACTACACTGGAATTAAAATTAAAAACAATTTTTAAGCCCTTTTTATTAGAAAAAATAGGAAATAATTTTCAAAGTTCTATATGGAAAAGCTGTTTCTTCAGAAAGGAAAATATTGATAGATTTGATCACTTTAAAGCTAAATGCCTTTGTATGTAAAAATACATAAATATAATCAACATTAAAGTGCAAATATCAAGCCAGAGGATATTATTATTTAAAAATATTAGACAAGGGAGTCTTTGTATATTTGATATATGTGGAAACATCCTAAGTCATTGCAAGTATTAAGATACCAACCAATATGTGGGCAAAAGTTCTGAACAGGAAATTCATAAATAGGAAATAAAACTTGTTAACAAACATGGGGGAAATTTCTTTATGTTTACAGAAACTTAAACAAAAATTACTTCAGGAGTGACATACATCAAAGGCTCTAGGATTTGTATACCCTGATGTATTTTCCTTTGAGAAATATATTTATTCTCCGTGAGAAGACATATTTAAAGTAAAAGGAATAGCTATGCACAGAGATTTAAGTACAAGAATGTTTATTGTAGCACTAGTTGTTATAATGACAAATCAGATATTACCCAAATGTTTAACATAGAGTATTAATTAAATACAGTACAAAGATAATAAATTAACTTAGGATTCTTCTATAACCATTAAAAATGATGTTGTAGGAAAATACTTAATGATGCAGGAAGATGTTTACATCTTGAGTTAAAAAAAAGAAAAAAAAATCAAACTTCCTTGACCCTATTAGGCTAACCCATTCCCCTATAATCCTGCTGTGGACACAGAGACATTTAGCTTCTGTTAGCTTTCTCCCTTCCCTTCTTCCCCATTTCCCTTTGGAAGCTGTTTCTGTCTTTCACTTCTGGTGAGGAGGAAATAGACTGGCATTAACACTGGGAAAGAAAACACTTAAAAACAGGAAGGTATGAAATACTGCTTCACTCACTATTTTTTTAATTGGGAAAAGGCATAGGTGTGCATGATTAAAAATTGGAACAGTAAAAGAGATGCATATGATGCAAAGTCTTTGTCGGTCCTAGGTGCCTTGATCAGTTTTCCTTAACCCCTAGATATATTTTTCAGAAAGACATCTACCATAAGCACCAAACAAAAAAACACAAGAAAACAAAGAAAGAGGAAAGAAGGAAGGGAGGAAGGAAGATGGAGGGAGAGAGAAGGATACAGGGAAGGAAGGAAGAGGGGAAGAAATCAAGAAAGGCACAATATGGGGGAAAATCAGAATAAGCTTTTTCTATAGGAGTTTAAAGAGCCAACATTTTTTTAGAATATATGTTAAACATTTGTATCTCAAATGTTCAGCAACCTGTCACTAAATAATACTGTTAAATGAATAGTAACTATTTACAAATATTTATAAAATAAATAAATCCGGATAAAGAGTGAAGAGCTTTTTTACTTGAGATGTCTTAGGGAACCGTGATCATGTCATTCAAACCCAAATTAGCGTTCCCAGCCCGACAAGAATCAATATACCCATGGGGATGAGGGAGTAGGGGCTGTGAAATCAGGATTGCCCTGGACATGCGGCTCTGATATGTAGAGAGTAGCGGAGGTTCAGAACCTTAGAGATAACCCCCAGCCTGGACTTACCCCACTGGAGAGGGTGTCTAGGGTAGAAGCACCGAATGATGGCCGCTGGGAGCGCACACATTTTCTCTCCTGGCATGGTCCTCAGATGTTTGGGATGAGACCACAGATCCCAATTCTTTGCACTGATTAGCCATGAGTAGACTGGTTTATGTTTACTACTTGAAGTAAGCCTGACAATATTATATTAACGAGTGGGGAGAGGACAGATCAGTCGATCCAGTAGTCTACTAAAACACACCTGGGCCTCTCCGTTAAGAGCAGGTTCAAGGTTCTCCGTGGATGTCTTTCTCTGGGGGTCCCCCCTTTTTTCCTGCAGTGCAAATGTAGAACATTCAAAAGGATGTATACTCAAGGGACAATATTTAATTAATTTTTATTGTTTCATCAAAGACATTCCTAAGTGAACAGGAATATTTTGGGGTGTGATTAAGCTTGGTAGCTTAAAAATAAACAATTTATTTATGAACAGTTTATTTATAAGTGACCTTATGATTAGTTCAGGGCTTTTTCTTTTTATATGTATATATTTTAATGCTATTGACCACTCACCATGTGAGTGACTCCTTGTGAGAAGCTTTAAGAAAGTTTACACAATGAGAAGGAATGCTGGGGAGGAAAGCAAAATGGGAACAAGAAGGGGAGGAAGGAGTTAACTGAGGGACAGAAGGGAGAGGAAAAATAAGGAGACAAAGGCAGAGAAGCCAAAGCAGGAATGGAAAGAACAAGAGAACAGTCATCTGATGCAGATGTCATAAAAAGCTATAGCCACACTTGTAAGCCCATATCAAAATTTAGAAATCTGTCCCCACATATAAAATCAAGTGGGTGTCTTTCCCATGGGAAAAAAATGGCAGAGTAAATTTTTCATAATTTCTCCTTTTCTTTTATACTTTTAAAAACCTGAGTGTGGAACTGTTGTTTTTAAGGGCTTTTCCAGCCTGAATACTTATCTTTCATCTGCTATCAGAATGCCCAGACCCTGAGTCCACTTTATGGTTATTGCACCTGCGCTGATGATTGCAGTTCAAGAATCAGCAGGTGAAATTAAGCCCGACGGTCTCCTGATTTACCTCCAACATATAAGCAAATTAAATTACTGTCATGCTTTTAAATGAGCCTTCTCTAAAAGAGTTTCTGAGTTGAGTGTTCTACTTTCATCTGATTTTAGCAGTGAGTCCCCAAGGAAATGAACAGTTATTTTTCCTTATTAGTGCTAGTGCCTTCAGCAGACTTGTCTCCAAGTATGGCCCCACTTGCTGAGCAACCCCCCCGCCCCCGCCCGGCTTTGGGCAGGGAGAATTAAAGGCAAGAAGACCAACTAACAGAAGAGCAGAGTTCAGGTGTTCAAAGCTTTTATCTCATTCATTAATTCTGCCAGTATATACAAGCACTTACTATGTGCAGGGTCCAAGTTGGACAGTGGGGCTACAGTGATGGAGAGACGCTATCCTTGCCTTCCCAGAGCCCAAGAGTCTTTCTCCGAGGTGTGCAGAACAAGTGTTATTAATATTCCCATTAAGAGTCAGGGAGGGGCGCCTGGGTGGCTCAAAAAAAGAGTCAGGGAAACAGAGGCAAGGGACAGACACAGCTCTGGAATAGGACTGGAACCTACCTCTTCTCTCCTGAGGTCTAAACACTTGGCTAATTGTACTCAATGGCTCTCAAACTTTTATGAGTTTGACAAAAGAAGGCATTTGCTGACTCCAACCCTGGACCCCATGGGCTTCCACTCCCCATCTTTAAAACTGGGGAGATGATTTGTGTCCCTGCTCCTGTCTTAGAAGCAGTACATTTCTTCACACAACTTTAGACTATTATTATAATACTGGCAATGCACTAGCTTTAAGAAATAATCCGCTCAAGTCTTTAAATCTATCTTTCCCTAGAGTTGGGGATATAAAAATTAAGACTATAAAAACATTTGTTTTTTCACATAAAATGATCAGATCTCTGGGTGTTCAAATAGCGATGCTAGATCTGGATCCCTCCTTGGGGACTTCCAAGTTCACCTGCTTTTCATATCGGAATCCTTCCTAAAGACAGAGGCGCCCGGAGGGAAAGGTGGTTTTTCCTGAGAGCATTTTCTTACTCCTTTGCTCATTTCAGCTGTTCGCAGCAGCTGGTTTCTTCAGTGTGCCCCAGCCCTGCTGCCTTGTAAACATACTCTCTAATACCGTGCATTACTCATAGTTTGAAAATCACTTTGACTCCTGAAACATAATTATGTTAATGTCAGATGAGTCAGCGGGAGGACGGCATGCTGCACCTCCTACCAGCCTCTCAACCCCAGCACCTGGGGCTTCAAAAAAAAAAAAGAGAGAGAGAGAGAGAAACCCCCTTTTGGTGGGAGGGAAGAGAGCTTATACTTAGGGCTTAAGACACAGCTTCCAAGGAGTGGTCAATTTCATGTTTGCTGCAGTGTGAAACGGAAAGTCGAAGTCAAATCGCTCACCCTAGGTTAATCCGTTTATGTAAAGAATAAACAGGAATTTGGAGAGTTTCTCTACAAGATCTGTGATTTTCCCGACGAGGTAAGTTGAGACAGGTCACTCTGATCAATATACAGTCGTGATTTGTGATTTCCAGGGCTCCCCTTGGAGGTGTTTTCACACCCTTGGAGGTGATGCTGAGTCGGGAGGTGCTGGACTATTACCCTCGCACATCCATAGGAAAGGGGAGGCCAGACCCTTGCTGGGCTCCCCGTGACCCTAGGCTTTGGCGCTGTGCCCACTTGTTCAGCACGGCTCTTTAGACAAGAATTTGTAGCCACTTTCTTGGGCTGTTTTCAGCATCATTTACAAGCTCTCCATTGTTTCCCCTCCCCTAGCTGCCGGGAAATGAAGAGGAACCGAGCAGCACAGAGTTGGAAGTTTCTATGGCTGACCACAACCCCTACCTCCTCATGCTCCTAGCCCTGGTCCAACCTGCCAGCAATCTGACTGTGCCCTTCTCAGCTAGCGTTACACCCCCTTTGCCCTTCTGAACTCAAGGCATCATCTGAAAAGGCTTCTGGGGTCATTTTTGCACCTGTGTCTCACAATAACCCATGTTTTATAGGTGGGGAAACTGAGGTTCAGAGAAGGCGTGTCCTTATGCAAGGTCGCACATTGAGTGGCAGAGCCAGACACTCGGACCCTAGGCCCTTTCTACTCTGCCAACAACAGAACAGTGAATCCACACTTAGAAGATGAAAGTGTGTCAGGGTTGGAAGGATCCCAAGAACACATTTTTTTTGCAGATAAGACAAGTAACCAAAATCTAAAGAGAGGCAGTGATTTGCCCAAGGTCACACAGCTCAAAAAGTGGCCGAACCAGCTGCCAACCAAGGTCTCCTAACCTTTGGTCCAAGGGCTTTTTCTCTCTAATCTCCTTACTTCCTCACTCTGGACTTACTCCAGTTTAGGCATAGGGACAGTCTGCTTGCCCAAGTTAACATGCATCTTACACAGTGGGCACAAAGCATTCTATTCCCAAAGCACAACACCCCACAAGAGCCAGAGGTGTCCAGGAGGAGAATACACGGGAAGGAAGGGGTTAACCACGTCCTGCAACTTTCCATTATGCTATGACTAGTCAATATCCCAGATTAACTACAGCACTGATCAGTGATATCTTCAAACTATGGCTTCATCCAGGCTCCTTTCAAAGGCGGGGAGGACATCATTGCTCAACGGGGTGCTGGCTTGGTCCCACCGTTGTTATGTAACCTGCGAGAGGAAAAATGCCTAATCCAACCTAGAGACTCTGCAGCACCCTAACTCCAGGCCTTTTCAACCCCCTTCCCTGTGACTGCTACTTTGGGTGCCACATAGCCATCATGCACCTGGTCCGCAGACCTTTCCCACCCTTCCACAGGGCGGCGCCCACCCTAGCCAGGGTGGCTATTCCCCCAGCTGAAGGCTTCCTCACCACACACTTTTCTCCTATGACATTTTCCCTGCTTGGCCCCAAAGACAAAGAAAAGTCAAAACTCACATTTTTGGGGTGAGATGCCAAAAATTCTGAGGAAACTGTGGAGCATCCTATTTAGAGGAGGATTTCTCCTCTTATGTCTTTCTAGCTGGTTCTGTCCAATTTATCCTGGAGGTACGGTTGGTCGAAAAAGCTGACCCCGCCCCTGCCCCCCAAAGCAATCAACAGCTGTTACTATATTGAATGGCAATATGATGTCATATCATAGGTGACTAACTCACCGAGGCTTCCCTGCGAGCCATCATCTAAATATGACAGCCTTCCATCACCCTGACCTTTTCGCGGGAGAAAGCTGAGTGAGGGGCTTGATACTGCTTCCCAGGGCTCAAGTTCATGACTGACCTTCTGTGGCCAGCATTTCTGACCGAGCATGTGAGAACACACATGCCCACCCCCACACACAGATTCCCTTCCTAGTAGAAGGTCACTTTCATACAGACAGCTTTCTTCCAATGGCCTGACTTTGAAGTTGGTATGTTTAATAATCACCGATAGTAGAGAAGAGTTGGGGGTGCTGTATATATTTACCCTGGTGTATATCCAAGGTACTGGGTTAGATACCTTACATAAAGTTTTTAATGCAATACTCAAAATGCTCTGAGGACAGGCATTATAGTCCTGTGGAGTTAGAGAAACTGAGATCAGGAGGGTTGAGTAACTTGCCCAAAGTTACAGAGCTCGTCGTGGTGGGGTTCAAATTCCAGTCCAAGTCTCTGACTCCACAGTGGACCAAACTCCTACATACAAAAAGGTGTAATCACTGCACCTGGATTTTTTTTAATAGACTTCATTTTGTAAAGCCGTTATAGGTTCACAGAAAAACTGAGCAGAAACTATAGAGATTTCCCATAGACCCCGTGCTCCCACTATCAACATTGCCCACCAGGGTGGTGCATCTGTTATAACTGATAAACCTACATTGACACATCATCATCACCCAAAGTCCATAGCTTACAATATGGTTCACTCTTGGTATTGAGCATCCTATGGGTATGGATAAATGCATAATGACATGGATCCATCATTACAATATCATGCAGAATATTTTCACTGCCCTAAAATTCCTCTGTGCTCTGTCTATTCATCCCTCCCCCCCAAACCCCGATAACCATTGATCTTTTTATTGTTTCCATAGTTTTGCCTTTTCCAGAATGCCACATAGTTGGAATCATACAGTATGTGGCCTTTTCTGGTTGGTTTGCTTCACTTAGTAATATGCATTTAAGTTTCCTCCATGTCTTTTGGTAGCTCGATGGCACAATTCTTTTTAGCACTGAATAATATTCTGTTGTCTCTGTGTACCACAGTTTATTTGTCCATTCACCTACTGAATCCCCTGGCTTTGAAAACTTTATTCCAGTGTGGTTCACTGGTCTCCCTCTTTTGGACCCCATCCCGGCCTCTTCTCTCTTGCTACCCACACAGCCCCTGCTGGGGGTGGGGGGTGGGGTGGGGGGTGGACCTTTGGCATCTCTTGTCAATGAATCATTTCAGCAGCCTGGGAACCAGCTATTCCTCCAGGACGAGCTCTGGGGCTGATCTGAGGAGAGCTCTCACACGCACACGTACCATAAAATCAGAACATTCCCTTTCCCCTCCATGCCAAGTATACTCATATTTGCCCTCCAGCCCCCAATACGGTCATTCCTAGTATGTCCCACCACTTACCACACAGGTTTCTCTCTTCTTATTCCATCCGTTCATCCATCCACCCAACAAGTATTTATTGAGCACCTACTATATGTTGGTCCTAGATGGCAAGTCCACAGAGGACACTGAATGTATTTACCTTAGTTTGCAAGGAAGAGGAGTTACACCCACAACAGGGTCCCATTCCATTGAGAAATACTATTTGATGGGGGGGGGGTGTATGGAGATAAATAGGACTGAAAATAGGCCTGTGAGACCATCTGAATGAATTATTATTATCATCAGATTATAATATAATTATATTTATCACATATAAAATTATATGTTAATTATTAAATTGTTATTATTGTTGCTATTTTTAAAAAAACCTCTGATACAGCACTTTCTGGGTTTTAGGACTTAAGTACTTTTACATAAATGGTAAACCTATTCGTTGCCTGAAAAGGGTGTACAGGCTGAAATAGAAATAGATTAAAGAAAATTTCAAATTCCTGGAGGGCAGATCTATAACAAGTTATTAAAGTGGAGTTAGGAATAACTAGGGTGCATTCCTAACCAGTGAGAATGAGATCACGAAGGGTAAGCGCCATAATCCAGTCCAAGCCATTCTAGTGGCCCCATGAGGGGCAGGTGCTCAAGTGAGACAGAGTTCCGGGCTGACCCCGCGGGCCATTGCTAAGCAGTTACTATGGAGCCAGATTCACCCACGGACCTCTGAGCTTCCACTATGCTGGGGGCGGGCTGAAGGGCTTCTCCCCTGTCCTTCTGCTCTGCCAGGGGAGCAGCCGTATGTAATGTCTCACATCTCTCTCCCAACAAAAGCAACCCTTTGCTGTGTGTCATCCAGTGAGTCACCAGCACGGGTGGGAACAGACCCAGGATTCCTGCTCCTTTCTTTGCTGGGGCTGTTTGCTGGAGATGACAATCCCCCCACATGAGCAGCCAGTTACATTTATGGTTCTTAATGACATTTATTGGGGCTTATGGGATAGGAAAATAATGGGAAGTGAAGGCTGGGAGATAAAAAATCAAAATCTGAAATGACACACCAGATCCTGATTCCTGAAGGTCTAAAACTGGCAATCCAACTCAGCATGTCCTTCCGTTGGGAAATGGTTCCTAGGGCTGAGGAGGAATCACGCCCTTACCCAACTCGAGATTGGATGGGAGAGAGAAGGAAAGGGGGGAGGGAACAGCCAGGGGTCTCTGCAACTGTGTTCTTGGATTCGCCCCTATGATTTCATCTCTATATTTACTTCATGTCACCGTTTGTTTTCCGTTTCGGCACGTATGTGACATGTCACAGTTTATCATGCACATTTAACGCCCATTGTCCCACCAGAATCTTGTCACAGAGCTGTGATCCGTAGAAAGAGCAGTGGGTACAAGGTCAGTTGACTAGGACTCTCTACCTAACAGGCCATGTGAGTCCAAGTAGGTCACCCAACCTGGACCTTAATTCCCTCAGAGAACAGGGCTAGACTGGTTGGCCTGAAGGTGCCCTACTGCTCTAAACTGCCATGTCTGCGTGTTCAGCCCCGCAGAGGAAGATGCTGCCCCCATGACCCCCCACCCCCAACTGGCTAAGGCCGCCCGTGGTTTTCCCCATCTCCTCCTGAGGCTTTGCTGGAAGCACACAGGACACGTTCGGTCACAGGCTCCAGAAAACCTGGCAGAACAGAAAGAGCAGTGGACAGGGATTGATCCGTCAGTATGACATGGATCATACAATCCCGAGGACAGGAGCAGGGGACACACAGAGGAGAGCTCTCTGGTGGCTGGATACTGGGTCCAGGGGAAGAGGGGTCAATTTTCAATGTCTCTGAGGGGTGAGCTGCAGGGAAGAAGGTGCTTTCGCTAGACCTGGCCCACGTACTCTGAGGATGTGGGAGTGACACTGAGCCAAGGACCAGTAACGACTGTCAGAAGAGAACAGTCACAACAGCTCACCTACACAGGCACCCGTATTTTGCTCAAAACTTTGAGAAGCAGTTGATGACTCTAATTTGTTTTTGGCACAAACATCCTGTTCCAACGGGAAATTTTCTGTTGCTTTATGCGGCGGGGATTATGGGAGGAGAAACAAAGTATTTCTTCTGCACTTCTGTGGGGCTGGCCGCTGGTGCTCCATGAGGACGCTGTAAGCAGGCTGGTCTCTCTAGTCTCAGGAGAGGAATCACAGAGTCCAGGACAGGCCTGGTAGGGCTGGGACTAGAGTGAGGGGGTGGGGGGGTGAGGTGGCTTGGGAGGCACTCGCTCTCAGGGTCCTGCAAGTGCAGGATGGGCACCTCCTCACTTGCCTTAGCCTTGTGCAGGCCCCGGGGCCTGGCCTCCTCTGGGCATCTTCTAGCATGCAGTGGTTACTTGTTCAGAGGCACTGGGCTTGTGTCATAAGGGAAAAACTGGTTCTAGGGGACTCAACGTACAAAATAAGACATATTTCGCAGCCCACCACAGTCCCCAAAACATGGACTTGGGAGTCCAACTGACCTGGGAATGGTTTCCAGCTTGCCATCCTTTAGTTGTGTAACCTAGGGAAACATACTTAATCTTGCTGTGCCTCGATGTCCTTCCTCATCAATATTAAAATAGGGACAATAACACTGACCTCAGAGAGGATGCATGAGGATTAAAGGAGGGGGACAAGGAGGGTAATGAAAATACCTGCCTCATGGTAAACCTCAGCGTAGCAAACCTCCCTGTGAGGCTGTGATAGTGTTGAATGACCAAGTGTCGGACAGGGCTCTTGTCCTGGAAGCTTCCACAGGCAACATTAGCATCAGAGGAGGGTTTGGAGACCAGTTCACCAATGTCACACCCAGAGTTCAATAACTTGTTACAGACTGCATGACTAATAACAGTTTGGACACAGTCAAAAACAGTGATAAATGGGACAAGCTGGCCCAAATTGATGGATCACATGAACATTCAAACCACAGCTTTTCCCTACCAACAGATGTATAAACATATGAGGAGGGCTTGTAAGTGAAGGGGTACGGAGTCAAGGGCCAGGAAAACTCTCTAACTTTTGGGTCAAGATCAGATTCTGGTTAATCAAGGAGGGCTTCCAGGAGGAGGTTCTGGGGCATTCAGCAGCCTCCAATGAGGCTCAGTTGCTCTCCTTTCTTTCATCACCATCTCAACGGTCAACACTTCCCAGTACAAAGGATAGAAGATGGGCTCTGACCCCACAGTTGGCTGACTGCCGTCACCTCTCCAGACCTTTCACGATCCGACGCCTGGTCCCTTTAAGGCATCGAAACTCAGTGAACGTTCTACGGGTGGCCTCACGGCCTCCGCGAGGCGCGCTGACGTCACCCTTCGGGGAAACGGCTGACGTCAGCGCGTCCTCGGCGAGTGGGGGCGGGGCCGTGACTCACCCGAACCGCGCCCCCCGCCCGCTGTCGAGCGCACGTGAGCGCGCGCCGCGCTGGTTTCTAAATTTAGCTCGGCGGCTTCGGTGGGGGTCGGGCGAGGTAAAGGGGGCCGAGGGGACCAGGCGGGCTGGGGGGGCGGCTGTCCCAGTCCCTGCTCGCCCCGTTGGCGGCCCTCCTGGAAGACGAGGGCCCGGCCGGAGGGTGGAGCGCGGGCGCCTCCCGACGCAGCGCCTCAAAGGTCTCCGCGTGCAAGCCCGGCCCCGTGTTCGCCCTGCCCCCGAGTAGGCGCTCAGTTAACGAGCCAGAGTTCCCTTCTGCTCAGCGACTCGGGACTTCCCGGAGAGTCCAGAGTTCTGGAAAGTTCCCCGGTGGACGGGGTGCGGTGTGGGCTGAAGTCAGAACAGGCGCGGGGCCCGAGGCCGTCGGGGCCCAGACCTCGGGGTCCACGTGGGGTCGTCACTCAGCGTTTCTGAATTCGGGGGGCCCGGGCGTGGCCGGAGTCGCCATCAGCGCTTGTTTGGGGGCCTCTCGGGACCCCCCACTTCCGAATTGGGCGGGGCAGTGAAAGGAACTGTTCCCTACGTGGCGGGCTGGGCGGTGGTCGTTCTAGGCTCAGCCCAGGCTTAGGGGCCTGAAGGTCACCTGGTGAGGAGACGATGCCACAGAACCCCAGGCTCTCCATCCCGAGCCCCCCGTACCAAGGTGACCTTCTAGGAAACATAAAAAAAGAAAGTAGGGCCAGACACCTTGTGAAATAGACACTCCCCCGTTCTTTTGTTGGCGGAGGGAAAAGTTCTGGAAAGAAGCGCTGTCAGCGTAAAGTGAACTGAGATTTTGACTTTGCAGAGTGGTGGGACATGTCACGGTGACCTGCATTCTGTTGTTGGTGTGGCATCCTCAGGTTTCACAGGGTTTGTCTCCGTAGGCAGCTTATAAAACAATGTTCATGAAGCTTTTGACCTTGCTAGGTGAAGGGTGTTGGATATTACAGAAAAGTAAAATATAATGATAAAGTGGGAAATGTCAAATGGTAATAAGGGAACGTTAACGGTTGGGCCGTTAAAATTTTATATTTCAGGTTTTCAAAGGCTGTAACCTAGAGTTTTTCATGTGTTCTTTTCTTAGAAGTGGTGGGAAGTTAGTTGTGGAATAAAGGTAGCTTTGCAGATCATGACCTGAATGAATGACAGAAACCCCTAAATCCAAATGTGTAATTTTCATTTGTTTTCCAAAAATAACTATATTAGCCTTTGTAAATTGGAGATTTTCAGATATAAATATGGAAACTGCAAGTGTTTAGGGCTTTATTCCCCATTCAGTATCCATCTTAACACAGTTTTAAAAGGAGGGACAGTTTAGGATCTAACAAATACGTCCAGAAGTAGGCATAGTTTTATATTGTTCGTATAGCAACAGAAGTCTCTTTGTCCTAATACCGTACAGTTGCTACCACATTTTCCTCAATGTAATGCCTATTTTGGGAGGGACTTAAATGGAGCAGGTGTGAATGATGATGAATCATGTTCTCAAACTGAGCTAATTTCCCTTTGTGTAGGTTATTGTTCTGTGTGTATGTAATGTATAAGAACCTTAACATAAACGTTCTCACGTTCAGAAATTAAGTTTTTTTAGTCCGGAAATTGAGTTTTTTCTTTTAAAAATACTTACCCTTGGAACGGACCACCTGCATCCTGTAGGAAGCCTGTTAACATTTCTGTAAAGTCCTCCTTGCCCCCAAGTTGTACCTGTTCTCTTAGAGCTGTATCTGTCACTCACTAATTGTTTACTATGTTGTGATTGTTTGCTTACATGTTTGTTTCTCCCACTAGACTAAGCTCTTGGGACTACGGACTGGACTGTCTTTGTATTTTTGGCATCTAGAACAGTGCTACCATGTAATAAGAGCTGTATTTTTCATAGTGTTTTGTTTCATTGAATAAATGTGGTGTTTCCCAAAGCAGATTGCAAATTTTGAGAAGGGAGAGTTCTTTATAGTTAAGGGGATTGAGCTTCAAACCAATATTGTTGCACTAGGGGACACAGTTTCCTTCTTTTCCAAGCCCACCCTTCCCCAGTCCCACCACCACTACCACCCCCACCCCCACCCCCACCCATGATAAAGGAGACAAAATAAAAGTCAAACCCTAAATTATTTTGGGATCTAAGTAGTGTGGTGTACCTTTAGATTTGAGATGGTAGAACTTTGTCCTGCTCTCCAGGCCATAACTGTAATCCACACACTGGGTTAGTTAGGTCCTTGTCACAGGGAAGTTAGTCATTATTATTTTTTAAATAGGGGTGTCTGGATGGCTTGGTCGGTTAAGCGTCAGACTCATGATTTTGGCTCAGGTCATTATCTCAGGGTTGTGGGATTGAGTCCCATGTCGGTCTCTCCACCGGGCTTGGAGCCTGCTTGGGATTCTCTCTCTCCCTCTCCCTCTGTCCCCCCCCCCCCACCGCCCCCCAATTAGGAATTTCAGAAGCTCTGCGTCTTCTGTGGATAGTTAAGCCTGGTTGCTAAATGGAATGTTTACACTGAAATAGATTTGGTTTCTGCACAGTACTTCATACCTACCCTGAGAGAAGATTTAAGGATATAAAATGAAGAGATTTACTCTCTCCCTTAAAAGTTACCACGGTCAAAGAGCGGGGGATTTTTACCATCAAACTTTACTAGCCAGAACTCAGCAAGCTGGAATTGATGCCACACTCAATTTTACAAAAGGCTGATGAAAAAATAAGTTGCTACCAAAGATCTAGTTTTGAAAATACATACATAGTATGTTACAGTGGTTACTGATATTTTCAGCAATAACTAGTACCTCTGCAAAATCCCATCAGAAGGTCCACATTTTAATATCCACTGTGTTTAATTAAGTCAAGAAAGAGTGATATGTATTTGGAAGATTTTTAACGAGATTTTAATTAGGGTTTTAGAAGGTGGTTCAGCTACATTTTCCCACACAAAGAGTTCCATGAGTGTGATGAAACACAGAAAGTAACTTTCATGAAAACAGAAGAAAGCTAGAAGGAAAGACCCAAGGGACACTTTGCTATTGGCTAGGTTCAGCGTGGACAGTTCCTATTCACTTTGATACCACCCTCCTCACCATTTTTAGGCACTGTTTCACCTGGATTTTTTTCTCAAAATAGAGTATTCTCAAAATATTATATAATAATATAAAAATAACAACTTCCATTTGTTGAGCACTATGTGCCAGGCCCTGTGCCCAATGCTTTATGAAATTATTTCAGTTATTATTATATATGTGTATATAAGAGATTTATTATAAAGAATTGGCTCACATGTGTATGGAGGTTTGCACCTCCTGAGATCTGCAGCGTGAGTTGGCAAGCTGGAGACCCGGGAGAGCCAATGGTATGGTTCTGTTCTAAGTCCAAAGGCAGGAAGAATTCGCTCTCACTGGGGGAGAGTCCGTCTTTTAATTTTTACAGGACTTCAACTGACTGGATGAGGCCCACCAATGTTATAGAGGGCAGCTACTTAATCTGCCAATGTAAATATTAATCTCATCCAAAAACATCCTCACAGAAACGCTCAGAATAATGTTTGACCAAACATCTGACCACCCTATGGCCCAGTCAAGTTAATAAATTTGTTAACCATCACAGACCTATTGATTTCCAAAGCTCAAGGGATGTGAACCCACGTCCCATAATGTTATGCCACAATGTCTCCTTCTCACTCTAGGATTCACAAAGTAGCTTTAACCCTGGGCCTTTACCCCCTTATCTGGAATGTCTGTCAAAGTTCATCGCACTCACACCCGATGAACACACCTAATTAGGGCAGGTGTTTAAATACCAGTAACCAACTCAGAATCCCCTCCCCCAGTAGCACATACAACATAGCCACTTCCTTCCTTAGGATAACTCTCTAGCTTTCAAATTCTATTCCAAACTTTCTGATTTTCTATTCACATAACCCTTTAATTCCCTCCACACTAGCAAATCTTACCTGACTCCTTGTTCAGTCCCCTTCAGTCCTCTTTGAAGAGCACCAAGCCAGTGAGCCCACGACCTTCCCTTCTCTTGGGTGCCTCCTTAGGACCAGCCTTTGCTATTGCTTACTCTTGACTCACTCCTGCCTTAATTGTCATTGTCATTTTAGAACTCTGACCTCTCCACCCTCTCCCCCCAACATAAGCAACTGTCACTGCAAGGACTTCACTTGGTTGAGTTTCAGACTGGTGAACCTACCTCCCAGAGATAGCTGATACCAAAATACTTCCATGATCTATGTACTTTTAATAAATACTGTTCACTCAATTTATTTGATCACAATTTTGGAAAGAATAAGAATTCTTAGAGTAATATTTTTTTACTTAGTTGGCACTATTCTGTTACATGCTAGGACACCTTTTGTAGGTATCATGGATGTCCTGACACCAGCATTTTTTCACAAACAGCCTCAGAGCATTTGTTCTTAGCAAGTTAGTTGTCCTTTAATATCCAGAATGTAGTCATTCCCAGCGAAGTAATGCTTTGAATACTTTCTCAGATTTTTATGCAGTTTTTCATTGTTATATATTAGTAAAGTTAAAAACATTAGAGAACACTTAAACACATGAACAAAATCAGATTTTATTGGTATTCAAAAGATACGGTGGAGCCTGTCTAGCTTTTAAAACTGAAAATGTTGGGGCACCTGGGTGGCTCAGTCGGTTGAGTGACGGATTCTTGATTTCTGCCCAGGTCATGATCTCAGGGTCATCGGGCTCCACCCTGGGTGTGGAGCCTGCTTAAGATTCTCTCTCTCCCTATGCCCCTCCCCCAACCCCCTCCCTCCCTAAACAAAAACAAAAACAAAAAAAAACAAAAAAACAACTGAGAATGTTAAGATGGCTATTGGGAGAGGGCAGTTGTTACAGATGTTATAGATATTAGCACTTAAGGTATTTTTCATTCTTCTAAAAGTTAATTTACCAAACACAATGGGCATTTTTATTACAGTCACAAATAAAAATACACTTTGCTTCCATATTAGAAAAAAAGTCAGGTGTGTATTTTTTGATAAATGACATCTGCCACAATTATATTCATTTAATCAAAATGAAAAAGTTCTTTCTGTTACACAAGTACCTTTGTTCCAGAGTTTCCAGGGCTTGGAATTATATTAGTCCTCTTAATTTAAACTGACTTGGTTGGCTTTGGTGTGTCTGATAGAATAAGAACAGAGGGTATTCAAGTCGAGATCCTAAAAATCTAAGTTGTTACGTTTGATGTGTAATTTAGTATTGTTTTACCAGCCAGATTCCAGTGACTTTGGTCTCTAAAACAATTATGAGGCTGGGCCCTTTGTAAATGGTTTCTTGGATGCTTTTTCATCTATTGAAAACTTAATAAAGAGGAGACATCACTTAATTACCCCTTCCTGTGTTCTTAATAGTGTTATCTTTTTATTTTTTTTTTTTAAAGATTTTATTTATTTATTTGAGAGAGAGAATGAGATAGAGAGAGAGAGCATGAGATGGGGGTGGGTCAGAGGGAGAAGCAGACTCCCTGCCGAGCAGGGAACCCGATGCGGGACTTGATCCAGGGACTCCAGGATCATGACCTGAGCCGAAGGCAGTCGCTTAACCAACTGAGCCACCCAGGCGCCCCAGTGTTGTTATCTTTTTAAATCCAGGTTTGTTGAAAACAGTCATGTCTTTTCCTTTGCCTTTTTTAGAAGCAGAGCTACAATTATGTTTTAGGACACAATGGAATCTATCAATTAATAGAGCTAACAGATAATTCTTTGTCTTTAACTATTAAATGTAGAATTTCCAGCATATTATGTAAGCAGCATTTATGGTGATATTCTGGAAATTTAAATCATTGAAATTTTTAACAGATTTAGATTATTTTGTTTGAGATTTTAAAAAATATTATAGGGGCGCCTGGGTGGCTCTGTCGGTTAAGCATCTGCCTTCGGCTCAGGTCATGATCCCAGGGTCCTGGGATCGAGCCCCAGGTCGGGCTCCCTGCCCAGCGGGAGTCCGCTTCTCCCTCTCCCTCTGCCTGCCGCTCCCCTTGTTTGTGCTCTCTATCTCTCTGTCATATAAATAAATAAAATCTTTAAAAAAAATATAGAGAACATTGCCTTAGTGACATTATGGTTATAATAAAGATTTTGCGATCCAAATCCTTACTTTAAAAAAAGAACTCAAAACATTTTTCTTATATCCTATTTTAAAATGTTGATATTATTATATTGAATTATATAAAATCCAATTGGATTATTAGTGTTATAAATAAATACAAAAAAATTACAAGATCTGCTTCAATCATGTAAATAAGATTTGTTTTACACCTAAATTGTAAACTGTATTTTAAATTTTATTTTATTTTTAGCTGGGTAGTTAAGATTTCAGGCTTTTTTTTTTAAGTCAAGTTTACTGAGGTGACTTACATGCAGAAAAATGTATTCTTTTAGGTGTGAAGTTCTATGAATTCTGACAAACACAGCCATATAAGCATTACCACAATCAAGAGAGAACATTTCTACCACCCCAGAAAGTTCACTTGTGCCCCTTTTAGTTAATTCATTATCCTGAAAATAAAATTTTAAATAAAATAAGACTTTTAAAAACATGCCTGGTACACAGGCCTTGGGCCATTATTATTGTACACCAGATTATAACTTTAGTGGGAAGGCAAATGTAACTGAAACAAACCTAAGTTTTGAATATATTACTCTAAAATGATTCGATAGAAGTGTTCAAAACAAAGTGAAGGATTGATTTTATTGTTTTATTCCATCTCCTTGATGTATGTTTACCTTTCTTCACCCTACATCCATCTCAAACATCTTTTTTTTTTTTTTTAAAGATTTTGTTTATTTGTCAGAGCGAGTGAGAGAGCACAGCAGGGGCAGCAGCAGGTGGAGAGAGAAGCAGGCTCCCTGCTGAGCAAGGAACCCAATGTGGGACTCAATCCCAGGACCCTGGGATCATGATCTGAGCCGAAGGCAGATGCTTAACCCACTGAGCCACCCAGGTGCCCCTCCATCTCAAATATCTTGATGTAACTAAATCCTTAAGGCATTTTCTTTTGCTAGCTTGTATTTTAGTCTTTTCAGTGAATATTAAAAGTGGAATATTGTCTCTAACCTTCTGAAATAAGCAAGTTAAGAGCAAGAACAATGTCATCTTCATTGTTTATTACCATCTCTTCCATACAAAAAAAGCCTAATACTTATTAAATGATGGAATTTTCTTTGTTCCAAGCTGAGCAGAGAGGGGTTTGAGAATGACTAGGATTTTCTCCAATAAACATTGAGAGTGTTGGTAGTGCTAGGTTAAAACTTAAAGCTCAGTTAAAAACCTAGATTTTAGAGTTAGATCTAAATTTCTTTCATCCTTTTTTTAAATTGAAGTATAGTTGATGTACAGTGTTATATTAGTTTCAGCTCTGCAACTCACTAGTGATTTGACACTTCTATACACTGTCCTGGGCTTACCACCATAAGTGTAATTGCCATCTGTCACCACACAACGTTAATTACAGTGTTATTAACTATATTCCCTAGGCTGTGCTTTTTATCTCCTTGACTCATTTGTAACTGGAAATTTGTATCTCTTAATTCCCTTCACGTATTTTGCCCAACCCCCCCCAACCCCCTCCGCTCTGGCAACCACCAGTAATGTTCTCTGTATTTATGAGTCTGTGTCTGTTTTTTTTGTTTGTTTGATTGCTTACTTGTTCATTTGTTTTTTAGATTCCACGTATAAGTGAGATCATACGGTATTTGTCTTTCTGTCTTACTTATTTCACTTAGCATAATACCCTCTGGTTCTACCAATGTTGTAAATGTCAAGATCTCATTCTTTTTTATACCTGAGTGATATTCCAGTGTGTGTGTTTGTGTGTGTGTGTGTGTGTGTATACATATGTACACCGCATCTTTATCCATTCATTTATCAGTGAACATTTAGGTTGCGTCGATAAGTTGGCTATTGCAAATAATGCTGCAATAAACATAGGGGTGCATATACCTTTTCAAATTTGTAGTTTTGTTTTCTTTGGGTAAATATCCAGTGGAATTACTGGATCATATGGTATTTCTATTTTTAATTTTTTGAGGACCCTCCATACTGTTTTCCATAGTGGTTGTACCAGTTTACATTCCCACCAGCAGTGCACGAGGGTTCCCATTTCTCCACATCTTCACCAACACTTGTTATTTCTTGTCCTTTTGATGCTAGCCATTCTGACAGGCGTAAGGTGATATCTCATTGTGGTTTTGATTTGCATTTCCCTGATGATTAGTGATGCTGAGCATCGTTTCATGTGGACCTACATTTGAATACTGACTTTATCATTTATTTAGCTATAAAACTTCAGGAAAATTCATTTCTATGAGCATCAGTTTTCCTATCTATAAAATCACAATAAAAAACCAAAATTCATTAGAACTGCTATGAGGAGGAATTTGAGATTAAAGCACCTGGCAGAGAGTCTTGCTCATAGCCCAATCCTTTCAACTTGAAATCTTAAGGTATTTTAACTCAGGTACCACAGCTGTCTATGGTGGAGGAGAGAATTAGCTTTTAGAATGCAGATGGAGGTGGCTGGATCTGACCTGTGGGCTCAAGCAGTGTAATTACCCTCCCAGTTTGTGTTTTGGTTAATTACAGATTTTCATTTACAGGATTTTCTTGGAGGAAAGAAAGAAGAGTGGCAATGGTGAAGAGAAAGGAAACCAGATGGGGAAATTGAGAAAGGGAGAGATATTGACTGAATGAATGATGAATGAATGAGCAAACAGAGCAAGGCACCAAAAAGGGTTAGTAATATTATCCCATATAAGCCAGCTTGGCATATGGCATCTAGAATACAAAAGGAAAGGAGTAAGGAAGTTATACAAACAACATGGAAAAAAAATAGGTATCTAAATATTTTGAAAAATATACAGTGAAAACTCCAAAGTTTCCCTTTATACAGTGTTACTTTGTATATATTATATAGTATTAAGGTTCAGAAAACTGGTTCAGTTATTTACCTGCTCTGATTTCCTAAAGTTGTTAAATAATTTGATCAGTACAATGGCATTAGAATAGCTAAATTATAAACATAATGAAACAAAGAATACTACTTTTTAAATGCCCAATAAGCCCAGAAAAAAAAAGACTTTTCTATGGCCAGCCAAACTCTCCAGGGTGAGGGTAGAATAAAGACAATTTCAAATAAGCGAGATCTCAAAAAAAATTATTTCTCATTTGCCCTTGTCTCAGGAAGCTGCTAGAGGGGCTGCTCTGTCAAAATGAGAGAATAAACCAAGAGGAAGGTGTCAGATCCTGGAACCAGGGGCTCCAACTAGTGTTGCAGAGGAATAAAGGTAACTTTCAAAAGTATTACTAACACAGAAGATTAAAATAAAAATTGAAGGAGTACAGGTGAAAGGAAAAATTAGTTAAGAAAATAGAAGCTAAGAAATAAGAGGAAGAGAAACACATACTCTGAACCTGTTTCAAGAATGAGATGGCAAATCTGGCCCTTAAGTCTCCTAGCATCCAAAGCAAAAGGGAAAGTAAGCTCACTTGCAAGTTCTATAATTCCTTAAGATAAAAACAAAGTGGTTGTTTCCCAAAAGACTTATTGTAGATCTTATAAAAAGGATCCTTCGCTCTTAATTTTATCCCCACAATAGAATATTGTGTTTCATATGACTTTCTTAGAGTGTACCTTACAGCCCCAAAGCATTATTAAGTAAAGACAATTCTGTAAGGACTCAGGAGTACTCTCCAAGATGAATCAAGAGCATGTGAATGGCTAGTCAGGATATTATTAATTGACATCCCATTAAACTTCATGGGAGGCTAGAAGGAGGTTGGTAGGTTAGTCTGTTATCCTGGACAATTTAGCTCTTTCCCCAAACTAGCCCCCTTAAAGCAAAACAAGTTCTCTTAACTGCACTTGTCCTCAGTAATAGGCAGTTTAGCAACTGTCTGGATGTTGGAGCATGTTCATTTGGGGGTCTCGTGCCCCACCCCAAATGGCTCATCAGAGTATGCTGTCCTATCTCAGTTTCTGAGAGAAATTTTGATAAACGCAATTTTCTCTAATGCGTTACATTTCCACTAATGTTTTAGTACCTTTAGACTGGATTTTCTGGCTCTCCCATTAATCTAACTCCCAGTACAATCTAGATAGAAAACTTTCTGATTGCCCTGTTTCTCCACCAGGTAACATTCAGGATATCATGTCCATCAAGCAATCTTTCATAAGCATTTATTTCCTATAACCAGACTTATATTAATAATTAAGATTGCATTTAGTTAGAAGCTATAGTTTGGACAACTGACTAGAATTTTCAGTTACCTATCACATATCATCCCCCTAACCACTGATGAGAATTTACGACACCACGTGTACAGTTGTCAGTTTTAAAAAATTCAACCCCTTTTGCTTTCATCTGATAGATTTTCCATTAAGAATTATTTTTAATAATTCTTATTATATCATATCTTACATTATTATAATAATAATTCTTAATGGAAAATCAAGCATAATTTTTATAACTCCTTGAGTGTTTGCCATTATTTAACCTATAGTTCACTGGTTATTGAATAAACCTTAGAAAGAAGTGTATTTTTTAAATAGCTTTTGAACCAACCTTTAGAAAGATAAAAGTTTTTGCTATTAATCTCTTTTGTGTCTAGCAGAATATGTTTATTTACACATAAATAACTAAATCTCTCTGACACCCTAAAATTTGAAACCTTAAAAGTAGACTTCTGTTTGTACAGTACTATTACCTGCTCTTTTCCAGGAAGCTAACTAATAGGATTATACTTCAAAATAATAAACTGCCTCCCTGCCACTTATAGGTCAGTTATTACTATGGTAGCATTTCTGCTGTCTTTAATAGAGTCTAGAAATGCTTGAAACTGAAGACTAGAAAATACGGTGGTAGCCTAATAGAGTCCATGGTGACATTTTTATTCCGACCCGAAGTAAATTTCCATATATTAAATAAAAATTCAGCGAAACAATATTTCTTCTCTCTTAAATCAACATTTGTCATTGCTGCAAAAATATATCTAACCAGTTCTTTTATTTTTTTATGACTGTTGTTAATTTTTGCTCTTTTTAAAAATAGAAAAATATTTTTATCAAACTTGATATGATTTAGAAGCAATGATCTCTGAAATACTGAATGATGTATTTTTATAAATAAAACTGTCATAAATTTAGAAATCAGTTTTATAAGTGAGAAAATATCACAGATGTTGAAGAGGATATTTTTTCATAAAAAATTTCTAAATTTAGGCAAATTATTTTGACTCTAGAAAAATCTATACAAAAAGAATTTTCAGAAGTGATATTGGCAAGATGGCAAAGTAGGAAGCCCTGGATCCTGCTTCCCTCACAAACACACCAGCTCAGCAACAACTCATGAACAAATTCATTTTATGTAAAATCTAGAGACTAATTGAAAGTCTCTTGCATCCTAGGTGAATATGAAACCATACTCACCAAAGCCAGTAGGGAGATTCAGGACCCCTTTTCACCAGAGTCCCTGCTCCCAGCACAATGCCGTACAATCAGGAGGAGAACCCCTAACTCCCAGCTTCTCCTAGGGAAGGGAGAGTTTGGTTTATGCATCTAGCACCCTGGAATTTCCCAGGGAGCTCCCAGAGGACTGGTTCTGTCTTGTAAGTCTTAGAACTCTGATGGGTCCAGCATAATCTAGCCACCTGAGGGAGAATGGAAACAGCAGCTTTGGTTGGTAGATGTCATAGATCTTCCTTCCTGCTAAGCACAAAGTGAACAGATGTCAGTCTTGGAGCTCTGATGAGTCTGGTGCTATCTAGCACCTCGGGGAGAATGGGGACTGTGGTTTGGACTGATAGATACAATAGCTTCCTCACACCTGACTTAGCACAGAGCAAGCAGACAAAAACCACAGCTTCCTGCTTCTCCCTGTGGAGGAAAAGAGTTGATAGAGGCTCCCTAAATCCTGGGCAGGGTTGATAGGTGGGAGTCTTCTCTTATACAAGGTCAGTCCATGAAGACTGGTGCAGGTGCCTGCTTTGCTCAGCGTACAGACACCAACACAGACAAAGAAAATGAAGAATCAGGCAAAGGTGTTCCAAACAGAGAAGGAAAATAAATTTCTAGAAACTGACTCTAATGAAATGGAGTTATAGGATTTACCTGACAGAATTCAAAATAACTGTCATAAAGATGCTTTTTGAGGTCAAGAGAAAAATGCATGACCAAAGTGGGAATTTCAACAGAAATATAGGCAATATTAAAAAGTACCAAACAGAAATCATGGAGCTGAAGAACACAATAACCAAACTGAAAAATTCACTAGAGGGGTTTAATAGCAGACTAGATCAAACAGAAGAAAGAGTCTGTGAACTTGAAAACAAGTCATTGGAAATAATTCAGTCAGAGGAGCAAAAAGAAAAAGAATGAAAGAGAGTGAAGAAAACTTAAGGGACATCATCAAACAGAGTAATATATGCATTATGAAAATCCCAGAGAAGAGAGGGAGAGAGAAAGGATCAGAAAGCTTATGCAAAGAAATAATGTCTGAACAAACCTGTGGAAGGAAATGGACATCCAGAGCCAAGAAGCTCCCAAAACACTAGTTAAGATGAATGCAAGGAAATCCACACTGAGACACACAATCAAACTGTCAAAAGCAAAGACAAAGACAATTTTGAAAGCAACAAGAGAAAAGCAACTTGGCATGTACAAGAGAACCCTCATAGGACTATCAGTGGATTTTTCAGCAGAAACCTTGCAGACCAGAAGGGGATAGAATGACATATTTAAGGTGTTAAAAGAAAAAAAATTGCCAACCAAGAATACTGTACTCAGCAAAATTGTCCATCATAAAGGAAGGAGAAATAGACTTTCCCAGACAAAAGTTCAGGGAGTTCATCACCACTAGCCCTGCCTTAGGAGAAATGCTAAAGAGAATTCTTCAAGTTAAAAGGATGCTAAATAACAACATAATAGCATAAGATAGTATGGAACTTTGGTAAAGGTAAATATATGGACAAATACAGAACATCATATTACTATAATAGTAGTGGGTAAATCAATTTTAATTCTAGTATAGAAGTTAAAAGACAAAAGTATTAAAAGTAAATGTACCTAAAAATACGTTAAAAGATGCACAACATGAATGCATGTAAATTGTGACAACAGTAACATAAAGTATTGGGGGAGAAGTTGAAGTTTAGAGTTTTTATATGTAATTGAACTTAAGTTGTTAAAATAGACTGTTACAGGGGCACCTGGCTGGCTTAGTTGGAAGACCATGCAACTCTTGATCTCAAGGTCACAAAGTTCAAGCCCCATGTTAGGTGTAGAGATAACTTAAAAATAAAATCTCTTTTTAAAAAAATAGACTGTTATAACTATAAATATTTTATGTAAGCTCCAAGGTAACCCCCATACATGCACACAAAATCCCTATAGTAGTTACACAAAAGAAAAAAAGAAAGGAATTAAAACATACCAATGCAATATATTTAGATAGACATATATATAGACATATAGATAGATACAGAGAGAGACATATAGAGACTATATATCCATATAGATATGTATGTATATCCATATATACACAGGAAAACAAGAGGTAAAAACAGACAAGAGGAGTACAAGACTAATAGAAAATAACTAACACAATGGCAGTAGTAAATTCTTCCCTATCAATAATTAAATGTAAATGGATTGAATTCCCTATCAAAAGGCATAGAGTGGCTGAATGGATAAAAAACAAAACAACAACAACAACAACAAAAAAAGACCCAACAATATACTGTCTACAAGAAACTCACTTTATTTTTTTTTTTTTTTTTTTTTTTTTTGAAACTCACTTTAGATTTAAGGACACATATATGCTAAAAGTAAAAGGAAGAAAAAGATACTCCATGTAAATGGTAACCAAAAGAGTATAGAGGTGGCTATGCATGTATTAGAAAAAATAGATTTTAAGTCAAAAAATGTCCCGATACAAAGCACATCATATAATGATTGAAGGATCAATCCACCAGGAAGGTATAACAATTATATATGCATACAACATCCTAGCACTTAAATATATAAAACAAACATTGATAGAAATGAGGGGAGAAATACATAGAGATCCAGTAATAATAGGAGATGTCAATATCCTACTTTCAATAATGGATAGAACATCCAGATAGAAAATCAATAAGGAAACAGAGGATTTGAACAACACTGTTGACCAAATGGACCTCATAGATGTTATACAGAACATTCCACCCAAAGCATATACCTTCTCAAGTGCATACAGATCTTTCTTCAGGATAGATCACACATTAGGTCACAAAACAAGTCTTAGGAAATTTAAGAAGATTGAAATCATATCAAGTATCTTTTCTGACTACATGGAATGAAACTAGAAGTCAATGGCAGAAGGAAAACTGGAAGAAAATGCACAGATATGTGCAAATTAAACAACACACTCTTGAACAACTACTGGGCCAAAGGAGAAATCAAAAAGGAAATTAGAAGTACCTCAGGACAAACAAAAATGAAAACACATCATACTAAAACTTATGGAATTCAGCAAAAGCAGGGACATTCATAGTGATAAACATCAAAAAAGAAGAAAGATATCAAATAAACAATCTAACCTTATACTTCAGGGAGCTAGAAAAAGAAGAACTAAGCCCAAAGTTAGCATAAAGAAGGAAATATCAAAGATTTGAGCAGAAATAAAATAGAAAACAGAAAAAGATACAAAAATGAATAAAACTAAGAGTTGTTTTTTTGGAAAGATAAACAAAATGGATGAATTAGACCAAAGAAAAAAGGGAAGCCTCACATAAAATCAGAAATGAAAGAAAAGACATTACAACTGATACCACAGAAATTAAAAGGATCATAAGAGACTACTGTGAGCAGTTATAAACCAACAAACTGGATAACCTACAGGACATGGATAAATTTGTAGAAACATACAGCCTATCAAATTACATCATGAAGAAGTAGACAGTCTGAACAGACTTATAACCAGTATGGACATTGAATCAGTAATCTAAAACTTCCTAACAAAAGCCCAGGACAAGATGGTTTCACTGGAGAATTCTGTAACATTTAAAGAATTAATACCAATCCTTCTCAAACTCTTCCAAAAACCTGAAGACTAGGGAATACTTCCAAACTGATTTTATGAAGCCAGCATCACCCTTACACCAAAGCCAGATGAAGATACCACAAGAAAAGGAAACTACATGCCAAGGCTCCTAATGAGTATAGATGCAAAGATCATCAACAAAATACTAGCAAGCCGAATCCAGCAGCATGGAAATAAATCCACACATATACCGTGAACTGGTCTTTGACAAAGGTGCCAAGAACACACAGTGGGGAAAGGATAGTGTCTTTAACAAATGGTGCTGAAGAAACTGGATATCCACATACAGAAGAATGAAATTGGACCCTTTTCTTGCACCATACACAGAAATCCACTCAAAATGGATTAAATACTTAAACATAAAACCCCAAACTGTAAAACACTTAGAAGAAAGAAGAAGGGAAAGGTTTCATCACATTGACCTTGGCAATGATTTAATGAATATGCCACTAAAAGCACTGACATCGAAAACAAAAAATAAAGAAGTGGGACTACATTGAACTAAAAGTTTCTGCACAACAAAGGAAACAATCAACAGAGTGAAAAAGCAACCTGTGGAATGGGAGAAAATATTTGCAAACCATGTAACTGATAAGAGGTTAATCTCCAGAATATACAAGATGGCTCATTTAGGTGTCAGCTTGACTGGGCTCAAGGATGCCCAGATATCTGGTAGAACATTATTTCTGGGTATGTTTGTAAAGGTGTTTCTGGAAGATCTAAGTATTTGAATCAGTAGACTGAGTAAAGAAGGTCCACCTTCACCAAAGTGCCCAGGCATCATCCAATCCATGGAGGGCCTGAACAGAGCAAAAATGTGGAGGAATGGTGAATTTTCTCTCTTCTTGAGCTGGGACGTCTATTTTCTCCTGCTTTTGGGTGTCAAAGCTCATGGTTCTTGGGTCTTGAAACTCTAAGCCTTATACCATAGGTTCCCCTGGTTCTCAGGACTTTGAACTCCTACTGAATTATACCACTGACTTTACTGGTTCTCCAGATTGCAGATGGCAGGTTGTAGGACTTCTCAGCCTCCATAACCATGTGAGCCAATTCCTATAATGAATTTCTTCTTGTATATATATATATATACACACACACACACACATATACATATAAATACATACATACATATATAAATTGATGCAGTTTTTTCTGGAGAATCCTGACTTATACAATATATAAGGAAGTCCTACAACTCAATAGTAAAAAGAAAAAAAAGATAAACCACCACCAACAACCTAATAATTGGATTAGAAAATACATTAAGGACTTGAATAGACATTTTTCCAAAGAAGACATAAAAATAGCCAACTGGTATATGAAAAAATGCCCAGTGCCACTAATCATTAGGGAAAAACAAATGAAAATCATGATGACATACCACCTCACGCCTTTCAGAGTGCCTATTATCACAAAACAAAAGATGAGTGTTGGTGAGAATGTGGAGAAATTGGAACTTTTGCATACTTTTGGTGGGAATGCCAAATGGTGCAGCTGCTTTGGAAAACAGAATGGGGGTTCCTCAAAAAATTCCCAGGAGAAGTACCATATGGTCCAGCAATCCCATCCTGAGTATCCAAAAGAATTGAAATCAGGATCTCAAAGAGATATTAGCACTGCTATGTTCATTGCAGCACTATTCACAATAGCCAAGATATGGCAAGAGCCTAAACTTGTCCATCAACAGATGAATGAAAATATGTGGTGTATACATGCAATGGGGTACTATTCAGCCTTAAAGAAGGGAATTCTGCAATATGCGATAATGTGGATGAATCTTGAGAACATTATGCTAAGTGAAGTAGGTCAGTCACAGAAAGATAAATACTGAACAATTCCACTAATATGATATATCTGAAATAGTCAAGTTACTAGAATCAAGGAGTGGAATGGTGGTTGTCAGGGATTGGGGAGAAGGGGAAATAGGGATTTACTAATCAATAAGGCAAAACATTTGTTAGGTAAGATGAATAAGCTCCAAGGATCTGCTGTACAATGTTGTACCTATAGTCAACAATAACGTACATTTAAATTTTTGTTGAAAGCATAGATCTTACCAGTATTTTGGAATGAATCAAGACTCTCTTACTCTTTCTCTTGCAGTCTCTGTTTCATACCCTTGAATGGGCATGGTCTGTTTTTGTCTATATGCTTGGTGTGCTTGGTGTACCTGGTTTGTGTGTGTGTGTGTGTGTATCTGTGTGTAATATGAATGTTTCAATAAGGTACCTGCTTCTCCACACCCACCTTCTCCTCCATCTTTGTACCCTAGGATCAGAATGATTTGAGGGATGGTCATTATTTTCCCACACCTTTCATAAAGGAAGTGTCTTTATATAGCTTAGGTGTCCACCAAACATTTTCCTCAAGTAAAGATATATGATCCCCTTGTATTAGATTTATAATTTCATAGAATTAGTAGAGGGAAAAGAGAAACAAAATCGTTTTTATTTATTTATTTTTATTTTTTATTTATTCATTTATTTGAAAGAGTGAGAGAGAGAGAGCACATGAGAGGGGGGAAGGTCAGAGGGAGAAGCAGGTTCCCCTCTGAGCAGGGAGCCCGATGTGGGACTCGATGTGGGACTCGATCCCGGGACTCCAGGATCATGACCTGAGCCGAAGGCAGTCACTTAACCAACTGAGCCACCTAGGCGCCCCACAAAATCGTTTTTAAAAGAGGGGTAGGCATAGGATGGGCAAACATCAGGCCACTGGAAATAAACACTCTGTGGGAGGAGGGGCCAGGTAACGGAGCATTGACTTAGGAGCCGTGGAGTGAGACCTAGATGAGTCCCTGGGCCCCTGTTTGTTCCTCATCTGGAAAATGAGGGGGCTCAGTGACCTTTAAGATTCCTTCCACTTCTATGGTTCTGTGCTTTAAATGACTCTTAGACAACAGAGTATTTGAATTGCCAAAACTTAAGCCTTAGCCTTTTTTTGCTTTGCTCTATTGTGCCTTCACTCCATCATTGTGATGGAAACACGAGTCTTTCAGAATTTCATTTTTCAGATGGGAGTCTGAACTGGGTGACTTCGGGTCATGTGATAGATTGCCTAACCTCATTTTAGGCGGCTTCCTTGGATCATCATATGTTTAGGAGAAAAACAAGCTAGTCCCTTCAGAACAAAAGAGCTTATTCTACATCACTATTATGTTGGCCCAATCAGTTATTCCCTAAATTTTTCAGCCAGATTAAATGGAGTAATTTCACTTTTTATATTTTCCCCCCATTTCTCTCTTATTCTCAAACAAACCTGTGTTTTTTAGAACAACTGCAAAGTAAATTCACTTTACTGGCCAAGTGGCAGGGTATAAGTTCTCATCATAATTCCCTTTATCCTCCACTGGGAACTCCCAAGTGTCGTTCCCTTTCCGACGTTAAGAGCACTCTCCTGGATTCTCGATGTTAACCCACCTCTTTTCCACCCTGAATACCGGATCTCTGCTCCTTCCATTAGCATTTTAAAGGCTTTGAGGGATGGATCCTCAGGCAAAACACAAGAATACCAAACATTGCCCAACTCTCTACACATATTAATTCTAGTTTTTCAAGCAGAAAAATGAATGTATATGTAAACAAATTCAGACAGTGGAAGAAGTAAATCTTTTTTTACACTCCAGACCCTAAGTCTTTCTTCCCAGAAGTAATACTTTTGAGTTTTCTGCCACAATTAATATTTTTCAAATTAACCATATATTATCTTTGGTTTGAGTTACCTTCTCTAAATGAAAATTACTGGCTTGTTGCTTTTAAGCTGCATACACAAATTGATTTATTATCATTGTTTAACACCTTTACATGCTCTACTTTAATATTTAAGAAATGTAGAATATAAAAATCAAAATTATATTAGAAATGAAAAAGGATTAAAGGAACACCAAACTGAAAGCAAAGACTTGGTTTGGGTACAGGCTCCACCCTGTAAATCAAGTAATCTGTAAGAGCCGTCCACTCTAAATTCTGTAATTCTGTGACTTCCTACACCTACATTTATATTTACCTGACCAAATACTCCATGATCACAATCACAAATTCGTGTGATTCTTCTGTTAATGAAAGGGAGGAAGGAAACATTTTTTGAGAGCCTAATATACCCCAGCTCTGGGGTTAATGATAGATAACTACCTCATTTCGTTTTTAAAGAACTTTAGGAGATAAGCTTGTTCTATGTGTGATACAATGGAAATATCTTCAGGATAAATTGAAATGTTAAAAAAAAAAAAAGGTAAAATTCAGATTAGCACGTATGGCATAACCCCATTGATTTAAAAAAAAAAAAAGTCCTGTATATGCCTAGAAAAATTCTGGAAAGTTCCACAAGAAAATGTTAACAGTGGTTAACTCCGGTAAATGTTACTGGGGGTAAGAATAAAGAGAAAGATTTTTACTTTCATTTTATATCTTTTTGCACTTTTTTTTAAAAACCAAGAGCGGGTATTAACCTGGTTCTTATATCCCCTTTAGGAGAAAGGAAATAAGAGAAGACTTTGAACAGCCAAGAGAATCAGTATTTGTAGTACAACTTATTGTTTTCTTCATGTGATCAAAATGATATTTTAAGTAAAAGAAAAGATAGTTGCCTAAGTATAGATAAACGCATAAGGTTGTTTTTTTGTTGTTTTTTGTGGGGGGGTTTTGGGGAGCTAGAGGGGAGACCCTAAGTTGTCTTTGTTCTGCTGTTGGAATCTAACTTCCAGCTTTT
Source organism: Leptonychotes weddellii (assembly GCF_054177405.1). NCBI lineage: Eukaryota > Metazoa > Chordata > Mammalia > Carnivora > Phocidae > Leptonychotes > Leptonychotes weddellii. Next base: position 104,539,195 of record NC_138374.1, read on the forward strand.
TGGCAAATGCGCTCAGAGATAGATGGATGTGGGGTGAGATAAAGACCTGCATGTGTAGTATGATGTAATCACAGGATTTAGTTCTGATTGCACGGAGTAAGATTTATTCATTTCTTTATTCTTCTTTACTTTTGTGTATAAAGTGTGTTTTGCATTTGAATAAAATGCCCTCAAGTATAGGAAAAAATTCTGAAACTCTACATGGTACTCATATCCTAAGACAACTCTACACCTAAAGATACTCATCCAAATATAGAGGTGGCCAAAAGATGTGTTATGTAATGTTTACAGGTTTAGGTTTAAATAAAATGGCATCCCACCCTTAGTCCCAGGCAAGAGAGGCTTTCTGCCCTGGATGCTGGGCTTCAGAGGGCCCTGTAAATTCACGCACACACACACACACACACACACACCTCTGCTCAGCCCTGACATGGTATAGCTTACAGCCCTAAACATCTGCTTCAGCGACTAACACAATTCAGGTGAAATAGAACATAAATTATGTGAAAATCTTGATTATAACCACATACCAAGTGATTTTACTAAAATGAAAGTAATTATATAGCATTTATGAATTATGTATGTCTTTATTTTAATACTCATCCAATACAGCTCATCAACAGAACACCCAGACATATGAAATAATAAGGAAATTCTGTTGTCTTTCATATTTTGCTCATGTAAAAAACCAAAACTTTCACTGATTTTTCAGCTTGGGTGTTGTATTAGTCAGCTGGGGCTGCCATAACAAGATGCCACAGATTGGGTGGCTCAAACAACAGATATTTATTTTCTCACAGTTCTGGAGGCCAGACATCCAAGATCCAGGTGCCACAAGGTGGTTTTCTGGTGAGTCCTCTCTTCCTGACTTGCGTACATCTACCTTCTCCCTAGGTCCTCACATGGCCCTTCCTCTACACACCTGCAGAAGGAGAGAGATCTCTGGTGTCTCTTCCTCATATAAGGATACCAGTCCTATCAGATTAGGGCCCCACCCTTTTGACCTTATTTAACTTTAATTACCTCCTTAAAGGCCCTATCTCCAAATATGGGGGGGATTAGGGCTTCAATGCAGGAATTTGAGGGGGGATGACACAATTCAGTCTATAACAGGTGTTAGGAAGGTGTTTTTGTCAAGATAGATATATAGAATAAGCTTTACCCAACAGTTTGCTAGCTTGATTTATAACTTTTACACATTTCGTCATATGGCATGTGGTCCTCCATTTGTACTCTTGCCTAGGACCCCACAAATATGAGGGGCAGGCCTCTAACATAGAATGAGTATATGCTACAATTTGTGGCTAAGAGTGGCTTCCATCAAACCTAGCTCAAGGGGTGTTTACAGAAGAACTTGTCAATGAGTAAGGCTGTCTTTCAGTGGAATGATCTGTATTATGAGGTAGTAAGCCCCCTGTCACAGGACATGTGAAAGCAGAGGATGGTTGACCAAATGGCAGGAATGTTGAGAGGTATGCCTATGCTGAGTCGAAGGTTAAATTAGATGATTGTTAAGACCGTTCCCAATTTTAAAATCCTATGAAAGCTTCATTATCTAGAAATATAGGCTTTCAGGTCTTCTTCCTTAGTTATATCTTCTAAAACAATACTAACTTTCTAAATTTTCCTAGGGCACTTAGTTTCTTCTGAATGTTTTGCTTAATATCTATATAACCTTTCAAGCCACAAAAGCTGTTTTTGAGTTGTATATGCTTTCAAAGACAGGAAGACTTTTAGCCTATTTCAGGTTAAGCTGTAAAACTGCTATTTAATGAGAAAACAAAAATAAAATCCCAAACCAAAAATGCATTGCTTTCTGTAAGTGTGGTTCAGATAATTTCTAAATAAGGTATTTGCTTCATATATAATCACAATCATGAAGGGATATTACAACAGATTTTACCTGCTCTAGGAAAGAGGTATTATACACCTATGTGGAGAACTTGAAAATTTTATTTACCAAGATCGAACTATGAAAAAGCTGGAGTTGTGATGGTCTTCCTTACCCCAGAGCTTTCTTTCACTAATGAGAATTACCTACGTTTTTACAGGAAAGGGAATAAATGTCTTGTATTGAGAACAGTAAAGTAGGAGAAGACCTTAGTGGTGGGTCGCCTAATCCTTGCAACTCACTGTGCTAGTAGAGAAATAGACTCCAAGGAGACAGACAATTTGCCTGAGGTTACAGAGCTAGTTACTAGTAAAACCAGGATGAGACCAAAGTCTCTCCTGCTTCCAGTACAGTATTTGTTTCCATATGCTCTGCTGCCATGTCAGTTCATTAAACCATTTAGAAGCTGGACTCCCAGTAATAAGGGTCGGAAGCACACTGGGTAGAACAGTGTTCTTGTTTACAAACAAAACAAAACTTACCTAACACCCTATCTAATGTTGTGATGATAACTTCTATGTCTGAGCTCTGTTATTCTAGATATTGAAATCATACAAACATTCCAGAATTTCCCAACTAGAAGGCCATGAGTGGAGGCCATCACATTCTCTCTCTCTCTCCTCTGCATCTCCATGAATGACATTCAAATCCCACCATCCTTCTTCTTTCTGTCACTGTTTACCTTTTCTTTACAAAAGCAAAAACAAATACAAAACCTGTAGGCATTTATAGTCCTTTTCAATGAAATATGTTAATACACTGCAGGATGTAAATCAGAAAATTCTTTTTGAAGTTTAGAGGGCTCCAGAGGAAACCGCCATAAGGCACTTGTATGTTTGGCAAAAGAATATAGGAAAAGTAGAAAAAAAGTGAAAAAAGGAGATGGAAACCATAAAAGGTAACCTCACTTGCTAAACACAGACCATGCAAGGAACTGAAACACGAGGGAAAAGGCACCAAAACTGGAACTTGGGTCACATCCACCGAGAAGAGGAGTGAGAGAGGGCAGGACTGAAGGCTCGTGGTGTTAACAGTAGAAAACCCAAAACAGGAAATGAAAGTCAAATGACAAAAGACAAAGGGAAATTAAGAATTCTTTATAGAAGGAACTAGAGGAATAAAAAGGAAAATACTACCTTATTAGGTGTTGGGGAGGGAAGTCCATACTCACTAAGCCCAGTCAGCACACACACAGATTCTGAGGGAGTCCATACTCTCCCTGTCTCCCAAGAGGCCTCACAGCCCGGCATGTGTTACTCATGGGGAATTATCTCCAAAAGTCCCAATTTCCTGAACTGTAAGTTGGTAGTAACAGTGCCTTCCTAAAAATCAGATAATGTGGATAACGCATTTAGCATAATGCTTGGTACCTAATAAATGCTGGATACGTGGTAGCTGTTATTAATGTCATTATGAACTTATTAAGCCGAATTTTTATTCTTTCCTTATGCTAATAATTATTTATTACAGTTATAGGATGGTAGTTTATATGTCCTTCAAATACTCAGGTAACTACCCTTCCAGTAGATGAGGCCATCATTTGTAATAATCTGTTTTCATCAACATTCTTGATGATGGGTCATTAGTTACAAATTTTACTGTCTCAAGTAAAAAAAAAAAAAAAGAAAAGAATAGAGTCAGCTTAAGCAATTTTCCCAACGTGATACAGTAAGTCCGTGACTTAGCTGAATACGAGATCTGCATCTCAGAGTCCTGTACTCTAGCTAGGATGTCCTGCTAGGATAAAAATAGCCAATTAGTTACTGGACATTCTTATTTATAAGCTGCATCATGAAGCATAATCTAAGCAATGATTTAGACTGATTTAATTATAGAAAATCTACATTTTCCATGTGGTATTAAATATTTCTTGAAAGGAATACCTAAAGCACCATTTATATTTGCAAACTAGGGATGGCAAACGTTGAAGGGATGGAAGCATTTAATATTTAAGGTATGTTCATATCACTGCAAAACCAGTCATTCACAGGTTGATGTACTGATTAGAAAATCTCCTGGTCTTACATTCTTAGCACATGAAAAATTTCTGTTTTATTTTTTTTGGCCTTATTTTCTGTCCCTCTGTAAGACTAATATAAATACTAGTGATATTAATATTAACAACCAATATTTTTTCCTGAATTTTTACCACACCCTTCCCTACCTCTCAGGCCTCCAGCTTTTAGTTGTAAGACATTACATAGAAGAAGGATATAAATTGATAAAGAGGCTACGGGGCGAGCATTTATTCACCCCAAATACTGTAGTAGGGACCAGAAAGGCCAGAGAGGCTATAAACATCTAGATGAGGAGTCCCAGATTTAAGGTTTAGACCTCAGTGAATTTCCAAAAAACTGGGCATTTTAATTATGCCAAGTTAGGACATTTAAACAACTAGTACCATATACTAACAACATTCTTTACTGAAAGAAAGGCCATGTGAACTTTATGAAAAACCTACTAGGGAGACACCTGGGTGGCTAAGTTGGCTGAGTGCTGGACTCTTGATTTCGGCTCAGGTCATGACCTCAGGGTCATGAGATGTAGCTCAGAGTTACACTCCGCAACAGGCATACAACCTACTTAAGATTCTCTCTCCCTCTCCCTCTGCCCCTCTGCACCACTCCCCCATTCCCCCACTCCTGCGTGCACGTGCGTGCTCTCTCTCTTAAAAAAAAGAAAAGAAAAACCTACTAGGACGGGACAAACATATCAGTGTAAAGGCAATTAAGAAGTGATAAATAATAAACTGTCTCATATGCATGTGTGTGTGTTTTCCTAAATTTTTAAGTTTTTTCTCATTTTGCTGGAGACCAGTGAAAAAAGACTGGCCTAATTCATGGACTGATCTTTGAGAGCTGCTCCAGAGACTTCCAGAAGAATCCTTTTGGGGGCCAGATAAATGCAAAATACAGAAATAACCAGGTGACTCTTACGGGGGGTGGGGGGGTTACTCTCTTCCAGGCCCTGTGCTAAGCATGTGGCTTGCCTGAGGGGTGAGGACCTCCTGGTGATGTTTGAGGAGAGGAACATGCCCCTGCTTTTTTCTGATTGTCATCACCATGAAAGCCACTAGGACCCCAGAGATCTCATTGGTGACCCACTCTTTCCAAAAACATGATCATCATATGAACATTTAAAACTATAACATAACAATAGCTTGACTAGCCCTTTGGAGGCAGCAGAATCTAGCCACAACTGGGATACAATGTTCTTCTTTCACAAAGGGACAGAAAGTTGCCAGGTTTTTTGCCACAAGCGTCTGTGCTGTGACAAAGCACTGCTTTGACCAGTGTGCTGGGCCTGGTCTGAGACCAAACAGCCAGCCAGTGATGACAAATCAAAAATAGCCCCAGAGTCTAAATCAAGACACATGGCGAGTGACCACCCTGAGTCACCCAGACCCATTTGTTACATACTTTATTTTTGGATAATTTTAGTAGGGACCGAAAGTGTTTCGTTTGCTGGTTCTTCCCTCCAAATAAGAGTACAAAGAAAGGAACTAAGTCATGTGGTTTTGTTTAACTTACCACGAGGGTTGCAGCTAGTAGAGATGATGTGACTCCTCAGCTTTGTAAAGCCCAGGGCTAATTGGTCAGGATGATCTATCTCTCTGAATCACTTAAACCAGCAACAAGATAGTGGCTCACAATCTATTGCGTAAGAAAATTTTGCTCCCAGGAATGCATGCTGTCGTCCTAAGATCTTTGTTGCCGTTCAAGGTGACAAAACACAAGTAAATGAGAATGTTGATGTGGGGTAGAATGTAGAGAATGTAGGAGAAAGTTTGTTTGCCTTATCTAGGTTTATTTCCTGTTTAAGATTTGAGTTAATTCTATAAATGTTTATAATTTGCTTTGTAAATATTCTAAGTATAAATATTTCATCTTAGCAAATGTATTATTATCCTTACCCTTAAAAATGATTTCTGTGAGTACATGTAACCTAAATTTTTCACCATCATCTGGTCCTCCTACCACTCCCAAACCCATATCCTATTGTTCTCCTTCCAAGAGCTGCTTCTCAGCCTTCTCATTGTTCTTGCAAAATGCCAAGATCATTCTCACTCTAGGGCCTTTGCGTTTGCTATTTCTTCTGCCTACAGTTGTCTCCCTATCATCTTGATATAGCTGGCTGTTTCTTGTCACTTAGGTTTCTGTTCAAATATCATTTCTTGGAGAAGCCTTCTCTGACCACCTTGGCTGGAGTAACCCATCCTATCAGTCCCTCCCTAATACTTATCTTTATAGCACTTGTGAATATTGAAAATATCTTGCTCACTTATTTGTTAATTTATCGTTGCCTTCTCTAGTATGAGAGCCCTATGAAAACAGGGACTTTGTCTTGTTTGTTCCTATAGCCCAGCACTAGAATAATGTCTGGCACACAACAGAACTCAATAAATGTTTGTTGAATGGATGAGTGAAAGGATGAAAGAATTCACTAGCATTTTCATATTTTGTCAACTTTATCCCAGAAAGTTCACATCTAAATGGTACAAAGGCTAATCCATATTCATTAATTCTCTTGATTATTTTATCAGTAAAGTTGGTTAAATGACTCATGATGTAAGTTATCTGGCTTCACTGTCTATAATTGATCATATCACTGAACAGTTGCCAAATCTCCTCTTCACTTAAGTTATATAGCTCAGTCTAAAAGAGCAATTAGATAAGAGCACAAATAAAATTTTAGTATAAAAAGGAAAGTTTAGGTACAGTGATTTAGGATACCCAATACTTCTTAAAACAAATATCTAATTTAAACCAACAGCTAACATGATCATTTTTCGTAGGAAAAAAAAAACCACTAAAAGGAAGAGGCCTATTCTTTCCATTTTAAAAATACTGATCTGGAAATTCTGACTAATGCAATAAGACAAGAAAAAGAAAGAAATGATATAACTATTTTAGAGACAAAATTACCTTTACAAATAATGATTATCTACCAAGAAAACTTAAGATAATTTTTTTAAAGAACTACTAGTGAAGTTCAGTGGAGTTAGAAAATAAGCACATAAAAAGTGATAGATTTTGTTACAGAGAAGCAATAGTTCTTTAGGAAGCATAAAGAAAAAAATAGCTAGGGGCACCTGGGTGGCTCAGTCAATTAAGTCCAACTCTTGATTTCAGCTCAGATCATGATCTCAAGGTCATGAGATCAAGCCCTGCATCCGGCTCTGTGCTCAGCAGGGAGTCTGCTTTAGATTCTCTCCCTCCCTCTCCCTCTGCTCCTCCCCCCTCCCCCCCTCCCTCTTGTATGTGCATAGGCTCTCGCTGGCTCTCTCTCTCTCAAATAAATAAAGTCTTAAAAAAAAAAAGCTAAAGAATGTTATGGTTGTTAATATACCAGCTACAGTTTTGTTTTTCTTTCCCTAGTGTCCAAACATGGTATTAATCTTAGATTGTAGAATAAGACTACGGATTTTAACATAATACTGTTTTTCTATGAATATGCATAACTTATCACTTGTTCATTCTGCTAACATTTATACTTGTAGTATATGTGTAGTTCTGTACAAGAGCATGTAGAAAATGAAGGGAAAGGAGGAAACATGGTCCCGGCTCTTGAAGGCTCTATAATCATGATGGAAAGAAATAATGTACAAATATGAAACCATTAGAAAATCGTTTCTGGTTATTTAGTAAATACTTATTCAGCATCCATATCCATAATGAGAAAGCCCCTTTACAAGTTGTATGTGGGGCAATGGGTAGACTTATAAATGTGATTAGAACTCAGTCCTCAATGTCTTTGCAAGCTGTTAGGGAGAATAAGGCACACATCTTTATAATGATAAAGCAAGTGAGCTGTAACTTGAAAGAGAAGAGAAGAAATTGAGGGGCGCCTGGGTGGCTCAGTCAGGTAAGCCTCCGACTCTTGGTTTCGGCTCAGGTCGTGATCTCAAGGTCATGGGATTGAGCTCTGCATTGGGCTCTGTGCTTAGCAAGGAGTCTACTTAAGACTCTCTCTCCCTCGGCCCCTTCCCCCCTCCGTGCGTGCCTGTGTGCACGCACGCTCTCTCTCAAATAAATAAATAAATCTTGGGGCACTTGGGTGGCTCAGTTAAGCTTCTGACTCTTGATTTTGGCTCAGGTCATGATCTCAGGGTCATGAGATCAAGCCCCAAGTCGGGCTCTCCACTCAGCATGGAGTCTGCTTGAGATTCTCTCTCTCCCTCTCCCTCTGCCCTTCCTCCCACTCATGCTCACTCTCTCCTCTTTCTCTAAAATAAATAAAATCTTTAAAAAAATCTTAAAAAAAAATAAGAGAAGAATTTGAGAGAATAGTGGTGGACCAGATGGCATTCCACTTGAAGGGCACAACTTTGGGTAAGATAAGAAAGCGTGGGATATGTTTGTAAACACTGAGTATTCCTATCTGGATGAAAGACAGGTATTCATGAAAGGGAACTGGGTGGTAAGACCAGAAGGAAAGATTAGAGCGAGGGTGGGGGTCTTGAGTTCCTGACTGCAGAATTGAGATTATATTTGCTGAGCCTTCAAACATTTCAAAGCAAGGGAGCAATTAGAGCTCTGTTGCAGAAATATTTGTCTGATGGTGGCATCTGGGCTGAGTTGAAGCACAAAAGAGACAGAGGATGGAGGGTCTGTTAGTCAACTTTGGAAGATAAGGAAACAAATTTTAATATAAAAATAAAAGAAAAGTTAGACATAATGATTTAGGATAAACAAATACTTCTTAAAAGTATCTATTTTAAGCCAACAGCTAACACAATAATTACTAGTAGAAAAAATAAATTCCTAAGACAACAAGCCCATTCTTCCCATTTAAAAAACATTGATCTGGAAGCTCTAATGATTATTCTCTAAACTCAACTGAAGTAGACTTGAGAGACACTGCAGAGGTGGGATTGAAGGACTTCATACCCAGAACAGTGCCTAGCTTTTAGTAGTTATTCAAGAAACTTTCATTAAATGAAGGAATAATTTTTTGTCCTTCCCTTATAATAAGTTCTTTGGGATAAGATCTCCCTCTCCCTCTCCCCTCACCCCCCTTTATTTTTTCCACACTACATCCCCAGAGTCTGGCATTGGTAGGCATTCAGTTAATGTCACCTCAGTGAATGTCACCTCATTAGATGTGGGATTGAGAGAAATGAAGGAGTGGACGATTATTCAGTTTTGGATGTATTTCAATGTCAGTGGCATGTTTTCTTTCACAAGTATTAATAGGGAAGTTAGGAGGGGCCAGTTTGAAGAGAAGTTGATTCGTTCACTTTTAAACGGCAGCTTTTGAAAGACTAGAAGGATTATCTAGACAATGTGGCCCAGCAGACAGGTGAAATATGAAAGAACTCTGTAGATACATTGGGGGGTAAAGATCTGGGAGCATCTGCACAGAGGTGTTAACTGAAAAAGTAGGAGTAGTTGAGATCACCAGTAAGGAGGTATGGACAAGAAAGAGACATTCAGTTGAGGACACATCTTAGGACACACCATGTTTTAAGTGAGGCATGAGAGGAGCCAACAAAGGAGACAAAAATGAAGTTAGTCAGAGATGGGAGGCAAACTGTATTCCAATCACTCCAAAGATGAGGGAAGGAAATTTTTCAAGAAGATAGTTAACAGCAATGTCAAATTCATTGGGAAGGTTAGTGAGGATAGAATTCAAGAAAAGCTATTATATCTGGATGTTAGAGCATTTCAGAGAGTGTGCATCTGTGTGGAGGGAGTGTGGGAAATAAATCAGATTAAATGGACAAGGTATGAGATGGAGGGAATAGATACAGATTCCTGTCTTAAGAAATTTGCTGGGAACAGGATAGAGGACAGGGAAAAGACAGAGGTGTTTGACTGGTTTCTTTGTAGATGCTCCACCATTAAGTGGTTAACTTGCCCCCAATTTTCAAACTACACACCAGTCCAGTTTCATGTCTATCTGTTACATAGCATCCCATCAAATATTCCATTGTCAATGGCCAGTCAACAGGTAGTTGCTGATGACCTCCTAGAGTAGCAGCATGGACTGGATTCTGTGCAAGAAGATAAAGATGTGTGAATACAAGGGAAAAGCAAGAAACAGCATGTCAGAAGAAACTACATATGAACCAGGAAGGAGCCACACAATGAGCCCAGCCAGAGTAATTAACCTGGGTCACTGACATCATGGACCCCTCTTCCGTGCTAGGCACTGGGATCGCGTTAAAGGATGATCTGGGGGTTGACTGTGTCTCTGCTTAATGGTGGGATGAGTCTACTGATGGCTTCAAAGCTGGAATGATGAGGGACTGAAACAGCAGGAGGGGCCTTTCTAAGTTGAATTTGAAGGTTGACTTTAGTTAGAGTGGGCAAGAGAAGGCAACTTCCAGCCTGTGGGACACACCTGAAGACAACACAAGTATGAGGGCTGCCTTCCTGTGGGCCAGTGAAATGCCCTCCTGACCACAGTGGATGTGGAGGTCTTAGGGGGGAATGAGATTACAAAGGTGATCCTGACAGGATCGCTGACAGGAAATGAGAACCTCCAAAGCTTTAGGAGAGCGTGGTTGTAAGGAAGTGACTTTATGGTGTTCTACCAAGAGCTCTTTCCTCAGGATAAAACATCAGGAAGCAGAGATGATGTCCACTGGGAGTAAGGACTGCGGATCTAGGCAGTAATTTAGAGGACAGAGAAAAATCTCCTCTTTCACGTGTGATATTCCAGAATGGCTATCCTTGAGTTAGAATAGGGACTCAGAGTGCTCACTCACCTTGTGTTAAAGGCTTCTCAAAGGGCCTCTGTGTTTGCAAAGGAAGCAGGACCAGAGAGAGGGCCATGCACATGAGATCTGAGAAGGCTCATCCACACTCACAGTTAATCCTTCAGCCCTCTACCCTTCTCCAACCACTGCTGACCCTACTGACCTTGTGTTATTTTCTCCCCTAAATTGGCGCTTGAAGTTTACTTTAACTCAATTTCACCTGGATACAGACATTAATAGGAACAAACTCTATTTCTAGACATGAGAACTTGAATTTTTCATGGAGTCCAGATCTAGAATATAATACCCGGAGCAGGGGTGGGGGGCGCGGCAGGTGTAGCAGGACACAGGTTTGCTCAGAGTGAAGATTTCCCTGTTCTCTCAAAAGAAGATGACTCTTGGATTAGCTTTGGCCACCTGATCAAGTCTGGAGTCTTGGGGTTTCATCCTCCCACCCACTTCAGTGTGAGCTCGATAAATCCACAAGATGAATTATGAGAGACTACCGAATTTCTCAGACACTCACTTTCTACCAGCGTAAAAGGGGGAATAATGTTCCTCCTCTCTTGGGGTTGTTAGAATCGTGAGCTAAGGTATTTTTGGAAGTGCCTGACACAGTGCTTCTCAAGAGTTTGCCTCCTTGTCAGCCTTTACTTGAGCTGCTGGAAGCACTCTTTCTCCTGAAGAATGCTCGGGAATGCAACTGCAAAGTGACACATTGTCTTAGTATCATGGGGAATATGGTTAATGGGAAATGACATCAGTTTACTGCATCTGCTAGTAATCCTGTGATGCCATCGCAAAACAAAAAGCACATGACTACTCGTAAGCCCGCTGCACCTGAAAAAGAAATTGGATTCGACTCAGAAAATCAGACTGTAAAGCTAATCACTCTGATCCAATAACGTGGCCCTGCAGAGTGGCATCATCAGCCCTGAGACACAGAGAGGAGGAGGGAGGGCGAGGAAGGAGAGTGAATACTCGGGGAGGCAGCTGCCCAGCTCTCCAGACACTCAAGCCAATGAAAAATTCATAAGGAGATGCTTTATAGCCAATGTCTAATAACGCTGCCGGGTCACAAGCCGATCTGAGCCAATCAATAGGATTCATCATCCTGAAAGGAACTAGTGATGGCATGTTTACAAGAATTGGGAGGGTTTCCAAGCCAAGGCCAGTTTCTGGTTACTTGACATGTGTCACCCTTAAAAAATACAGAACTTAGTTTGAAAATGGAGCCCAAGACTTTTAAAAATATTACACAGGGTGGAGGAGGAAAGGTCCATTTCAAATCTAGGTACAGGGAGGGCAGGGGGGATTTTTGAATTATTTTTTTAAGTCAACTTAAGGACTAGTTTTTAAATTGAAGCTAGTTTTTTGTTTCAATCTTTAGTGGCCATTCTTTGTATCTGATTTCTTTTTATGTAGCTCCAGAATTATTTTTATATACTTTAGCATCTGTGTCAAAATCCTCCAGATACAAATGGAAATTTATGAGAGGGTAATCATAAAAAATTAAAAGATGGAGTCAACTTTATCATTATAAATCACCAAGTTTCAGATTGGTTTGATTTTTTTAAAGCTTTTAAAGATCGTAGGAACTTCAACTTGTGTTTGAGGGTTTGCTTTCTAAAGAGGCAATCATTTAAGTGCAGAGAGAGGTAGAGAGAGCAAAGTGAGCCTCAAGGGTTATGTGCTCAGAAGTCTGCTGAGGACTTCAGGGGAAAGCCCACATCCACCTGGCCGGGGAGTGGAAACTCGGAGGAGACCAGGGCTCCCATGTGTGTTCCAGGCATGGTTAAACTGCTAAACTAGAGCCCTCCCTGAGGGCGTCAGAGCAGACCCCCTGGAACCATTGAACACCATCTCTCCCACCCCCACAAAAATTATTTTTCAACAGGTAAAGTAAACAACAACTCACAAATGAAAAGTCTTGGAAAACCAACTTGTGAAGCTGGAAGGCAGGAAAAGAAGAGGGTCAGGACAGGAGGAGGGACTTCATCTTCTCTCTGATAGATGGTGTCAGGAAAGAAGCTCTGCACTTGCATCTTTGTAAACAAACTGGATTTCTTTTGGTGGCTGCAAAAGTAATGCAAGATTGTTGTGTTTGGGAAATACAGAAAGAAAAGTAAAAAAAAGAAAAGTCGTTCATAAGCCTACTGTCCTGGGAAGTCCACTTAACTAGATAGTGTATTTTTTTTTTTAAGATTATTTATTTATTCATGAGAGACAGAGAGAGAGAGAGAAGCAGGCTCCCAAGGAGCAGGGAGCCCGATGTGGGACTCGATCCCAGGACCCTGGGATCATGACCTGAGCCGAAGGCAGACACTTAACCATCTGAGCCACCCAGGCGCCCTAAATAGTGTATTTTCTTCCAGGCTGTTATAGATATATATGTGGTGCATATATATATGAGATATATATATGATATATATATATATGATACATATATATATGATAAATTGGAATCTTAAATAGTAATAGTAAATAGTTTTATATCCTGAGTTTTTAATGTGTACTAATTTTGTAATCCCTTTTGCTTGTCACAATATTCAGATGTGGCTTTTTTAACTGTCCAGTTAGAAGTCTATTCAAGAATATGTCATTATGTGCCCTTCCTTTGTTGACATATGGGCATGCATTTTCACGCCCCAAGTGTTTGTTCATCGCAGGCTTGTAGCCCTGCTGTCGCTGTCCACTGAACAAACAGCTGACCAGTGCCACCTACGCTGAAGCCTGCCCGTTTCCCCTGTGGCAAGGAACGTCTCCTGAGAAGTGTACTGGTAGATGTGGAGGCAGATGGGCTTTGGGGGCTCACGGGCCTGGGCTCCACAGCTGGGGCGGCTCTCACCAGCCGTGTGACCTTGGGAAGCTTCTTCACTACGTCTCAGTTTCCTTGCCTATAAAACGGCGATAGTTCTCTCCTCCTTGGAGTGTTAATAGAATGGTTGAACTAAGGAAAATGTGCGTTTCCTCCCTTCTGCCCTTTTTTAGTTTTCTGGCTTCTCCCAGGAGTAGCTGCAGAGTGGTCGTTAAGAGCTTGAGTGGGCTTGAGCAAGCACCCTAGCCTTTGTGCCTTAATTTCTTCATCTGTTCCATGTGGATGATAATACATATTATCCCAGCTCTGCACTCGTAAGTTTGTAGGGAAGATTAAATCAGGCGATCAACGTAAGGTCCTCGGTGCCTGGCATTAAGTAGGGGCTCAGTACGTGTTGGTTCTTCTTTTATAATCTTACAAGACCTCTCACCATGTCATATTGTTTTCACCAGAGCTCCTCTATGGCTTCTCGGTGGATGGTAAGCTCCCCACCGTTGGCTGCCTCTTGGCTTGAAGCAACCCAAGACCTGGGGAAGGGCCCTTCCTTACTTGTGGCCCTATCCTGTGGAGGGTTGCCCAGACTTCCCCAGCAAGCCCTGCTTCATGGCTACCTGGACCGGAGGAGCACTTTGGAGCCCGTGGTCTGAGACAGGGAGATGCTCCTTACCCAGTGCTCAGCATCCAGATGTCAGGCCAGAGGAAAGCAAGTTAGACTGTGAGAGAGAGAACCTCCTGAACGCGGACGGAGTCATTTCTCAGAAAAGGGCCTTAGCGACCTCAGGCCCCCTCTTGGGCCTAATCCTCTTGGGAGGGAGGTCTTTTCCTGATGGAATGTGGTAACATCCTGGCTTTGGTGCCATGAGGCAGGATCACGGTGAGAGGGTGGGATTCACTCAGAAACCAGGGTGTGGTAGCTGTCTTGGAAAGTGTCTGCCCTGCACCAGCAGCCATGTTGTACTCTAGCATTGGTTCTCCCAGCATGGTCCTTGGATCAGCAGCGTCAGCATCACCTGGGAATGTATTAGAAATGCAGAGTCTCGGGCGCCTGGGTGGTTCAGTTGGTTAAGCGACTGCCTTCGGCTCAGGTCATGATCCTGGAGTCCCGGGATCGAGTCCCACGTTGGGCTCCCTGCTCAGCGGGGAGTCTGCCTCTCTCTCTGACCCTCCCCCCTCTCATGCTCTCTATCTCATTCTCTCTCTCAAATAAATAAATAAAATCTTAAAAAAAAAAAAAAAGAAAGAAATGCAGAGTCTCGGTACTGCCTCAGACGTGCTCAGTCAGAAACCCAGCACTTGGTGTTTTAATGAGCCTGTAGGTGATTCTGATGCACTCTCAAGTTGGAGACACACTGGTCCATGAGAAGTGGTGAGGAGAGGAGAGGGAGAGGAGAGGAAATTTGGTATTCCTCTTTCCCAGGCCCTCTCTGAGGACTGGCTAGGTTCCTGCCTGACATTCTTGTCTGCATTTCTTGAGCTGGTTCCTCAGATTTCTAAGCTGAAGAGTTCTGAGTAGTAAAGCAAGCGTCCTTCAAAGAAAATCTGTAGGAAAAGTGAAGCTTTGGGGCATCCCCTGCTTCGGCATGTCCCCCTTTGGGTATCCCTAAATTTCCTGCTCAGAAAGCCTGGTGGTGACGCTTGCCATCCCCATCCATCCTTCCTTTCTGGGCAGAGAGACAGATCATGCCAAAGTGGTTTGTCACGCCATGTCCCTCAGAGTTCAGCCCAAGGGAAAAATCAGATGTGTGCACCAATACTTCGGTTCAAAGGGGTTCATCTTAGCATTATTTATTTAGGACAAAACAGGAATGGAGAGGACACAGCCCAGAGAAATTATGGCGCGCGCATGCGATGGAATCCTGTGGGGCCGCTGAAAAGGACCTCTTCCCGAAACACTTGCTCAGGTGGGGTATCAATATAGTGTGAAGTGATACAATATTGCTACAGAATAGTATGTACAGAATAAATCCGCATGTGTGCACAGACAAAAACCTGGAGGTAAACACACAAAATGTTAACTGTAGTTATCATCTCTGGGTAATGGAATCACACAGTGTATTTTAGTTATTTCTTTATACTTTTAGTAATTGCCAATTTTTTTTAATTTTCTTTTTTCTTTTTTCTTTATGCTTTTTAGTACTTTCCAATTTTCCACAATGACCATGTATTACTTTTACAAATAGAAAAAAAAAATGCAGTTACATTGAGTAAACTTGGGTTTTACCCCTTTCACCCCTCCCCACCAAGTCTCCGTTTCTTGTGCCTCCATGGCGCCCTTCTAGGACCCTCCATTCAGTGAGGAGAGCGTGACTATGGGCAGCTCATCCCCCCCACCCCACCAAATATGTTCTCTTGTAATGTCCACTTTCACCGTATTGTTTGTCAAGAATCAGATGGACCTGGGGGCCGTTCCCCCGCTTCCCGTCCTGGGAACCCTGGAGTGATGACAGCAGTGGCTAGTGGCACTGCCGTTGCTGGGACAGCCTCGGAGGTAGCCACGCCAGGCCCAGGCAGCAAACGGGTCTGGCGCAGAGGGCAAGACGCAAAGCCGGAGTGGGCCGTTGATGCCCGGGGGTGGGGGGAGGTGAAGAGGGGCCCCGCCGTGGCGCTGGGCTGGCTGGAGCTGGCCACAGGCAGTCCGCCTGGGCGCCCCGAGGACAGAGCAAGCGCCAGCATCCGATGGTCCTTGGAGGTCAGCGGGCCCCGCTGTGGGCAAATTGAGGCAGCAGAAAATAACATAGCAGCCCAGCACGGTGCCTGGCCAACAGGGGGTCCTCAATAAATATTTGTTGGGTGGAGTGATCAATGAAGCTTCATCACAGGCTCCGGCGATCAAGACGCTCCCCCAGAGGATGCCATCAGGGCCAGGGGTGTGGGCGAAGGCAAGCTTGCAGGCAGCGGGACTAAGGAAAGAGAGCTCAGCTGTGTACAGAGAAATGGTGCACAACAGCGGGAAAAGCGGAGGCCTTAGAATCCAACCCAGGTTGAAGTCCCACCTCTTCCACTAAACAGCTGGGTCATCTAGGGGCAGTTTACCTAACTTCCCCGCACCTTATTTCCTCCCGAGCTACCTGGGGATACGTGTCCCCGCCTTGTGGGGTTGTCTGCTGCCTCCATGAGGTAATGTAAGGCTTGTGAGGGACAGGTACGGATCTGCTGCTGTGGCCAGCACCACCCAGGGGAAGTGGGACGTGCTGCCACTCGCCTAGAAACGTGGGCAGTTTGCTGGCACCAAGCACTGGCACTCGTGGGCAACTGGGGCCATGGCCTCTGCACTGCCTGGCTCGGGGGCTGGCCAGGCCGGCCTGGAGGTGGACCCAACAACTGAGCTGCGGGAGCGGAGGCTGCAGGAGAGGAGGGGGCTGGCTTCAGAAGCCAAAAGGCTAGGAAACGGGTAAGGTGAGGGCTCGGGTGCCCAACAGGATCCGCAGACAGACGATATGGGTTTGGCTTTCTCTTTCTCAAGGGTGGGTTTGGAATCTCGTTTACTCGAGGTGACTTGTCTCCATGAGGAGTTCTTACAGCTCTTTGGTGGGTGTACTTCAAGGTCACTCAGACCTGTGCACACCCTGTTTTCCAAATGGCTCCCTAAAGCCGTAGCAACAACCAAAGGCCCCCAAGGCCAGGTCATTTTCAGAGATAAGAGGTACTTACCCTACACACACATTCCTTCTTCTCACACCCACTGGCTCTTCTTCCTGGAGCTTTCTTGTTGCCAAGGGCTGCCCTCACATCTTTGGGTTTATCCGTGCTTGGAAGATGCATCACGTTCGTTGTTGCCTGGCTAATCCACCAACCCTGTCATTCCTGCCTGCATCTTGGGCAGGATTTGCCAGCACACTTCCCACTCTCTCCTGGCTGCCTTCTGACATAATCCCCTCTGCCTTATGTCAGGCAGACTGTACCAGACCATGAGCTTACTTGGCGTGAGGGTTGTACGGTACTCATCTTTCTGCCCTTCGCAGATCCTAGCACACTGCCTGTCACATAGCAGGTGCTCAGCATTGGCTGGGGGGAATAAAGAGGGAGGGGCTGTAGCAGACACTGTGGATTGACCACCCAGAGGCTTTCATCACTTTCTCTCCTGGCCTCCTCTATTTTGGGGTTGGAAACAAAATACAGTTGATCCTTGAACAACATGGCTTTGAACTGCATGGGTCTACTTCTGCGTGCAATTTTTATAGTACACTAAGTGTATTTTCTCTTCCTTATGATTTTCTTAATAACATTTTCTTTTCTCTAGCTTACTTTATTGTAAGAATACAGTATGTAATACGTATAACATGTAAAATATGTCTTGATTGACTGTTTATGTTCAGGGTAAACCTTCTGGTCAACAGTAGGCTATTAGTAGGTAAGTTTTTAGGGTGTCAAAAGTTATACATGGATTTTCCACTGCACAGGGAGTTGGTGCCCCTGATCCCCACATTGTTCTAAGGTCAACTGTCCTCAGTTTTCCCAGCTACTCTTACAGCTGGAGGTGGCCATGTGAAACAGTTCTAGCCAGTGAAGTGTAAGTGCAAATCTTCAAGAAAATCTTTCTTTCCAGAATAAGAGGCAAACCTCTCTAAGAGAAAGCCTTTGATCCTTTTGCCATTCCCTTTCCTTCCTACCTGGAATGCAGACATGATGGCTGGAAGTGCATTAGCCATCTTGCAATCATGACGCAATAAGCAACAGTCAGAAAAGCCAACTGAAAAAAAAACAAAGTAACTTGGTTCTTGATGGCATCATTGGTGACCATTATTGCTAGGTTGGCCAACCTCTTGGTTTGCTTGGGACTGAGGGGTTTTCTGAGATGCAAGATTTTTTTTTTTTTATGTTATGTTAGTCACCATACAGTACTTCATTAGTTTTTGATGCAGTGTTCCATGATTCACTGTTTGCGTATAACACCTAGTGCTCCACGCAATACGTGCCCTCCTTAATACCCATCACCGGGCTAACCCATCCCCCCACCCCCTCCCCTCTGAAACCCTCAGTTTGTTTCCCCGAGTCCATAATCTCTCATGGTTTGTCTCCTCCTCTGACTTCCCTCCCTTCATTTTTCCCTTCTTTCTCCTAATGCTATTCCTTATGTTCCACATATAAGTGAAACCATATGATAATTGTCTTTCTCTGCTTGATTTATTTCACTTAGCATAATCCCCTCCAGTTCCTCCATGTCAATGCAAATGGTGGGTAATTAACAAGGCAGGAAACAACAAATGTTAGAGAGGATGTGGAGAAAGGGGAACGAACCCTCTTACACTGTTGGTGGGAATGCAAGTTGGTACAGCCACTTTGGAAAACAGTATGGAGGTTCCTCAAAAAGTTAAAAATAGAGCTACCGTGTGACCCAGCAATTGCACTACTGAGTATTTACCCCAAAGATACAGATGTAGTGGAAAGAAGGGGCACATGCACCCCAATGTTCATAGCAGCAATGAGATGCAGGATTTTTGATACTAAAACAGGAATAGTCATGGGCGAATCTGAACCCTAGCCTACAGTTGGTCACCCCATCCTAGCCCTGGGTGCTTATTTCCAGAGACAACTTATTATATAATAAAAAAATAATTGTGGAAAGTTGGTATTTCTAAGATTCAGTGAACAGACATGGATAGAGTTTCAGGTCATTGGTGCTAGCTGCCTTCACTGAAGTTCTCCCAACTGAGTCTCATAATGATTCTTCATGGTGGGTTTTGCTATACCCATTCTACGTATGTAAAAACTGAGGCACCAAGAAGGTTAACCCAACTGGAATTTAAGTCCTATACATTAATGCCATGTCCTTATCCCCTAAAGCTATTCTGGCTCATTTTCTCTTAATATGTGATCATTCAGTGTTATTTTAGGAATGGGCATCATGCCTTTCAAATGAATAAAGTCACTGTGAGGGCTCCTGGGTGGCTCAGTCGGTTAAGCGACTGCCTTCGGCTCAAGTCATGATCCCGGAGTCCTGGGATTGAGCCCTGCAGCGGGCTCCCGGCTCAGCGGGGAGCCTGCTTCTCCCTCTGACCCTCTCCCCTCTCATGCGCTTTCTCTCTCTCTCTCTCAAATAAATAAATAAATAAATCTTTTTAAAAAAAAAAAGTCACTGTGAGATGCAGTCATCCCCCTTCTTTTTATGATTTCTTTCTGGACAAGTAAAAAAAACCCCAGTGATCTGACTTGTTTCTCCATCACTGCTGTCAATGAACAAGAGAGAATTGGTTTGCATAGATTTAATGTATTTTTTTTTAATTACAGCTGAATGATTCAAAAGATGCAAAGTGGAGTGTAGCAAAAAGTCTCCTTTCTACCCCTGTGGCTTTATAGATGAATATTAGGAAAACTTCCATCAGTTTTGAATTAATGGTTTTGAATGTGGGTAATAATGACAGTATTTGTTTTCAGCTTTTGAGATTGCGAAATACTCTCAAGGACAGAGTCTCATTTTCTCCTCCCAGCTTGTTGGGGACGTTTTCTTCAGACCCTCCTTCGTAGTCACAGAGTCTCCCCCTAGGCCAACCCCCTCCATCTGCTGAGGCCAAGACTGCTCTCTGGGTCCCTCATACCTCTCGCAGGCTATGGGCCTGTGACCGAGACCTCACCGCAGCTGGTGTGCTCCCCCCCCCCCCCACCACCCGGGGCCTCTGGAGTATGACTGCAGGCTCTCCATGAGTTCTTTGTATCACTCACCAGGCTGAGGACAGGCCCTCCCAGAAGACCTGTGGATGGGCCAGCTGGCCTGCTCTTGTGCCTGGGTCGCATGGGAAACCCTCTTCCATTAGCACGTCTGACTCACTTTCTCTGACAGGTTGCGTATTTATTCCCAGTTTGCCCCTTATTAAAAATAATGTTTAAGAAGCATCTGTAATAATGTGGGAAAGTATTATGTTAATTGAGAAAGCATAATTTATCAGTATCCACATATAGCTACATCTCTGAAAATCATATAATTTAGACTCAGAACAAAGCCTACGTGTAGAAAAATTCTGGAAATAACTCATTCTTCCCTCTCAGCCCAACTGTACCTCTTCCTCCAGATTCCAGATTCATCTTAACTGGGATCCACCTGGCTTCCTCAGCCAGATCATTCTCAGCTCCTTTTCCTGTACCCGCATCACCAGCACCCCTGGGCCTCTGCCAGGCCAGGCTGCCACTGGTCCTGTCCGTGCTCGCTCCTTCCCGCTCACAAACCCCTCTGCTGTTCTCTGTCCTCATAGCCAACCCCCTAGTGCAGCCTCAGCCAGCTCACACCCAAGCTTCTGTAATATCCTTAACACCAGTCTTCTGGGTCCTAAGTCTTGCTCTGGCGGGTGCAGTCTCTCCATTTCAGTCAGGGGCCTCTGTCTTTAAAAAGAAGAAATAATAATAATAACCCTATAACACACCCTGTTTCAAGGTCTACTTGTGCCCCAGGTCCTCATGAAAGAGTTGAATTCCCTGGCTCCTGCTCGCGTCTCTAGCGCCTCTCTTGCCTTTCCAGACTCTGCCCATCGCCTGCTGGCTATTGCTAAGCCCTCAGCTCAGCCCCACCGTCTCACTTCCCTCTGGACATTGCTCACCTGCCCTGCACATTTTGACTCTTCCCTGGTTTAAGCTTCATGGACTTTAAGGAAATAAGGTTAAAACTAAAACATCAATCAAGTTTTAGCTGAATAGTGATGATGGATATTCATCATGATGTATATATAACTCAGTCAATCCATCAACCATTCATTCATTAAAGAAACATTAATTCAGATTTATTAGGCATCGTGCATGCAGTGGCCCAGGGCCACACTGGTTCTGGGTGTTGGCCCACATGGTCCTGTAGCAGGAGTCTTCTTGCAGATTTGTTCATGCAATCTGCATTGCCATCTTTCATTTGTGTTTATTCAACAAATGACCATGCAAAAACCAACAGCAAGGAATCCCTGTTCTCAAGGGTCACAGACTTAATGAATTTGTCATCATGCCACATGCCCAGTGCCGTGCAAAGGAAGGCAAAGCCCTGCGGGGGGGCACGGGTGGTCTCCTAATGGAAGGGAGGTTGAACTAACCAGTGTTAACAGGTAGATGGGGCATGAGAGAGAGGGGGACAAGGAAGCAAGAGAGAGAAGTTCTTTCCAGAAGAGGTAACAAAGACTCAGAGATTAAAACCTGGCTCTACCAGGACCTGGGGAATGTGTGCGCTGTGGCCAGAGTGCTAGGAGCCATGCGTCCCTCACACTCCACCTGCTGTTGGCACTTTATCCTCCACCAGAATGGAAAACCTGCCCCTCTAAGTCCTACCCGTTCTCGAGACCCACTCAAGACCTACTTCCTTCGTGAAGCCTTTTTGGACTCTGTATCAAACAGATGGGCACTTCATTCCATTCTGTTTTGTTCATTGCCATTCAAAATTTGTAACAAATCTCACCTTCCTATCAAGTGTAAACTCCTTGAAGGTAGGGACTATGATACACACTTATTCTCAAATTTGTGGGCGTCCAGCGAGGAACCTTGTGCTGCTCTGTGAGTGCTTGTTGAAGCACCACTGGCCCGGCCTGGAATCTCTAAAGACAGTCTCAGGCAGCGCCCAAGCACCTAACCTCAAGCAGTAACTGGTGAGTCTCTTCATACATGACTCTGTCCTCACATAACACCTGCTAAGACATCGGATCATGGGTCTGTGATAAGGGTAGATTAGATGCCATTCGACTGATTTTATGATTCCTAGAGAAAAGTAATAATGTTACAAGGAATTTAAAGGGATCCCCATTAGAAGTGCCTTGCTCTAATCAACCTTGGAATTTACTGTTAGTAAACTTCTCCCCCATGGAAAGTAAAAAGAAATGTTGCCATCTGTGAAAAGCCTTGAACATGTAGACAGAAGAACCAGGTCTTTGGTCCATCACTACCATGTATCAGCCGTGTGACTTTGGACAAGTCATCTATGCCCTTTTAAACCTCAGTGTCTCCAGTCTTTAAAATGGAATTATAGTGCCTCCCAGGGTTATAACTACTCTCACAGGGCTATGGTAAGAATTAGATGTGGGCTGGTAATATGTGAAGTGTCATTTAAAAATCAGAGAGCACATTCGTTTTTAGTATAAACTAAAGTTCCCTTCCCTCTGTTTTATTCTCAGGATTCAGAATCCAGACACAAGCTCTCCACAGGGAAGTACATGCACTGTGCTTATTTTAAAGAGAGAGAGTGTCCATCATCTCGCACTTAGGAGATCTACTGTAACCACCTTCTCAGCAACTGTAGATGTTGGAAGAGTCGTGTCTGCAGTCCTCAAGACAGCGTGATGCCCATGAGGTAAGGTGCCCTGCCTTGCTCAGTATCCCAGTGGAACAGCACCTGCTGAGAAAGCTGCCCAGGCTCCACCTTTCCCAGGGAGAATTCTGTGTTCCAGGCCATCCCCTTCTGAAAGACGGTTCTGCTTAGATTTGTCAGGAAAGGTGGTTAAGCAATGCAGACAACAAAAGTGGGCCCCAAACCAAAGACCCTAGAAAAGAAGGAGAAATGGACACTCTGGAAGGGTAAGCAATTCTGTCTACCCAGCAGGCACCAATCTAACCTGCAATCAGGAGCCTGGACTCAAAGCTTGTCTCTGGGAGTCCAGCTTTGGGAAACTCACCCAACCTCTCTGATCCTTTAAAATTATGCTTTGTAAAATAATAATAATGCCAATCTTCTGGTGTTAATTAAGGATTACATTTGTATGAGTTTTACAAAGTGGAAAATGCCGTGGGATTATAAGCTGATTATAAATTTATCCGCCTAAAGTAACCATTCAGAACAGCCCAAATGAACTGTGTGTCCGTGGGTGTCCATAAGCTTGCTCACCAGGGAGCCTGAAGTGGGATTCTAAGAACCGCCCAAAGATCTGAAAAGGCATCTCCTTTTCAGAGATGGGTGTGCCGTGAAAGCCATTTGGTTTCCACGGGTGACTACAGGCCACCCTCACATGCTTGGCTGTTGTTTCCAAAGCACAAAGCCCTGGGACAGGGTAGGGGACCAGGCCGCATCCCTCCCGTGCCTTCACTCCAGGCTGTATGGTTCCCGAGGCTCTTCCTTTTGCCCTATCTTTTTAATTTTCCCAGTAAACCTGTTAGGCGAGCTGAGCAGATAAACCCTCTCTTCACCCACATATACCTCTTATGGATGACTTGCCTGAGGCCACAGAGCTCAAAATGACAGTGCCTGGAACCCCAGCTTGGACGGTTAGCTGGAATTTGAGCCCAGGCTTTTTAAAATCTTTGCCTATAGACCAGGCCATGAGCCCATGAGCCCATGAGCCCGGCTTAGCCAAAGCCCTACGGGCCACAGCCTTGGCAGTCAGTGGCCCCCCACAGACACACAATTCCCTGGCAAGCCTGGCTAGACCCAGACATCTCCTTCTACTCATGCCTTTTTATTTTCTTGGATGTGTTTCCAAGGGGACCAGCAGGCACTTGCCCTCCCCACCTTGGTCCTCGCTCCCTGTGTGTAATTGGGGTGCACCGTGTTGGCCCCGCACAGTGATGAATGGGCTTCTTCAGGCAAGCTGGCAGTGACTAAAGCCCCACCAGCCCCGCGGGCCGCTCCCGGGCAGTGCCGTGCCCTCAGATGCGATTAACCCCGTGTGTCACCATGCTTGGCAGCAGTTCCAGGAGGCAGGGAGGCCTTTGTTCATGCCATTGTCCTGTCAACTGGCCATAACTTCATTTGACTGCCAGCTTGCTTGGCCTTTTGCATCATCCTGGCCTGCTCTCTCCTCCCTCGGGTCAGTGTTAGTCCATTATTCCAGATTTTCCAGGGACTATCCAGGGTGTGCGTGTGAAGCTCCTGCGTCTTCCCCCAAAGCAGCTTTGGAGTTAACATTGTTGACAGTGAACAAATCCTGCGTGGTCCAGGAGGTAGGCTTCCCAGGACTGCCCCCATCCTCACTGGTGCAGAGGAGGAGGACTTGTGTGTGGTGGACTAGCTCTCCAGGCTGTAGAGCAGGGGCGTGTTCAGACGTTCAGTGCTTCCACACACTTTAACTGAGCACATACTGTGTGCCAGGCACTGTTCTAGACCCTGGAAATAAAGCCGTGAACAATAAAGACGAAAAGCCCCTGCTGTATGGAGCCACATTCTGAGGTGGGGAAGGGAGTGAGGAGAAGAGACAGGCAAATAAACTGAAAAATGGGTTAAAAGATGCTATGGAGAAAAATAGAACAGTGAAGAAAAAGTTGGCTGTGGGGGATGCTCGTCCGAGCACCCCTCTAATGCCTAGCACAGAGTTGATCCCCGACTCTGATCTGACCGGCTCCTCAGTGCGGAGTCTGATTCCCACACCCCCAGCTATGGTTGGTTAGAGCTGCTAGGTTGGAAAGACCCCGTAGAATTACCCCCAGTAACCCTGCCAGCGGGGGTATCCCCCACAAGCCAGACTCCACCCAGTGCAACCCCCACCACCCAACCCTGCCCAAACATCCTCTTCTCGTCTATCTTTTCCCTTCTCCCACCCACACATACTGACTTGGCAGCCACCCAGACTTTGTACAGCCGAGTGGGGGGACGGGCCAGCCAACAGACCGTAACAGCGCAGAGATCAGTGACCGGCAGGGCCTGTGCGTGGGCTGTGGAAACCCTGAGTGGGGCAGGGGTCTTCGTAGGGGGCTGTCCTGTGCCCTGGAGGATGATGAATGGCATTCCAGGCCTCCACCCACGAGCTGCCCGTAGCACCCCCACCCTGAATGAAGACAACAAAACCATCTGCACACACTGCCAAATGTCCCCTTCTGCAAAGAACCACCGGTTGAACTCAACATCATTCAACTGATTTGACCGAGAAGCACTTTTCTTGTTCTTCTTGGGGGGCGGGGGGAGTGCCTATCAGTACTGCATGTACCCTGTGCCATTCTAAACACTCTGGGTGGTGCTACTTCTGGACAAAGCCAGTTCCCTACCTCAGAGTCCAGGGCTTTGGGCTCTGGGCCCTGCCTGGTGTTCTGGCCATGGCTTGTGCCATATGTGTCTCTACTTTCTGCTTCAGAAAGCCCGACAGTCTGTCATTGTCTGTGTACACTCTGCACTGTATGTCCCGGGCCTTCCCTCGGGTGCTCCTGCTGCCTGCAGTGCCCTTCCCACCCAGCCTCTCCTGGTTCACTGATTCCTTCTTCAGGATTCTACTCGGGCATCCGCTCCTGCGGGAAACCATCCCTGAAGCCCAGACGGGGCTGAGTGGCCCCCTTTGCTCCCGAGCTCCCAGAGCACCTGGCCTTGGTCCTTCCTACCTTCGAGGCCTCAGGCAGGCCCTATAGTCCTATGGTACCCCCGTCCTGTAGCATAGGTAGTACGGGTCCATTTCTCCCACTTGACCTGCAAAGCAGAGACTGTCTTTTCATCTCCAGAACCCGACAAATTGTCTGGCCCAGAGTGGGTGCTCAGGAAAGGGCAAAATGAACTGACAAGTAAATAGAACACAAAGATGGGTGTGATAAGGGGAATGACGACGAGAGAATGCAGGCTTGAGGAGGGAAAGAACCAAGGGGGAATATTCTTTTTACAACCAGGAAGGGATGGCTAAGTTGCCTGCCTCTCGTTTCTTTCTCCTTTGGGCTAAATACTTCAGTTGCCTTAACCTTTAATCGCACATCCGTCTCATTTTCCAACCCTCTGATCGATCATCTTTGTCATTCACATCCCTCCATGCCTTCTCCACTTTTTCCAGAGGCTGCTTTTGTGTTTAATGTGATGTGTGCAAATTATTGGCCCAGAGAAGAGAGCGGAGAGAATTGAATTGGTGATTATGCTAATTATTTCCTTTTCCGTGTCAGGGACTGCTCACAGGGAAGCCCACTTCTGGGGCCAGGAGGGTGGGCAGGGAAGAGGGGAGGAATGTGGAGGAAGAAGTGCTGGGCTCTGAGCTGGGGTATGGAAAGTCTGCACTGGAGGAAATACCTGAGGGATGTGGCTTCTCCACAGAGTTAGGGTCTTCAGCTGTGAAGGGGGCCTGCGCAAGTTCTGGGCTCTTTCATCCACAGCATGACCTATGAGGGAGACACAGCTCCGTTTTATAGATGGTGAGGTGTGAGGAAACAATCCACAGATGGAGGGACCGTCCCGAGGTCACCCGCCTGGGCGGGGGAAACACGGTGAGCAGAGAGGAGGTTCCAACCTAGACCTTATAACTCCCGGTCGGATGAGTTCCTTGGTCTCACAGCCCCTACTCAGGGTGGACTCTGGGGAGCAGTGATGGTGGAGGAGGCAGTCCTGGGGCCCGAAGCCCTTTAGCAGCCCTGACATTGTACGGCCCGGGCCCAGGATGCAGCTGGCCAGCCTGTTGCTCTCTGGTTGGCAGCTGCCCTCAAACCACTCGAACCAGCGCTGTTGGGTTCAGTCACACGTTCCTTCGGTCCAGCCTCCCTGCGCCGCCCCACCTCAGCTCTCCACACAGCAGCTGTCTGGGGCGCCATCTGGACCCCTCACCCTTCAGCAACCCAGCAAAGTCCCGCCACATTTGTTCTGTTTGTCACTGGGGCTGGCTGGTGTATGTCAGTCAGCCAGTTACCAATGTCTGTTGAGGGCCGGGCACGGTTCTGGGCGATGGAGGTACAGAGCGGGATGAGGCAGAGTTCCTGCTCCCAGGGAGATTGCCCCCACCCTCGGGGATGTGGGGGGGGGACAAGTTTAGTCGGGGGACAGACAGAGGACCCTGTGGGCCCCAGGACCGGCCTTGCTGTTTAATGAAGTCTGGCTCTGTTGCAGATTCTCAGAGGTAGCTTTTTTTTTTTTTTTTTTAAAGATTTTATTTATTTATTTGAGAAAGTGAGAGAGAGAAAGAGCACAAGAGGGGGGAGCGGGAGAGGGAGAAGCAGACTCCCTGCTGAGCAGGTAGCCCGATGCGGGACTCGATCCCGGGACTCCAGGATCATGACCTGAGCCGAAGGCAGTCGCTTAACCAACTGAGCCACCCAGGCGCCCTCTCAGAGGTAGCTTTGAGGTGGAGAATCCTATGGAGGCTGCTGTCGGGGCTGATGCCACCTCTGTCCCCCACCCATGCATGGAAGTGGCAGGAGCTGCCCCTCACTGATCCCCTTCCTCCCCCAGCACACAGAAACTCCAAGATGCTTAGTGAGAGGCCCAGGAGGCTCCTGAAGGGAGTTCTGCCCATGGTGGTGGGTGGCTGTCCTTTAGCCTGGATGTGGTTTCTAAAACTGAGTGCTGTGGCCCAACTTCATGCCACCCTGATGGGAGGCAGTAGGTGGAGAGATGAACAACACAGGTGGACACCCAGGTGCAGCCTGGGGCCAGTGACCTGACCACTCTCTGCCTCATTGTCCCCTGTATGGTAGGAACCGCACTAGGCCTACTTCCCAGGAGTGTGTGTGGATTAACGGACACGTGCAGTTGATAGCAAGGAGGGCACATGGCAAGGGCGCAGTAAATAACAGCTCAGTTGCCTCACACCACCCTCCAACGGAGGTCCTGTTTCTGCC
Organism: Leptonychotes weddellii; assembly: GCF_054177405.1. Classification (NCBI taxonomy): domain Eukaryota; kingdom Metazoa; phylum Chordata; class Mammalia; order Carnivora; family Phocidae; genus Leptonychotes; species Leptonychotes weddellii. The sequence continues at coordinate 104,567,011 of NC_138374.1, forward strand.
TTCTCATTCACACCTCCTCGACCACTGTCCAGAGTCCAGAGAATGAAATGCCCGGGAAGAATGCAGTGACAAAAATACTCGACCACATCCAGAACTTCCCTGGTGCAGCTGGTGCTTGATCATGGGCTTCCCCTGGGAGCTACTCTGTGGGAGAATGAACCCAAATCCTGGCTCTGTCACGCCCCTAGCAGTGGCCTTGGGGAAGTCACCCGAACTCGCCCAGCCTCAGTTTTCACCCCTGTCCCCTGTGGATAGTACCACCTCCCTCAAATACTAGTTGAGATCATTAAGTAATATAAGGTAGGAGTGGCTACCTTTCTTTATGCACAGTAAAGCATGAGGGGACGGAGAGCCAAAGGAGAGGCCAACAGGAAGCCAAGTGAGGTGGTCCTGAGCCAGAGGGAGGCAGGGGGCACCTGACGGGCGTCCGTAATACCCACAGCTGCACTTAGAGCACTTGCTGTGAGCTGGCGCCACGCAGAAGCTTTTCTACCTGACATACCTCGCTGAATTTTTACAAAATCCTCACAAACTAGGAATTATCCCCATTTCACAGATGAGGAAAGCGGAGGCTGGAGGAACCTGCCAAAGGTGGTCTGGCTTAGAAGTGGCAGAGCCGGGATTCAAACCTGAGTCGTCTACTGTCATAACCCCTCCGTGGTGCTGCCTGCTGGGGGTGAGGTGCGGGGTCTGTCCTGCTGGGCCTGAGGGGCAGAGTCTCTACATCCCTCACCTGTAAAGTGGGCATCATCATTCCAGCTCCACAGGGCATGTGTGACCCAGGCTGGGCGGTCCTCGCCCTTCTCCAGCCCTTGGCGGGAAACACTTTATAAACAGAAGATTACTTACCCACCCTGCTGCCTGGAGCCAGATCTCTTGCCATGCCAAATTGTTGGAATGGTTCAGTGACAAGTGTGTTATTAGGAAGAAATTTATGATGCCTTATTCAGAGTGAGTCACCGAATCCCTGTGGTGAGAGGTATGGGGAAGGGGCCCTCCACTGAGACAAGCTAACTCGGGGACCTAGGCCCCAGCTGCCCTGGGCCTGGCTACCTCCCCAGGCCCCCACTAGAGGGTCCACTGATCAGTGATGAGGGTGGGTGAGGCGCGGGGTGGGGAGACAGCCTTCCACCTTAGGGAAAGATGGTGCCCTGTGGTGGGTTTGCATGGACCTCACAGTGGGCATGATGGGCTCCAGAAATCTCTTGCTGCTTGCCACCAAATTTCCAAGGATGTGAGAGTCAGGCTCCAGGTCACTCTCTGACCCTCCCTCCAAGGGTGTGGCACAGCCATCCCCAGGAATGGGTCTGCTGGAAAATATTGCCCAGAGTTTAGGTGAACCCTCTTCTTTCTGCCTTTGAATCACAAAAGAGGAAGTTGGTCTAGAATTAAACTTCAGAGGGAGAGAGAATCAGCTGAGATGTTGCAGTTCTGCTGGGATTTGCTTTCTTCCCTTAAAAACTATACAATAGTTGGTGAGAAAAGCCCTCTCCTTAAAAATTGACTCTCATGGGCATAAATGTGACTGTAGAAGAACTGGAACAAGAAAGCATCTGTCAAGGAATAGCAGGTGACCTCCTTGGACAGATGCCACTTTGAGTAGCCAGACAAGGCTGACCCTTCTCTGTCTGCTCCTGGATGCAGAATAAGGGATTTCTCTGAGGCACCCAAACCCCGAGGTTAGGCTGGAGCATTCCCGCTGGGCTCAGGACACGTGGAGCACCTGCCAACGTTGGCAATGTTCACATGGACGAGGTGAATACCCACTCACTTCACTGGTGGCCACTTCCCTGGCCACCCATACATCACAAACAGCCGAAGGGCAGCCAGGAGGCAAGAGCAGACTACTGGGCAGCAGAAATGAGGTCTCCAGTGTCCTTCACTGTGAAGCTCACCCCTGTCTCCAACAGGAGAGCCCAGCTGGCTTTTTTGGGTCCTGTCGCCTCCTAATTTAATCATAATGCTAACATGATAGATAATTTTATTTCTCACCCCAGACCCCATTAGAAGCATATACATTTGGAAGGATGGGAGAGTCTCTGGAGCTCAGATGTTCAATATGTGGGGGATTTGTGATCTCTCTGAGAATCTAACCCAAACTGTGGACTTCAGCTCCAGAAAAATGCATCCACAACCAGTGTATTGTGTGCAATATCAGGTGATTCCTGGTCCTTTGAGGCTCACCCATGGAACCCAGGTTAAGAATTAGAGCTGTAAAAAAAAAAAAAAAAAAAAAGAATTAGAGCTATAGAGATAAGCACACATGTGAGCTGGCTGCCTAAACCCTAAACCCTAGAGAGCAGCCACAGGGACTTTTAGCCCTGTCCCCACTGTATGGAGCCACCTCCCCCATACCTGGCAGTGGCATTCATCACAATGGTCCTGTCAGAGCCTGGCTATGCTTGGTGCCTCCACCTAGGAAAGCAGGGATGCACGCAAAACACTTATCGAATGTGTGTGATGTGGCAGGCATTCTTCTAGATGCTTTATCTGTTTGAATGTGTTATATCCTCACAATAGCCCTGCAAGATATTTCTGTAAAGAGCCCGGACTTAGATTAGTCTCTATTTCTCAAATTCCATTTCTAGTGGTTACATTATTGGAGATGTGATATTTTCCCAGAAAAACCAGTTACTATTATTAGTGAACACTTACTTTGTGTCAAACATTGTGCTAAGTATGGATTTTATAGTTCTTAATTCATTTATTATACTCAAGACCACATTTTATAGAGAAGGAAATCGAGGCCTTTAACCTTTTGGAACACTACCCTGAGATCACCCCTTAAGGAAATTAGTCTAGCTTCTGGGAGGACAGAGGACCAGTGAGAAGAACTGAGGCTCCCCAGCCAATGGCCAGCACCAACCACCAGACATAGGAACAAGGCCAACTTGTATTTTCCAGCGCAGTCAACTAGCTGAATGTAGCTGCATGGGTGAGGCCAGGTAAAACCAGCTGAGGAAGCACCCAGTCAATCCTCAGAATCGTGAAAAATGGTAAATTATTGTTTTAAGCCCCTACATTTTGGGGTGATTTGTTATTCAACAATCGATAACTAATACAGCCTTCTAAATCCCACTTCACTCGCCCCTTTCCCCAAACAACCACTAACAGTAGAATGACAAAGGCATTAAGCCAGAATGAAGAGAAGAGAGAAGACCACTGGGGAGGGAAGACATCCAAACATGTTTTAGATGGGCAGGTGGGGAGAGGAGCAGTCTCTGACCGAGTAAAGCCGAGAAAGTCACAGTCCACATGCATGCAGGAGAGGCGAATGATGAGACGTGACCAAGGAGCCCCAGAAGGCCTTCAAAGTTTGGGCGCTGAAAGGTGCCAGGTACCACAGAAGGCAGGAACAAGGCCCAGGGCTAGGAGACAGGAAGCCACTGCCAACTCTCTTTTTCCCTGGGAAAGACCAGAAGTTATTATCTGGAGAAGCTGAAGTGAAGGTGCTCTGGACTCTAGGACACTTGTCACAGCCGAGGGTGACAGTGAGATAGGAGCTTGAAAACTGGAAGATTAATTAAAAACTGCGAGTAAATGATGGGCCCTCAGATTCCCCACCTGCTCCCAGAACACCAGCAGCTAGCTAGGTGTCTCTTCCCTTCCAGACAGTTGGTTGGAATATTCTTCTCTGGGTAGACTGAGCTTCTTCCTCACCCCCACCCTCTACTCCTTGGAAAAGACCCTTGTAAAATGTTATTTGAGGACTCCCAGTAAAACAGCCTCTAGCTATCTGGTCACCCTACTATGAAGTCAGCTGGACTATGACCCTGTCTTTCTCTTAAATATGACGGGTCACCAGACATTTGAAATGAAAGAGAGAGGTCAAAAAAAACCAGGGGAAGTGGGAGGGATCCCCGAGGAGACAGGCAGCATACAGCAAGCACAAGAACCTGAAATTTAAAGAAAAAACAAACTTAGAAATTAGTAACCTCAGGGAAATGGGGCCTAGAAACAGAATTCCATGAGAAAGGAGCAGTTGGAGAAGAAAGAGTTCTTGGAAATTTAAAACATAGTAAGTAAGGTTAAAAATTCATTAGAGGGACGCCTGGGTGGCTCAGTCGTTAAGCGTCTGCCTTCGGCTCAGGTCATGATCCCAGGGTCCTGGGATCGAGTCCCGCATCGGGCTCCCTGCTCAGCGGGGAGCCTGCTTCTCCCTCTGCCGCTCCCTCTGCTTGTGCTCTCTCTTTCTCTCTCTCTCTTTCTCTGACAAATAAATAAAATCTTTAAAAAAAAAAAATTCATTAGAAGGTTCCCAGTGTGATGCACCAAAAACAGTCCAGGCCAGTGCCCATCGATATCAAATTTTAGAACACAAAGCATAAAATGAACACCTGGAAAGCCCCAGAAAGAGGAAAACTTAATAGACAAAGGACGAGGGATGACAAGGGCATCAGACTTCTCTCCAGAAACACCAAGTAGGAAATAATGGAGTGATACCTTCAAAATTCTGAAGGAAAATGATTTTCAACCCGGAATCTTGTGCTCAGCCAAATCAATCCAACGTGAAGGGGAAATCAATAAAAACCTTTTCAGGCATGGAGGACTCCGAAACTGGTCTCGTGAAAGAGAAAGCCATGGCCTCCAGGAACAGGGACTCCCGTGAAGGAAAGTCAGAGGGAAGTCTCAGGGCCAAGAGTGAGGAGCCAGCCTGGGGAGGGGAGGTTTCTGGGGCCACGGAGATTGGGGGGGTGGGACTGACACTCGACCCGGGTGAGTGGTGGGAAAATGATCACCAGGCCTCTGACAGATCCACTAAAGGAATCGGGGGAAATTGCTTTAAATAGAAGAAACTAAGAAATGGGAAAGAGGTTTGGGGATGACTTATTCTCAAAAATAATATCTAAGCAATAGAATTCAGGTGACTATTTTGAAGTCTAGAGTTAAGAGCAGGAAAAACAAGCTGCTGCTGAGCTGGAAGTGGTGGCCTCTGGGGAGCAGAGAAGGTCGGGCTGGCTTCTGCTGTGTCTTTTAGCCCTGTTGGATTTTTCACGATGGACATTGGTCACATGAATAAAATCAACATTAATTTTTATAGGGAAATCAAGAGCATGGGCTTGAGAGTTCGATCACCGGGTTTAAATCTCTCTGGAGTCTTACTGGTGGCAAGGCCTGGGTCAAGCCTCAGCCTCATTTTCCTTATCTCCCTTGCAAAACTGAGGTGAGGACTCAACATAATTTCTGTAAAAGGCCCAGCACAGAATATATGCTCAATAAATGATAGCCATTATGGTTTTTAAGATTTCCGAGACATTCCACGGTAGACAGTGAAAGCAAACTCCATCCCTGAGGTTTGGGAGGAGTCGAGAAACCCTGGAGAAATGTCGCCCTCGCATCTGCCAGGAAGCAGTCCCGCTGTTGCTAAGCTGCGGGCCTTCTGCAGGCCCCCACCCTATCCGCTCAGTATCTCGGTTATTAGCAATGGCACGGTCAGCTTCCAGAGCGGGTTAGAAGGGTGTGCTGGGAGCAGCTTTTTCACATAAAGGCCCGATTCATTCCCCAAGGGACTTCTGGTGGGCGGGTTTTCCTTCTGACACAATTGTCCCACACAGAAAGTTGCCACCATGGAAGATGGGGCATTCTGTGCAGAACTGGGAGAAGGCGGCTCCGGGCTCCTCTGGGGGTGGGGAGCATGCTGGCATCAAGCAGAGAGGTCCTGTCCCCCATCTGCCTGGGTCCTGGGCTAGAGCCATCAACAGGGCCCCGGTGTCCCACCCAACAACAGGGGCCTCGAAGGAGAGCCTGAGGCTGAGGATGCTGACCCTCTGGCCTCACTATAGACACACATTTATTTAAACAAATACATTGGATGAGAAAAAGGCTGGAGAGAAAGAGAGACCCTAAAATGTTAACCACAGTTCTATGTGAATGGTGGGATGTGAAGTGCTTTTCATTTCTTCTTGCTTATCTGTATATTTCAGTTTTTGTACAATAATCATACATTCTCTTTGTTCTCAGTAACAATCATAAAGAACAAGGTGATGAGTCCCTGAAAGGGGAGTGAGTGCAGTAGGTGACCGTCAGCTTGAGAGATTCGGTAACAGCTGGGAACATGTGAGTCCTCTGCCCGCCAGGATTTCTAGAATTCAGAGAGCCCGCATTGGGAGGGGCGCAGGAGGGTTGTCGAGGCAGAATGAGCCTGACCGGCTAGTGCTTTCCCACCACTTAACGCCTGCAATGTGCTGTTCTTGACTCTAACTCACTCAGTCCTTACCGTGACCTCCTGACAGAGGGTCACTATTCAGCTGCACTGGACAGATGGGAGACTGGGACCTGGAGAAGGTAAGCACCTTCTCTTCTCTTGCACCCCAGCATCCAGCTGTGGGGGCTGGGCCGGTGACCACCGCAGTGTAGCAGCAGGAGGGACACAGCTGCGGCCAGGGAGTGCAAGGGAAATGCTGAAGCGCCAGGGTGTCTCATTCTTTTCCTGAAGAAAAGCTCCTTTTTGTTTCCCAGAGGTCCTCCCAGTGGGAAAGCAAGGTCGCAGCCATGGACTTAGAAATCCACCACTTTCAGGGGCGCCTGGGTGGCTCAGTCAGTTAAGCATCTGACTCTTGATATCAGGTCAGGTCATGATCTCAGGATCGAGAGATTAAGCCCCCTGTTGGGCTTAAGCAGGCTGGAGCCTTCTTAAGATTCTCTCTCCCTCTCTCTCTGCTCCTTCCCTGCTTGCGTGCTCTCTCTCTCTCTCTCACTTAAAAAAGAAAGAAAGGAAAGAAAGGGAGGGAGGAAGGGAAGGAGGAAGGGAGGAAGGAGGAAAAGAAAGAAAGGAAAGAAAGGAAGGAAGGGAGGGAGGGAGGGAGGAAGAGAAGAAAAGAAAGAGAAGAAAAAAGAAAAGAAATCCATCACTTCCAGCTTGAAATGAAGGCTCTGCTAATACCTACCAAGCATTTCCTCCATGAGACAGACACGTTTCAAATGCGCTCACAGTCATCAGTTGATTCTCCTTCCCCTTTATACCGAGAGTTCCCGGAGGCCAGGGACCTCATGCACTTGGCTGGTTGACTTGGTATCATCAGTGTCTAGAGCTGTGTCCTGCACATCGCTGATTATTGTATACTGATGATGTGGCCCCATTTTCTCAGGAAGGAAACTGGGACTCAGAGAAGTTAAGGGAAGCACTCAAGATCCCACAGCGAATAAATATCGGAGCTAGGTTCTGAAATTGGATTCTGACCCCAGGAACCGTGGCTCACACTCACCCCCTTGGAGTGTCCTGTTTCAAGGCATAGTGTGTCACAAGAGACACACCTGTGGCCTTGTGGGAACAGCCGTGGCCAACCATCCCAGTGAGCTGGGGTCTAGGGGCAGGGGAGGGGGCAGCTGGGCCACAGGGGGACTGAGGACACGGTGAAGCCAAGAAATAGAGTCACTGACAGGAGACAGCACGGACTGGTGGTCAAGGGCCAGACGTCCAAATCTGGCTCTACTTGCCGACCATGTGACCATAGGCAGATTAATCACCCCAAGCCTCAGCTGCTCTTTTGTACATGGAGGCAGTATCTCGTGGAGTTGTTATAAAGATTAAATGAATACATACAGACTACTTAGTACAGCAGCTAGCCCATGACAGAGATGTGTGTGGTGCGAGGCTAATAAATGGCATCAAACTAGGTAAATATCCTTGCATGAGGACCCAGCCACTTTTGCATTCTGTGTCACATAGAGAATATGTGCAAATCCATAGCAAGCGACCACCATTAACCAAATGTCCTGTAGCAACCTTTGCTGCATAAAAATTTACCCCAAAATGTAATGACTTAAAACAATCACTATCTTTTTGCTCACAGTTCTGTGGGTTAGTGACTTAGGCTGTGATCAGTGGGGCCATTCTTCTGCTGGTCTCACTAATGGGGCTGCAGCCAGCTAGGCCATCAGCTGAGGGTTGGCTGCTTGAGGGTAGGCTTTCGAAACCATAGCACTATTGACATTTGGGACCAGAGAGTACTTTGTTTTGGGTTCTGTCATGTGTACTATAAGATGTTTAGCAACATCCTTAGCCTCTACCCACTAGATTCCATCAGCCCCCTCCCCCCCATCATATACAATTAGGACAACTAAAAATATCTCCAGACATTGGCCAGTGTTCTCTGGGGGACAGAATTGCCCTCTGGCTGAGGACCACTGGTCCAGAGGAACCAGCACGAAGACTTGTCTTTGTTGCTTGTGGTCTCCTCTTCCAGTAGCCCAGACTTCTGACAGTAGATGGGGTGGGGGGTGGGGGTGGCCCCAGCAGCAAGAGAGAGCATGCCTCAGTGCTCATGTGCTCTTCGAGCCTTCTCTGGCGTCACATTGGCTGATGTTCCATGGGCCAAAGCATATCAAATGGTCAAGCCCAGAGCCGAGCTGAGCAGGGACTGCACAAGGGTGTGGGGACAGAGGCATACTGGCCTGGGACCATCACTGTAACTGACCACAGGAATTTGTCCACCACGACAGTGATGAGTGTTGTGGGTGCGAACACGGCACCAGGGGAGGGGCATGTGACCTTGGGCAGGTCTCTTTCTCTCTGTGACCTCATCTGCACAATGAGGGAGGGACTTTTTCCTGAGTGGTCCCTAGCCTCAGTGGCTCAGATGTGCTAAGAGTTGATTTCTTACAGTCAGTGCAGTCACATCAGAGGGGCCTGGGGCCCTGCTGTGAGGGGAACTCTCCTTGGTCCTAGGGCAACCCAAACTGGCCCTTCCAAATGGCTTTCCCCAGGCTAGAAAGTCTTGGATATTAAAATACAAACAGGAGAAAATAGTTTACAATCCTACAACATCTTGTGGTTCTCAAAAAACTTCTCCATGCTCCATTAGGTAAGATAATGTCCAGATTTTCAATGTCTTGCCATAATAAAGTCTTAGTTAACTGTGCAGGGCAGGTGATCCTGAACTGGTGGGAAGGGACCCTGTCATTCAGGAGCCTTGGCGAGGAGATGCTCCCCTCTTGATACAGAGCTTCCATGTTACCCTAGGCAATGACATCCTACTGGTAGAGGGAAGGAAAGGCAAAGAATCACATGGGAAGCAATCATGAGCCAGACCCGGGAATGGCCACCTCCCCCTGCCCATGATCCATGGACCAGAGCTCAGTGGCCATGGGGAGGGGCAAGAGCCGGAAGTGAAGGTAGCTTTGAGCCCAGGAGGAAAGGCAAACAGACTTTGTGCACTCAGAGTCGTTTCTGCACAAAAACACACTTCCTCATGTCTCCGCAAGGTCCCTGGTAGGAAGGGATGTATCTGTGAGCTCCCTGCTGGGGCCTCAGCGTGCAGAGACAGTAGGGACCTGGGCTCACCTTTGAATCCAAAGTCAAAGCTAGAGCTTCTTTCTTTTGCCGTTTCGCCTGATAGATAATGTATGATATGACACAATATATTACAATACAATATATATTGGCAGGCCCTGTGGGATATCTTCAATTTCTATGACCTGGTTTCTGATAGGCCCACCCCCACTTCTGCTGCACGCTGAGTCAGGACTTGGGTTGGCTCGGAGGAGTGCAGGACAGCTAGAAAAGGGAATCCAGCCCTCCCCTACTCAAGCTCAAGGTGTCAGCAGTGTCTCTGCCCCCTCCTTCTGCCCCCTCGTCCTTTGAAGTTGGCCTTAAGTTCTACAGAGCGCATCTCTTCAGTACGCCCCACCCCCACTGCCACCTCTGCTCCTCCAGGTCACACCACCATGACCAATTCCGTCCACCCTCCTCCCAGCCTCGGACACGAGCCCAGCCCTGGTGCTGAGTATTAGCATTGTGAGTTTGAGCAAGTGGCTTCAAGCCTGTTTCTCCGTCCATAAAATGAGGATGATCATAATATCCAAAAGACATAGTAAAAATTGTGTGAGCCAAAAATTCAGGTAAAATGCCCTTTGGAAACTGCAAAGCACCATACAAAGCCCCCTGCTCCCACGGCTCCCCATCTGGGGAGGGGACCCCTGTCCACATCCCCAGGCCTCCTGCTGCCAGCAGGGAGTGTCTACCCCGGCAGTCCCTATCTTCCACAGTCCGGATCCAACTCAGTTTCGCATTTTCCCTTTATGGGTCCAGCCAGAGAGAAGACTCGCTGTCTCTCATGCGTGGTCCTTGTGTCCCCTTCTTCAGAATTTGTCTCCATGCCTTTGTTTGAGTTCATTCCTCCTCCTAAATGCCTCTTGGGTTTTTACGTGCATCATCTCTCCCTGTGTTGCAAAGTGGAGCAGGATACCAACTCTTTCATCCAGGAGCCTCCACCCCTTCTGAATTCTTGTCATTCCCCCTTGGAAACACGGTCTTGCTCCTACGTAATGCTTCAAGTTAAGTTACAGCACATCGGCCTGGGTGCTCAGGGTGGGCACGCAGAACAAGACCCGGCCAAACATGGTCCTGGCCCTTGAGGGGCATTCTGACCGCCTGGGGGGACAACCACAAATACAGTCAAGTGCCCAGCCACAGAGAAAGGCCTGGAGACTGAGTGCTAAGGAGAGGAAGCAGGTCTGGATTCTGCAGAGAGGCTTCCCAGTGGAGGACAAGTGAACCAGACCTGGCCCCGAAAGGTGCCAGGGATACCAGCATGTGGAAAGGGAGAGGAAGGGCCTGCAGCGGGGAGGCAGGAGGTCCAATGCTGCGTGTGGTTCAGGGATGTGCTTCAGATGCCGTGAGGGTGGCATTCCTGCTGGCACGTTTTTGCCTCCCCAAGCCATTCCCAGCCACACGACACTGTTTCTGCTAGCCTGTGATGAGTGTCAGTGTTGCCCATGATGAGTGTCACAGGGCCACTGAGCATCAGGGGCACCAGGCTGGGGGTGCTGTGTGCCTGGAAGAGCCTCCCCACTGTCTCTCCAGAATGCTTATGGTGTATATTCAGAATATCTATTAAATGAGTGATGGCAGCCTCTGAGAGAACCGCTGGGCCTGGTCTCAACTGTTGGAGCCCTTGTGACCTGAGGCAAGGCACTTCTCCCCTCCAGGCTGCAGTGTCCCCACCTGTCAAGTAAGTTGACAACAAAGGCCCAAGGGACCCCTATGGTGAGGAGATGAAGCCCATGAGCTGTAGCGTCAGGACACCGGGGTGCAAGTCTCCAGCTTCCTGAGTGGTTTCAGGTAAGTAAATTCATGTCTCTAAGCCTCAGTATTCTCCTGCATAAAAGGCAACAACAATACTGCAAAACCTAACCAGAACACCGTAAGTGGCATCCCAAGAACTCAATTGCACAAAACTTGGAGTCTCATTATGGTGAGGATAAAGAGAAGATGCGGAGATTGGAGCTTATTGTGTTGTGTCTGAATTCAGTTATGATGAGGTGTTACAGTAGGATTCTTGTGGATTCAATGTGTTTATATACATACACACACACATATAAATACTCTCTCTCTATATATAAATATGTTAATATGTGTAAAATGCTAGCACGGTAAGTGTGCAATGGAAGTGACTAATTGGTGGTAGTAAACCAAGAGCTCCCTGGCTGGGCTGAAGTGTGGGCTCACCGAGGACCGCTCTGTGGGCTGGCGGGGACATGTTAGGGAAGGACTCTGGCAGGGCTGAGCCCACACCGTCTGAGGCCTGGAATCCTGCCAGCCTGACACCACAGCTGCTTCTAGGCCGCTTCTGATCGGCCCAAGGTTGGATCTAGAAATCCCAAGGAGGGGAGAAACTGACTTGGCCTCCACCTGTGAGTGAGCAAAAAAAAGAACTATTTTTCAAGTTCCCAAGAGGGTAGCAGGAAGACAGTCAGAGACCACCCTCCTCCTTTTCTGTAGAAATGCTCAGAATCATGTGCATGATTAATATCCCAAACACTTATTCCCCTGTTGGCCTTTATTACAGGAGAGAAGTTAAGCTGCTTTTTGCCCGAAGGGGGAAAGCAGTGTCTGAATAAACCAGCTCCTGGGGCACCTGGGTGGCTCAGTCTGTTAAGCATCTGCCTTCAGCTCAGGTGGTGATCTCAGGGTCCTGGGATCGAGCTCTGCATCGGGCTCCCTGCTCAGCGGGGAGTCTGCTTCTCTCTCTCTCCCTCTCTCTCTAAGCCTTCCCCCATTCGTGTAAGCTCTCTCTCTCTCTCAAATAAATAAGTAAAATCTTAAAAAAAAAAAAAAAAAGTCAGCTCCTACCACTCCAGCCCAGGTGAGAACCCCTTGGCACTGGCCCTCTCTCTCCTCCCCGGGCGGGGCCTGCAGAAGGCTTGCTGGGGCAGGGCTGCGAGCCTCCCCACTCCTCACCCCTCCCGGTGACCAGAAGCATTAGGCCATCCACAGATGCTCCTACACCAGGGAGTTCAGTCAGCAAACTAGGTCCCACGTGCATCCCACACGAGACCTAGAAACGGCTTCCTGCTATGATCTGGGCCCACCTCCATCGCATATCTCATACGCACAGGTGTCAGAGTGGGAGGGGAGGTCACAGAGCCCCCCTTTTACAGATAAAGAACTGAAGCCTGGGGAGGGGTTAGCCATGCTTCCCTGGCTAATTCTTCTCTGTCCTCTTTGTGCTTCCTTCTCACCTCCCAATCTCTAAATGTTGGCATGCCCCAGAGCTCAGCGTGTGGACCTCCCACACTGTCTCGGGGACCTCATCCAGGCCTGTGGCTTTATGTACCATACATATGTACCTGGGGACCACTCTCAACTGTGGATCTGCAGCCCAGACTCTCTGCAGAACTCCAGACTCACATCCAACTGCCCACTCGGCGCCCCCTCTGGGGTCTCATAGGCATCACTCTTCGCGTGGGTCCAAACTGAGTTCCTGATCTTTCCTCCTCCCACACTCTGCTCCATGTGAGTTCATGGCAATTCCATCATTGCTCAAGCCAATAACCTTGGAGTCATTCTTGGCTTCTATTTCTAACAGACTCATGCCCAAACCTCAGCAGACCCACATACATGGGGATTCTGGCCACCTCTTCCCTTCTCCACCCCTGCCAGCCTGCTCTGAGCCACCAAGGGCCCTTGTTTGGTTTGCTATAGTCTCCTTCGTGGTCTTTCTACTTCCACCCTGCACCCTGCAGTCTGGTACGAACTAACTCAGCATCCAGGCTATCCTGGGAAGATAAAAGTCAGCTGAGGTCCCTCCTCAGCTCAAACCCCTCCAGTGGCCCCCCATCCCATCCGTAGGTGGTCCGTGTTACCTCTCCATCTGAGGTCCTAGCCCTCCCTCCCTCGCTGCTCACTCCACCCCAGCCACAGTGGCCCCCAATACACCAAGTGCACTCCCACCTTGAGGCCTTGGAATTTGCAACTTTGCCTGGGACACTCCCCCTCCAACCCCAGGTGTCTGCTTGCCGGATCCCCAACCTCCTGGGAAAGGCTTCACTCCCCATCCTTATGCAAACACCGTCTTTTCAGTGAGGTCTTCCCTCCTTCATTTAAATTGCACCCCCCTCCCATTTTCTGTCACCCCTTTTTACTTTATTTTTCTCCATGACACTCCCCACCAAACATACTATATACTTTATTTATTTTGTTTATTATTTTTCTCCCCTAACTGGAATGTAAGTTCCCTAAAGATAGAGGTTTTTTATCAGACACACAGTAAGTGCTCAATAAATACTTGTTAAATGCACGAAAGAACAGCAACCAGTGGTTCTGGTGTGTCTGTGTCAGTTGCTCCCCTGAGTATCATTGCACTTGGCCGATGACTGGAAGAGCAAGAAAACACCTTAGATCAAGTTCAGTTCCTCCTTCAGCTGAGAGACGCTGAGGCCCAGTGAGGGAGAAGATATCCCGAATAATCACAGCACACTGACTTTAGAGGAGCGGGGACTGGATCCCCCCATCTCCCAAGCAGAGCCCCGCTCTGGTCTCCCTGCCGCCCACGGCTAGAGGTCACTCCATCCTGACAGCAATTTCCAACCTCCTGAGCTGAAAATAAGAATAAGGAACTGCAGAAAACAGAGAAATGGGTATGGGAGGGGGTATTTTTAGCTTTGTGGGTTTCTAAGTACATACATATATAGAAAAGTCTGTAAGTATGGCTATATATAGGTATTAAATCAGGAAGCAAGTTGAGTGGTGGGTCAGCTTTTCTGGGGGCGGCTGTGAGCCTGTTGTGACATGAACGGTTTCAAACCAGAGTGGCCGATTCCAAGGAAACTGGTCTGCTGAGTCAGCTGGAAGCTGCACATCTCACATGAGGAGTTCAGAAAGAGTCTGAGGAGTTACATCCTCCTTTTTCTTCTCAATCAGCCAGAAACACCAGTGAAATTCCAAGGCCCACCCAACCCAGTAACTGGCCAAGGCTTTTAGAGTCAAAATCTCCCCCGTGTAAACAGGGATTCTGAAGAGGGTCACTGAGCAGAAACCTAGAGCCCCTATACCCAGTTGACCAGAGACACCTCCTTGGGCTCTGGTCCCTTTGGCCACCAGGAATTTTCCCAGACCTCAGACCAGGCTTAAAAGCTGAGGCCTGGGTCAGCATGGAGCACTTCTTATTAACCAGACACTGTTCACCACCTATGATCTCATTTCATACAGCTTACCTGGGAAGTACTTTTATAATTGTCTCCATTTTACAAATGGAGAAACTGAGGCAGGGTGGGTAAGTAATGTGCCCAGGTCTCAGCTTAAGGGGCAGATCCAAGCAGTCTAGCCCCACCGCGCCTACCCTTAACCATCAGGTTATGCTGCCCTGGCTGGAGGGCAGGGAGCCTGGGTCAAAGCCCAAACTGTGTGGCCTTCATTCATTGGACAAGTGTTTACTGAGTATTGACTATGTGTAGAGTATTCCTGGGCTCTGAGATGCATGGCTGGACCCAGGGCTGAATGCCACAGATCTTCGGCTGGACATTGAGCTAAGTGATGAATGTGGAGCAAGCACATTGGCTATTTGTGGAAAGCGAATGAGGGCAGGTCTTTCCTCTCACCTGGGGCAACCTGAGGGAAGTATCCTGATTCTTGCTATAGAAATAGGAGCTAGTGTCCCTCTGTAGGGCAGGAGAAGGACTGGAATTGGGGCAGATCCCTACCCTCGTGTAGATTATGTTATAGTTGGGGAGACACAGACAATGACCACAAATAAACGAGACAATTAAGATGGTTATAAGGGACCTAAATAAAACAGGGTGATGGGATTGTTATAGGTTGAACTGTGTTCCCCCAAAAGTTACATGTTGAGGTCCTGTTGCCTAGAATGTGGCCTTATTCGGAGATAGGGTCTTTACTGAGGTAATCGAGTTAAAATGAGGGGACACACAGGCTGAGTCCTGAACATGGAGAAGACTGTCCTGGGAAGAGCTGCGGAAGATCCACACCCCAGAGATGGAAACGGACTTGGCATTTCTGCTGGAGAGATGGCAGGGCCAGGTGGCTGGGGCAGAGGGAGTGAGAGCAGAGAGGTTCAAGGTGAGGAGAGATGGAAGGCAGAGGCCAAAGGAGGGAAGGCCTCGTGGGACACGCTGGTATGTGGATTTCACAGTAATTGCAGTGGGAAGCCAGTAGGGGAAATGATGTGAGACCCGGCTTTCCCCTTCAAAAGATCCCCAGGGCCGCTTCGTGGAAAAGGCACTTGAGGGTCGGGTAGGTGGGGATCAGTTAGCAAATGAGGCTCATGTTCCACAGAGAAATGAGAGGGAGGAATGGTCTGCGTGGTGATAACTCTGGAGAACCCCAACAGGACTTGTCAGTCCTGGGATGAGAGGAAAAGAGAGGCATCGAGGATGACCCCTGGGATTTGGGTCCAAGCAACTGAAGGAACAGCAGTGCTTTTTACAGTGGGTGAAGGAAGGGGGGCAGAGTAGGGGGCTCCTTGAAGAGGAAGACCGACAGCCAGCTTCCATCCAAGTAAGATTTATAAGATGAGGCCAAAAGGAAAATTAGCGACACATCTTCGCTCTGCTAGGACTTCTAGCTGGAGGGAGACAGACATGTAAGCAAATACTAGAAATACCACATGCGAAGTAGCTGGCTACACACAGCTGAGGGACTTACTCCGGGGAAGTTGGAGAAAAGATGAAAGGTTTTTTTTTGTTTTTTCAAAATAATTTCAGACTTACATAAAGGTTGTAAAAACAGTACAAAGAATTCCCGAATAGCTTTCACCTAGTTTCCCCAAACGTTGACATCCTACAAGTTTACAGCGCCGTCCTCAAAGTGGGAATGAACATGAGCTCCAAACCTCGTTCAGATTTCGTCAGTTGCCTCACTGATGTCCTTCGTCGGGTCCAGGAGCTGATCCAGGCCCTCACACGGCAGGGAGCTGTCATGTTTCCTTAGGCTCCTCCTGTCTGGGACAGCGTTGCGAGCAGGTGATGCTGTCACATGTCCCTCAGTTTGGGTTTGGCTGGTGTTTCCTCAGGTTGTGTGTTTCGACGAGAACACCACATAAGCAGGCGCCTGGGTGGCTCAGTCGGTTAAGCGTCTGCCTTCGGCTCAGGTCATGATCCCAGAGTCCTGGGATCGAGCCCCGCGTCGGGCTTCCTGCTCGGCGGGAAGCCTGTGTCTCCCTCTCCCTTTGCCCCTCCCCCTGCTCATGCATGCGTGCTCTCTCTCTTTAAGATAAATAAAATCTTAGGAAAGAAAGGGAACACCACAGATGCTGTGCCCTTCCCAGCGCATTGCATTGGGCGGTACCTGAGGCCACCATGTCATATGACTCGTTATGTTGACTCTGATCACCTGGGTAGGGCAGTGTCTGCTAGGTTTTTCCACTGTCAAGGTACGATTTTCCCCTTTGCAATTAACAAGCATCTTGTGGGGAAATACTCTGAGATATGTAAGCATCCTGTTTCTCATTACATTTTCACCCATGAATGTTTGTTTCCACTGATGATTCCTGCTTAAAACAATCGTGACTGTGGGTGTTTGCCAAAGGGTGGCTTTCTATTTCCATGGTGCCTTCTGACATCTATTAATTGGAATTTTGCTGTAAAAAAGAGCTTCCCTTCTCCCTTATTTATTTATTCAAATAGTTGTCTAGGGACCTGTCTAGTGGCTCAGTGGGTTAAGTGTCTGCCTTCAGCTCAGTTCGTGGTCTTGGGGTCCTGGGCTCCCTGCTCAGTGGGGAGTCTGCTTCTCCCTCTTCCTCTGCTTTCCTCCCACCCCCACCACCCACCACTTGTGCTCTCTCACGTGCAATCAATCTTTCTTAAATAAATGAATAAATAAATAAATAAATAAATAAATAAATAAAATCTTAAAAAAAATACTTGTCTATATCGGTATAGACCCATTATTTCTTATTTTGCCTTTCATTTATGTTTTAGTCTATTTTGATTATTATTTATTTCGCTGCTGAAATTGCCTCAAATTTGGCCACCTTGAGCCCCTTCAAGTTGGCTCCTGTGTTCAAAAGGAAGGTTTTGAGCTGGGTCATAAATGAGGCATAGGGGCTTGTAGGGAGGAGGGAGAACAGAGGCTTCCAGGCTTGAGGTGACCCTAAGGGCAACCATGGGCCATCTACACCCAGTGCTCTCTGAGGATGCTGGCCGGCCTCTGGGCTCGCTATTCCTGACCATGAGGGCCAGGAGGATGCAGCCATGTGCCTTGCTCAGGGGTAGACACCTCCACTGATGATGGCCCCCCCCACCCACGACTTCCCTAGGGACCAGCCCTCTGGGGATGCAGCTGCTACAGCTCTTTCCAGCACTGGGCTATCCATGCATCTGCCTGGATTTGCTCAAGAGGGGCCCTCCACCAAGCCCACCGACTCCTTCAGCTGCTTCCTGCATGCCACACTCTGCCGGATTGGCCATCACTCAGGGCCGCGCTGTCCCCACTGCTTGGTCAGTGACTGAAGGCTGTTCCCCTGTCTTCCCTGCCTGAAGGGCTTGTATCAGGGCAGGTGGTGAGGCTCACAGAGCTATGGAGTGACAGAACCACATGTCCTAGAGGCCATCTAGGTGAGACTGGCTATTGTTTTGACTGGTTTGCTGTCACTTTTTCATCCAGGGCCTCTGTGAGGTCTTCGGGGAAAGCCCAGTCATTTACCTCGTGTCAAAGGGGGCAGGAAAGTGGCGGTAGGATGACTATCATTCTGGTCCAAGGCCTGCCCACAGGGATGGAGCTGGGCCCCAAAGGCAGAATGACTTCTCTGAGGTCGCAGAGACAGTTGGTGGCTAGGGAAGAGTAGGCCCCAGCGTTCAGACTCCTCATGTCCTTCTCACCACTCCACATTCCCAGTCTGTTCTTCTTGTTTCCCAGCTACTGAGGAGGCCGCAGTCTGGGTGTACTTGGCCATTTCCCTCGTGCCCCCAGCAGGCAGAGAGACAGAAGCCAGTCTTCTGGCCCCTTTCTGGGGCAGAGCCTCTAGGCACAGAAGCAGCATGGACCCCCTCACCCCCAGGGAAGGAGAGCTGTCCTGGGTCGTTTAGTGTGTGCAAGGCTGAGGTCAGGTCCAGGCTCACCTTGCGACCTCTCCTGGCTGGAGGCCTGTGACCTCCCCCAGACCCAGGGCTCATTTGCAGGATTAGAAACAGGGTCCACTCTTTTCCCCTTTTAAATTTCAAAACTAAGCTTCAAGATAGGTTAAATAGTCACATGATTCAAAATTCAAGAAGTATAAAATTTCCACTGTAGGAAGTCTCCTTTCCAACTCTGTCCTTTGGACACCCCACCCCAGAGGCAATCACTGTGGTCTGTTTCTTATGCAGCTTTCCAGAGAGAGTCTATGTCAGATCAGCAAACTTGTGCTGTGCAGGACCAGAGAGTAACTGTTTTTGGCTTTGCAGGCCCTGGATCCTCTTTCATATCGCTCAACTGCCATTACGGTGGGGAAGCAGGTACAGATGTACATACATGAACACATGCGACTGTGTCCCAGTAACATTTGATGTACGGACACTGAAATTTGGATTTCATGTAATTTTCACATATCACAAGATATTCTTCATGTTCAGTCAGTCAAGCATCCGATTCTTGATTTTGGCTCAGGTCGTGATCTCAGGGTCTTGAGGTGGGCTTGAGGTGGGTCTTGATCTCAGAGGTGGGCTCTGCACTGAGCATGGAGCCTGCATGAGATTCTCTCTCTCCCTCTACCCTCTACCCTCTACCCCTCCCCACCCCCACTCCCACCTGTGCTCTCTCTTTCTCCCTCTAAAACAACAACAAAAAAATCTGAACAGCCTTTCTCCTCCCAGGCTCCTCCGCCTCCCTTGACATCTCTTTAAAGCCTTCATCTTGTTCCCTCGGTAATAGTGAGTTAATATCACATGCACACAGAGCTTCACACGCACCGGCCCTGGCTTATCTCTGCAGAGATGCTCCAACCCCACCTGTCTGTCCCCTTGGCCCTGCCCCAGGCCAGCTCCTCAACTATTCCTTGGACTCCAGCCTCCTAATGGGTCCTCTGCCTTGACTCTCCCTCCACCTGCCCTTCCTCACAGAGCCCCCAGAGGGATGCATCAAGGTCACAAGTATAATTCTGAAGCCCCCGCGTGTAGTTCACAGATCTGTGCGGGGAAAACCACACTCCTTAGGGTGGTGTTTAAGACCCCCGCCCCACCACGGTTTGACCCCTTCCGACTATAGCTTAATCACTGCGAGTAGACCCTGGCACCAAACTGGGCTGAATCCAGGCTCTCCTCAGGGGTTTGACCTTGGGCCAACACACCTTTCCTTGGGGAGAGCTTAGTTTCCTGGACTGTAAAATGGGCAGAACAGCAGCCCTCACCTTCTAGGGTTATTGTGAGTTAATTCCCAGAAGGTACTTAGAGGGCGGCTGGTACCTATTACACGCCCGGTAAGTGCTGGCCACCATTGTTTGTATTTTCAGACTCAATCATAGCTTTATCTCCCATGCTCAGCACCCAAGGTTCACTGCCTCTGGCTCCCAACACTATAGCCTCGATAGGCTGTGACCAGTTTGGAATCATTCCATGCAGGTGACCTTGCTGTGTCCTGTTCCCTCTGCTCCTTCAGGCTGGACGCGCTCTCCCCACCTCACCCCTTGTGAGGCAGCTCCCCTTCGAGGCCTCGGACCTCACCTCCTGTGTATTTCCCCTCCTCTCTACTTCTGTGATTGCCTTTCCACATCTACTCCCAGGAGAATTGTATATGCTCATGCCATCCCCCAGCTAGGTTGTCAACTCCCTCCCTGAGGGCAAAGCCTGGGTCTTTTTCATCCCTGCGCCCCCGCCCCCCCACCCAGCACTTAGCACGGGAACTTGCACGGGGCCAGTGCACAGCGAATGCCTTTAGATTTCACTGCAAGCTTGAGCTCTTTGGGGATACAGGATGTGGACATGTGAAGAAATCGTTACACTGCCCAAGGTGGGACTCAATACTTCTCCAGGGTCTAGAACCCGTGCACTTATAAACAAAATGGACTAGGTTTTCCCAAACGTCGAAGGTGGGTTGGAGGTCTGCCAGCCTCTGCTGGTCCATTCCCCATCATTCTGCCTGTGAGGTAACAAATCCTGCAGGACTGCAAACCGTGTTGGCTTTGCCGCCTGCGCTCACCTGCCTTGCGTTCCTCCCCTAAGACCCAGGCAATGGAGAGGCTGAGTGCACCACCTCATCGGCTGTGGGGTGCAGACACCCTTTGGGAATCTAAAACTTTCTATTCCTCACACGGGGTCCCCAGAAGTCTAGATTATTAGGCTCCTTTGCTTATGATCCGAATCTCCCTGAATACAATTGTGACCATATGTGTGACTGGAGCTCAGGGAAGAGGGCAAGCCGTCAACCCACATAGCCATACGGACTACACAGGCTACGTGTAATAGGAATCTTAGAGAACCGGATTTTTCTTCCCTTCTGTGACATAAGTCCTGAAGGCTGGAGGACCATGCCTTCAAGTATCCCAGACTCCTTCGACTCTCTTGCTCTGCCATACTTAGGATGTGACTTCCGTCTTCCATCCTGCTGTGTGGTCATGTGCACAGGGCCCCTGTGACTTCACATATCACATTCGCATTCCAGACAAGGAAAAGGGGAAACAGTGAGGGACAAGAGCACAGTTGAGTCCGCCTATTTTAAAGCCCTTTCTCAGAAGCCCCTCCCAACGACGGTCATTTACACCTCACTGGGCGTACCTGTGTGACCCACGCTCACCCTAACTGCAAAGGAGCCTGGGAAATGTAGTTTCTTAGCTGGGCACATTGATGCCCATAAATAAAAACTGGGATTCTGTTAGTGAAGAAAACGGCGGGGAGTAGGGTTGAAGTGGGTAGTGCGCTGTCTCTACCCTAGCTGGGATAATCAAGGAAGACTTCACAGAAGAAACAGACCACAGTAGGATCAGATAACTTACCATGCGCCAGAGACTTTACTAAGTACAGGTGGGGCAGGGAGGCTTCTCCTGTTACCCTCACACGCCAAGGAGCAGTTCCAGCGCCCATTTTAGAGATAAGGCTAACGAAACCTAATGTTGTTCAATGACTCATTCAGGGTCACACAGCTAGTAAATGGCATCTAGATTCAAACTACAGAATCCATCCCGCTCCCTTCTCCCCTCCAGGCTCACCTTTCTGGTCTCAGAGTGCCTCTGCAGAGAAGGAAAGAAAAGTCCAGACAGTGTGTATCCAGACCAGGACCCTGACAGGGCTCAGAAGGAATAGGGAATAGAGATTCTAAGATTGCTCCAAGTGGCAATTTTTAAACATAAAGATATATTATTTACTTATGGCTAATTCCCAGAAGAATTTCACCTGTTTTACACTTTAAAAAAGCATTAGCATAAAAGTAAAAAATCACATAGAAAACTGTGGGGGACCCTAGAGACAAGGCAAGGGACAAGGTGGGAGGCCGACTCCAGGCTGGGAGGACCAGCAGGACAGGGGAGCCCGTGGGTCCCTCTGTGCACCACCAAGTCCCTCCTGCTCTGGACAGCTGCCAGCAGAGTTGGCCACCTGTCAGGAGCTGGGCGGAGGCGGGACATGTGAGGAGCAAAGCCAAGCAGCTCAGTGTCCCGCGAACATTCCTGTCTGGGGTGAAGTGACCAGCAGTGAAGTTCTGGGTACCCTCTGCTTGGGGCCACGTTCCTGTCCTCCAAGTCCTCTGCGTGGCTCAGGTGGAAAGGAACTCGACTCCCCCACTCCTACAGGGGTGTCCTGAAACCAGGGAAATCCTAGGGCCTCAGATTTGGAAGCTTAGGGGGTTAGAGCGCACCTGGGGCGGTCGCGCAGTGGCTGTGGCTGAGCGCCCCCTTTAGGCAGGACCTGGGACTGCAGTTACCTGCTAATTTCATGAACAGCATTCTTACTGTTGTTGTCTGGGAGGTGATGATGCCATTAACTAAAATCTGTAATATAAAAGGAAGGACAGGTTGGTGGGGGTGTCAGGAGAGGCTGGAGATGGTTATTGTCTTTTCAAAGAGAAGATGGAGCTTGTCGCTGATCTCGATCAGTTAATGCATAAAATGGCTGAAAATGGCAAACAAAGCAAACCATATTCCAACACTGCATGGATTTATCAGTAAACAGGAGCCTGTTAAGCCCCCATAATGTGCTCAGCATGATTCTAAGATCTCGGACAAATATATGAAAAGTAGAGTGAAAACCCAGCTAATTCAACCATTTGGAAATTGTGGCTTTTCTGGACAGCTGAAAATGTACCAGTGCCCCACGCTTTTTAAAAAATGTTAAATATTTTGGATGAAAATATTTTTAAAACACATTATGCTCATCCCTGGCTTCTTTTTTCAAAAAGATTTATTTATTTATTTGAGAGAGAGAGAGAGCACAAGCAGGGGGAGCAGGAGAGGGAGAAGCAGACCCCCCCCCCCGCTGATCCCAGGACCCTGGGACCATGACCTGAGCCGAAGGCAGACACCCAACCGACTGAGCCACCCAGGCGCCCCTCATCCCTGGCTTCTTAGAAGCTATTGAAGATGGTTTCATTGTGAAGATCATCTACTCTGCTGTCTGTCCTAGGATATGATAGCCCTGGAGGGTGCAGGGTGGAGGTGGCTGTTGGCTTCCAGACTATATGGTCCCGAGACACTATTTTGTTTATTCACCTGCTTTTATGCTCTTTCTAGATATTCCCTCACTGTCAGGCCTTCAAGTGTTCATTTTCCCTGTTCTTTTTAAGCCTCCTTTCACTTTATTGCCTCCAATCTGTTCTAAGTTTGGAGACTAGACATAAATGATTCATGTTTTGTAGCCCATCTTGGTCCAAAATGGAATTAAGGGGACTGTTAAAATGTATCAAGTACCTACTGTGTGCAGCGCATTTTACCAGCTGTTTTGCAACCATTATTTTGTTTTTCACAACAGCCCTTTGAGTTGGGAATTTTAATCTCCACTTTATAGATGTGTAGACTGGGGCTCAGAGAGTTTAAGCAATTTGCCCAAGGTCACACAGCTGCGAGGGAGTGGCAGGGTTAGAATTCAGATGTAGTGTGTCCAGCACAGGGACCATCCAGACTTTTCAGGGCTCTGAGTTTGTGGCAAATGGCTGGCTGTTCCCTATTGCTGCTTACTGTGCTGGCCTGTGATAGCTTTAGCTTCCTAAATAGAATGTAAGCCCCTTGAGGGCTGTGACCTGGCTGCTCACTTAGGTATTGCCCACACCATGGCCCAGTGGCAGTCCAGGTGATCAACCGTTGCTTTGCAAAGGGTGAGAGCCTGGAAGAATGGGGGCAAGAGAATGGAGTGGGCCATTGCGCCCTCCTTCCCGATACCTCATACCTCCCTGCTACCTAAAGCCGTCAACTCGCCACCAGGCATTTGCTCAGCATTTGCTGAGCAGAAATGCTTTGTCTGCGGGAAAGCCCAAACCTTCCCTTCTCGTTTAAACCAGCAATATCCGAAGCACCCCAACATGGGCCACTCCGGGTTGGAAGGAAGGAGGGCCGGCCTGGCAGCCTGCCTCTCCCTGGGGACCCACATGGAGGCCAAGCCCGGATGAGACCCCACGGAGACACAGTAGCCCAGGAGGGGAAGGCTGCTGTTGGGGCCAGGATTTTTGCTAAAGAAATTCTAGAGCAGATGCCTTTGAGGAACCTTTCATACACAGCTTCTTTTCTGAAAGGAGAGTAACTGGAATTCCGACTTTCGGGCCAGCACCCCAGCAGGGCCTGGTTCTGCTGAGTAATGCCTGCTCTGAATCTTCGCTCTGTGACTAAAACTCCGGGGAGCAAAACTCACATGACTTACAGACTTCAGTGTGACAGCACAGTTCCTGTTTGTGCTTTGGTTCTCCGTCAGAAACACGGAGCCCCCCTCCCCCCACGTGACCGAGCACGCAGGAGGCGTCACGTGACCACTGTCCCCACCCCGAGCCAAGCAGTTCTCACCGTTGCTGATTGCCCAGGTGTTTCAAGGCCTCCCGGGGCTGACACGGTATTTGCATCATTGCTGATACTTGGCTCTCGATTTGTTTGCCTTTGGTTAATAGTTAACCTGGATTGGGGTTGAGGGAAGTCGTTGAGACGACCAGACAGCAGATGTGTCCCACAGAGAGCTTGCTGGGCCTTGGACCCGGGGCTCCCCGCCCATCCCTGCCCCAGGAGCCTTCTCGGGTCTTCTTGCTGAGACCTGAGGCTGGAGGCTGGTCTAGCCCCTCCTGCCTCAGTCCCAGGACTTACTGCAGATTTGGACCAGCCTCGAAGGGCCAGGGCCAGTGGCTGCTGAGCCTTAGGCTTCTATGAGCCGCTTTCCTGGTTTCTCCCTCTTCAGAGGAGTCAGCACCGGATGACCCTGGATTCCCTACCTTCCCTCTGCCCTGGCCATTTGCCTGGAGTCGGAGCTCAGCCTTCCTATCCTTGGGTCCATGGCACATCGCTTCACACACCTGTGGAGGGCCAGGGCTGAGGGACTCTGCCAAGATCCCCCCGGCGCTCCCTTGTGGGAGAGGAGACTGAGACTGGCAGGGTGACGTCTTCACCCACTTCACTGACCCAACACTTTCCAGCACACCTTCACCTCTCTGGCCTCAGTTTGCCCATCTGCCAAGGAGTGGGAAACGAGCCCCATTCTCCCAACTGCAGAATAAAAACTTGGACAAGCTGGGTTTGCAAAAGGGCACATTACCCCATGGCCCCAGCAGTCCGCATACTTGAGCAAGCATTAGAAGCCCCTGGAGAGCTGTGAAGACACAAAGCACTGCTCCTCCCGCCACCCCCCCCCAACCCCCAGGGTTTCCCATTCAGTCAGGCTGGGGTGGGATCAGAGAATTTGCATTTCCCACAAGTTTTCGGGTGATGCTGATGAGCTGGGCCAGGGACCACCCTTTGAGAACCACTGTTCTAAATCACACAGCTCCTGGACACTGCCCCACCTGTCCCCCAGAAGGGGCGAGAGTCGGTGCGTACAGAAGCCACCTCAGACTGGCTCTGGGAAGTTGGTAGCTTGAAATCAGCCAGGGTGGGAATATTTACACCTTGGAAATCAGCAAATGCTACAAATCCGAGCCTTTTCCCCGGATTGCTGATTGTTTGGTTTTGTTTTGTTTTTTATTTGAGGGCGGGGGTGGGGGCTGCAGAGGGCAAGAATCTCAAGCAAACTCCCAGCTGCCAGGGCTTGAGCTCACGTCCCTCAGATCAGGATGTGAATCAGAATCGAGTCGGATGCTTCACCTACTGAGCCACCCAGGCGCCCCCAGATTGCTGGGCTGGCTGGTAAACATTTGTTAGCCCACTGCTGGGTAAGAGGGTGGCCTTTCTCTTCCTTTGAGCCCTAAGACAGGTGTTGTGCCTCACAAACTGGACAGGAAAGCTCAACCAGAATTCTCCGCACCTCCATTTTCTTGTCTATAAATTGGAAACAATAACTGCACCTACCTCCCTGGGCCACAAGAATTAAGTAAGAGAATACACGTGAGTCACTTAGCGAAGTAACCAGCATAGAGTAAGTGCTCAAAGATATTAGCTATTGTCATTGAAATCCTTTGGATTATAGGAATCTGTGTATTTTCTTCCTGTCAGATGATTAAGTTCTCTAGAACTATATAACCAGGAGAGGTGGAGAGCATGGCATACTGAGCTTAACAGCTTTGGGGTATCTGTTTGTACACAGTCTTCCAGGGGCTGCGGCAGCCCCTGGATTTGTACACGTGACACCCCTGGCCATAGCAGCTTACACTGGATTCCCTGGGGCTCTGAGTCTCTCTCCTGAGAATTTGGAACTGGAACCTAGAGCCAGCCTATAACTCACCACCTGCAGGGCTGTGGGGCAAGCAGGCTCTTCCAGCAGCCAAAGGGACAAGGAAGGGCTGCAAAGAGAAGAGATGACATAGATGGGCAGAGGCCGACATGGGACGGAAGAGCTCTCATTGAGAAGACCCCACTTCTGAATCAGGACTCCTCTGAAAGATCTCTTGTTGTCCTGCCCTGGACCTGCATCTTCACAACCAATGTCCCTTTCAGCTTAAGTCAAGTCAGGTTGGTTACTTCCATTAGTTACAACCTGAGAGCCTCAGCTTATCCACTTACTGCCCTCTGTGGACACCCCCACCGCCCTATTTCCCCCGGCACACACACGGGTTCCAGTGTCGGCCCGGCCTGGCTCCCTGTGGGCCTGGGTGGATCTCTAGGCCTCTCTTCTTCAGCGTATTCATCAAACATGAATTTGGACAAGAGCGAGCCTCCTGAATTTTCCCCATTATGTGAATAGAAATGAATATCCCAACATTATCATCTCTCCCTGGATAAGGCCCTTCCTCAACTCCCCATGGGCCTTGGAGTCCAGTCTCCTCTCATGGACTGGGGTGCTGCCTGAGTCTCCCCCTGCCTCTCTCCCCTCCTTGTTCATTCATTTCTAAGCCATGCCGACCTGCTGGCAGTTCCCCCGAGAACCCCTGTTCTGGCTTCTCTCTGTGTAGAATAGAATTTCCCCAAGCCTGTAGCCCACCACCAACCTTTCTCCAGGCCTCCCTTCCCTTGGACATTGTCTGCCCTGGCTCACCCTCCCCGACACAGCCCTGGCTGCCCCCACTGTGTCTGGCAGCCGGGACATCTCCCTGTTACCACAGCACATCGCAGTGGCCTGCCTGTTTACCACTTCCTCTGCTGCACCCCCAGTCCCCGAGGCCCACGCACCACGTGTCTGCCCCCCGTGTTTCCCCAGGACCCACACTGTAAGTCCTCCGTGGATGGTTCCATACGTCTGTGGCCTGAGGAAAGTGGGCTCCAGAGGACCCCAACACCCGCTGACTCCAGGGGCCATAGTCATGGCCGGTTTCCTAGAGGGAAGAAAGAGAGAGGACAGGGGAAGCAGCCCCCAGCTAGGTCAGGTAGAGTTTACTGAGGAGTTCGTGCCTGGGTGATTGGAAAGGGAGCTCCATCGGAGGAGGAGGAGGGGAGTGCGGGAATGATGAGCTTGGCAGGAAAGAGATCATATGAGGGGCAGGGAATGAAGGTGCAGAAACTGGAGGGGACGTAAGGGAGCGAAAGAGAAAAATGAACCCTGGATGTTGACCCTGAGCCCTTCCTGGACCCCAGGTTCCTGCCATACTTTTTCCCAGGAGGCACAGGGCTCCGAGTGCTCATGGACCTGCCTGTGGTCAGGCCACATGGTGGACACATGCCTGACCTGACGGAAGTCCTGGGTGGCCTGACCTAAAGGAAGCTGTTTGGCAAGGTTAAGTCAAATAAAATTCTCCAGCGAATTCTCTTACTGTAATCAGCTTGATAAAGCTCCTCTCCAAAGCCTGCCATGCTGGGAGGCTCCCTGGGGAGGGAGTGGTCTCAGTGCCCAGTGCCAGGAGGGACGTGATAAGGCCCTCGGATTCACACACCCCTTGCCCCAGCTCCAGGGAGGCTGCTCTGTGAGGCCACGCAGAAGAACCCGCGCTTCACCTCCCCTGGGCACAGGGCCTGGGTCATGAAAGCATCACTGCAGTGCTCCAACTCATGGATGTCGTTCCTCAGTTACCACTTAGTAGGGCTACAGTTCTTCCCACAGGGTGGCCATCCCAATTTCTCTAAGCTTCAGAGAACCCTCCTAACAAGCCAAATGGAATGAGGAAGTTGGGCTTTTGGCCCGTCAGTTTTCAGTCCAGAAGTGTATGGCATGAGGCCTCCTGCAACCTGTGACAGATTTTCAGAGTTGCCCAAGAAAGATTTTACCAGATAGGTGACCCTGTGAAAATCGTGTGCCCAACAAGAAGCTAAGAGAGTTCAGAGAAAGCCTACACTCTCCGGCCTTCCCCAACGATATAAAAAACAGTTTTATTCCTAAGAAGCTTATAATTGAGGTGGGGAAAGAAAATTAATGTGCATTTTTTAAAGTGCCAAGAATAATTAAATATTAAATGGTGTGATGCTTGCCGGTTGCAACAGGACTGTAATGTGGCTCCGGGAGTCAGTTCTGCGTCAGAGAATTCCCGAGAAGGGGGAGACCAGAGCCACAGATTTGGATCAGTGGAGAAAAGCAGGGAGGGGTTCTGGGGAAGGAGAACTGCATGAGTGATTACCTGCAGAGTATGCAGGACAGGCGGGGCTGGACGAACCAGGTTGTGTGTTAAATGCAGGAAGATACGATT
The DNA here is from genome assembly GCF_054177405.1 of Leptonychotes weddellii. Classification (NCBI taxonomy): domain Eukaryota; kingdom Metazoa; phylum Chordata; class Mammalia; order Carnivora; family Phocidae; genus Leptonychotes; species Leptonychotes weddellii. The sequence continues at coordinate 104,595,329 of NC_138374.1, forward strand.
GGAGAGAGGGAGGGGGGTGTCGGGAGGGGAAGACGGGGCAGTTATGAAGTCTCTGCATTTGGGATGATGGAAATGATGGAAGGAAGGATGGCAAGGGAGGAGGAAGCATCTGAGGGCTGGCAAGGAGGGAGCTGAGGAAGTTTCTAGCAATTGCTGGTCACCAGCAGACACAGGAAGCTGCGTTTCCGTATGGGGTGGCTGACTTGAGAGGTGAGGGGACCCCTCTTCCCTCCGGGGCCTGTGCCCTTCTGCAGCTGCACAAACTCCATGAGCCCCACGATCAGAGAGTGAGCACATGGGCCACCACTCCCCTGTGTGCCTGAAGTCCCAGCCTGTGACAGGCCCCAGGGAACCACCACAGGGCTTTGCGCAGAGAATGGCGGATCCAACACTTGGACAAACGTTGGGGGCAGCTACTAGGTACAAAGCAGCATGGGGAAATGGAAATAAGTGACTGAGACCCATAGTCTAGGGGAAGAAACACGGATGGAAGGACGGCACTGATGGTGGTGCATTGGGGACACCCAGCCCTGTGCCCCTCATCAAGGCCACCTGGCCCTTCCCTGAGCAGGTCACAAGCCAGCAGCCTCTGTGCCTGAGCTCCGGTCGCTCTCCCAGAGGGAGGCTGCGGAGAGAGGTGGGGAGGTTGAGGCAGATGCTGAGCGCCAGGTAGGAAGAGGTCAGGAGGAGGATGGGCTTGGAGGGTGGGTCCTGGGTTTGGGCGGCGTTCCCGGAGCACCTGGCTTGAGCTACGGGGATTTAGGAGGCCAAGAGGAATCAGACAGCGTTAGCACCAGCGGATCGCAGGCCAGGAGAGGAGGCGGGAAACAAGACTTTCTGCTCAGGATGGAAAGTGCTGGAGTCATGTGGGTGCACAGAGGAGGTAGTGACGAACTCTGCCCTGGACCTGGGGTGTGGGCTGGGGCTGGGAAGACATCTGAGTGGGGCTTGGGGCCTTGGGGAAGGGTGGGGTTCCCTGAGTTGGGGGGAGCGGGGGTCTCAGGCAGAGGAGTCACCACGAAGAATGGGGCAGTGCTATTAAAGGCCAAGAAACAGACTAGCAGGCTGGTGTGGTGTGTGTGCATGTGCACGTGTGTGTGCGTGTGTGTGTGTGTGTGTGTGTGTGGGAGAGAGAGAGAGAGCACATTGGGAGGTGAGGCTGGAAAGGAGGATATCTCCATATCCTGACCATTGCCAATGTCTGGTGAAGGAGATTCACCAGACATTGGCAATGGTCAGGATATGGAGAATGGCTGGAATAATGGGATAATGTTGGTGCTTTAGGGAAGAGGCAGGGTTGGGCAGGGGGTCGGTGGGGATGAGTTTGGATGTGAACCTGTTCAATCTTAGGGGAGGGTGGGACATCGTTGTCAAGCTGTCTGAGCCGAGCACCCTACACGGAGGGGGCCCAGTGAGCCTTGAACCAGTGATGGGGAGGACAGGAGGACTGGAAAGCCACAGCCCGAGAAGGCACAGGTGCCTGAGCCTGGACGAGGATCCGGTCCCCTGGCCCCAGCAGTCATCCGTGACCCCTCATGTATAAGCGAATGAGCATGGCCCCACACTCAGGGTTTGTTGGGAATGGAGAGTTCTGGTTCATTCCACTGAACCCCATCTCCTCCCAGAAGCCCCCTCCCCAGCCCCCTTTCTCATTGTTTCCTGGTGGTTTCTGATGTGCGCTGGGACCTGACAACCCTGTCTAGCCCTGTCTAGGAGTTCTCTGAGCACAGGGCCAGTGTCTCCCTCCTTCAGGTTCCCCACAGTCCGGGGCGGGGCCCGTGTATGTAGTGTGGGGGCACATCGTGTGATAGTCTGCCAAGCGGACAGGGGTGCTTGAGATCCGACTGCTTCCAGCAGGAATTTGGGCCAGATCTCATGGGCACACAGACTTGTGACCTCCTGGACTTCCTGGTTCGGACAAGGTCATTCAATCCAGATGGTGGTGTAATTGCCCCTGACTATTTACCTGATCTGTTCCAAGTAGGTGAGATGCCTGGGATTCGGGGTGAAGGGGCAGGAAAGGGTTGTTTTTATCAGGACCTACTCGGCCCACCCATCCCAGAGGCCCCACATTATCAAATGTTTTCCAGTTCCTATGGTAACCAGATCACAGAGCCAGGATGTGTTATTATTTGGGGAGAAAAGGGAAGGGCCGCGGAGTGAGGACTGACGTCCATCCACCATCCATCAGCCAGGCAGCTGAGTCACCGGCCACGGTTCATGGAGTCAACTTCCCTATGGTCTGAGGCTCCCACTGGCCCTCCCTCTGACAAGAGGCTGGTCCCAGGACCACGTCTGTCAGCAAGCACAGATGACAGGGCACCCCGCCCTCAGCATTGCAGGTGGCTAGCAGGGTGGGGAGGGAAGTTACTGAAGGGGGCGCAGGCCTGCCTTTAGGGAGTGAGAGCTTATGGGGAGGGAGAACATTCTGTCCTTCCAGAGAACACATGTATATTCATAGACAGCTTCTAGGGCCACCCAGCAACTGGCTTATGACCTGGAAAAAGTCACCTGCCCTATCTGAGCCTCAGTCTCCTTTTGTACAAAATGGGGAAACTGGTACTATCTCATCAGCTTGTTGTAGGAGAGGAACGATTGTGCCAATAAGACGCTCAGCATCCTACCCCACTTCCTACAAAGCACTCAAAAGAAATATGCATTTACAGTTATTGCTGATTGGCTAGACGCTGACCACACATCTCTGGACCACTTGGAAGATGAAGCAGAGGGAGGTTCTACTGCTCCCCAAACACACGTGCTGGCTACCTGTTGAGCAGCCATGGGAGGCCACGGTGGACACAGCCACCCCCAGCCACGGCCACCAAGAATTGAAGTAAGAAGCTTCAATTGTCAGATGTAGAAGGGAACAGAACAAGAAAGTTAATGGGTCAGCCAGAGGGCGTGGGTCGGCCAGAGAGTGGGGACAAAGGAGAGGCGGTGAGACAGACATCCCAGAGAGCAGGTGCTCAGGCCGCCCAAGTGTGCTCCGACGCCCAAGGCCTCCCTTGCTCTCGGGCCAAATCCCTTCTGATGATAGTCTGGCTTTCTGGAGAGACTTCCCCACCAAAGAAAGGGTGCTGATGGGTGGACGTGGTTCATCAGCCCACTCGTGGCTGTATCCTCACTGTGAGTGGCTGAGTCAGCACTGGGGTTCACACTCGTGTTGTAGTGAGTCACCCCTGAACACATCCATCCCTCAGGCTTCCGACGAACTCGGGTTTCGAGCCTGCAAAGTGGAAACCCAGCGTCGGAATGTGGAGACCACAGAAAGGAACTACCTCCATAGGGGAGTCTAGCCTTTGCCAAGGGGAGTCCCACATGACACCCATTCTGCAGTCACCTGATGCCCCCCATGGCATGTTCCATGCTGACTTCTGCTGGACACTGCGTCCCGGACAGCCAAGAGCTGTCCCACTGGGCTGGTCCTAAGCAATGCTTTTCAAACCATGGGGGTGGGGTGGGAAGGGGGAGACCCAGAAGTGGGCCATGGAATTAGTTTAGTAGGTGGGATGAGCATTTTTAACAATTAGAATAGAATCACACACATCAGAGTGTGTCACGGGGAGTAAGGGTGAATGTTACTTCCGAAGACTTTTGCATTTGTGTGTGTGTGTAGATACATATAATACACACACACACACACACACACACACACTACGGGGTACGGCAATAGAAAGATGGCACTTTCGAAGTGGGTCATTTAAAGGGCATTTATAAGAGGGACTATTTACAGCGATGTGGGCAGGCTGTAGGAAATCACAAGAGGTCGGGCAGAGCCAGGTCCAGGAACTGCAGAGCTTCGTTAGCACCCCGAGGCTCGAGGCTTGAAGGAGGAAGGCACTTCTAGAACTTGGAGACAGAGAGATGCAGAGAGGGTGCAGACAGGAGCTGAGATCATCAGCCAGGGGCGTTGCCAGCCAGCCTGTGCTCACCTCCAGGGAATAAATACTTTTTCACTCCTCTCCCTCCTTCCACCTCCTGCCAGGGTTTCCCATTAGCCGAGCACTGGGGAAGCCTGAAAGCCGGGAGCCACAGACGGGGGCCATGCGTGGAAACCGCCCGGTACCTAAGGTGCACACGGGAGGCGGCGTGAGATGCGCGGTCCTTCTTACCGTGGGGCCCGGTGGATGAGGTTTTCAAAACCCTAGACGCGTGTGTCTGACACTGAGGTTGCGGCCAGGACGAAGCCAGACGTTTCCGCGCGGCCTCGGGTCAGGGTCAGCGCCCCTGGGGAGGGCTCGGGGTGGCGGTGCCAAGGCCGGGGAGGAGAGAGCTGTGCTGCGATTGTTAACAGCACGTTCCAGCGGCTGGAGAAACCACCTTGGCCCACATGGCCGACGTGGGCCTGCGCGCCGCCGTCCGCGGGGTCCACGGGCTGGGAGCTAAGGTCGGGGGGGCAGGGACGGAGAGGGACGATGTGGGGAGAGAGGAACAAGGGGGCCTGTGGTTGATTTCACCCCCGCCAGGCAGTTGCCTCAGCTGGTCAGGGACAAAGGGCGGAGTGCTATTTCTAGCTCCCGGTGGAGCTTTCCACACACTTGTGGTCGGCTCGCGCGTCGCTGGGCTATGTGGGGTTGTGCTGGCCCCCACAGCCCCGTCTCTGGGCCTTGTTCCCACAGCCCACGCTGCTGCCGATCCCATGCTGGAGAAGTCACGCCTTCCCAGCCGAGTGCGAGCAGGCTCCATGGCCGAGTCTCCTGAGTCCACCATGAGCCCCTCGGACACCCTCCTGCAGGTGCCCAATCCAGGACCGGGTGCGGAAAGACTGCCACACTCACTGGAAGCCAGGCCCAGTTCCCAGAAAAGAGACTGTTCCGGAAAGGAAATAATTTTCTCTAATGATTAAAAAAAAAAAAAGACAACAAGGGGTGTTCACAATAACAGAACTCTCGTTTTGCCCTTGCTGTTTCCTTGGGCGCTAGAGAGCAGCTCTGCCCTTCACAGATTTGGGTTCCTTCCAGCTTGCTCACCTACACTCGGGGCCGAGGTGTTTACTTAGGAGTTAATAAGGTGAAGAGCAGTTTTGCCCTTTGAACGTTTCTCTTCCTTCAGAATCTCTTCATTTCTCTCGGCCACGTTCTTATCACCGGTAAGGGCTGGGACAGAGTCTCAAGGACACGGCTGAAGGTGGCTCCTGGACCATGTCCTCTCCAGCCCAAACCAGCAGGCCTTGGGCTGGACCCTGGTGTTCAATCCTAAAGACGTCCCTCGGAAATATCTTGCCAGGGTCATATTTTCTTAAGCCAACCAAACACAAAATGATTGCTTTACTGTTGCATCAGTCTTAACCGAGTCATGATTAAACTGTAAGGTAGAGGAAGAAGAAAGTCCAAGAGGGTCAGTGTCTCCCCACATTCTGTGCTCATCAGCTTCAACCCCCGCACCTGTGGAGGCGAGAGTGCCGGCGGCAAAGCCTGGTTAGCGTCTCTTTACTGCTCTGCTTTCCTCTTCACTGTTCTGCCAAGACCTGCGTGGTGTTAACTCCCTCTCTGCACCTTGCACTTCCGGCCATGTGAGGTCGGTGTGGCTGGCGCTCTGTCTTCCTCAGTGACTTGGGAGACTTCTTGGAGGGCAGCGGCTCTGCCTTATTTTGGCCCCATCGTCTGCAGCGGGACCTGCGCTGTCAGACGGGCTCCACACATGTGTATGGGGCGAAAGAATGACTGAAACTTTCACTACACCTAAGTTTTTCAATGTGGAAAAAAAACATGAAGAGCTAGCCACGACTTTCAAAACTTTTGTGCTTTTGGCAGCAAAAATCTTGATTGCAAAAAAATCTAACCTAAGCCCCAAAGTAAATAAAAGAAAAGCAGCACACCTAAGAAGGTTGCCAGGTTTAGCAAGTAAAAATATGGGACCTCCAGTTAAGTTTGAATTTCAGAAAAATAAATAATTTTTAAAGTATAAGTATATCCCAAAACTGCATGGGACATACTTACGCTAAAAAAATTATTATTATTTTTTTGTTTATCTGATATTCAAATTTAACTGAGTATCCTGTATTTTAACTGGTGGCTCTCTACTCCGGCCTGTACCCACATGGGACCCCACGGGCTCCCTGGGGCTGTGCAGTCCTGTTTATGAGCCACTGTTTTAGGAAAAGCTATGACACTCATATTGTTTTCCTTCTCCCATCTCTGGAGCTGCTCTCCTAAGCAGGACCAAGGCCTCCTCCCCCAGCAACCGTGCCTGGATCATGGGTGTCCATGTGGGCCCCAGGCAGTGAGGAAAGGCTGTTGCTAAAAATGGGTCAAAATAACTTGATTAGCAGCCACATTGATGACTAACAGCCATGCCTGTTCACCCAACCATTTTAAGTCCTACATAGGTTACTTCACCCCTTGTTTTCTTTTTTTTAAAAAGATTTGATTTACTTATTTGAGAGAGACAGATAGCAAGAGAGAGCACAAGCTGGGTGGAGTGGTACAGGGAGAGGGAGAAGCAGGCTCCCTGCTCAGGGAACAGGGGCTTGTGCGGACTCGATCCCAGGGCCCCGGGATCATGACCTGAGCTGAAGGCAGATGGGTAATGACTGAGCCACCCAGGCGCCCCCACACCCTGTTTTCACTGAAACCTTGACTCTTGCTGACAGACTGTTCTGTCTGTTCTGTGAAGGCATATGATGGAGCCGCGTTGTTGTGCTCCTTCCTTCCTGCTTCCCAGCTCCATCCTGCTGGGCGAACAGAGGAGCATCCATACCCAAGCCAGTCAGCGTGGTTCTGCTGGGTGGGTGCTGGTGGTTTCTGTGGAACCAACGCAGAGATGGTAAAGCAAATGCACACCTCTCTCTTTTTACTCCCCCTGAAAAAAGCAGTGAAGGGGCTCCTTAGAGAATCAAGTGAACCCCTGAATGTCTTCCAGATGAGTTCATTTTGGTTTTTTTGTTTTTGTTTTTTAAGATTTTATTTATTTATTTGTCAGAGAGAGAGAGAGCACGAGCAGGGGGGAGCGGCAGAGGCAGAGGGAGAAGCAGGCTTCCTGCTGAGCAGAGAGCCCGATGTGGGATTCGATCTGAGGACCCTGGAATCATGACCTGAGCTGAAGGCAGACGCTTACCCGACTGAGCCCCCTCGGCATCCCCAGATAAGTTCATTTTGGAGAAGGAGCAGGTGAATCTCAGTAGACAATGTCTGTTGATTTTTGCCTGCCCACATTAGAGCTCCCGTCCCAGTTGGGGTGTCCACCGGTGTGTGGTCTTAGGGAGGGGCAGACAGGCCTCTAGGCCTGTGTGTGACCCAGGCTCAGCCCACAGGGCGCTCCTGCTCTGGGCTTGGACCTCAAGGGACAGACAGGCGGCTAGAGGCGATGTGTAGCCGCGGCGGCGAGGTCAGGAGTCAGCCGTCCACGGCACTGGGCGTGGCACGTACACTGGCGTCCTGGCCAGCCTGAGTGTCTGTGACTGGGCTCTCAGCTGCCAGACTTCCCCTCAGGGTGCTCGGCCCATTCCCCTGAACCGGGTTTGCCGGGCTTCTAGTCAGTTCTCTGAATCACCCGATATCCTTTCCCATCAGCTCATTAACCGGGCTGAGTTCCTGCTGTTTGCACAAGAGCACTCTAAGGTAGGTCGTCAGGCCTCACCCTCAGCCTCACCGCTCCCTGTCCTGGGTGCCCTGGTGAGTGTGGAGACCCAGTCAGAGATGTGATGACTCTGTGCTAAAGGATGTCACCAGGATCTTCCTCTGGAGCTCCCTGGTCCCACATTTCCCCAAACTGTAGTGCTTTCTGAAACACAGAGGTTCGGGACCTTCCGGGGAGCCTCATACAGGACTGCACTCCCCACCATGGTGGAGTCGGTGGCCAAAGCCAGGCAAGCAGCAGTGATGAGTGTCACTTCAGGCTGGAAGTGGTGTGAAAAGCCAGCTCGTAATTCACCACGTTCCCCCTCTCTGCCCCCATCACAGAGGTCAGACACACTCCAGATGGTGGCCGCTCCGTCAGCCTGGAACCTGTGATGAGGACGTCATGCGAGAGTTCCTCACTAACCCAAGGTGATCATTTGAAATGAGCAAGCAAGTAGGAAACTTTCCTTCTGTCAAGTCAGGAGAGGTTGGGGTTGTTACTGTAGCAGAACCTATGGGATCCTGACTGATACACAGGCCCTGTCCCAGACCTCCTTGATCTGAATCACCATGGGACCTGGGCTGAGGCGTTTTCCAAGTCCCATGGACACACTTGTGATTTTGGTGATCAGCCAGGTTTGGGAGCCCCCCATGTGTTCCACACAAATTCTGAGGACGGGCTCTGACCAGCCTCATAATGGAGACCGCCGTGGGTTGAATGGTGGGCTGGAGAGCACAGCCTGGAGACCCAAGCTGACATTCCTTCATAGTGATGCAGATTATAAAGCCGAATGGTAATTTGAAAAATTGTCTACAATTTCAAAATAAGCCAAAATTGTTAAACTCAAGTTTGTATCAATTCTCTGAACACAGCCACAAATACACACGCACATACACACACATACACACAGACACACACACACAGAATAAGAGAGAGCAAAACATAGGAAAATCATGGAATGGACTTACGAATTATTTTTCTTTCATTTTTCATTGTTATTGAAGTGGCAACACTTCAATAAACAAAGGAAACTCCAAATGAGATGTTTGGAGTTAATATGGAAACAATAGGAGCTCCTGAATGTTCTTGAGGAAGGGTGGGATGTGGTGGAAAAAAGGAAAGGTGATAAAAATACTAGTTAAGGAAGGAAGCTGGGGCAGGCCTGTGCATAAAGGACAAAGGTGGGCGGCAGAGGCCAGGAGCCCCGCAAAGGGGCTGTGTAACGTTCCAGGAGGTATGGCAAAGCCCCAGCATTGAGGCGCGTAGGGATAGAAGGAGAGCAGGGTCAGCCTCTGGTGACCCCAGCGCTCAGCAGCCTCAGGCTGCGGCCAGGCCTGACGCGCGTCTGCACTGCACTGCCCTCCAGTGGCCGGAGCCGGGAAGCCAGTCAAGCCTGCGGGGCTGCTCGCAGGAACGGTCAAGGTGAGACAATTGTGGGAGCCCGGAGCTCCTGGGACTACAGAGGCGGGGAAAGCTTCCGAGAGCACACGGTGCTTCCACACAGCATTGCAATTCTCTACAATGGGGCCAGCCTGCCGGCAGGGCCGTAACCTGCCAGGCACACGGAATTGTGTGGACAAAGGCGTGAAAGCTTGAGGCTGTATTGAGCAATCAGGAGGCAAGGCGTGTGTTAACACCAGCGGGAGCGCAGGGTGCTTAGGGCTGGGGAAAGGTGCAGCCGAAGAGGTGAGCTGAGGCTATGCGGTGAAGGGACTTCGAAATGCATCCTAGGCCCTGGGACGCCAGCCAAGGGTTTAAGCAGGGGTGTCATATAGGGAGGAAGGAAGGTAACATGATCACATTTGCACTTTAAAAAGATCATTCTAGCAAAAGTGTGGAATATGGAATATGGATCGCGCCAGTGGGAGGGAGCCCAGTTAGTGCAGGTGAGAGAGGCCAAGGCCCTGACTAAGCAATGCCAGTGGGGCTGGAGAGTAGGAAACTCATCCGTCCTTTCCTTTATTGGTTCATTCCAGACATTGTGCCAGGGACGGTGTGTGATGTTGGGGTTACTAAGTGGCACCTGAGTCCCCAGGCGCCTACATCCCCCCCCCCCACACACAGACACCTTATGCAGAGTGGAAGGAAGCCACGGACCTGCCCCACAATTTGAGCCCTAGAATCTTATCAGTGAGATACACAGTGCTCAAGGGATCTTTACCTCTGGGCTGTGCAAAGATTGTGCAGGAAGCCTGGATGCGCACTGAGGCTGGGAACTCTGCACCCCGAGGCCTTTCCCATGGCCTGGCTCCACCCCGTGCTTGCCTCCCAGGGGCTCCAAGAACTGGGGAGCTGGAGAGCAGCCGAGCAGGGCAGGGCTGAGGGCTGGCAGGCAGTGAACTCGGGTCTCGCAGATAGATGCAGCAAACAGGTGGCCGGCAAGAAGTAGGAGTTACATAATGGTGGCTCTCAGTATGAACTGACTGAGTGCTATTGACCGTGAGCACCCACTCCCAACCCCAACTTTGGAAGTGTTTGGAATCCCACCTTTGACCTCCCCTGAAGCAGCTGCCTCTGTTGCCAAGGAGCAGCTCTGGGGTTTGAACACGCGTCGCCCCTTATACACCACTCAACAGGAGCTGTTCTGAGCCTTACGCGCCGCCCCGCCCTGACCTTCCCGGCAGGAGTTGGAGCCTAATTTGTGTGCGCCCGTCAGCCGCCTTCTTGTTTAGCATCAGCCAGGATGTTGATAGGTCAC